>NW_026606297.1:11227500-12427500 GCF_029834395.1 Sorex fumeus | reverse complement strand
ACATGGGTAACTCCTGGCTCTACACTCAGGTATTACCCCTAGAGTTACTCAGGGGACCATTTGGGATGCTAGGAATAGAACCTGGGTCGGCCGCGTGCAAGGCAAAGCCCTACCCGCTGTGCTATCTCTCCAGCCCCCACTGCACTTTCTTGATATTATTCATCATTAATGATATCTGACAAATGGAAAAGAAATGTTGTCAATGTATTCTTGGTGATAAAATCTAATGTAAGGGCCAGATTTTCATCGTGGTATTTTTATACCTCAAATGATTATTTTCTGGGTATTGAAGGACAGCAAGTAAGAATATGATGCTGACCACCAGTTATCTTCAGATGTTATGAAACTTTATTTTAAGTTTCTCAGGAGTCCAACGGTAACATTCACATTTGAGAAAGTTTCTTCCAGCAACTCTTGACCTGTAAATATATATATATATATTCCACATGTTTTCTCCTTTTAGCTGTACCTGTTTCCTGATTGGCTATTACTATGCAAATAAGGCTTAAAGTGACCAATCAGACTTCAAGGTAACAACATATTAAGTTGCATAGAGAAAGATATGTCCTATATTCTGGTGAATCTATCAGATTGACTTAGAAAGAACCTCTCAGATCATACCTCTGGAAGTTTCTGCCTCCTTTACATATAATAATATAGTAATTATATGTTCTGCCTTACTAATTCTGTGGGTTATACAGTATTGCAGATTGCAGTTGACCTGGACTTTGTTGTAATACCTCATTATGTATTATGGTGCTGTACTTTAGAATTTCTGAGACTTGAATTTTGCTTCATTTCTCTTTGTTTTTCCAGCATAACAAGAAGTAAACTTCCACAAATATTTCTAGAACCAAATTAAGTTGGTAAATTTTAAAATAATAACAACATCAGTACAAAGTATTGGCCTGCATTGTATAGCAGAGATGAGGAACATCATTAAATCTTAAAATAGCAATCAAAGCACAAAATATGGACATTGTACATATAAAATTCTTAGCCACCATAGATTGTCTTAAAATGTTTATATTCACAAAACTAAACCTCCATATTTTTTAAAAAATGGAGAAAATGCTCATTTACTACTGGCAGATTTTACCCTTTTTTATTTCTTCTGTTACTCATAAGTATGATACCTATAGTCTCAAATTCAGTATACAAAGTAACTTGTTAAAAAGTAAGTCTCCAATCTGAGTCATGATCATGCATCTATGTATTTCATTTAGTGAGTGAACAGTGCCAGCCATTTATCATTTGAATGTCAACAGAACCTTGTTACTTCTATAAACAGATTAAGTTGTGATTTCAGGTAGATCTGATGGATTCTTGCATCAAAACTACATACTGCCATACATTGTGTTTTGTCAATCTTACCAGTTAGAGTAGTAAAAACTCTTGGATACCCATCATTTAGACTGGTAAACACACATATATTGGAGGATCATTGTTGGTTTATTTTTTGTTCTAAAAACAATGTTTCAATAATGTTTAGCAATATGGAGTATATAAGAAATATTTAAAATGTTTTAATTTTTTAAATGTATAAGCATTTGTTTTTACCCAAAAAGTTTTCAATAAATTGTGTAATGAATGCCTCCATTTAAAAATAATTAGATCTAAAAATTGAAAGTAGAAGGACAAATACCAATAAATTCAAAGTCACTAAAATTTAGTGACTTTCAAAAAGAACTCAATTGAAGCAAACATTTTTAGAATAGTGCTTTAACCGCAGTAGATGATTGTCTGAGGAATCTCCATTGGGTGCCAGTTTTCTGAGTCACCATCCCACATTGACAAGGTCACATGGTTCATTTGTGTCATATGATGGTCCCTATGGACAGAGGAACTAATCTCCAGGCAGGCATAAATAATCTCCACTTTATTTAAATCTATTTAACGTACTTATAGAGATATCATGAAGAGTTGGGAGCAGCAATTGCACATAGGTATGGTTGAACATTAACATAAACAGTGAACAGATATAAAGCTTTTTCTTCAGGGAAAATTATTCTAGGAGATCCACCCAAGGATCTGAATTCTGTCTATGGGCTAGTACCCTAGATTTTCTTCAGGTGATCTGCCTAGGTGAAGAATTCCATGTATAGGCATATTACTTTCTCTTTTCCACTACTGATTATCCATTTAAACTATCATATTAAATTTACTTTGTACTAATATTTCTAGCAATTTTGTGTAAATAGAATAAGAGATATAGACTTCGGGCTTTTGTTTAAATCCTATAGCAATCTTAAATGGTCTCTCTGACTCATGGTAAAGGGTGGCTTTTCCTGGGGACATCTTACTATATTTACCAGACTATAGTCCTCAGGCCAGGTTAGTTTTTCCTATGCCCAATGGGGTCCTTTTCGGTTACTTATTTTTGAGTCATGAAAGACCATGTTCCATAGCCATGCTCTCAACTTACTGTACTTCTTATTGCCCTTAGGCTATCCCATGTTGAAGTCAGGGCAGCTTACGGCATGACCCAGATCCATCTAAGTCCCTCTGCAATACCAAACATTTAGGGTGTAGGAACTAAGGCCAGGAACTAAGGCCAATCTAAGGACAAATGAGGATTAGGTCAAGTAAATATCACAGATGTTCAGGAGTAATATTTCAGAGTTAATCAACTTCCATATTACAAAAACATAACATTAACTGTCTTCCCATGTCTATACAAAAATATTTTTAAAAATAAAAATATGCAATGAACTTAAAATAAAGAAAAGCAATATTTTAGTTTGCTCAAGCGGGCCCAGTAACGTCTCCATTGGAGACTTTTGTTGTTACTGTGTCTGGCATATCGAATACTCTCGGTAGCTTGCCGGGCTCTCCGAGAGGGGCGGAGGAATCGAACTCGGGTCGGCCATGTTGGCCACGTGTAAGGCGAACGCCCTACCCGCTGTGCTATCGCTCCAGCAGTTACATATATAAGGAAATATACATATGCAAATATATATGTACATATACAAGGCTGGAGCAATAGCACAGTGGGTAGGGAGTTTGCCTTGCATGCAGCTGACACGGGTTCAATTCCTCCATCCCTCTCGGATAGCCCAGCAAGCTACTGAGAGTATCCTGCCCGTATGGCAGAGCCTGGCAAGCTCTCTGTGGCATATTTGATATGACAAAAACAGTAATGACAAGTCTCATAATGGAGACGTTACTGGTGCCTGCTCAAGCAAATCGATGAACAACAGGAGGACAGTGCTACAATGCAGTGCTGCTTTCCACTGACTTCAAAACCATGGACTGCTTCAAGAAAAAAACCAAGATAAAAAATAAGTAAAATTAAAAGCAATTAAAAGCATGGCAAGACAAACTTCCTCATAGTACCTCCTCAGAACCTCTTCAGAATTAGTGAAAGATTCAGACGACTAAACAACTGCACTAGAGATGCAGAAAGAGGAGTTGATGTTATGAACGAGAGCAGTACCTTCAAGTATGGCTTATCTCTTTCATTTGGATTCAGTAAGTGACTCCAAGGACCAAATAGTCCAATTAGTCACTACTATACTGGACAGTGTACAGGCAGAACATTCTAACTGCCTCGGAGTGGACAGAAAAGATAGAGGAAGATGGGTGGGAGGAAGGCAGTTAAGGAAGTTGAGAGAGAGAGAATGAACTATTACGGATTAGTGAAAAACAGGGGAAGACACAACGTAGAAAAAGTATTTCAAAACTTTTTTTTCTGGGAATGAAAAGATAATACAGAGGTCATACTTGTTATTCACTGAGTCAATTTCACTTTAATCTCCAGCACTATATATGGTCCCCTAGGCACACTGGTGAGTGATCTCTGAGCAGTGACAGGAGGAAGATTGGAGCACAGCTGGGTAGAACTCAAACGTCACCCTCTCAAATTTATGAATATAATTTTTTTATAATTTAAAGTCTTAATACTCCTCAACACTTTGTTTTAGTTTCTTCCATTTTATTTATATAATAAATATAGAATTTAGTCACTTGATGACTCTAATAATAAATTTTTTTTTAAGAAAAACATTTTCAAAGTAAAAACAAATTTGCTCGAGCGGGCCCAGTAACGTCTCCATCGGAGACTTTGTTGTTACTGTGTTTGGCATATCAAATACATCACGGGGAGCTTGCCAGGCCCTGCCGTGCGGGCGAGATACTCTCGGTAGCTTGCCGGGCTCTCTGTGAGGGGCAGAGGAATCAAACTTGGGTCGGCCATGTTGGCTGCGTGCAAGGCAAACACCTCACGGCTGTGCTATCGCTCTTGAAAACTATCTTGTAATATTATGCAGTTAAACTTCAAAATTTGAAAGAAGAATTTAGTTAATTCCCCAATTCAAGAATGTATGAATGGGGGTATGGTGCCGCCAGCAGGTCAATTTGTATCTGTGAGGTGAGTGCATCAGCAGCCTAATGGTGCCTTTAGACTTCCGGATACTTCAAAATTGCTGCTGTGCCTTTGGCCAGACCTCAAAAACTTGGGACAAAGTTTACCAAGAAAGTAAACGGCCAAAAGTTAGGTATGTGGTAGACACACCCACAAACCACCTCAGCCTCAGCTATATAATTGGAAGTAAGGCATCTCTTGTTCCTGATCAAACTGCTTAACAGCCGTGATCTCAGAGACCCAGAAATAAATCTCGAAACCGAACGGTTTTTGGCAGAAATGTGTCCAGTCCCTGCAGTAGGTTACTGGCACTGGGCCAACCCAGGTGGGACTGGGTTTCATGCCTTGGCCTGTTCCCTCTGGTGACCCGGTGGCCACCATCCTCCAGAGGTCACTGGACAATCAGGTTTGGGCCCACAGTGATGAGACACATGGGGCCTCACAGGAAGGGGGTGGAGCCAGCCCTTTCATCCCCACACCAATGAGACCCCAAGTTGCTGCCCACGAACGGCCTCTCTGGCTCCTCATTGAGCAGTTTAATGGCCATGATCCCAGAGACTCAGAAACAAATCTCGGAACCCAGTGGCTTTTGGCAGAAATGCGTCCAGACCCCTCAGTAGGTTACCATTGCTAGGCCACCCCAGGGGGGAAAGGGTGCTGTCCCTTTGCCTGCTCTTCCTTGTTTTTTGGCAGAAATGCATCCAGTCCCTGCAATAGGTTACTGGCACTGGGCCAACCCAGGTGGGACTAGGTTTCATGCCTTGGCCTGCTCCCTCTGGTGGTCCAGTGGCCACCATCCACCAGAGGCCATTGGACAGTCAGGTTTGGGCCCGCAGTGATGAGACACACACGGCCTCATGGGATGGGGGTGGAGCCAGCCCTTTCCTCCCCATCCCAGCGAGACTCCAAGTCGCCACCCACGAACGGCTTCTCTGGCACCTGATTAAGCAGTTTAAAGGCCATGATCCAAGAGACTCAGAAACAAATTGTGAAACCCAGCTGCTTTAGGCAGAAATGCGTCCAGTCCCTGCAGTAGGTTACCAGTGCTGGGCCATCCCAGGTGGGAATAGGTTTCATGCCTTGGCCTGTTCACCCTGGTGGCCCAGTGATGCCATCCTCCAGAGGTCACTGGACAATCAGGTTTGGGCCCACAGTGACGAGACACGTGGGGCCTCACAGGATGGGGGTTTGAGTTGGCCCTTCCCTCCCCACGCCAACGAGACTCAGAGTCAACTCCAACGAACGGCCTCTCTGACTCCTGATCAGGCTGCTTAACGGCCATGATCCCAGAGACTCAGGAAAAATCTCAGAACCCAGTGGCTTTTGGCAAAATGTGTCCAGACCCGCAATAGGTTACTATCTCAGGGCCACCCCAGGGGGGAAAGGATGCTGTCCCTCCGCCTGCTCTCTCTAGGCGGCTCGGTGGCTGCCATCCTCCAGAGGCCATTGACAGTCAGGTTTGGGCCCTCAGTGACGAGACACGTGGGGCCTCACGGGATAGGGGTGGAGCCAGCTCTTCCCTCCCCACCCCAACGAGACCCCGAGTTGCTGCCCATGAACAGCCTTTCTGGCTTCTGGTCAAGATGCTTAATGGCCATAATCCCAGAGACTCAGGAAGAAATATCGGAACCCAGCAGGTTTTGGCAGAAATCCCTCCAGATTTTTATTTTTTTGGCTTTTTGGGTCACACCCAGCGATGCACAGGAGTTACTTCTGTTTCATGCACTCAGTGATTACTCTTGGCTGTGCTCAGGGGAACATATGGGATGCTGGCAATCAAACCTGGGTTGGGCCACTGCAAGGCAAATGCCCTACCTGCTGTGCTATCACTCCAGCCAAATACCTCCAGATTTAAGTGTTAAAATTTCGGAATTTCAAAATCGCGCAGCCACTCCTGCTGCCACACAACATCATATGTTATTCTTAACCAGCAATAGAAAACAAATTGTCTACAGTTGCCTTTTCAGCAGATCTGAGTTTTGGGGTAAAATCCCAAATAATAATGGTTGGTCTAGTGTCAAAATATTGAATGTGATCAAAGTAGAGAGAGAACAATGTGGAAATCATATGCCCGACAGATAGGGGGAGGGTTTGGGATGGGGGTGTACTGGGGTTTTTGGTGGTAGAGAATGGGCACTGGTGAAGGTACAGGTGTTTCATTGTATGACCGAGACTTAAACCCGAAGGCTTTGTAACTGCCCTCATGGTGATTCAATAAATAAAATCATAAAAAATGAAAATAATGAGGCACAAATTAACACCAAAACTCACAATTGGGGTCTACTTATTTTCACTCCTTAAAAGTATGCAAAAAAAGCAAGGAAAAATGAAGCCTGAGGAGACAGAAGAAATCTGTGAGTCAGCTTCAGATGTGACAAAGATTTGGGGTTATCAAACAGAAGAATATAAATATGAATATTTATCTTGATATACACACACTGAGACACAATGGGATACTAAGTTGAAATGCAAGATGGAATATTGCCATGCAAAATAAAGTAGATGGACCTGTAGGCTCTTATATTAAGTGAAATTAGTTAAGTAGAGTAAAACAAATATATTGCTATCTGCTTTATGTGGTGGATAAAGAGATGAGTGATTAAATAAAAACAATCTCCTGGAAACGGAGTAAAGCTTGTAAAGTAAAAGGAGTAAAGAGTAAAGCTTGTAAGGAAATGGAAGGAGGGGTAAATTTCCCAAATGGCATCAACTTTTTGATGGTTGAAATTAGACTTTTAGTAATAAGTATAATATAGACACAGCGGACAAGGCATTTGCCTGGCACATGGCCGACCAGGCCGCCTGGAATTTGATTCTTCCACCCCTCTCGGGAGATCCCGGCAAGCTACTGAGAGTATCTCGACCGCACGGAAAAGCCTACCAAGCTCCCCGTGATGTATTCAATATGCCAAACACAGTAACAACAAAATCTCCAATGGAGACGTTACTGGGCCTGCTCGAGCAAATCGATGAACAACGGGAGGACCGTGACAGTGACAGTGAAAATAGAAAATTTTGACTAAAGAACTTAAAAATAATTTTACCATTAAAATATTTGATATATTATTAATCTTTATTTATTTTTATCTTATACATTTTATATGGCACCTTAGACCATTCGGCCATCCTGAGTGATAGCACAGAGATAGGGCATTTGCCTTGCACGCAGTCAGCCCGGCAGAGCCGGGTTCGGTTCCTCCACCCCTCTCGGGAGAGCCCAGCAAGCTATGGAGAATATCTCCCCTGCACGGCAAAGCCTGGCAAGCTACCCATGATGTATTCAATATGCCAAACATAGTAACAACAAGTCTCAAAATGGAGACATTACTGGGCCCACTCGAGAAAATTGATGAACAAGGGGAGGACATTATATATGTGCACGTGTATAGAAATATTAAAGAAGAAAACATTGTTATCAGAAAAGATTTCACCTGCAGGCATATTTATTTTACTTTTTTCCTCTTTCCTTCCCCTCTCTTGATGTTGCTTATGAAGGCTGAGAGTTGCATACAATAATGTGGTGGTACCCTTTCATTCACCTTTTGTGTTAGCTAAAGATGCAGGTTAGGTAGTGTTGCTCCACAGACGTTGTGGTACTCTGCAGTGGCTACACTCTTTTGACTTGGGTGTTTGCATACAAGTTCACCCTCAGCCACACACTTTCAGTCATGGTGCAACATATATTCTGGTTGGAGCTCACTGGGGTTCACATGCCAGGTCAGTGTTCATATATTTTTAGATGTCACGCTAGGGCGGAGTGGGGTCATGTTATCACACACTTTATTTTCCTGCTCACGGACATGGCTCAGACTCACAATCTTGTGTGGTAAAGCTGTTTATGTAATCCCTGGGCCACACCTGGTGTGCATGTGGGGTACTCCCAGCTCCTCCTCACTCCAGCAAGGACTCAGGTTGAAGAAACGAGCCACACCATTAGCAATGGTAATGCCCTGATAGGCAGTAAAAATTAAAAAAAAAATCCAGCTAGGCCTAGACTTCAGTTCTTTGAACTGAAACAGTTTCTGTTTCCCAGAAATAAACAGACAATGAAGACCCCACTTGGAAAGTCCTTTGGGCCTAGCAAGTGGGCTCAATCAATCACCAAGTGCCATATCAACAGTGACTAGTGCCAGAATTTGTTTTTTGTAAAACACAAAGAATGAGTCGCTTATGTAACCATATGCTATAGAATGCCCTCTGAAACTAGCTTGAGGATCCTTGTCGGTGCAATCTAGGACCCTAGTTCAAGCTAGCAATAAAATTCCCTGCTTTTGCAGTACACAGAGGTCTCTTACTTCTATCTCAAGCCCAGTTTTGCAAGGTGGATATGTGGGGCAGGGATAGAACCTGGGCTATCCACATGCAAAGCATGTGCCCATCCCTTGGAACTAACTCTGAAGTCCCAAAAACTTTACTTTGAAAAAGTACAATTTCTTACTTAACAGTGCAGTCTTAACAGTGCAGTTTTAAGTCTTCTGATTTCAACGATTATGCTAAGATGACAGATGTCAGTTTTATTGATTCTTAAAGTGTTTTATCATTACATAGTTATCTATTTAATACTTAATCTTTTTCAGATGTTTTCCTATGATGTTGATATATGTAATTTTATTTGCATTTATACAGTCTGGCATTCAGAACATTTTTGAATATATTTTTCTCTCTTTAGTTCTTGAAAATCCATGATGATTATAACTTCAGATATTGCTCCTGCTGCATATTCTTTAGTCTTTTTTGCCTTTATATCAGATTCCATGCATATTAAATTTTAACTGCATTGAACTTGTCTATCATACTCCTTTTCTGTTGCTTTATTATTTCTTTTGTGTATTTCAGTTTGAATAGTTTCTGCCATTTAGGCTTAAGCTCACTGTATTCCAATTAGGATGGCCAGTGAACTGGAATACAGGTGGAAAAGAAAAAGTAGTTAAAATGACACAGAAGAGAAAAATGTGAGAACTGAACTAGAACACACTATCTTTAATATAGTGTCTAATGTAAAATCTGTATATAATTAGCTTCCAAGAACATAAAGATAGCTAAATCAGAAACACTGTTTAAAAAGTATTAAATTTCATCTTCAAAGTATATCATATATGTATAGATTTGAAGTTCAGCAAAACTTCTTGGACAAAATATGCCAATAAGATCACATGAGTGGGTTGGAGAACATACTTTGTCTACAGGACCTGTGGGCTGTATACCCAGACTGGTAGCCCCAGCACTACTGGGATCAAGCCCAGAGAATAACACTGGGAGAAAACCCTGATTACAATCAGGTGTGCCCTGCCCCACCAATAAACAAACCTAGCACGTGTAAACTAGGTCTGTGAAGTGAAGGATAAAAAGTACTATAGCAAATTATAAGAGCCACATATAGAAGAAACAAATTGGGTGTCAAGAATGTCAAATGACAGAAAGAAACCTTTAACTTAGCATAAGTTACATCCCAAACACATCTCCAAAATTTCTAGCAGATTTCAACGTCAAAATCTAGATCAAAAAAATGAAAAAATGTTTACTGGGAAAAGTATTATGAAGAAAAAGATAATACAAGCTTTTAAATTAAAAGAGAAGTTAAAAAAATTCAGCCTTATAGCTATTTTTGAAAATTGTGAATAATATCTCTAGGAAATATATAATTATTATAGTATTTATAATTTGATATTTGGTATTTTAAATACTTTAAAGCAATGATTCTTTAAATAATATTGTAGTACAGATATTTTTAGTATAGAAGATAAATATAAAAAATCCATAAATATGTGGAGATGTAAATATATATATATATATATTTTTTTTTAAAAAACAGCTCTTAAATTTGGGGTTGGAGCGATAGTTAAGCAGGTGGGTGGGTCATTTGCTTTGCAAACAGTCAACACAGGTTCAATCCCTGGCTTTCCATGGGGTCACTGAGCATGTCCAGGAATATATCTGCGAGCAGAGGCAGAAGTAAGTCCTGAACATCATCTTGTGTGGTCCCCCCAAAACAAACAAATCCTAAAATTACGATCTCTAACACAAAATCCCGAAATACATGGAAACAAATTATGTAGAATAATTCACCATAAATAGGTCTGGTAAAGATAACAAATAGAGAGTATAGAGAATATAATTTAAAAATAAACATTTGAAGACATTGGAACATATAAGTCATTTATTTTATTTTTGGATTAATTTTCTCAATGGAAAGTTAAATGATGAAATGAGAGTATCTTTCATATTCCTAAATAAAACCACATTCTTTATTTTTTAAATAGTTGGGTATTCAAATCTCTAAACTTTACAAAAAATAAGCTAAAGTATAAAATGGTAACATCAATGTCTATTAAAGTAAATTTAAATATAAATCCATTACCACCATCAGGAATATTTTATAATAAAAGAGATACAATTTTTCAAAATGATCTACTAATCCTAAATAACTGCATATCTATTAACAGGGTTGCAAGATTATTGAAGAAAAATGCAAAGCTTTCTATTTTCTAGAAAGAGAAAAAACATACATGGTAAATGTTGTGTTATTATTCTTGCAGCAATTGATACAGAATGTATATAAACATCTGTAAATGAACCGATATAAATGCTGTTGATCTTCAGAACTTAAGTTCTAAAGAGATTCTTTTCCCGATTTGCTTTATCTTTAAGTTGGGCTGGAGCGATAGCACAACGGTAGGACGTTTGCCTTGCATGCAGCCAACATGGCCGACTCGAGTTCGATTCCTCCGCCCCTCTCGGAGAGCCTGGCAAGCTACCGAGAGTATCTCGCCCGCACGGCAGAGCCTGGCAAGCTCCCCGTGAACGTATTCGATATGCCAGACACAGTAACAACAAAGTCTCCGATGGAGACGTTACTGGGCCCGCTCGAGCCAATCGATGATCAACGGGAGGACCTTTACTTTACTTTACTATGTTCAAGTTCATTACTAAAAACCAGGGTTAAAAATGCAAATGATTTCAGAGCAATATACATGTTTGAAGAAACTGACACACAATAGAATGTATGCATCATGTAGTGCATGAGGAATACAGTGATTCAACTGACAATGTTTATTTAAAATTTTATTTTCAAATCAATTTTTTAAAAATTTTTAGGTCACACCCAGCAATGCTCAGGGGTTACTTCTGACTCTGCACTCAGGCATTACTCCTGGCAGTACTTGAGACCATATGGGATACGGGGAATCAAACCCAGGTAGGCCGCTTGCAAGGCCAAAGCCCTACCCGTTGTACAATCACTCTGGCCCCTTCAAATCGAACTTTATTGAGACATGAGGGTTTACCATATTATTGAAATTATCTTTTTATCCTTCAAGTGTGTATGTACCATGTCCATCACAAATATTAGGTCCCCCATCATTGTCCAAGGTCCTTTCGTCACATTCTTAATTTGCACAGTTCACAGTTCTTTGAACATTGCTATCATTTATTGAAAAAAAAATCCTGCTATTTCAAAGTGTTTTTTTCCCCCAATTTGGTTGAACTTTTGCACATTGTAGCAATTACAATATCCTTCTCCTGCTGAAATGGTGAATACATATCTCCTAATTCGAATACAAATAGAATGCATCCTTGATTATTCCTTAATCTCCATGAGAACAGTCTTCCAACAATCAAATTTTCTTCTCAGGCCAGCAAATTTATGCTTTGCACTCCCCAGAGTACAATGCCTTCTCTTAAATTGGGGAGTTGCAATTTCCTGCCTGCATAGAATGGGAAGAAAAGAGTTAGTTATAATTTCTTCTTAATTAGACTTTCAACCAGTCCACTTGCTCTAAAGGTCACCTTCCTTAACCTTTCAGAGTTTACAACTACCAATTACTAGAGCTTCTGGGAGCACTGAGAAGATATATTAGCCTCATTCCTAACTTCTACCTCTGCCTTTTCAAGCTTGTTGTATTTAAGCAGAAGACATTCCATTATCCCTCTAATGCTTGTGTAGGCACTTGTGCCTTACGTATATGTATGTATATAATTGTTATTCTCTTTTAGTATCTCCAGCTCTTGTAGTTTACTTTGAAGCTTTAGACCCAATAACTCAAATAATTTTGGTGTGTGAGTGCTATCTTTCACTGAGAATGAATCTGGTAGTTTCTGATTTGGAGTTATGCATTCATATAAATTTAACCTCTTTACTTTTGTCTTATAAATCCTGGGTGGATTTATATGTCCTTGTAGAGAAAATTTGCATTTTATTTCTAGTCCTACAAGTAGAAGCTTAAATTTATACTTTCCCAGCTTAGAATATCTTCATATTTTGACCATAATGGAACTTCATGTCCACATATGTCAAAGTTGCAAGATATTAAACCTATTATGTGAATGTTCACCCAACACATAGCTGACTCGTGACAGATTTAATTAGTTGCAAAATTTCAAATAATAAAATCTTTCTCTATAGAAATTTTGAAGGCCTGAGAGTTCTATAATACTCTAGTTATTATTTTAATAATTTCACTAATATTATCTAGTTCTATACATACTTCTGAAATTTATAATTTCTGTTTTGAAAATTACCCCATTAAGTTCTTCTAAAAATTATTTATTTTGTTGAAAAATATAATTTTTTGATTTTAGGTAAAAATAAGTACAAATGCATGATTTTATTTCATCTTAAATGATAAGTTGTCGTATAAAATCATTTTTTCAAGTGCTGAAAATGAAACCAGAGTCTGCTGAATTTTCTAGCCACGTTTACACATGTATTTCTTAATTAATATACATGCTTATGAAGGCCAGGGGTTTATCAATAGAATTGTGGTGAAACTGTGTGTGTGTGTTTGTGGTTCTTTTCAGGTTCTTTTCAAAATCTCTTGATCACTTGACATCCCGTTACTCATCGATTTGCTCAAGCGGGCACCAGTAATGGCTCCATTTGTCCCTGTCATGTGCTAATGTAACCCAGTGGCTTCTGCTCAAAATTTCTTATCTTTTTTTTATTGAATCACCATGAGATAGACTTACAAAGTTTTCATGTTTGAGTTTCAGTCACACAATGATCAAACACCTGTTCCTTCACCAGTGTAAATTTTCCACAACCAATGTCTCCAGTACCTCACTCCCCCTCAACACAACTCTCCCCCTGTATCTATGGCAGACAATTTCCCTCATGGTGTCTCTCTACTTTTGGGAACTATAGTTTGCAATATAGATACTAAGAGGCTATCACGTTTAGTCTTTTACCTACTTTTAGCACACACCTCCCATCCTGAACGGTCCCTACAACCATCATTGATTTAATGATACTTTCTCTATTCCACCTACTTTCTCCCCAAGCTTGTGAGGCAGGATTCCAACTATGATATGATATTCTTGGTCTTCGTCTGAATGCTTCTTGTTTTTCCCAGTCAATACTTGGCACTTTATTGTATTTAGTGCAACAGTGAAAATAGGTATGCATAAATTATTTCAAATTTATATTTTTGTAGTTTTAAAATTTAAATAAATAAAAACATAAAAGATCACCAAAAAAGGAATTTTCTGTAATTGTTGTAAAATTTCACAAGGTTACCTATTATCCCATATTATTAAAGAAACCATGATACTAACTTTAAGTACTCACTTCACTGAAGTTTATAAATTTTGCATTGCATTCATAAAAACAATTCATTTCATTGACTATACAAACTGTCCAAATGTCTTTCTCTTGTCTCCTTGTGAAGAACTGAGAGTGTATATTATATATATGTACATATACAAATATATTAATATAAAAGTGTTTGAAAGCTTTCTCTTTCATTATGGTATTTTTTATCAAGAAATCATATATTTCTAAAACATCTAAAAACATTGTGTCGCACACATTTGTTATTATTTACTGGATTTAATCAATCTCTAAGGGAAAATACGTTTTCTTATATAATTTTTATTCTCAAATAACTTTTAGAGGAGTTTAAATATGAGAAATAATGGAGGCTATACACAAAATTATCAAAATACTATTAATCATTGATCATTCTTAAGCATGTATTTTGGGATGACAAACTGTGCTAAGGGATTACTTCTGGTTCTTACACCAGGGCTGGCTTCTGTGCTTAGGGCTTCTCTTGGCATTGCTTGAAAAACTACATATAAAGCTAGATTGAACCCGAGGACACTGTAAGCAATGCAGACTTATTCACTGTTTTATCTCTCTGACCCCTGTAGACAGAGATTGGAAAATGGGACCAGAAACCATCTGACAATTCTAGAAGGCTGTCAAACTGGCTGTAATAAAAGCCATTTGAATATGAGAAATTTATAGGTTCACAGGTTTGGTGATCATAAATGAAAAGGCGATGGGTTGGAAAGTGTAGGATAACACTGTTTTGTCCTTCCTCAGGTAGCTTAGGTTTATCGGTTACACCCATCCCAATGCTCCTGGGTCACTCCCATTCCTCTGTTTATCTGTTAAACTCTTCTCTGTGCTCTCCTCCCCAGCCAGTTAGTTACCTTTTCTCCCTAATCAGATTCTGTTAGCTTGTGGATCAGATCCTTCTAAGTACAGTGAAGTTGTACTGTAAGCAATGTCCTTTCTGTATGGACACAGGAAGACAGTTAATATTATGCTTTGTAACTTGGAAGTTAATTGATCTGAATAATATTTACTTCTGGCCATCTGATTTCTTTTGCCTTAGTTGCTCTTAGTTCCTAGAACCCCCAAAGCAGGGTTCCAACGAGGGACTGAATGGACCCAGGGCAAGCTGTCAGCTACCCTGGCATCAAAATGGGCCAAGCCAAAGTGCCACGATACTCAACTATAAGTTGAGGGCATGATCATGCCCTCATGATCATGATCAGGGCAGGACAAATGCTCTCATGATCCAAAAGTAATAAACGATGAGACTAGGACCCTGCTGGGGCTAGGAAGCATAACCTGACCTGAAGGATTGTGGAATATATAGTGATATGTCCTCAAGAAGAACCAAACTGTAAACTTATATCTCTTACTGTGCTCATACAGAATGACATTGCTAGAAATATTTAGAAGTAGATTTACTACAGCTATTTAAGTAGATTACTAGCTGAGGAAAGAACACACCCTCGTTGTGATCCCACTCTTGAGCAGATCTCCTAGTAATCTGGAGTGATCTATTTAGATGAGATTTTATCCTTAAATTAATCTCCTAGAGGAGTGGTTGTACCTCTCTTTGTTGATGTTCAACCCACTTTTATGTTACCTCCCTACATGATTGTGTTAATGTTCAACCCACTTTTGTGTCACCACCCAACGTGATCTCTATATAAAGTAAGACTGTAAGCTTGGAAAGAAGAGAGAGTCAAAAGTGAGCGAGCTCAGGCCTCAGAGATCGAGAATCAGAGTTAGAGGGAGAAAGGGTTCCAGATTGAGGTCCAGGAGAGAGAGACAGAAGAGAGACAGGAGTGAAGAGGATTTGAATAAAAAGCAACTAAGACCAACCATCCTGGACCTCATTTCTTCCTTTGTCTGCCCTTGGCCAACAGCCGTCCCGACCCAGGCAACACACAGTGGCTCAAGAGCACTGAAAGTGGGCGGTGAGATAAAGCTGTCCAGAGGGCCCGTGATCACACAACCTTCAGCATGCTAAGGTTTCACAGGTAAGGTAGATTATTTTCCTCAGGTCCTTGAAGGAAAGATCTGTTCTAGTTATTTCTCCTTGTGTTGTATGTAGATGGATATTTTCTCCTTTTCTCTTTACATTATCTTCCCTTATAGAGTCTGTGTCCAGATTATTCCTTTCCAGGTTCTTTACTTGTAGTCATCATTTAAATTGATCATATTAGTTTAAATATCTCCAAATAAACAATCTCAGATATTTAATTAAGACTTCACCACATGGTTTTTTAAGAGCTACAATAAATTTCATTATAGGATCCCAATTTTGCAGGTACATGAATAATTTATAGTTAATGTATGAGTTTACTGTAGTTCTATTCGTAGGTTTATTTTTCTCCTAATCTAGAAAAATCTTGGTTAACTTCTCTTTTAACCTCATTTACCAGTCAGATATTTAGCAGGCACATCCGAGTCTCAGCATACATCAATTAATTGGTCAATGACTATGGATTTAATGAATTAAACACTTAATGTTACACTAAATACTTCCAATGCTAGAACTCAGGTTACATTTCAAATATATTCAGCTTTGCATTACTATGCTAACTATTCCATTCATTTTCAAAACATAAAACAATTTATCAGACACTAATTTTAAGGAGGAACTCAAATATTATATAATGAAGACAGAAATTTAAATAAATATCATTCTTTCAGCAGCTATACTTAATAGTGGAAAGAGGAGCCAAATCAACAACATTGTCACAAGAAAATAATTGTTCTTAGATAAATCTAACATAAAGGGAGTAATGGTGCACTAGTCAAAGAACTCATCCTTTTACTATGATAATTTCTTCTTACATATGTCAAGAGACTCAACCCACCACAAATGACCTCCCCAACCTGTATAATGCATATCCATCATACTTAATCTATTCTTTTCTCCATCTCTAATAATGTCTTATAACTGTAGCACTGTAACATGTCCTCCCATTGTTCATCGATTTACTCAAGCGGGCCCAGTAATGTCTCCATTGTGAGACTTGTTACTGTGTTTTGTATATTGAATACGTCATGGGTAGCTTGCCAGGCTTTGCCGTGTGGGCGAGATACTCTTGGCAGCTTGCGGGGTTCTCCGGTAGGGGCACAGGAATCAAACCTTGCTTAACAAATGCCCTACCACTGTGTTATCTGTCCTAATGCAGTGCCTGAAAGTTGTTGTTTTTTTAATTTCTTTGTTGCTCTTCACTCATTTCTCTTTTATTTCTTCCATTTCTCTTTTACTTAACTTCCCATTTCTTATTGAGTTTATTAAACTTACAATATTGCCATTAGTTTTACTATAAAGTGATATAGAAATTAATTAAAAAAGTAATGTGGTGCCAAATTTCATGCCAGATGAACCACAAATCACTGGAAGACATGAGATATTTATTTATCCCTAAATCATGATCATTTGTGAGCATAATATTAAGGTATATTTTAATTTATGTATTATATAATAATATGTATATATATGTTATATTTGTACATTAGTTCTTGCTTTCAGTATTTAAATAGTCCTGAGTTATGGAGTTTTTGTTCTACTATTTATATCATTGTGCTAAGAATAATTTAAAATTGTATGTACATGTAAATCTTTTAACTGTTAACTTGTCATTATTCTGGTTTTAATTAAATGCACTGTTTTATAAGACATACTAAAAGAAAATCTAATTTCTAGACATAATTCTATCTTTCCAGAGTAAAAGCCAACTAAAGGGAATAGAGTTATTACTTAATATATTGTCATTATCTTTCATATGCTCATGTTTGCTATATCTATAATAAATGCATAAATAAATTATGACACAATAGATTGTTTTTGTTAAGTGTATTGTCATTAGGGTATTAGAGTTAGAACTTACTCATTGAAAAATATTATAAAGAGTACTGGGGCCATATTAGATTGTGCAGGGTGCTTTCCCTGCATACTCCAACCCAGGGATGATCCTTAGTGTCATATATATGGTCCCCAAGTCTGCAAAATGTGATTTCTGAGCACAAAGTCAGAAGTAGGCCCTGAGAACAGACAGTTGTGCTACCCCCACAACAACATAAACAACGAACAGCTCACACAGTTTAAGCCCTCACATATCCTAAACGAGGATAGCAGCAATTCTGAATTTATTGTGTCACAAGAAAATTAAATCCACACTATAACTCTCATAATTGTTTTTAATTATTTTTGATCTGATAAACAGAATATATCTAAATTTTGAATGGATTTAAGATGCAAATGTACATGTTTTCTAATCCATCAAAAAAATTAAACATTTTTTCTGACTAATTTCTACGATAGGCAGAGCCTGGCAAGCTCCCCATGGTGTATTTAATATGCCAAAAGCAGTAACAACAAATCTCAAAATAGAGGTATTACTGGTGCCTGCTCGAGCAAATTGATGAACAACGGGAGGACAGTGCAACAGTGCTAATTTATATGATATCAATTTATGGAAGTTTCTGTCAAAGTTTATGTGTAAAATGGTTAATGTCTTTTATTATAATTGTTTGATATACATTTTTATTTTACAATTTTATAGAATTGCATAGCATTCTTTTATTCTCTAAATTTCCAAAATATATTCAATTCATACCTTATCTTTATTTTAGACACAGTGTGGTTTTATTTGATAGGCAATTAATTTATTTTGTTGAAATATTATTTTGGCCCACGGTTACTCTTTAAGGTTCAATTTTCATATTAAAGTTATATGTTTTTAGGGACCAGAGAGAAAGTACAGTTGTCAAAGCACTTACTTTACATGAACGCCACCCATCTCTGACATCCTTGATGGTTCCCTTAGCACATCCAGAATTGACTCCTGAGTTCTAATCCAGGAATAAAGCCAGAGCATCACTGGCATGGCACAAAAAACAAAATAAATAAATAAATAAATAAATATGTAATGTGTTAAATGAATATGTACAGTTTTAGAAAATAAAATTTCTAGTATTATATCACTTAAACTGACTTGGACTTATTGCAGAATTAATCTTTATCATATGTATTTTTGAAACTCTCTTACACTTCTGGTCAGTATTTAAATTTCTCTAGGTTTAACATCAATTAGTTGGTAACAAAGATTTCCAGGCTGCTATATAATTTTTTGGTTGTTTCCTAATAACCATTCTTCTCTCTTTGACATGCTAAGGGATTCTATATTTCTATACCTTCTAGTGATCTATTCTTAAAGATTGAACTAGATTGAGACACAGAGACATTGTACTTTAATGTAAATCTGCACCAAATTAGGCTCTTATAAATTTTAATACCCAAATATATTTTTCTAGAATATTAAATTACTGTTTGACAAGCAGTATATAAGAGATGTAAACTACTCTCAACTAATGCATGATTATATTCTTTTAAAGGTGATGAATAAATCTACCCCAGGTAATATAGTTCTAAGATTTAGTAAATTTCTCTAGGACTGATTTTTATAAAACCATTAATGTAAAGTAACATAATTCCTTCAAACTGAGCTTTTCTTACTTTTATCAGCATGTGACACAAAATAACTATGTTCAATAAATTTAACAAATACGGAGCATTTTCAATCCAAGAATAAAAATATATTGTTTTGGATATTTCAAATCATCATATTTAAAAAGCATCAGAACAAATACATTATATACTCACTTGAAAATTATATAAGGTATTAAGGCAAAATAATATATATTATTAAGGATAAATGCAACATTTTAAAATAAATATATATAGGATGAGTACTATTCTTTTCTGTGTACTTATCTGTTCTTATTTGAGTACTTTTCCTACCTGTGTACTGGGCTATTCTGATTTTTCAAAACATAGGTATAAATGTCTCTAACTCATACATAAAATCTATAAATCGACATGTAGCTTTTCAAAATAAATATTATTTTATTAATTTCATGTAGTTTTAACTATTTAATTTGAACACAATAATGTCTAATATGACATAATTTCTCTTGCAATTTTCTTCTTCCATAATTTCTCTTAAATAATTTTTCTTGAATGTGAAAATAAAAATTACATTAAGATCATGTTGAATGTTGATGTTTATAAATCATTTTGAGGGCCACAGCATTAGTACAGCAGTCAAGGTGCTTGCTTCCCATGTGGCTGATATGGGTTGAATCACGGGCCCCACATCTAGTCTCTGTAGCCTGCCATGAGTGACTTCTGTGTGCAGAGCTAGGAATAATCCCGGAGCACTGCTGGATGTGGTCCCAAAACAAACAATCCAGAAATTCAGTCTTGACTCCATGTTACTCAGGACTGCTCTTCCAATAAAAATAAACTGTAGTTAACGATGCTCTATGATGTGCTTACCTTTCTTCCCACCTCCCTCCTTCCCTCCCTTCTTTCTCTCTCCTTCCTTCCTTCCTTCCTTCCTTCCTTCCTTCCTTCCTTCCTTCCTTCCTTCCTTCCTTCCTTCCTTCCTTCTTACCTACCTACCTTCCATTCTTTTATTTATTTATTTCCTTCTTTTTTTCTTTCTTTCTTTTTCGTTCTTCTGCTAAACTACAATGAATGATCCCTTCTGAAAAATGAGCCTGGGGCATCCAAATGACTTACATCAATGAGTAATACCCATCATTCACTTTTATCATATGAGCACTCTGCTCATGAGTTCATTGGACAAAAGCTAGAAATGGCATAAACTCTCACTAAGTTTCATAGAACAGCTCATTTTCTCATCTCATTCATACTGTTCTTGTAATAGAAAATCGTTCATCAAAGTCTTACTTCGTTCTCAGATTCACAAAGTATAGCTCAATTTTCCAACATAGCAAGTATCTTGTCTTTAGGAACTTATTTGTTCCATAAAACAGGTAAGCACACATTATAAGTAAAGTATAAAATGTTGTTCATATACATCTTGCACATATTTATTGCAAGAACATAAAATGTATTTGGCATTTTGGCGTTTTTAAAAGATTTTATGACTTGGTTATAAAATTGTGAAAAAGGACTCTCTGGAGTATTCAAACCTGGGATTTGGCTTTCTCCGTGCATGCTCCCCAGGCATCCACTAGGACCCTGGAACACCTGGCATCCCTGAGCCTCTTCCTGTTCAACCCCAACACTGTGCCGGTCTTCTTCCCCTCCCAGCTGGTACTCCCAACACACATCAGGTACCCGTGGGGGCGTGGCCTCATCAGAAGTGGGCGTGGCTTCTGTAGAGGTGAGCATGGCCTAATTTTGGTCCCCTGGCCGCACTCGCAACTACAACTAGTTTAGTCATACCAAGAAATTTAATTTAACATATTAGTCCCCATACCTCCACACCAACATGGAGAAACAACGCAAATCTCCACCACATGGGGAGGACAATAAAAAAAAATCCAGAAGCCTCAGTAGGTGCTACTCACCTAAAAGAACTTTCTGAGAAAGAATTCATATGAAATAATGAAGATGTTCAATGAACTCAATGAAATAGTCAGACAGATATCTAGTAACATGAGAAAAACTATCGAAAAATTACAGGAAGAAATGAGAGCAGAAATTAGAAAGCTATTCACAGAAATAATAAAAGATTCCATAGATGAAATCAAAAAAAAAAACAGCTAAGTATGTGCCCTCAATAGCAAAATGACCACAGCTAAAGACAGAATCAGTGAGTTGGAAGATCAGTTGCACCAAGTCAACAGGCTACAACTAACAATGGCTCTAGAATGAATCAGAGTCCTACGAGATGATTCCAAGAGGAACAACATTAGAATCATAGGAGTACCAGAAGGTCACGGAAACAATCCCAATGAAAAAGCCACGGTGAACAAATCATTGCCGAAAAGTTCCCAGAGCTGGACAATGCAACCACATTCAGATTCAAGGAGCCAGAAGGGTGTCAGCTAAAAGAGACCCTAAAAAAACACTTCAAGATATATAATAGCTATATTTATGGATGCTGCGGATAGAGACACAATACTGCAAGCAGCAAGGTCAAAGAAGGAAATCACATACAAAGGAGCAGCCCTTAGATTCACAGCAGACCTATCAGAGGAAACCCTCGATGCCTGAAAGCAATGGTGGGATATAGTAAAAAAAAAAAACTCACTGAAATGAATGCTTCACCAAGAATATGCTATCCAGCTAAACTCTCACTCAAACTCAAAAGAATGGTAAACTATTTTGTGGATGAACAGCAGCTCAGGAACTTCATAGACTCAAAATCAAACTTAAAAGAAGGGTGAAAGGAGCTACTATAAGACAGGACATACCCTAAAAGCACAACAGACCCTTACACAAAAACCCATAAAATAATCTCTCAACAACAATGGTCTAAATTCACCAATTAAGAGACACAGAGTGGCAAAATGGATTCAGAGACAGAACCCAACATTCTGCTGCCTACACGAAACTCATCTGAACAGTCAGAGCAAACACAGACTCAATGTTAAAGGATGGAAAACAATCCTGCAAGCAAACAGCTCCCTCAAAAAAGCTGGGTTGGCCATACTAGTAAACGGCAACATAATTTTCAGGTACAAAAAGATTAGAAGGGACGGCGAAGTTCATTTCTATTCATCAAGAGATACGTACAATAAGAAGAAATCACACTCCTAAATGTATATGCACAGAATGAGGGAAGAGCTAAATATTTAGAACAACTGCTAACAGATTTTAAGGAGGACATTGCAAGCAACACAACAGTAGCCAGAGACTTCAACATCGCCTTATCACTTCTGGATAGATCAACAAGAACAAAACTCAGCAAGGAAACTTTAGCCCTGAAGGAAGAAATAGAAGAGAGAGTGCTTATCAACTGATACAGGGATTTATACACTAAAAATAAAGAATACACATTTTTCTCCAGTGCACGCGGAACATTTTCTAAAATAGACCATGTGCTAGGTGACAAAACATACCTAAATAGAATCAGGAAGATAGAAATAGTATCAACAATCTTTTCAGACCATGATGCAATGAGAATAGAAGTGAACCACACAGACAAAGAAAACCAAAACAAACACCTGGAAATTAAACAACTCAATTTTGAACAATGAGTGGGTCAGGAAGGAAGTCAAGGACGAAATCAAAAGATACCTGGAAACAAATGAGAATGAAGACACGAGCTACAAGAACCTATGGGATGCAGCTAAAGCTGTGCTAATGGGAAAATTTATAGCTCTGCAAGCATTTCTAAGGAAGGAATCAAGGCCCACATAAACAACTTGACTTCACAGCTCACAATCTTAGAAAAGGATCAGCAGAAGGAGCCCAAATCAGGCAGAAGGAAAGAGAGCATAAAACTTAGAGCAGAAATCAATGGCATGGAATCCAACAAAACAATCTGAAAGATCAATGAAACCAAATGCTGGTTATTTGAGAAAATAAACGAGATAAATAAATCACTCGCAAGACTCACAAAGAAAGTGAGAAAGAGAACCCTAATAAACTGAATCAGAAATGAGAAGGTGGATATCACAACAGAAACCAAAGAAATTCAAAAGAACTTCAGAGACTACTCTGAAAGACTGTATGACACGAAACAAGAGAACCTAGAAGAAATGGATAAATTCCTAATTCCTATAATGTCCCAAGGCTGAATCAAGAAGATATAGAGTACCTGAATAGACCTATTAACATCAACAAGATTGAAACTGTAATCAAAAGCCTTCCTAAAAACAAAAGCCCATGTCCAGGTGGATTCACGCGTGGATTTTTCCAAACATTTAAAGATGACCTATTGCCAGTTCTTCTCAAGCTTTTCCAGGAACTTGCAGAAACAGAAACTCTCCCAAACCGTTTTTATGAAGCCCATATCACTCTAATACCAAAAGGAAACAAAGACAACCAAGAAAAGAAAATTACAGGCCAATATCCCTGATGGACACAGATGCGAAGATTCTCAACAAAATACTAGCATATAGAATTCCACAACTCATCAAAATGATCATACACCATGACCAAGTGGGATTAATCCCGGGGATGCAAGGATTGTTTAACATTCAGAAATCAATCAACATAATCCATCATATCAACAAAAGAAAAGATAAAAACCATATGATCATATCAATAGATGTAGAGAAAGCATTTGACAAGAACCAGCACCTGTTTATGATGAAAGTCCTTGCCAAAATGGGGATAGAGGGGACTTTCCTACATATACTTAAATCCACCAACCACAAGCCTACAGAAAGCATCATACTCAATGGGGAAAATCTGAGAGCCTTCCCTCTAAAATGAGGGATGAGAAAAGGATGCCCACTCTCTCCACTACTGTTCAATATAGTACTGGAAGTACTTGCAATAGTGTTTAGGAAAGAAAAAGCTATTGAGGGCATTCAGGTAGGAAAAGAAGAAATCAAGCTCTCACTCTTCACAGATAATATGATACTGCACTTAGAGAACCCTAAAACCTCTACCAAGAAACTCCTAGAAACAATAGACTTGTATAGTGAAGTGGCAGCTTATAAAATCAATACCCTAAAGTCCATGGCTTTTCTATATGCAAATAGTGAGAGAGACAAAAGTGACTTGAAAAAAAATATCTCGTTCACAATTGTGCCCCAGAAAATCAAGTACCTAGGAATCAGCTTAACTAAGGAAGTAAAGGACCGGTACAAAGAAAATTATAAAACTCTTCTTCAGGAAATAAAAGAGGACACGAAAAACTTGAAAGATACCCCCTGCTCATGGATCAGGAGAATTAACATTGTCTAAGTGGCAATACTTCCCTAAGCATTGTACAAATTCAATGCGATCCCTGTAAAGATACCATGACATTCTTAAAAAAAATGGAGAAAACATCCCTGAAAATCATATGAAATGATAAGCCCCCAGGAATAGCAAAAGCAATTTTTGGGAAAAAGAAAATGGGAGTAATCAACCTCCCTAACCTCAAACTCTATTAAAAACAGTAATAATTAAAACAGCATGGTACTGCAACAAAGGCAGAGCTGCAGACCAATAGAACAGGGTTGAATATACAGACATCTCCCTCCTAACATATGATCATCTAATATTTGATAAGGGAGCAAGAAATGTGAAGTGGAGCAAGGAAAGCCTCTTTAACAAATTTGCTAACAAAACAGGCAAGCTACATGCAAAAAAAAATGGGTCAGATATCTGCCTAACACCATGTACAAAAGTAAGATCAAAATGGATTAAAGACCTCTACATCAGACCGGAATCCATAAGGTACATTGAAGGAAAAGTTGGCAAAACCCTTCACAACATTGAAGCTAACAGTTTCTTCAAATATGTCAAGCCACTGGCCAAGCAAGTGAAAACAGAGATAGACAAATGGGACTATATTAAACTGAGATGCTTCTGTACCTCAAAAGAAACAGTGACCAAAATACAAAGACAGTCTACAGAATGGAAAAGGATATTCGCCCAATACACACCTGGCAAGGAGTTGATCACTCTCACTATCCTCCCATTGTTCATTGATTTGCTCGATCGGACTCAGTAACGTCTCCATTGTGGCACTTGTTACTGTGTTTGGCATATCGAATATTTCACGGGTAGCTTGCCAGGCTTTGCACTGCAGGAAAGAAATTCTCAGTAGCTTGCCAGGCTCTCTGATAGGGGCGGAAGAATCAAATTTGGGTTGGTCAGGTAGGCCACGTGCAAAGCATACGCCCTTCCCACTGTGCTATCGCTCCAGCCCAAGGGGTTGATATCAAGGATAAACAAGGCAATGGTTAAACTCCACAAGAAGAAAACATCCAACCCTATCAAAAATGGAATGAATAGAAACATCCTCAAAGAAGAAATCTGAATGTCAAAATGGCACATGAGAAAATGCTCTACATCATTAATCATCAGGAAGTTACAGATCAAAACAACAATGAGATATCATCTCACACCACAGAGATTGGCCCCAATCCTAAAGTACAAAAGCAACTGATGTTGGTGCGGATTTGGCAAGAAAGGGACCCTCCTTCACTCCTGGTGGGAATGCCGACTGGTTGAGCCGTTTTGGAAAACAGTATGGGCGATTCTCAAAAAATTAGAAATTGAGCTCCTATTTGACCCAGAAATACCACTCCTGAGAATATATCCCAGAGAGGCAAAAAAGGATAGTTGAAGTGACATCTACACTTGTTTATTCATTGCAACATTGTTTCCAATAGCCAGAATCTGGAAAAATGCTGAGTGCCTCAGAACAGATGACTGGTTAAAAAAACTTTGGTACATCCACACAATGGAGTACTATGTAGCTGTTAGAAAAGATGAAGTCATGAAATTTACATACAAGTGGTACTACATGAAAGTATCATACTAAGTGTAATGAGTCAGAAAGAGAGAGACAGCCATAGAAATATTGCATTCATCTGGGGAACATACAGTTACAAAATCGAGACTAACACCCAAGAATAGCCAAGGTAAGTACCAGGAGGTTTATTCCATGCTTGGAGGCCAGCAGCACATGCTGGGGGAAAGAAAAGGCAGCTCAGATAGAGAAGGGAGCATCAAATAAAGGGTGTTGGGAGGATCCTCCCAGGATGGGAGATGCATGCTGAAAGTAGACTATAAACTGAAAATTATTGCCACTCAATGCCTCTTTGCAAACCATAGCACTCAAAAAGGAAAGACAGAACAAAATGGAATGCCCTGCCACAAAGGTGGGGTGGAATGGGGGGTTGGTGGGGTGAGAGAGATACTGTGATCAGTGGTGGTGGAGAATGGGCACTGGTGGATGGATGAGTATTCTGTAATTGTATAACTGAAACCCAAGCATCAAAATTTGTAAGTCTACAACTGTCACTCATGGTGTTTCACTAACAAAAATTTAAAAAAAAAGGAATCTCTGATAAATATAAATAAGTAAAATCGACTTCTTAGCCAACATAAGTTGTATTACCCTCAGCAGTCAAAAAATGTAAAGTTATTCCACTGGGAACCTGGGATATGGTTCAGTGTTAAAGCAATGCGTTCAATGTGTTAGACTTTGAATTTATTCGAGTTTAATCGAGTTGAGCAATAAGGATGGAAGAAAGAAAGAAAGGAAGGGGAAGGAATAAATAGAGGGAGGGAGAGAAATGAGGTAGGAAGAAAGAAAAGGAAGGAAGGAGACAGCCAGAATTCTTATTGGATTATATATGTAGGATGGTCAGCAAGAGAGGTCACAGGAGGAAAGTAAAATACTTTTAGGATATGCTACATACTCAATCTCTTTTGTACCCTTTCAATTGACATTTTAATTAAATCTGGACAATTTATTGGCTAACTGGGTCAGCTAAATTTAGAATAATGACCTTCGATTTTGTGGCTTTACGTTGCATAGGGAAAACAGAAATTTAGAAGCTTAAAATCAACAATAGATAATTTCTTGATAAAACCAAGAAGTTTTACTCAAAATTGTATAGGCTGCATTTGAATTTGCTGTAGAATGAGTTAACAGTATTTTCATGTATAGTCTAATGCCTCCATCAGTGTAGAAAAAGCTGAGTTCCCCTTTTAAAGTTTCACTTCTCTATAGCTGAAATCACTGCATAGCCAAATGTAGCATGTCTAAACATAAATTATATTCTTCAAAAAATAAGTTGACTAATGCTTAGTTTTCTTTGTACCAGAAAGAAAAAGTAGGCCATCTGTATTTTTATTTAAAGGTCACAACGTGTCTATGTGTGGTGTTGGGTGTTGAATCCAGGGTTTCACAAACTACACAAGTACAATTCCGGAGCAGTAAGCTGATAAAGATTCTGGGAAATTAGAAACATAATTTGTGGGCCATACATTTTAAGAGAGGTCTTATATAACACAGGCTAACGGGTCATAGACAGCTGATTAAAACATATTTCTGTTCGGTCATGTTCCAGGGAATCAAATGATTTTGCACATCATATATTGCCTATGAAATAGATTTACAGGCTATGTAGATCAAAGAGCTGATAGATCATCAAGTCATCCCTGTATTGAGTTACACTTCAAACCAAGATTTCTTTAACCTGCAAGTTTTAGAAACTAGCTCTCTTGGATGTAAGGATGTAAGGTACCACATGTTGAAGACATTAATTTTGTCTTGGATGGAGAGTATTTATGCTTCCTTAAGATCTAATTTTTGCCCAAAGCTCAAGTAACAAAACACGTGTATATCGTCAATGTTTTTGCAAATGTTTTCTTCTACCGTTTTTGCCACAAGGAAGAAAAGAAAAGCTGATCTCATCAACAGATACACAAACTTATAGTAGCTTTATTAATTTGCTCAAGTAGGGAGACCACATCTGGATGGCATCTGTAACAAGACTCACCACCCAATTAAACTCATGATTATCTGCTGTCATTCTTCAAGTCCCATCTGTCGTTTGAGCCAATCAGAGTGGATAATTTAATGAGAATGTGTTAGAAATTATCAGTTCTGAATATTTCAAGCTTTTAAGTGGACACCTCTCAGCACCATCAAGTGTTCTATTAATACCATGTTTCATTTATGTTGTTTTGTTTATATTTGGTGAGACTTGTTACTATGTTTGGCATATCAAATACATCATAGGTAGCTTGTCAGGCTTTGCCGTGCAGGTGAGATACCCTCCATAGCTTGCCAGGCTCTCTGAGAGGGGCGAAGGAATTGAACTCTGGTTGGCCATGTCAGCTGCATGCAAGGCAAATGCCCTACCCTCTGTGATATTTGTTTAGTAATTTATATCTGAATTCTCCCAAAATATACATTCCAAATGAGAAGCTGTATGTATGTATGTATAAGTATATATACATGTATGTATATATACATGTATATATACATGTATGTATATATACATACATACATACAGTTTGTCATTTTGTAAAATACAGTATATGTTTATATTGTGGGCTAGAGCAATAGCACAGTGATAGGGTGTTTGTCTTGCATGCGGCCCATGCAGCCAACCCAAGTTCGATTCTTCTGCCCCTCTCAGAGACCCTGGCAAGCTACCAAGAGTATCTCGCCTGCACAGCAAACCCTGGCAAGCTACCCGTGATGTATTCAATATGCCAAACACAGTAACAACAAGTTTCACAATAGAGATGCTACTGATCCCGCTCGAACAAATCGATGAACAAAGGGAGGACAGTGCAGTGCAATTTTGGACTGGAGAGATAGCACAGCAGTAGAGAATTTGCCGTGCACATAGCCAGCTGGCCAACCTGGATTCGATTCCTCTGCCCCTCTCTGAGAGCCCAGCATGCTACTGAGAGTATTGCACCCACACAGCAAAGCCTGGCAAGCTACCCGTGATGTATTCGATATGCCAAACACAGTAACAAGTCTCACAGTGGAGACGTTACTGGGCCCGCTCGAGCAAATCGATAAACAACAGGAGGACAGAGGACAGTTTATATTGTATTTAAATATGTACAGTTATATATTTAAATACATACATACATACATACATACATACCAAAAAATGAGATTGTATGTTTCACTTAGAGGGACATATTTCAAGGTATTTTAATCAAAATTGTTATTATTATTTAATCCCATATGATCTCAAATTTGCATATCAAAATAAATTTTGATTCATAATAAATTCTAATAGACTGAATTTTTGACTATTATTTCATGTGGGGACTGGAGCGATAGCACAGAGGGTAGGGTGATTGCCTTGTGTGCAGCCAACATGGCTGACCCGAGTTGGATTCCTCTGCTCCTCTAGGAGAGCCTGGCAAGCTACAGAGAGTATCTCGCCCGCACAGCACAGTTTGGCAAGCTACCCGTGATGTATTTGGGCTGGAGCAATAGCACAGTGTGTAGGGTGTTTGCCTTGCATGCAGCCAACATGGCTGACCTGAGTTCAATTCCTCTGTCCCTCTCGGAGAGCCCGGCAAGCTATCGAGAGTATCTCGCCTGCACAGCAAAGCCTGGCAAGCTACCCGTGATGTATTCTATATGCCAAAAACAATAACAACAAGTCTCACAATTTGTTGTGAGATGTTACTGGTGCCCGCTCGAGCAAATATATGAACAACAGGAGGACAGTGCTACAGTGTTATTTTATGTGGACTTTCAAGGTATGAACTTATATTGGTCTTGTCTCTTTCTCATTTATCTCTGATGTGCATTATTGGTGGGGAAGTAGCAACCAAAGGAATAAGGGTAAAATAACCTCAAAATTCTCCCTTCTTGCTCAATTATTCACCAAACCTTTAATCCAGGATGAATTTTGATCCTTCTGCATATACACTACACAATGGTTATGTTATGGTTCGTATTATCTGTTTTAAGTTAAGTTAAAAATTTAATAGTTTCAATTCATGTTTTTATTTATTTAATTGATTTATTTAACTGCTTCACCATGAGATGCAGTTATAAAGCTTTTATGATTTTCAGTCATACAATATTCCAACCCTCCTCCAGTGTACCATTTTCTACCACTAATATCCCATGTAACCCTTCTGTCACCCCCACCCTTAGCCTGCCTCTATGGCAGACACTCCCTCTCTCTTTCTCTCTCTCTCTCTCTCTCTCTCTCTCTCTCGGCATTATTCATTGTTTGCCTACTTTCAGCACATATCTCCAATCTAGAACAATCCTTTCTAACTAGTATTGTCATAATGAATTCTTTGCTATCCCAACTACCCTCTTCGCCATCCTGGAGGCAGACTTCATCCTGGACCTGGATGAGTGGACCACTCATCCTGAGCCTTGCTTCTACTGTCCTTGGGTGTTAATCCTTATTTTGTTTTATTTGTTTCTTTATTTTTTACATTCCATAAATGCATATAAAATTCCCTAAATCAATAATAATAATGGAGATGCAAAGCAAAACAACAATGAGATTCCCCTTACACCTCAGAAACTGACAACGTAAAAAAAAATATAAGAACAACTAGTGCTAGCAAGATCCGGGAGAGAGGGAATATCATTCACTGTAGGTGGGAATGCTGACTGGTCCAGCCTTTTTGGAAAACAATATGGGAAATCCTCAAAAAACTAGAAATTGATTTTCCAGATGACTCAGCAATACCATTTCTGGGAATACACAACCTGGCTGCAAAAATAAACAACAGAAATGACATCTGCATTTGTTTGTTAATTGTAGCCCTGTTTACAATAGCCAGAATCTGGAAATAACCTGAGTGCCCAAAATCAGATGACTGGTTAAAGAAACTTTGGTTCATCTACACAATGGAATATGATACAGCTGTTAGAAAAAAAATGAAGTCATAAAATTCACTTATAAATGTATGGAAATGGAGAGTATCATGCTAGGTAAAATAAGCCAGAAGAAGTACAGACGTAGAATAACTGCATTCAATTATGTCTTAAACTTAGAAAGCTTCAACTAAATTTTACTTAATAAAGAATTTCATGACTGTAATCAACTTTAATATTTTTATCTTACTATTAATATTAATACTATTATTGCTTTTATGTCAACTATAATAAAATAATTAAACACATTTAATTATCTAAATCTCTTATTAAACTATGGTAAAACGTTTTATCACTATTAATCAAATAAAAATGGCTCAGTGTTGATATCAGTTTTTAATTTACCATTTTACAAAACTAAATCATTCCAAATAATGATTATTTTTGTTGCTTTGATAAAAAACATCAATTTTATATCCTCTCACATTTCTGATAAATTATTACAATTTTATGACAGTTATGGTATGCATAATATAGCCACATCTGCCTTTCATGTATTTTGCATGAGTGCTCATCATAATATCTTTAATAAGAGAGTTAATTTCTTATTGCTAAAATGATGTTAAGTACTGAAGAGCAAATTAAAACTATAAGTAAAATGCAATTGTGACTAATATTTAAAAACTATACAAGAGGTATACTGTATTTGCCTTTTAAGCTTCTGAATTGAATTTTTTTCTGAGTGATTATGTTGTTTTACTTGCAAGGAATTCAAGAGCTTTAGGAAATTGCAATCTAAAGAAAAGTAGAAAGTTTTTGAAATTCTCTTATTATATTAAATGTTAATAATATGTGCCTCCCCTGGATTGAGAATGCTTTAACGTATCTAATCAGTAATGATGCTGTCACTTAAAAAATGTCAACCAAATTTGCAAATGTAATGAGAATCTAACTGCGAAGAAATAATGGAGATAATAGAATTCAGATTACTCAACGCTTAGCATTATTTTCTACAAAGTATGTTTTGTATTCATCAAAAACTCTTTTTTAAAGCTTACTCTTTTGTTAATGTAATTAATGGGCTTTTCAATTACATTTTATTAACAAATGCTGAAAGCACAACATCAATGTCAAATAGTTATCTTTACATTCTTGTAATTTGTTAAAAGACCGCAATATATTTACATTATGTCTTAACACATTTGTGACTCACAATTTGTCATACATTAGGAAGTGTCAAGCAGTAAAACTGAGCACTCAGTGTTTACAAATTATTACCTTTTGTCTAGTAGGCCAAACAATATGTAGCTAATTAAAAAAATATGTGCCTATAAAATTGATGATGCACCAAAGTGTTACAGAACTTTCTATATTTTTTAAATTAGCTACAAATTAATGAATGACTTGGAGTTATCTTATAAATTTACTGAATTAAAATAAATATTTCATAATTAAAGTATGATAGTGAAAGGCACAACTAGGACATCCCCTACGTGATTAACATGATCTTTGTGTTTTTAAGAATGTTTTATTTGGGGGAACCACTAGTGAGTTTTGACCAACTAGACCTGTACTTTGATGCAAGAGTTGAAATGTTGCTGGAGCACTGTCATGTCAGGGATTTCATCGGGAGATGTGAGCCTCTAGGACCACATTCAGTGATGCTCAGGGGCATCCAAGTCGGCACACATAGATGCTTAGGGGATCATGTGGTGCTGAGGATTTAGCCAGGGTGGACTTCCTGCAAGGCATTTGTCTTAACCCCAGTTCTATGTCTATAAATACCTATCATTAATTCATTTTATAGATAGTGCATTTTGTAGGGTGAAAGCCATGTTACAAAATATTCATGTTGTTTTAAAATCATATATGAGTGACTTTGAAGAGAATGATCCATTCTTCTATTAATGCAGAGTAGATTCCTTTAAGCAACACACACATATTTATATAGATTGATTCATGCATCTAAACACATGTGTATATATATTTCTATTCTGACCTGGCATGCGCTCCACTGATAGGATCAGCACTTTTAGGGGAGATGATTTATTGTTCTAGTTAGTATTTCACATCTGAGAGCAGATTTAATGGTTTGCTTTGTAATTTAGGCAAGAGCATAAAGGATTTCAAAACACAGAGATTTCTTTTCCACATTTAAATTTCTGTAATAAAATGCAACACAATTTGGCCTTGTGACAGAACTGAATGCAATGACTGCTCAAAAGATGACCTTTGAAGGGGAATCCTTTTGTACAAAGAGGCGGCAACATTTCTATACAATTGCCCTCCTCAGGATTACTACATGCACTTTTCTTAAAGTCAACTGGGAGAACAACAACAAAAAACCCAGATGATCTCTAGCACTTCGCATTCTATATCTGGCGTTTAGGTATAGAATGCTTATTTAATTTTTCAATTTAAATACCCAGGTAATGCTAGGGGCAGTGCAGATACATAAACAATGTGTTCTGGTGGTAGAGGAGTTATTATTGCTTAGGATGAGCAATTATTCAAAATAGACCCCAGGGGATGTGGAATGAGGTGGGCAGCAAGGCACTTCTCAGATGCAGCTGCCAGATGGTCACAACCTGCAGTGGTAAAATGAAGACAGGACGCAGGGACCTGGAGCAAAATAGTTTTTTTTTTTTTTTCTGGAACAATCTGGTGACAACAGCAATTGGCAATCTGAGGGACTAGTTCCCAAAGTCTTGGAGAGAAAAATAAAACTCCTTAAAAGCATATGAAAATTAATTAAGTAGGAACTAAAATTAGACTAATTTTGCAATTCACATGGCCCTAATTAAACCATCTTCTATGGCTGAAAGGGTTGTTTTTCCTTCCAAACTTGTAGGCTATTATAAAAATTTTATATTTTATTTTTAAAAGTGATTTCTTCTTTCTAGCCCCAGGCGAAAAAAAAAGTTGGCTTTTGCTCTGGCCATAATTTTAACAATCCAGTAAACTGCCTGTTAGAGAAGTATTTTGCTCTCTTCATAGTTTCCATATGTTGCTCAAACTTGAAGCTCCAGTTTCTTTTAAGGCAAATAAGACAGAAGAAGACAGACAAATACAAATGTTCTTGCTTATCTGTGGGATATATAGAATGAGGGGACAAAGGAATGCAAGATATCAGAGATGGGGGTGTTGCCTCTTCTACCCTGGTGCCTAGATTCTAGAACTGAGGACAGGAAGGAAAGAAGAAGAGAGTGAGAGAAAAGTAGGGTGGAAGATAACAGTGGAAATGGTCAGAGGTATAGAGGTGAAGCATGGTTGTATATCTGAACCTCTGAACCAACAAAATAGACAATAGAAGATCCAAACATATAAATGTGCCTGTCAAGGAGATAAGAATAGGGGTTGCGATGGAGGGGTTGTTGGAGGGGAACAGGACTTTGGTAGAGGGAAATTGGCACTCGTGGTGGGGTTGGTACTGGTACATTAAATATCTGCAATTCAACTATGAATAACTTTTTAACTCACAGTGTCTTTTCATTTTTTAATTAAAGAGAATTAACAAAGAAATCTGTGAACTAAAACTTGATTTAGAAGAGATTAAAAAACAACTAAGTCAAGCTTCAGGAAATTCAGTAGTTGTTTTGCTTAAGCATGTCACACAAAGAAATGATGAAAAAGAGCTTCAATAAAACTGAATTTAAAAATCTTAACTGTATGGGACACATTTAGACAGAACTTAAGTTTCATGTAACTAGAATGATTATAGTTTTTTTTTTATAAATTCTGTTTTGGTATTGTGTATAAATATTCTTCCCATATCATTCTGAGATTTTCAACAAAATTCTTTTGGGAAACATGTGCTTTACTAAGTTGTAAGAGAACTAACACCAACTGTGGCCCTAATTAGAACGCTTCATTCCTAAATATCAAAATAATGCTCATTATTCATTACCAGGTTAATGACAAAATAATGAGTAATATCAAGATGTCAAAATCCTTTAGAATTACTGAGGTTAATTGAACATAAAAAGGATCAAATATACTCATCAAGGTCCACTAAAGCACAATGAGGTACATATTATTATTTTTTTTTCTCCACAACATACTATCAGTACCAAACTCGAAGCATGGAGCTCCTTAGGCACTTGGTAAGTGTTTTTTAATTGGTGTATAAATAAATTTCTCAATATATTAGAAAGCTCAACCTATCCTCCAAAATAATGTAGTCAGAGGATGCAAGAAACATAAATATTGATGCATACACAGGTGATACAATAATGCATATTTTAAAACAAACTTTTTTTTACCCTTCTAACATTTACAATTTCCATTGCAAAAAACAGATTCGGTGAACATAATACAAATCTTATTCTTTAAATGAACACCATAGAGCTTAGTGATACAAGCAGAATTCACTTCAGTTACTAGTATGTCTCAGGCTTATGTATAAGAGAATCACCAGGAGACCAGTAGAAATATTCTCATAATCAATTTTGGTATCTCCCAAGTGAGATAATTTTTGCAATTATCTAAGTTATACTTAGAAATGTAGGAAGTATGAGAAATAAGATGTCGTCTGATTAAAAGAGAAGTTATAATAAAGATGTACTATGTATGAAATATAAATGTATGCCATTCACAAATTACAAAATCACAAATCATCCTGTTAATCGTCGATTGCCTCGAGCAGGCCCCAGTAACGTCTCCTTCATCCTAGCCCTGAGATTATATTCAAGGCTCTTTAGGAGAATGAGACCCATCATTGTTACTGGTATTTGGCATATTGGATACGCCACAGGGAGTTTGCCAGACTCTGCCGTGTGGGCAGGCTACATTCGGTAGCCTGCCAGTTTGTCCAAAGTAGAAATTAGATAATAAGATGTCATAATAAGATGTCGCGCGGCCGCAAATGCAAATGCGGCCGCGCGGTTCCGGGAGCTGGATTTTATAGTCTCTGAGTCTTGGCCGTTGATGGGATTACACGGCACCAGGGGGCCAGGTGGTGGGTGTGACCCCCGCCTACTGGAATTTGGAGGATCTGGGTGGAAGATGCTCGACTCCAATTCGAGTAGGCTTGGAGGTCTCGGCCCCGGAACCCGCGTGGCTTTGTCCCTCTGCCAGTACCTTCATTTTTGCGGAGAGTGGTCTCAGCATGGTGGTGGCTGGTCCTGGAGGTCTTTGGCTGCCGGAGCCCTGGTCGGGGCGGGGAGGAAAGCTCAACCCGCTCCCCTCCAAGGGGCCCTGGCGGCGAGGACAGTCAAGCACAGGGGCAGGAGACTGCACTGTCTCCTGTATGCCATTATGATACACCTATTGCATTATTATATTGATGGAGAAAGGCGAAGAGTATCTGGATATAAGTTTAATCTTTTAAAATGGAGCAAAAGAGAATTTGAGTTAAATATTTAGAAGGCAAAATTTTATTGTAGAGTATGGGAAGAAATGCAAACTGGCTCATTCTCCAGACAAGATAATGGAAATTTATAATATACATATGCAATATGGTTATACATATAGTTATATATAAAATATATAACTACCAACATAAGGTAGCAGTTCTTTTAAGTATCTATCCAAAAAGTGTAGCGCTGTAGCACTGTCCTCTTGTTATTCAACAATTTACTCAAGGGGGCACCAGTAACTTCTTTTTTGGGAGACTTGTTACTGTTTATGGCATACCGAATATGCCACAGGGAGCTTGCCAGGCTGTGCCGTGCAGGCGGGATACTCTTGGTAGCTTGCTGGGTTCTCTGAGAGGGATGGAAGAATCCAACTTGGGTCGGCCACTTGTGAGACAAACGCCCTGCCCACTGTGCCATCACTCCAGCCCGTCCAAAAAATATACTACAAAATTTATAACATTTATTTTCAATAAATTCCTACCTTAAAAAATTAATATATATGTATATATGAATATTTTAGTAATTTGGTAAATTATGTTTATTTTGGGAAATTGATTTCTGTTTTGTGTTTATGAGCATATGATAGGATAATTAAATGTTTGCTCTCACATTAATAAAATATATTAATACCAAGTTTAAATGGACATTATTAAATATAATTCTTTATAAACCCCAAATTCTTTTTTGTTCATTAAAAAGTATATCTTCTTTAGGACATGGAAAGAAAGTACAGGAGTTAAGGCACTTACTTCATACTTGAATGGCACCACATATAGTCCCCAAGCACCATGAGAAGTGAACTCTTGTACCAATTCAGGAGTAAAACCTGGGCACCATCTGGTATGGCCCAACACACTTATCAGTGGGTTGCAGAGTTGCAAAGGGAAGCAGCCCTGGGCCCTGTTCTGGTCTCCACCCAGACTAAGCAGAACCATATGAGAGTCTACCTGGATATTGGGGTGAGGACATCAGCAGCCTGATGGTGATTTTAGCCTTCCTGACACCCCTGAATCACCACTGTGACTCATGCCAGACTCCAACAATTCAGGACCAAGTTTTCTGACAAATAAAGTAGTCAAAATTTAGTAACATGGGAGCCACACCCATAAACCACTTCAGATTCAGGCATATAAGGTCATATATCGGGCCTTGCCCAGAGACCCATACATAAATCTCAAAGAGTTCAAAACTGACAGTTCATCTCAGACCCACAAAAGGCTGAACAGTCAGGGGTAGATCAAAGGGGTCAGGTTTTCCTGGTTCCCACCCAAGCAGGCCCCATGCAGCCTTTTGCTTCCACAGTTCAGATGGTTGCCATACCCCGGCTGGATTCCACCACCTTTGGACGGACCTTGCGATTATGCTGAAAATTTAGGTAGAAGAGTTTTGTGACTGTAATCTCCAAGCTTTCTTGGAGTCGGTATGGGTTCCTTCCCCCTCTTCCCTATACTTCTGGAAGATGGCAGTCAGCCACACAAATCAACTCCAGCACCACCACGTAAGCTCTGCTACTAGCTTCACTTAGATACGCATTAATAAATCTCAAAAGAGATCCAAAGCTGCACTTAATCACGAATGCACACAAAACTTAACTGAATAAAGTAGATTGAAGGAGAATGGGTCAGCCTGATGCTGGCCCAAAAAGAGCCCCTCCAAATCCGCGTGCTCCCTTAATCCACAATTGCTGCCACGTCCCCAGCCAGACTCCACTGGTGATCTTAGAATGGACTTCACTGAGATCTTAATTTGCTGAAAATTTGAATATGCAGGTTTTGCAACTAAAATCTCCAAGCTTTCTTGGGGTCAGGATGGGTCACCTCTTTCCACCTCTCTATACCTCCAGAAGCCCAGTAGTCATGTCCACAACACAAAGTTGTTACCCAGTTAAAAAAAAATCTACTCCAGCTATACATTCCTGATGAAAATACTGAATGCCCTAAAAAACACACACACACAATGTCCTCTTAGCACCTCTATTTCAAAATCTAATGCACAAAAGAAGAGAGAAAGAAGAAAGGTGCCTGCCATAAAGTGCAGCGGGGAAGTGGAGGTCGAGGAGTTAGTAGGAGGGAAACCAGGAACAGTGGTTGTGGGAAATGTTCACTGGTGGAGGGATGGGTGTTGGAACATTGTATTACTGAAACCGAATCATGAACATCTTTGCAACGCTCTATCTCCCAGTGATTTGATTGAAAAAGTGGGTTGAGTATATTTATTTATTGTTGCTACATATAAAATTGGGCTGAAGCAATAGCACAATGGGTAGGGCATTTGCTTTGCATGCGGCCGACCTGGGTTCGATTCCTCTGTCCCTCTCAAAGAGTCCGGCAAGCTATCAAGAGTATCCCGTCCACAGGGCAGAGCCTGCCAAGCTCCCGGTTGCAAATTTGATATGCCAAAAACAGCAACAACAAGTCTCACGATGGAGACATTACTTTTGCCCCATTGAGCAATTTTATGAACAACAGGAGGACAGTGCTACAGTGCTACATATAAAATTATTATGACTCAGTGCCTTAAAAGTGTCATCTCAAAATTTATATGATTCAAAACAAATCTGCACACTATAAAACTTTATTCTATTTCACCAAATATTAAATTGTTCTTATTATCTTGTTTGAGAGATTGAAAAAAAAACAAAATTCTAAATTTATTCCTGGTGTTTGAATAACTCAGTTTCTTATGACTTTACTTCCTATGTCCCTATCCTGGTTACTAGATATTCAGAGCACTTCAATGGATGTGATCTACTTTACTTTCATCTGGAATACCCATATCAAAAGTCAGAAATATATTTATATCATCTCATTCTGCAAAACTTGATTTTTTTTGCTATCTGCCAAAGAAAATTCTTGCTGTTACTTTGTGATATTATATCAGAAGATCCCAAATTATATTCTAAAGTAAAATTGCTTTGAACTTTGGAGTTTAAATTCAATTTAGTTTGTACTTAACTTACATATGCAAAATCCCTTTAAATAACTTAATTTAGTATTAAGTCACTAGATAGACATCCTGGAGGAGTGTGTCAATGATTGTCATTTTTTAGAATTATATCTACTGAAGAAAGATGAGAATCATACATAATTACACTCACATGCACACTCAAAAAGTTAAGTTTAATCAGCTTGGGTCCATTGATAGAAACTGTTAGAATAATTTGTGTCAATAATTATTAAGATGATCAAATCAGAGAGATACCTGTGCTAACATGGATGTGATCCACTTTACTTTTTAAGTAGCTTTTCTAAGTAGCTCTATGTATGTCTGACTCAAGTAATGTTTCAATTAAAAAAAAAGACAAAATAAAAATAGATTTTCATTAAGGTATGTTTATTTTCTCCCTAAAGTTTACCATTCTTAGCATTTTTTAAAGGTTATCTTGATTTTCTATGTCAAATTCTAGAAAAAAAAAGATTAAATAGTTGTTTACATGCAAGTGCGTTATATATGGATATTAATTATCTCAACTAAAGCTTGGTAAAAGAATTAATGAAGTAAAGAAAATTAACACCACAAGCTCAAGATTACAACAGTGAATTTTATTATTTTAAATTTTCACTCTTCCTAGCCTGAGATCTAGTACAACATGTGGGGTGCTGGCCTTTCACATAGCAGACCTGTGTTTTTTGTCCTGAAACCCATATGCTCTCTCAAGTATCACCATGAGTATTTTCTGAGTAATATATGTATGCCTGAGTCAAGTAAAGTTTCAATTTTTTTAAAAAAAGACTAATTAAAAATAGACATTCATTAAGGTGTGTTTATTTTCTCCCTAAAATTTACCATTTTGAGCATTTTTAAAGCCATAAGTAACCTCTGAGAATTCCTGGGTATGACTGAAAAAACAAAAAGTTCTTTCTTTTCTGTTGCTTTATTTGCATATGGAAAAGCTAATCCGTGCATTGTTTTCTATCCTGAAACTAGCTCTAGCTTACAGCTCTATTGCTTATAGAAGCCTGTCCAATCTGGATGTCCTTAATATCTGTGTCTTGACTAATTTATATGGCAAGGACTTTGAATAGTAGTGGTAAGATGGGGAAACCTTGTATTATGCTTCATCTTGGAGGGAAGGTGTTCAGTTTTTCACCATTAAATATGTTTGCCACATGGTTGTTGTAAGTGGCTTTAATTAAGAAGCTTCTACACTGGCTGCGCTCAGGGACCCACAAGGGATGTTCTGGAATTGGCTGTGTCCAAAGCAAGTGCCCTACATGCTGCTTTATGTTTCCAACCCCACTGTTCACCATTCCATTCATTTTGCGCATTCATTGTCTACCCTTTAAGTAGCAGAAGAAAGAAAGTGATTAATTTCCACTGACCTAGATAATCTGTATACTTGTTTCTAACAATAGCCCATCTGATGTGAATATTTTTTCTTTGAAGACATACATTATTAACATCACCTAGAGTACCCTTTGTCCATACCCTTTGTCACATTAGAAATATTTCCATCTTGCATTGAGTTAATATTATTTTAATATGATGATTAATTTGATCTTAAAACATAGATTATATTGGACATATCCATCATAATTATTTTCAGTCCTACTGTTTAAATTTTATAGGTTCTAGTATAGGGCTAAAATCTGCTTTTCAGATATTAATTCTCCATTGCAGATAAAAGGACCTTAATTTAGAATCCTTGTTGACTGAAGTCTCCACTGAATTTTCCTACCAAGATTTGTGAGAAACTATATTATATAATGAAATCTGAAATTATCCGACAGCTAGAGCATGTGATTGAAATCTGAACATGCCTGAACCTCTCTTTTGTTCTGACTCTACTTAAAATGGAATTGCTACCAAATTACCTATTAAAGGGACGCTGTCTCATTTGCCAAGGTGTCGAAAATCAGATGGGCTGGTCACGTAATGAGATTTAAAGACGACCGTTGGACTAGAGCTGTTACTGATTGGATTCCACGGGATGTCAAGAGACCGCGTGGCCGCCCACCTACCAGATGGTCAGACTTCTTTGTCAAGGTCATGAACGATCGGTTTGAGGCCCTCCATGTTCCCGGAGCGAAGAGATGCCATTGGGCTACACTAGCACGCGACAGGGACAAATGGAGACGTTACTGGCGCCCGCTCGAGCAAATCGACGACTAAGTGATTACCTATTAAATGGGTAAATCTGTACCCAAAATGAATTCTGAGTTCTCTCTAAAACTTAAAAAAAAAAACAGTGTTATTCCCTTTTCTTAGTAGTAAAAGATACAAGTTATAATAACAACCCTGGATACCAGAAAACCTAGGAGAAAAAAAACTCTTCTAAAAACACCCAATGGGAAAATCCTTTGTATCTTTTTAAGAATACTCTCACTTTTATGTGAGTGTACAGTACATAGCGATCGACACTTTTTCAACTTCTTATAAATTCCACTTCCTATGGTACCATCAGCAGAGTGGGGTCCAATGAATAACTTTCTATAATGTCTATATAATAAAGGTGCCTTATTTCTAAAAGTAGATACTTTCACAAGGCATTGTAAAAATAAATAGTTCATTCCAGGTAAATAGGAAATGTTCCTACTTCCCTTTTTTAGTAAACTTCAGGAGGAATGTATTTTCTAGTCAACAACAATATACTAGGTACTCAGATATTCACAACTGTTCCTGTAGCTAAGATTTGTTAATGTATATAGTAACAAGACAAATCCATCAACCATGTAATAACATATTTCTTAAATGCTTAACGCGTGTACTAAGTGGATCCATACCTTTTCACAAATAGCTTATCATAATTCACATAAGATAGAATTAGTATTAGAAACTGAGCTACTTCAGCAAACCAGAGTTTTTCAATGCCCAGTATCAATAAGGCAACCTTTTTAGCATATAATATATAAGTGCTTTAGTCTCAGATCCATAGTGATAGCACAGCAGGTAGGGTGTTTGCCTTGCAAATTGGCCTACCTGGGTTCAATTCCTCTGTCTCTCTCGGGAAGCCTGGCAAGCTACTGAGAGTATCCTGCCGGCACAGCAGAGCCTGCCACACTCCCCATGGCATATTCAATATGCCAAAAAACAGATATGGCTGATGGGATAACATACAGTGTGGAATCTTAGTTTAGCAATTTGAGTCACTTTCTAAGACAGACTAATAAATAGCAGACTTTTAAAAGAGAGATCATTTCATTTTATTTGCGTGCAGTTATTCATTTCTTGTACATTCCCCTTCTTATTTGCTTTGATTTATATCAAAATCCCAGTTAAAACAATTTAAATAAATTCCAGGATGCAAGTAGTAAAGCACTATATTAGTAGATAGAAACCCTGACATAGAAATGTATGACATCATCTAAGAGAGCTGAGTGAATCAAGAGATATAAGGCTATTCCTTTTAATTAAATCCCCAAGGCAAGAGACAAATGTTAGAATGCATTTTAGAAATGCTCCCTCAATTATATTTCTATTCTTATATGTTTTCCGTGAGAGGGAATAAGTAGCTTAACCATCCTTGGAAGAATTTAATCTTAAGTCATACAGAACACAGTATATAAAAATAGATTATGTAAAATTGGAAGAGAAATGATATTATGTTAGTATGACTTTAAAAAGTCCATATATGCTATTTCAGATGATGTAGGCCTGGATAGTAAGACATCTTTAATTACTCAATGTCAGTAAAGGCGGTGCATGATATTGGGAAAGAAAAAAGTAATAGAATTAAGGAACTAGACAGGCAAAAATGGGGCTAGAAGAATACATCCTGACCATGTACTTTTGAGAAAAATAACTCCGAATGGGAAAAAGATAGGATAAAGAATATACACAATAGAATGAAAATGCTTTTATATCTATCTATCTAGATAGATAGCTGGAGCGATAGCACAGCGGGTAGGGCGTTCGCCATACAAGCGGCCAACATGGCCGACCCGCGTTCGATTCCTCCGCCCCTCTCGGAGAGCCCGGCAAGCTACCGAGAGTATTCGATATGCCAGACACAGTAACAACAAAGTCTCCAATGGAGACGTTACTGAGCCCGCTCGAGCAAATCGACGATCAACGGGAGGGCCTTTACCTTTTTACCTTTTATCTAGATAGATAGATAGATAGATAGATAGATAGATAGATAGATATAAATTTTAGAATCCCTTGATCACTTGGCATCCAGTTACTCATCGATTTGCTCATGCAGGTGCCAGTAATGTCTCCATTCATCCCTGTTACGTGCTAGTGTAGCCCAGTGGCGTCTGCTTGTTCTAGGAACATGAATAGCCTCAAACCAATCATTCATGGTCTTGACGAAGAAGTCTGACCATCTCGTAGGTGGGCGGCCACGCGGTCCTTTGATGTCCCCTGGAATCCAGTAGGTAATGGCTCTAGTCCAGCAGCCATCTCCAACTCTCATTACGTGTCCAGCCCATCTGATTTTCAATGCCTTGGCAAATGAGACAGCATCCCTGATCCTTGACCGTTGACAGCGGTCAGAACTCCGGATTCTTTCTCTCATTTGAGTGAAGTGTGATACTCCAAGCATAGCTTTTTTGATTCCTCTTTGGGAGACCCAAATAGCATTCTCTTCCTGTTTTCGTAAAGCCCAGGTCTCTGAGGCATATGTTAATGCAGGAAGAACAGTGGAATCAAAGAGATGTGCTCAGAGCCGGAGGTTCTTTGTCCTCTTAGTTATTTCTTTGATGCTCTTGAAGGCGTTCCAAGCTACTCTCTTCCTTCTGTGCAACTCAGGTGGCAGGTCACTCTTCAAGTTTATTTCTCGACCTAGGTACACATAACTGTTGTATTCGGAGATGTTCGTTTCATTGAGAGCGAATGGAACATCAGGAACGAGACTGTTTCACATAAACATTGTCTTCATGAGATTCAGCTGTAGTCTGACCTTTCCACACTCAGGGTCTAACTTGGCCACCATTTGTGCCGCTTGACTGATATTTGATATTATTAGAATGATGTCATCAGTGAAGCGGAGGTGGTGTAGTTGCTGACCATCTATCTTCACTCCCATTCCTTCCCATTGCAGTCGTCGCATGACATTCTCCAGGGTGGCACTGAAACGTTTTGGTGGAATGGCATCACCCTGCCGAAACCCTCTCTTGACATGGATGATCACTTCCTTGTAGAATGGTGAGATCCTGGTAGTGAATCCTTAATACAGCTCATGGAGGATCCAGATGTGTTGAGTTTGAAATCCCTGCTTGGCTAGGGCTTCAACGACTGCTTCCATTTCAACAGAATCAAAGGCCTTCTTTGATTCTCAAAAAATTAGAAATTGAGCTCCCATTTGACTCAGCAATACCACTCCTGGGAATATATCCCAGAGAGGCAAAAAAGTATAGTTGAAGTGACATCTGCAATTGCCTTTTTATTGCAGCACTCTTTACATTAGCCAGAATCTAGAAAAAACCTGAGTGCCCGAGAACAGATGACTGGTTAAAGAAGCTTTGGTACATCTACACAATGGAGTACTATGTAGCTGTTAGAAAAGATGAAGTCATGAAATCTACATACAAGTGGTACTACAAGCAAAGTATCATGTTAAGCAAAATGAGTCAGAAAGAGAGGGACAGACACAGAAAGATTGCATACCTCTGGGGAACATAAAGTAACAAAATAGGAGACTAACACCCAAGAGTGGCTGAGATTAGTACCAAGAGTTTTGCTTCCTTGGCTTGGAGGCCAGTCACACATGTTAGGGGACAAGGGAGTTCAGATAGAGAAGGGAGCACCAAATAAAGTGTGTTGAGAGGATTTTCCCAGGATGGGAGAAGCATGCTGAAAGTAGACTATAGACCAAACATGATTGCCACTCAATGCCTCTTTGCAAACCAAAACACCCCAAAGGAGAGAGAGAACAAAAGGGCTCAGAGGGAGGGTGGGGTGGAGAGATGGGTGGTGGGAAGGATACTGGGACCTGTGGTGGTGGAAAATGGGCACTGGTGGAGGGATGGGTATTTGATCATTTTATAATTGAAACCCAAGCACAAAAATTTCTAAGTCTACAACTGTACCTCATGGTATTTCACTAATAAATTTTTTTTAAAAAAATCAATGAACATTAGACAGAGTGGCATCTTGAACCTCTGCTACACAACTGCTGCCATGCTCCAGGATGCTTTTGGGTGCTCGGGTCAAGACCCAAGCACAAGTGAAACCCCACAGAACCAGGTAAGCAGAACTCTGTGTCCTTGGACTTCAGGCTTAACAGACCCGGGAACAGAGATCCTCTATCCAGTTAATCTAACTACCATACATATGTTCCATATATATATGCATATATAAAAGTAAAGGCCCTTCCGTTGATCATCGATTTGCTCGAGCGGGCCCAGTAATGTCTCCATTGGAGACTTTGTTGTTACTGTGTTTGGCATATCGAATATGTCACGGGGAGCTTGCCAGGCTTTGCCGTGCTGGCAAGATACTCTCGGTAGCTTTCTGGGCTCTCTGAGAGGGGCGGAAGAATCAAAGTCGGGTTGGCCATGTTGGCTGCGTGCCCTACCCACTCTGTTATTGCTCTAGCCCATACCATATATATATATATATATATATACATATATGTATATATGTATATATATACACATATATACATATATATAGTACATATGTATGATATTATGCTGTGTGTCTGTCCTTTTTCTGGCTTATTTCATTTAACATATCTTCTACTTCCATCCATGTTGTAAGAAATTGCAGGCTTTCATCATTCCTTACAGGAACGTGGTATTCCACTGTGTATATATACCACATCCTCATAATTTACTGATTCATTGTTGGATATCTACATTGATTTCAAATCTTAGATGCTGTACTGAATGTTTCAATGAATAATGCTGTGCATATGTTCTTTTGAACGATCGTTTTTCTGTCCTGTGATAGATACCTTAAAGTGGATTGGTGCATTCTACGGTAGCTCAATTTTCAGATTGTTGAAAACCTACTATACAGTTTTTCATGTGGGTTGGACCAGAAAGCATTCCCACAGCAGTGAGTTATCAGACTTTTTGAAAGGAAAAAAATGATGTAAAAATTAATTGTATTAAAGAAAATAAAATCCAAGTGGGACAAATTAAACTTAAGAATTACTTGCACGCAAGTAGAAAGAAAAAAGAGTTAATGAATAGTATACTTATTTGTATTCAGGAATTGTAATTTGGGGGAAAAAACAAGTTCTTAAAAGTGAAATGAGAAATTAAAATTTGGACAACGTGTACATAAAGTGGTATGCTTGATTGTATTTTTCAATGCAGCTGATATTTTTTATATATAAAACTATTAGAAACAGGTTAAACTATAGTTGTCTCAAGTCTTTAAGTATACCTAGTTTTAGTGCTATTCATGTAAATTGCCTAAAAATCTATATATTAACTATAACACATTAAAGAAGATATGAATCCAAAACTATTTTATAACTACAAATTTGTTTAATTTAGTTTACTTTTGTTTAAGGCTCACAGCCTTATTTTTCACTGTGAGGAAAAGAATTCTGTATGTTAAAAAATGATTATTTAAAGAATACCTTTAGATTGATGATAAAAATTATTACCCTGTTTTATAGAAAATGGGTCTTCTAGTATAAAATATATATTAAAAAACAATTTCTACTAGTGTTTCCCAAGAAATTACATATGAGTTATAATCATACTAAAGCAAGAACAATAATCTAAACTACTGATAATGTATATTTTAATAGAGATGTTATATTTTGTATCCTAACCACAAGCTGCTGAGGGAGCATGATTTTGATTTTTTATTAAAAACCTAATTCAGTAAATTTTGTTATTTTGACTTCCTTTTAGATCATTGTGTGCCAGAAAATTTTGCCAATTTTTTCTCTATATGCAGGAGGTCAAATATCGAATTTTAAAGAGAATAAACTGAAGCCAGAAAATGACAAAAATACCCAGGCTGACTCTTTGTTAAGCCTTAATGCAACAATCCAATCCCCAAAACCCAGTTTTATTCTACACAGTGTCTTTGTTTAGGTTTCCCTTTTTCCTTCCTACATAGATGTGGAGAAAATACTAAACACAAGATTTATTGGAAATTGAATAAAAAAATTTTCTAATGGACTATGTGGAGATAAAAGAAAAGAGAGATCAGCTCTAATGTTGGACGTCTGAGAAGTTTGAACTATCTTGCCATTTAGAGTTAAGAAATACTGGGGAATAATAACATAAAGTTTAATTTCTTGGGGGAATTTTCAACATCTCAGACAGTCCTGTGTACAATTCTGTAGTACAGAGAAAGTTCCACAGGATACAGATGTTGAAGTATGACTTCATACTAGGGTGATAATAATGAGATATTACATCAATGGGTTTAAATGAAGAAAAGAGAAACAAACTGAGAAGTGATTTTTGAGAGATACTTATTTTACAGGTGAGAGAAAGGGACTGAGAAAGATCTTATCAAGAAAAGCTTAGGTGAGGGGCTGGACTAGGGCTTGCACAGGGGGTAGGGCTTGCACGTAGCTGACCTGGGTTCGATTTCCAGCATCCCATATGGTCCCCAAGCACCTCCAGAAGTAATTCCTGAGTGCATTAGCCAGAAGTAACCTCTGTGCATTGCCGGGTGTGAGACCCCCCCCCCCAAAAAAAGAAAAGCTAAGTTGAAATCAGAGTGAAATATGAATAAATAATAAATTTTTAATTCTTCTAGAATGATGTTTTTTCCATTTTCATTTCAATCCTACAAGTATCTGAAGGGAGACAATAAGAATAGCTATTTTATATTTATTATTTCTCATTTAAAAACATCTGAAATTAGCAAAACTAGTTGACATTTTCAAATAGAGTTAATAAATTGTGACAATATACCCAGTATAGAACATTACTTCTATACTGGAGTATACTTCTATATCGGGAGTTCTGTACTTCCCAGTGGATAATTGTGATAGCTGTGAGGAGTTTTTACTGCTTAATAATCCTATCGATCACACATTGGTATGCATGGAGGAACACAGTCATAGATAATGTTGTGCCCCGATAAGGTTTTCTTTAAAATTATAGCTAAAGAAAATGAAAGCAATTTAATAATTCAGTACTTTCAATTACAATGTGGGTATCAGGCATGTTCCTTGCTGTAGACAAATGACTTGTGGGAATTTTTTAATTTGAAATGACCATAATAAGGGCAATTTTGCAAGATGGTATCAGAGTATGAGAAAAAAGTACAAAGAATAGTGTAATAGCAAAGCAAAAGTAAAGCTCAGAATCAACAAATAGTTCTTGGGAGCGGAGGTGGGGGACATGGCTAGAACACATATATTAAATCTTCCTTCCTTCCTTCCTTCCTTCCTTCCTTCCTTCCTTCCTTCCTTCCTTCCCTCCCTCCTTCATTCCTCCCTTCCTTCCTTTATTGCTCTTTCTCTTTCTTCTGTTTATTGTTTTTGTTTTATTCACTTTCATTTTCTTAAAAATTTTAGAAAAAATTTCAGTTTCTTATAGCAAGTGTCTACCATTAATGGGAAGAAACGACAGCATTTGTACTTTAATGTTCAACATGTTTAATATATGCATTGAATGTAATGCATTATTCAAAATTATTCTATTAGACTGGAAAGATAGTGCAGAGGTTGAGGAACTTGCCTTTCATGTGACTATTTCAGCTTTGATCTTCTGCACTGCATATGGCTTTATGAGCACTATCAAAAGTGAATCCTAAGTGCAGAGAGAGGAGAAAGCCCTAAGCACTGTTGTATGTAGCCAAAAATCCAAATCATATTCACACACCAGTAGAAAAAATATTATATTAGTTCCCAAATTCCATAATGTTTTAGGTAAGCTCATAATTTCCTGCTTTTTAAATTTCTTAGATGGCTTTACTAATATTTAATATAAGTAAATCTATATTACCTTTTTTGGAAGGTGTATGTAATTGGAACCCTACCTGGTGGTGTTCAGAGCTTACTTCTGACTCTGTACTCAAAGTGATCACTCCTGACAGTGCTAATGAAACTGTATGTGGTGCTGGGGATTGAACCAGGCTCCACTAAATGCTTGTGACTTAGTCCAAATACTATCTCTAATCCTAACCCCATCTAACTTTTAAAGAACTGAACTTCTCCCATTTTGATTCATTTATTAAAATTAAAATATGACCTTTATATGTTTTGTTGAAGTAAGAGTACAGATAACACAGGTTAAAGTAAGCATTATTAAATAAAAATTTTATGTCAAACAAAAAATATTTTGGGGACTTTGAAAATTTTGTTTGACATGGCAAATTGTTATATAAAACTCATAAATCTTCATATAACATTTCAATCAGCATTTCTAAGGGAAAGACCTGCAAATTTGATGCTGAATGCTTCAAATGAGTTTTATAGCCATAATTATATAGGTGTTTTATAGAGTATAATACAATTTTGCAATGATAATTGCTTTTCTAATATTAATCTTTAAAGTATTTGGCTAAGTTTGTTGTCTGAGAATACTTCTATATTACCTTAATTATAAACCTATCATTTAATTTTCTTTTATATGGTTTATTTTACTTTTTTGCTTTTTTGTGACACTAGAAATGCTCAGGATTTATTCCTCCCTCTTCACTCAGAGTTCACTCCAGGTGGGGCTCAGGGAATCACATGGGATGTCATAAACGGAACCAGGTCTGCCACAAGCACATACACTCTGTACAATCTCTCTGGCACCTCATCCGATTGACTTTTGTCATTTAAGCTACTGTAATAACTTTCATTTTATGCATTTGCCATTATTATAAGGTAAAGGCCCTCCCGTTGATCGTCGATTTGCTCGAGCGGGCCCAGTAACGTCTCCATTGGAGACTTTGTTGTTACTGTGTCTGGCATATCGAATACTCTCAGTAGCTTGCCGGGCTCTCCGAGAGGGGCGGAGGAATCGAACTCGGGTGGGCCATGTTGGCCGCTTGTAAGGTGAACGCCCTACCCGCTGTGCTATCGCTCCAGACCCACCCGGTGAGGCGGGGGGGGGGCGAGCCCCGAGGGGCTCTCGCCATTATTATAGTAATTTTTATTTTATAACTTGTACTCAAATATACTAGACTATATCAAAATACCTTTCAGCTTCCTCTTTAGGCCCCCATTCTCTCTTGAACACACATTTCCTATCTTTCTCTTCCCTCACATCTTTCTAAGCAAGTTTCTTTCATTAAAAACTATCTTGCTTCACTTATAAACACCATTCAATGTAACAATCTAATTCATATACATTTCATTAAAGTCTCAAAATTAACCTTGTGCTTATGTCATTACAAAATTCAAAAAATATATATTGTTATTGCAAATTACTTGGTTTTTCTTTTGGGGGGATCGAATTATGTTTCGCTAGTCTCCCCAAATACATCGGGATTCTAATTTGAGTTAGCTGGAAAATGAGCGTGTTTGGAAAGAGAAACTCCATGCAGGGAATAACTTATAATGATTTCATTAGACTGAGTGCACACTTGAGGGGGAAGTTACAGTTTGAATAAATTGTTTCCAAGTTATTCCTAACTCTGGACACTTCGACCGTTTTTTTTCCTTTTAGAGCATTTGCATTAGAAAACTTTGTACTGTAAATTATTTCTTTGTACATTTGAAATGCAAATTCTCACCAAGCATTTTGCAAATTCTATAATACAAGAATAACACTGTCAAAGAAAGACACAGAAGCTTTGAAATATAATCATCAAGAAAATCCTAACTTCAGTTTGTGTGGGAGGAGATGTGCCTATTTCAATAAATTCATTAGAAAACAAAGATGACCCACAATATTCAACCTTTCTTTAAACATTCTCTAGTCATTTTCTAGGACTGGAATCAAGCTTCTGATTTTCATTGCCTTTTGTTACAGAAAATTTGAGTTCAGTCTTTCCCAAATATAATTAGCTTTGCCTTGTATGCAATAGTTTTGAATTTTGTTAGTCTGAATTTTTTCCTGTTTAATTTACCTGATGAAGCTTTTGTTTAAAAGCCCCAATACAATTACTCTGCAATCTTTAAAAAGTGAGAAATTGGGTGCTCAGACTGCAGCGCAATGATTAAGCACATACCTTTTATGTATGAAACCCTGAATTCAATCCATGGCACAGCAACACAAATAAATAATAGGCAGAAGAGGTAGGAATTTGAAAATAGAGAAAGACATATATGAAGGAAATATTTATTACAAAAATGCAGAAGTATGAGCGATGTCTCAGAAGTCAAGAAATATGAATAATTACCACCAGATCACTTTTATAGATTCTCCATCACAACACTAAGAAGAAACCACCAGTGTTGAGTCTTCATCTTGGCCACCTAGCTTCCTCTTGGAAGACAGGTTTGTTTTTTTAAGCCATGCTGTTTTCAGGATTTTATTATGGCAGTTGTAGGACATTGATGCACCTTTGTTATGGCAAAGATCAGTCATTTGTGATGGAATGAGTCCTGAAGATTCTACATACTGGATTTGAGGACTGGAATGATTCACTAAAATTTTACACCTGAATATTATCTTCTGTAACACAATCACCTAACATTTGAGACATGTGGACTCCTTTTAATGCTAAACAAATTGCTTATATTTTACTTCTTAAGGTTGATAGAGTCATGGCACAAAGCAATTTATGAATTATTTTATTGATTTTTTCACAGTAACATTAAGCGTTATCCTTTCCCTAGATCACAATAAAATTTACCAGGGTGCAGAAGTTAGAAAGTGTCTATATTTCTACTCCAAAGTGGATTACTTCTTTGATACATAACACCATATCAACTTAGAAATATCTGCTTTCGGCCTGCCATCCATCTCCCAGGTGTTTGAAAAGTATGACTCAAAACATGGATATCAAAAAGGAGAGAGAACAAAAGGGAATGCCCTGAAACAGAGGCAGGGTGGGATGGAGGGGGGATGGGGGGATGTGGGGGGAGGGATACTGGGATCCGTGGTGGTGAGAAATGGGCACTGGTGGAAGGATGGGTATTTGATCATTGTACAATTGAAACCCAAGCACAAAAATTTGTAAGTCTACAACTGTACCTCATGGTGTCTCACTAATAAAATATTAAAAAAAATTAAAAATGGATATTAGAAAAAATCATACAATTTATATCAATAATTTGAATAGCAAAATTAAAAAAGAAGTTTGGCCATGTGGTAGATATTGTGGCTCTAAAAACTATGAAGATGAGGAGACAAGGTTTTGTTATATTTAAGGAACTTGGTTCATCCCCTAATGCCTTATGGCAGTTACAAGGATTTCCATTTTTTGGTAAACCAATGCGAATCCAGTATGCAAAAACAGATTCTGATATAATATCCTAGATGTGTGGCACTTCTGCTGACAAAGAAAAGAAGAAAGAAAAGGAAAAAGCCAAAACTGGAGCAGATTGCAGCAATTGCAAAGAAGAAGCCTAGTCTGGGAACAGCAACAGCTAATACCCAGGGAAATTCCGCACAAAATCCTCAGGTTCCTGATTACTCTCCAAACTATATTTTATTCCTTAATAATTGACCTGAAGAGACTAATGAGTTGATGTTATCCATGCTGTTTAATCAATTCCCTGGGTTTAAAGAAGTACGTTTGGTACAGAAGACATGACATTGCTTTTGTTGAATTTGAAAATGATGGTCAGGCTGGACCTGCCAGGGACGCCATTCAGGAATTTAAGATCACTCCATCCCATGCCATGAAGGTTACCTATGCCTTGAAATAACATTTGAGATTATTGTCTTTAAAATACTTGGTGTTATTTTGCTGGGGGGGCGCTCTTTGGGGTTTTTTTGTGTGTGTTTGATTGTTTGTTTTTGATAACATTTGTTCTGGGCATTGTGATAATTAGAGATGGAGGAGTAAGAAAAAGTGAAATTTTTGAGGAGTTAAAATTGCCTAGTCTTTTGAGGTTGAAGAAGTGTAAGGCCTTAGTTGTATACATTAAACCTGTATTTGTATTCTATGTAAAGGTAAAAGGTAAAGGCCCTCCCGTTGATCGTCGATTTGCTCGAGCGGGCCCAGTAACGTCTCCATTGGAGACTTTGTTGTTACTGTGTCTGGCATATCGAATACTCTCGGTAGCTTGCGGGGCTGGAGCGATAGCACAGCAGGTATTCTATGTAAAAAAAAAAAAAGAAATATCTGCTTTCATCTCAACCCCTTTATACAAGTGTGGATTTTCAAAACTACCAACTAGAAATAGCCCTTTTTCTTTTCCAACAAGGCATCAACCTAGATAGCAACCTAATAACAACAACAAAAGAAAAAACAAAAGAAAAAAGGAAGGAAGGAAGGTAAAAGCTCCATTCCCAGAAAAACAAAATCCAAAACAAGAGTCCGACCAAAGACCTATCTTATTTTATATCATAAAGTGCTTTATAACAGTATTTAAAATTAAACTTTATGCTTAGGAAAGCAATATTGATAATATGAATTTTTTTGAAAACTAAACTCTAAGTATAAAAAAAAAGAGGATTCATATGACAACAGGCACATGGATTTATGATGTCATTTTGTTTATAGACCCCTCAAAAGGAATAGACTGTAAACAACCAGAATCCTTTCAGTGTCTGGGTGAATGACAGATTGACCAGACTTATAGCAAGTAGCAAGGAATGCGCGGAAATTACAAAAAGTTTCACTAATCAAACATGAAAGGACATTAATAGCAAATGCAAACAAATGACAGTAGACTCTAATCTTTTAAGAATAAATAGGTGGGGAACAACAATTATTAAGGGAAAGATTGTTTCTAAGGCAACTTATCAATTTTTCAGTGGTTTTTCGTGTGTGTGTGTATGTGTGTGTGTGTGTGTGTGACACAGAGAGAGAGAGAAAGAGAGAGAGAGAGAGAGATTATAACATATCCATGTTTCTACTCATCAGTTGGGTAAATTAAGTGTTTTTAATAAATACTTTTTTCTTTTGAAGGGAGGCTGGAGCGACAGCACAGCAGGTAGGGTGTTTGCCTTGCACATGGCAAACCCAGGCCAACCGAGGTTCAATTCCTCCACCCCTCTTGGAGAGCCCAGCAAGCTACCAAAAGTATCCCGCCCACATGGCAAAGACTGGCAAGCTACCCATGACATATTCGATATGTCAAAAATAATAACAACAAATCTCAAAATGGAGCCGTTACGGGTGCCTGCTCGAGCAAATCCATGAACTACGGGAGGGCAGTGCTCTAGTGTAGTGCTCCATTTTATTTTTAACTGTTTGTTTTACAAAGATGTATTATTTAGAATGTAGAGAGCAGGCGTATATTTTAAGTTCTAATATCAATCTCCTTAATCAAAAATAATTAGCAATAGTCTGCCTAAATAAGATTCAGTCATTTAGTGCCTAGTTTGAGTTTTCTTGAAAATTACAATAGAATCATCAAGCAGATTTAAGGTGATCACAATTTCTGTAGCAGAGAAGTTCTTCTTTTTTTGTTTTGTAATAGATGACTAGTCATCAATATCATTTCTCTGATTAAAGTTTCCCACACTGTACTAAAGCAAGATCTACCCATTTTTTTAGGTTTTTGGGAGTGGGAGTGGTGCTTAAGATTTTATTTTAAATAATTTACATGGTAAATTTTGGCATTCTAAACTCACTTCACCCCCAAATAACCTACCAAATCATTCAAGATATGAGCAATTTTTAGACTAGTGGGGGAAAATCTGCACTATAAAAACTGTTGACTTCAACCAATTTTGCTTTATTTACATAACATTTATATAAGGGTTTTTTGAAGTGATTCAGTATAAATTGCAGGGAAATATTGTGACTACATATGCAGCACTGTAGTACTGTCCTCCCATTGTTCATCAATTTGCTCGAGCAGGCACCAGTAACGTCTCACAACAAATTGTGAGACTTGTTGTTACTGTTTTTGGCATATCGAATATGTCACTCATAGCTTGCCAGGCTTTGCAATGCGGGCAGGATTCTCTCGGTAGCTTGCCAGGCTCTCTGAGAGGGGTAGAGGAATTGAACCCGGGTCTGCCAGGCAAAAGCCCTACCTGCTGCATTATTGCTCCTGCCCTTACAAACTTTAGATTTAATTTAATTACATTATTTTCCACTAAGTTATTTTTTTTCTTTTTGGGTCACAGCCGGTGATGCACAGGGGTTATTTTTGGCTCAGCACTCGGGAGTTACTCCTGGCGGTGCTCAGGGGACCATATGGGATGTTGGGAATCGAGCCTGGGTTGGCGGCGTGCAAGGCCAACACCCTACCCGCTGTGCTATCTCTCCAGCCACTCCATTAAGTTTTTCATCCAATTACAACATAACGATTTTACTCGGCAAAGCTATATGGCAGATAGTACAGCATTTGCCCAGTTTTGATTCTCAGCAACTTTAACAATGCATCAATCATTTATATATATTTATATATTTATATATATTTATATATATATTTATATTAAATTCAGTAAAATACACATATATACACATATGTATGTCTTTCTGTATACTAAACATTATTTAATAATATATGTAAGTATAATTTGTTATTTCTTCTGAATAAATGAAGCTGACGGGAAATATATGAAGTCTTTTAAAGAATTACATAATCTATGATTATATTGCATGTTTTATCATTATAATTTCACTACACCTTTATTCAACTTACAACAAGTGAACTTCTATCTCACTATTTAAAAATAGTTGAAAAAATAATTCAGTGCTAATAGTAAATCATATGCATCAAAACAAGAGACAATATAGCATGTTTAATGAGCAGTGTTTAGAATTGGGAAAAATCAGTGTGGATAGTTAATGTACACTTGCTATAATATTGACCTGGATAATTTAAAAGGGAGATAATTATATTCAGTCCAAAGGGCTGCCTTAAGAACTAAATAAAATAATGAAAGAAACTCCAGTGGAAGGCTTGGCACTTCATACTCAAATAGAAAATCAGCATGGAGGAAATTAACTCTCCTTTCCTGACAGCAGTTTCCAAGGAAGGGAAGTGTGTTCACTGTGGCAACTGCATTGTAGAAGAGATTGTCAAATTGTGAGTGAAAAATGCAAAGGAATAATAGCTTCCAATAAATAACCTTGTAAAGAAGCAGAGTTTTATCCGACTAAGGCGTGCATATCCACGGGCAGGGGTGAGGTGTGATAGAAGTTGCTTGCTTCTTTCAACCTCAGATGATCTGTCATTGTATGCAGAACTCAGTGGCAGATTTATCCCCCTGATTCAGGTTGCACAGTAATGGTGCAGGTGAAAGCATTTCAGTGGTGCCATAAAGAAGGAACTCATAAATGACGGAGTCTATTATAGGGTGACAAGCTTCAGCCCGCTGACTTTGTTTGTGACTTTGTATAGACTCTGCAAAATGCTTCCACTGTTATGAGCTTCGGGAAGGGAAAAAAATACAATGACAACACTGGTCAGCACATTTAACTGTCTGAGGTTCTTGAACAAACAAAAGCCTCATCATATCTAAGAAGAAATAGTAATATTTGACATGATACAGGGAAGTTATATATAATGAAGTAACTCCTAAGAGTGCTGAAACTCTGTGTTTTATTGTTTTCTTAATGCAATAGGAATATTGTTATTTCCATATTCTGGGTAAAGCCACTGAATTCTCACTCTACTTTCATTTATATGATAATCAGAGTACTGTGCTTTTCTGTGATTAAATGATTGACTAAAAGAAAAATACATGTCAATAGCATATACCTGTGACTAATATGTGTAGGAATTGCTTTTAGAAAGAAGAAGGGTGTAGACAGCTCTTTTCTGTAATTATTTAAAAGAAATTATATTGATTTACATTGATATATTATGCAATAAAATATTGGAAAAATAGCTTATCATTTCTATAAATGTGACTCACCGCATCTCAGAGTTTGAGTGCCATCACACAAGACATAAAACATTGTCCTCTTAATATTCCTCTAATCTCTTTCCCTTTTCTTCTAGTGAGAACTGCAATTTTCACAAGAAATGAAGCTATTTTTGTGTTTGGACAGTTTGCTTTTTCTGGCTATCAACTATACCATGTATAAGTGGAACCGTTGAGCAATTCCCCTTCTCTTTCTGATTAATTTCACTTAAGAATAAACACCTTGAGAGAAAGAAAAGAATGAGAGAAGTAATGGGTTAACAGGTATCAGGATTTAGTTATACCAATGATATGAGTGAGGGGTATAGCTGTATACCCCAAACAGATTCAACAGATCTGAAAACATAAGATCTAAGTGACAACCGCTGAAACTTCATAATGTGATTGTCAAGTTGACAGCCAGGTGGAGTGAGGGTTAGGATGGGAAGAGAATCTGGGAACACTGTTAGAGGGAAGTTGACACCATTGGAGAGATTGGTGTTGAATTATTGTATGCCTAAAACACATCTTTCAGTAACTTGTAAATCATGACCTTTTCAATTTCAAAAGAGGAATAAATACCTGAAATACCATACATTTTGTTTCAGATGCACTAACTTCATCAATGTTTTTAATGTCAGAGTATATTCCATGAAGAATATATACCACAGTTTTTTATAATCTAGTAATTCAATTTTGACACTGATTGTTCTGATTGTTCCATCTATGGCTATAGTGAATAGCACTTTAAATGTTTGCAAATAACATTCCAAGTTAGTGTTACCATATTCTTCAGTTAAATACATAAGTGTTATTTGTGAAAAATACGCCATTTCTAATTTCTTTTTTAAAATTTTTTAAAATTTTACTTATTTTTCTTCTTTGTATATTTATTTATTGAATCACTGTGGGAAAAGTTACTAAGATGTCAGGTTTAAGTCTTACAATGATCAAACACCTTTCCCTTCACCAGTACTCATTTTTCACCACCAAGAACCCCAGTATACCTGCCCTCCCACCCTTCCAAATGCCTGTGAGGCAGATGATTTCTGCTTAACTCTTCTCTACATTGATTACATTCACTATTTCAACAAAAGATGCAGCATTATTGTTTAGAATTTCCCCTCAAACAATCAGAATTGCTGAGAAGGAATTGTGAAATATTTTGTTTTTTATAGCTGGTTATGAGAATCATATAATGTCACGAGGCCACGATTTTGGATTTCTGCAAAGAGTCAGATAATTACGAGATTGGTTTCTGTGTGTCCGGTGTTATGGCCATGCTGGAGAGCCATTCATGGCGGGTAACTCATGACCTCCGTAGGTGTGAAGGACGAGCCGGTACCGTCACCTTCCCATGAGACTGCAGTTGCCCCTTCACCGCTGGTTCATACCTGGCTTTCCAATAAGCTTTGAGGTGGCGGCCACCTTGCTGCCGGGGCGGGGGGGAGGTGGAAGGGAGCAAAACCCTTTCCCTCCCGGGGATGCATGGCGCCATAGTTTAACACATGGTCCATTTACTTTTCTGCTGCAAGCTTCCAGTCTGGATTAAGTCCTTTTGCCTCTGGATCCATGGCCATGCCAGAGAGCTGCTTGTAGGGGGCAACTCATGACCTCGGTAGGGTATGAAGGACGAGCCGGTTCCAGCCTCCTTCCCATGAGACTGCAGTTGCCCCATCACCACCGGCTCATACCTGGATTTCCAATAAGCTCTGAGGTGGTGGCCACCTTGCTGCCAGTGGGGGAAAAGGCAGAAGGGAACAACACCCTTTCCCTCCTGGGGAGGCATGGCACCATAGTTTAAAGGATGGTCCATTCACTTTTCTGCCGCAAGCTTCCAGGTTCTGGATTAAGTCCTTTTGCCTCTGGAGCCATAGCTGTGCCAGAGAGCAACTCGTTGGGGGCAACTTGTGACCTCAGTAGGGCATAAAGGATGAGCCGGTACTGCCCCTCTTCCCATGAGACTGCAGTTGCCCCATCACTGCCGGCTCATACCTGGCTTTCCAATCAGCTCTGAGCCGGCGGCCATGTTGTATGCAGTCCAGATGCATTTCTGCCAAAAGCTGCTGGGTTTCAAGATTTGTTTCTGAGTCTCCATTATTATGGCCATTAATCAGCTTGATCAGGAGCCAGAGAGGCCTTTTGTAGGCGATGACTTGGGGTCTCCTTGGGATGGGGAGAAAGAGTCGGCTCCACTACCATGTGGTGACGGCCCGTGTGTCTCGTCACTGCAGACCCAAACCTGACTGTCCAGTGGCCTGTGGAGGATGGTGGTAATCAGGCAAATCAGGCAGCCAGGGGGAACAGGCCAAGGTACAAAACCTATGCCCACTTGGAATGGCCCAGTGCCAGTAACCTACTGCAGGAACAGGACGCATTTCTGCCTGCCAGAAGCCTTTGGGTTCCGAGATTCGTGTCTGAGTCTCTGGGATCATGGCCATTAAGCAGTTCGATCAGGAGCCAGAGAGGCCATGCCTGCAATTACATAGCTGAGCCCGAGGTGGTTTGTGGGTGTGTCTCCCACATACCTAACTTTTGGCCATTTACTTTCTTGGTAAACTTTGCCCCAAGTTTTGGGGGTCTGGCCAAAGGCACAGCAGCAATTTTGGGGTACCTGAAAGTCTGACGTTGCCATCGGGCTGCTGATACACTCACTTCACAGGTAAAGATTGACCTGCTGGCTGCACCATACCCCCGCCACTTCTAATTTCAAATTGTCTTTGTCTATTCCTTTGGATTGCTTTTGTCTATACCATGTCTGATAGATGCCTTCTGGAATTTGTCATTTTTGACTTATTTCACTTAACATGACTTCTTTCAGTTCTATTCATGTTCTTGTACATGACAAGATGTTAGCTTTACTTATGGATGCATGAATCTTTTTGTATATATGGTAACTCATAATCATTTTTAATTTATCTTGCATTGTTACCATATGATCATTACTAAATATATTGCATTGAAAACTGAAGTACATATTTCTTCCCAATTATTGTTTTTGTATTATTATTTTCTGTAAAAATACTTTTAAGCTCTACTTTATCTCTATGAAAACAGCCTCCCTATAGGGTTTCAAAAAGAATTAAGTAACCTAGAAGATATAATTAAAGATATGTACATCAAGAACTTTGTCAAATTAAAATAACTAGAATACACACAAAGAGATGGAAAAATATTTTGTGCTTATGTACTGGAAGAATCAGCATTATTAAAAATGACTATTCTATATAAATCATTGTACGGTTTTGATGAAAAATATTCTGCAAAGTTACAATAATGAAAACAATATGGTATTGGAATCAAAAAGCCAATTCTAAGTTGTTCAAAGACCTTGAGGACAGACCAAAATTCATGAAGTACATTGAGCAAAAACATTGGCATAATACTCTGAGATTTGCATCATAAATGTGTTTTCAGGGATATGATTCCATTGGCAAGAGAAACAGAAACAGAAATAAGCAGATAGGTTATACCATATTAAAAGGGTTCTTCATGGCAAAAGAAAAAAAATATTGGCTAAAACTGAAATACACCCAACTAAATAAGAGAAAATATTTGCACACAACACAAAAGATAGGGTTGGGCAATGGAGAAGATTATCTATGATTTCTACTCAGATCTCCTCGAGAGTCACGTCTACCTGCCTTAATAAGAAATTAAGGGAAAAATACCATCTGCAATTACATAGAGAATAAAATGCCTTGAAGTTACTTAACAAAATAATTGAAAGACGTTCATAGAAGATAAATTGCTCGTTCATAAATTGGTAACTTGAATATTGTTCAAATGCCTAAAATTATATAAAGTAACTGTTTATAGCTATATATGTGTGCGTATATATATACTGTGTGATCATTATAGAAAAAGCGACAATATTTCTCAAGCAAAAAATAACCCAAACATTTTTTAACTTCTATAGAAACAGAAAACATTATTAATTGTAAGATTTTAAGAGAAAAGAAAATCAGAGGCATAATTTCAATGTACATTGCAAACCATTATTAATCAAAAAAAGTGTGATATAGGAGTACAAACAGACACATGGTTGAATAGAATAGAAAGTTTAGAAAGAAATTCACTGAAATATTTAGACAGCTGGTTTACATTGTAGGAATGGATGAAAAGAAAATCTTTAAAAATGTTACTGGGCTGGAGCGATAGCACAGCGGGTAGGGCGTTCGCCTTACAAGCGGCCAACATGGCCGACCCCAGTTCGATTCCTCCGCCCCTCTCGGAGAGCCCGGCAAGCTGCCGAGAGTATTCGATATGCCAGACACAGTAACAACAAAGTCTCCAATGGAGACGTTACTGGGCCCGCTCGAGCAAATCGACGATCAACGGGAGGGCCTTTACCTTTACCTTACCTTTACTGGAAAAATGGACATGAGGTTCCTGCCTCCTGTACCTGTTTACCTTCCATTCCCCACTTCTTGCCTCCATTTTCAATTTCTTTCCTTCTCTGTAATAATCTAGGTATCCTCTCCTCACTATTAATAATATGTTTTCCCTGGTCCTGTTACTCTATATACTACATATAAGTGAGTTCACCCATTTGTCTTTCTTCTTCTTATTTAAGATTTTCATCATAATCTCCAGTTCCATCTAAGTTGCAGTGAGTTGTGGATCTTTATTATTTGCATCTGTGTACAGTATTGCATTGTGTAAATATATACCACACCTTCAATATTCATCTGCTGTGATCACCTAACTTAAATACCTACATTGGGTATTTATGTAGGGCAATGGATAGGTTAGGGGTTTGTAGATGTCTTTGAGTAAATTGTTTAGTGTCATGGGGATAGCTGCTAAGAAGTGAAACTGCTCAGTTATGAAGTATTTGTATTTTTCTGAAAACTCTCCATACTGCTTTTCATAGGAGTCGAGGCATATAATATTCCCACAAGTAATATACAACAACTCAGAGAACTCCTTTTTAATGTGAATTACATTTATATGTCAGAATTGAACCAACCTTATATACCTGAAATTAATCCTTCTTGTCAAGGTATATATCTTTTTGATTTATTGTTGAAATGCTCGTTGAGAATTTGTTGATTATTTTTGCATCTAATTTGGGTTAATGGTCAATAACTTTTTGTTTTGCTTTGTGATATCATCTCTACTTTTACTATCAGTGTAACATAGACCTTATAATAGATTTTTGGAAGCACCTCTTTTACTAAATTTTTAAAAACATTTTGACAAGGATAGGTATTGCATATTCTTTGAGGGCTTGAGAGATTAAATGAGTCAAGGCATCAAATAATGTTGTTTTCTTTTTGCAGAGACCTTTGGTCCCATCACTGTTTCAAGTCCCAATCTTATGATTGATTTGTTCAAGCTCTTTCTTCCTTCACCAATTTTAGAAGACTGAATGATACCAACAATTTGTTTATTTCTTTAAGGATGTCAAATATATTTGAATGTAGAACTTTCTTGTTTTTGCGGTGCATTGTAATTTCACGTTTTAAATGTTTTATTCTTTTTTTTAAGCACAGGAGGCTATGTTGTCACACCTAGATACAAGGCAGTACATATATTTTTCTAAATGTACCTAAACCAGTAACGTCTCCATTGGAGACTTTGTTGTTACTGGGTCTGGCATATCGAATACTCTCGGTAGCTTGCCGGGCTCTCGAGAGGGGCGGAGGAATCGAACTCGGGTCGGCCATGTTGGCCACTTGTAAGGCGAACGCCCTACCCGCTGTGCTATCGCTCCAGCCCTACTCAGGAGTAATTCTAACAATTCTCATGCAACTATATTAAATGTTGACCATCAAACTGGTACCTGCATTATACTAAGCACATGCCTTAAATCTGGGTTATTTCTCTGCTCATATTATTATTCTTTTGGTTAAGGTTATAATTTCTTCCTTTTTATCAATAAGGTTGGCTTAAATTTATCAATTGTGGTGTTTTAAAATCTCACTTAATTTCATTGATCTTTAGGATCATTTCTTTGTTTCTGTTTTATTTTTACTGATGTAGATTTTCAGTTACTTATTTCTTCTATCTGCTCCTCTTTTTCTATTCTCTTTCGATGTAATGCTGAATTGTTTAATATTTTTGTTCTCCACTGATATAGGCCCATATTGTTATAAATTTTCCTCTTAATACAATTTTTTTGTCATTCCAGAGTCTGAGAGCTCATCTTTTTAGTTCTATCTATCTTTCTATCTATCTGTCTATCTATCTATCTATCTATCTATCTATATATATATATATATCTGTCTATCTCTCATTTCTTCTTTTATTTCATTCTTTATCCCAAAATTGATCCAAACAAATTGCTAGCCTTTCAGGTTTTTTTTTTTTTGCATTTTTCTTTGTGATTAACTTCTAGTTTTATATCCAAGTAGTCACAGAAGATATTTGATAAGATTTTGATCTGTATACATCTGTCAAGTCCTTTTTGTATGTGTTCCAACATATTTATTTTCAATTAGGCATGTATTTGACTTACCTAAGAGAGTCTTATACACTTCATATCTTGAATTAATTTAATGGGACATGGTTAATTGGTAATTTTCTTTATTTAAGTTTTGAATTATACTCTTTCCACTTCTTGGAAAGCACCCACTAAAAGTGAAGAGATGAAAGAAAATGATTGCTTTACTTTCCACTGGGCATTTATTTGATAAATAATCATTTATTTTTGTAGGTATTCATTTAAATTTATTTTCTTTTTTTTTAAATTTTTTTTTATTAGTGAAACACCATGAGGTACAGTTGTAGATTTACAATTTTTTGTGCTTGGGTTTGATTATACAATGATCAGATACCCATCCCTCCACCAGTGCCCATTTTCTACCACCATGGATAACATAACTTATCACTTCTGTTCCATGAATATATTATAACATATCTCCCTGTATGCTAAAAGAAAGACACTGCTCTCATTTTTTTTTAAGTTCTATACGGCATAGAAACATCTGTGGAAATCATATAGTATCTTATAACTAGTGATTAATGAGAGCAGAAAAGGGAGAGAAATATTGTGATATTTTTAGAAAAACTGATATAAAATCACTTGATTTCTAGACTTAAGAAAAAATATCTGATAATATTGCTGTGTTTTTAATAATTAAGATGTTCTCCTATAGTATTATAATCAATTTTATATAAGGACTATTAAATAAAACATATATGTTTTTATATTTATTTTATATTTATCTGAGAGTATATTGAATCTATCTAGTGTTTCAACAATCATTGTTTTCATGAGATTCAGCTGCAGTCTGACCTTTCCACACTCATGGTAGAAGTAGGCCAGCATTTGTGCCGCTTGACTAATGTTTGGTGTTATTCGAACGATATCATCAGCGAAGCCGAGTTGGTATAGTTGTCGACCTCTGCAGCTGAATCTCACGAAGACAATGTTTATGAGAAATTGACTAGTTCCTGATGTTCCATTCGCTCTCAACAGAACAAACATCTTTGAATGCAGCAGTTATGTGTACTAAGTCGAGAATTCAACATGATTAATGACCTGGCACCTGAGTTGTGCAGGACGAAGAGAGCAGCATGGGACACCTTTAAGAGCATAGAAGAAATAGCTAAGAGGACTAAGAATCTCTGGCTCTGGGCACTCCACTGTTCTTCCTGCACTAACATACGCCTCGAAGCATATTTTGGTCTGGAAAAAAAGCTTTTTGAACTGATAAAATACTTAGCCTATAATAGTACTAGGGCCAATCCCTGGCACTGCATGGTCTCATGAGCACTGTTTTAGCAGTAACCTCTGAACACAGAGACAGGAGTAACCCCTAAGAACTGTTCAATGTAACACCGTCTCTTGGAATAAGAAAGTGTGCTTTACTTAAACAATTCTCATAAAATACAAATTATTCCAACTGTACTGAAGATATATTTAACTTCTTTTAATTGTAAAGACCTACCATAATTTGTGTGTGAACTATAAAATCTTCTCAGAAACATAATATAAAAAGGAGAGAGAAGGAAAATGAGAAATTTAATTTATCTCAGCAAAGCTAAGGCTGTGAGGAATGAATAATATATGTCCATGATAAATTATAGAGAAATAACACAGGTGAATAGCCAGTACAATAAATCTATGATCATCAAAGAGTTGTCTTATGTATTTCTCTTAGTGATAAATATGAATAATGTTAAGCTTCATGGAGCTGACTTACAATACCCTTGTTTATGACAGTATACATTGGTTATGATTCAAACAATATAGTTTACTTCTGAAAACAGTCAACAGAGAGGAATTCTCAAGGGGACACTTACAAGAGTATTCATTTACAAGGGGATAATTTTCCTTTAATTGCTTCTCATTATTGGAAGTTGTGTATTTGATATTTTCTTTTATTCTGTAAAGGCAATATTGAAACAATTAGCAAGTTTCTCACTACTCTTTAGATGTGCTATTTATGCAGCTCAATTTTCCCCATGAATTATAAAAATAAGAAACAAACGTGGCTGGGAATATAACTCATTTCTAAGCATGCATGGGATTCTGGGTTGCATCCCTGACAGCTTCCCCTAAACAATAAAAAAATCCCCAACAAGTTTCCCAAACCTCCCTCCTATAGTCCTTGTAATAAAAAATATATATGTGTATATATAAAGAATACATAAAGAAAAACAATTTACAAATTTTCAGTCTACTTTCACTCTTCAACCCTGCCCCTAAACTCTCTCTCTCTCTCTCTCTCTCTCTCTCTCTCTCACACAAACACACAAACACACACCCCACAGTATCTCTCTCTCTACCTCTTTTTGCCCCATTTTCTTCCCATCACCAAATGACAAATGCTCAGGAAATTGTGTATGAGGAAATTTACTTTCTAGTAATAAGTTCTTAGTTGGAATAAACATAACTTCAAAATATGAAGTGATCTTCTCAGATGGTGCTCTTCAGAAACACAGTGATTCTCTACCTTAAGTCTCCTGGCTCCAAACTAATATAATATTATTGAACTGTAACAAATACTTAGTTTTCCAATCCTCTACTATTTTGATTCTGCAAAACTCAAGCACTAACGGAGGAATAAACTACTAACATGATTAGCAAATAGATCCATCTAATAAATTATGTAATCTAGTAGAAAGAAGAAAAAACGGTGGAATTAAAACCCCCTACAAAATAGGTAGGAAATTAAGTAGTTTTATTGTTCTTTATTTTTAATGAATACTTATTGTATAAAATATGCATATATATATTAGTATTACTATTTATTTTAGTGACCTTGAAGATTTAGATGTATACACAATAGGTAATTTATGCTTTCATCATCTTCTTGGACATTTTAACATGCAAATAAAGCATTTTAATGAACTATGATATTCATTGAATATTCATATTTCTACAATACAGATTTCTGATTTAATTAAATTTATATTAAAAACAGGCTTTATTATTCAGAGACTAGGATTACATTTACTTAAATAAAAATCTTCTCTTAGCTGACATTTATTTTCGACAGTAATGTGAAAAAACGTCAGAATGGAACAATCCTGTACATTTTTTCAGAAAGAAAATTTTACACAGGATATATGATAGAATATTATATAGAACATGTTCATGTAAATATATGTTAATTTATACTTTATGCTAGCTACATGTTTTTTACAGGATTCTTTATTTCCTTGGATGAGCTAAATAATAGTTTTTTTTTAATTCTTTTCAGTTAAGATACTTTATTTTCTCTTTTTATAAACATTTTATAACCTTAATATAAGACTATTAGGAACTTCAGATAATATTTGTCTTGATGCAGTTCTTTGATATACTCATCTATTAAAATTGTATTGCAGTTTTCAGAGTATTATTCAATGTGAAAGGGCTAATGCTTTCTATATGAATTCTTGTTTGAAATATAAGCTTACAAAAAGGTTGCTCATATTCAACGATGGAACTACAAGAAATGAAAATGCATATACATAGTAAATAGGCAGAGGATGTATTACCTCACCACATATACAATACCATGTCCTTTTAAAATAACTTGTATACAGAGGGGAAGATAAGTTATAGAAATTTCAATCAATTGACTTTATTTTTTGGTGATGCAAAACTTGAATTATTCAGGCTGAAGCTATTAAATATTCATAGTGCTTCATATAATAAAGTTATTGATTAATGACTTTGGTAAAGAACACTATTATCTCTGATTACATCAAGGTCATTCCAAAGAACAGGACCAAGGAACAAAGTTTTATATATGGAAATATGAGAGGCTAATACATAATTCATATTTAACAGATAACATAAAGGTTAACCCCTTGGAGAATCTGTAGATAATACTCATGTTCTTTTAACAATTCTTTATACTGGCAATTTGGAAAATGCCAGTGTTTTATTGCTGTCTATTCTTGTATTACGAAATGAATTAATGCATACCTGCCTCACTATTCCTATGGGCAAAAAAATGAATTTGAATTATACTCAAGATAGAGATTTTACAAAGTTAAATGAGTCCAAATGTATACTCATTAGACATACTGCAAATAGTCCCTTTTCTTTCTTGAGAATTTTGGTATTTAATTTTAACTTTATCCAATGTACCTGTTCCTCTTTCCATACCCACTGAAATATGTGAAATATTTCTGGGTATACAGTTTCCTTTTTAAAAATTCAAATTATTTAGTTTTTAAAATCAGAAAATTTAACATTAAAAAGCTTAAACCATTTGTCCCCTACTTTATAATCACTTACAATTTCATGGAAAGTATCATTAAATTCAATGCCATGTCATTTTGTTATGTATGCAAAAGAAAATGATACTGAATCTTAAATATTGTGAAAAAATGAAGCAATGCAAATAAAATTACTTGGCATATTTTATTAATATATATTAACTTTTCTTTTTTGAGATTAAATCTGAGATCTAACTTTTCATTTATTATTTTTCTCTCACTAAACTATCACATTTCTGCCAATAAATTTATATGTAGTATCAGTATAATTTTCTTCCAAGACTAGATGTTATTTTTTTCTGTCCATTGAACTATCTTAAAACAATAGAAGGCAGTTGTGGTTACTATTTTCTGCTTTAATTTTTTAAAAATCTATGACTATTTTTCTTCCCATTGGTTAATTTTCATTGATTTTATATTTTTGTAAGTTTCATTGACTTAAAATTATGAATAAATTTAAATAATAAATCAACTTGATCTTTATTTAACATACCATAAATCCTTAATCTATCAATGGACACATTTTATTGATTGTACATTCAAAATTCAGTGATTTTCTAGCTTTTCCACGTTTTGTTACATCCACTATTAGCATCCTTATTAGCATCCTTATCTACTCTCTGCTACTGTCTATTGCCTGGGTCATTACAAAGGCTGCAAAGAGTGACTTTTTTTTTTTTAATTTATTTTTTTACAGTTGTAGATTTACAATTTTTTTTGTGCTTGGGTTTCAATTATACAATGATCAGATACCCATCCCTCCACCAGTGCCCGTTTTTCACCACCATGGATAATATCCCTCCCACCCCATCCCCCCATCCCCCCCGTCTCTGTGGCAGGGCAATCCCCTGTGTTCTCTCTCTCCTTTTGGGTGTTGTGGTCTGCAAAAGAGGCATTGAGTGGCAAACATGTTCAGTCCATAGTCTACTTTCGACATGCATCTCCCCTCCTGGGAGGATCCTCCAAACATCCTTTATTTGGTGCTCCCTTCTCTATCTGAACTGCCCTTTCCTCTAGGATACCCGGCTGGCCTCTAAGTTATGGAGTAATCCTCCTGGTGCTGATCTCAGCTATTCTTGGGTATTAATCTCATACTTTGTTACTTTATATCCCCCAGATGAATGCAAAAGAGTGACGTTTTATATTACATTTGAATGCCTTCAGCTAGACTCAAAATAGCTATTTATGTAGTTACTATAGAGCATGGATAAAATTAATATTGTTACATGAATTTATCTTTCATTTCTCTTTGACTTAGTGAGAAAGCCAGTTTTTACAAATGATATATAGTTTCTATATTATATGAACTCCAGATTCTCTGTAAACTCCTCTCAGGTAATTTCCTCATTCAATTTAAGGTATAGCAACTTATTTATAATTAGTGAACATGGTTATGGGCATGATTTGCTTTATATTTTTTCACAGTTTTAGTTACAAGTTACATCTTTTTTGTGAGATGTTTCACATGTCAAAATGCTCTAGCCTTTAATTTTATGTAGGTGCTTGTCACATTTTACTTTTAACCATCCAAAACCCGACACAATTTACATGAATGCTTTTGAATTTTATCTTCATAAGAATATTGATTCCATGAAGCAACTTTTCATCAAGAACTCCTTTGGTGCTGTATCACAAAATTTTAGAAAATTACCTGTCAGTAGATAATTATTTAATGAATAAGTTAGTAATGGTGGGTTTACAGAATAGGGGTGTTTAGAATGATAGAGTCTAATAGAGTATATAAAAGAAATTTAAAATCATAATAATATAATGTGCATCCAGGCTACAATTACAGTTTCAATTATTCTACTTTCAATAGGTTATTGATACTAACAATGTCTTAGTTTTCCTTTCACTCATATATAATAAATATTATCTGCCTCAGGTAACTACACATATTAAAATATGGGTATATTAGACAATCCATCTCTTTCCCTTAATTCTCAGTTGTTATAGAAATCATTCACTATTTTTAAGCAACTTAAATATTATCTTTATTAATGTTCTCTCCCATGACGTATTCAATATGCCAAAAACAGCAACAATAATGGGCCTCATTCTCCTGACCCTGAAAGAGCCTCCAATATGGCAGAGTCGGAAAGGATGAGAAAGGAGAGGCTGCTAAAATCTCAGGGCTGGAACAAAAGTTACTTGTGCCCACTCAAGCAAGTTGATGAACAGTGGGATGACCATGCTACAGTGCTACTGTGCTCTCCTGCACTGTAGCTGAACTGTCCTCCCGCTGTTCCTCGATCTGCTCGAACGGGCCCAGTAACGTCTGCATTGTGAGACTTGTTAGTGTGTTTGGCATATCAAATACATCACAGGGAGCTTGCCAGGCTTTTCCGTGCGGACGTGATACTGTCCATAGCTTTCTGGGCTTTCCGAGAGGGATGGAGGAATCAAACTCAGGTCAGCCGCATGCAAAGTGAACACCCTACCACTGTGCTATCACTCCAGCCTTCTCCCCTATTTTTTCTAAAAAATGTATTTTTCTTTTGACATTATTATCTGCTATATGTGAGAGGTGTTTATGTCTTTATACATATACATGTTATAATTTATTAGGCTATCACTGATTTATAATTATTCATATCTGTATTATTATTATAAATCAATTTTATAAATACATTGATTTGTATTTTTAGAAGTATAATGGCATTCTTTGCATTTATTCTTTATTGAATTTTATAGATTTGAGTCTAATAACAGCTATATATCTATATCTATATTTACTTATCTACCTAGCTTGGTTTTAGGGTCAGAGCCAATGATTCTCAGGGCTTACTCCTGGCTTTGAACTCAGAGATCACTCCTGCCTGTGCCATATGAAACACCAGGTTGAAAAATGGTTCAAGCATAGGTCAACCAAGCTACTTATCCACTGTACCATTGCTCCAGCTCCACTTTTAATAAATTTTTAATCATTTTGTGTATAATCTGTGAAGTCCATTTTTTATGATACAGCTAACTAATTTTCTTAGCACAATTCATTGTGAAAAAAGTTTCCTTCTTTCTATTTTATGTTTTAATTGAAAAGAAATTATTAACAAGTAAACTTTTAATTTCTGGAATATCAATAATGTTCCAATAGTCTGAACAAAGGCTTTCATGGCAGAACTATATGTAGAACTATAACTTTATAGTAGAGTTTAAATTTTAGGATTGTGTTGTCCAACTTGTTTCTCTGAAATTCTTTGACTACAGAGAGTTGTTTTGTTCATGGAATATTATAATCATTTGTTCTATTTCACTGAAAAATGTAATTGTAGTTTTTATAGAAATTACATTAATTGATTCCCTCCATATTAGTACATGTTATTCATTAATCATTTTAAATGCTGTTTTTATATATGTATAAAATATCTCAACACAGTTATTTATTACTTAATTTACTACCACTTAGATTAGCTTTTTGCTTTAAAAATAAGTAGTATCTGTGAGCATGTTTAGTGTATATGTGTGTGGATATCTATAGCGTGTTAGTTCAAGCTGTTATAACAATTTACCATAGACTGTAACATACTATTTATTTATAACACACATTTATAACATTTATTTCTTGTGGCTCTAGAATTTAGGATTCTGAGTTCAAGTGGCTGTGTTGTTGAGTTCTGGTGAGATTTATTTTTCAGGTTGCAAAGTATAAAATTATCTGGGCTTTCTAAGACTGGGGAGATGACAAAGTTTTTTTTGCATCCCATTTATAGAAATATCATTCCAATTCATAATTACCTGAAAATCTTGCAAAGCTATTTTCACATATGACCCTTAGAGTTAAAATTTAACTATAAATGTATGGAATATTTCACCAATTAATGAACTGTAGAAATATACATAGAAATGTGATTTAATCAAAGTAGGACCAATGAAATACCACTGCAGATTCTCTTAGACACACCTCTGTACAAACCTTTGAGTAAGTTATTAGAGTTGTTGAAATTTTGTCCAGCTTCATAAAGAGACAATTTATAGTACATGTTCTCAAGATCTGGTTGCTTTCTGCCCTGGAATTTCTCTATCTGCATATTGATAGAGGATTTTTGTTTGGTACTCACATATGCACCATTGAACATATTAGTTAGTTAAGAATTATAAAGTATGGCAAGAATCTAGAAACAACCCAAGTGCCCCCAAACAGATGACTGTATAATCTATGGTACATCTATACAATGGCATACTCTGCAGAAGTTATAGGAAAAACAAAGTCATAAAATTATAATTGGATGGACATGGAGAGTACCATGCTGAATGAAATGAGTTAGAAGGAGAACAGACAGAGGATGATCACATTCATTTGCATGATATAAAAACTGGATCTATATACTATATAAAAACAGTATCTGTATGCTTTACCATTAATTGTGTGATATGAATTGTGATATAGGTATGAGACTAATACCCAAGGACAGGAGAAACAAGGGCCAGGAGGACTGGTCCATGGTTGGGAACCTGGTGTGTGTGGGGGGGGTGGGGATAGGGGGCAGAGAAGAGATCCCCATGACAATTCTAGTTGCAAATGATCACTCTGAAAAAGAACTGAAGACTGGAATATGAAAGTACACAAAACAATATATAGTATAACCCTTCAAGTAGTATTACAAACCACAATATCTCAAAGTCTGGGGGAGGGGAGAAAGAGGGAGAGAGAGAGAGAGAGAGAGAAGAAGTGGTGTCTGCCATAGAGACAGGTAGACAGGGGTTGGGGATGAGGGTGAGTGGTGGTAGAGAAATTTGGGACAGTACTGATGGGAAATGTATACTGGTGAAGGGATTGGTGTTGGGTCATTGTATGACTGAAAGTCAATGATAAACAATTTTGTGTCTTATAACTATGTGTCTTATAATTATTCAATAAAAAAGGCAGGAAAGTGCTTAAACAACTAAATGCATAAAGCTAAAGGATAAATGGTTTATGCTTTTGCTTTACTTCTGTGAATAGTTCTAGGCATCCAATCAGCTAATTTGATATTTTCTAAAATTTACACTTTATTTCTGGTATATTCATGATGTACTTATTCATCCGAAACAATCCTATTCACCAATGAATCATCTTCATATGTATTGCCTGTGTATGAGGCATGAGCTGTATCACTGTATTATATATATGTATGTATATATACACACATATGGTAGAGTAAGGATTGGGGCAATAGCACAGTGGGTAGGGTGCTTGCCTTGCACAAGGCCGACCCAGGTTTAATTCCTCTGCCCCTCTGAGAGAGCCTGGCAAGCTACCAAATGTACCTTGCCTGCAGGGCAAAACCTGGCAAGCTACCCATGATGTATTCGATATGCCAAAAACAGTATCAAAAAAATCTCACAATTTGTTGTGAGACATTACTGGTGCTCACTTGAGCAAATTGATGAACAGGAGGACTATGCTACAGTGCTATCATAGAGTAAATGTGTACAGTCAACTAGGATATATATATATATATATATATATATATATATATATATATATATGGCTGGAGTGATAAAATAATGGGCAGGACGTTTGCCTTGCACGCAGCCGACCTGGGTTTGATTCCTTCATCCCTCTTGGAGATCCTGGCAAGCTATTGAGAGTATCCCACCTGCACGGCAAAGCCTGGCAAGCTCCCCATGGTGTATTCAATATGTCAAAAACAATAACAAGTCTCACAACAGAGATGTTACTGGTGCCCGCTTGAGCACATCGATGAACAATGGGAGGACAGTGCTACAGTGCTACAGTGCGAAAGAGAGAGAGAGAGAGAGATAGAGAGAGATAGATATAGATATATATGTATAAATATAGTACTGTAGATAAATATATATATATATTCCAGGTGATTTTGCACATTCACTCTATCATGAACAGTTGTTGAAATTGCCTCTTCTAGCTAAGATGCAAGCACATGACTCAGAAATTTGTGTTCAGTTCATTCTGCTAATAGAACAATAAATGCAACTTATGACTTTCATTAAAATCTGATATGCATCTCAAACTTTCAAGTAAACAAATCCTTAATCTGTATTCCTCAATTTTCCTTGAATTTCAGTAATTTTCCACTCTGCAGTTTATTAACTCATTTCTTAAGCTTCCAAAGTATCAAATCATCACCATATCTTTTGTGTACACCGCTCTAGTCTTACAAAAACTATTTATTTCACCTTGAAGCAGATTGAAAATCTGACTGTCATAAGTTATATGAATAACATGTATCATCACAGCGCATCTGTCTGATATCATAATCTATCCTTTTTCCAGTATATTTTATACAAAACAACCAAAGTCATCTTTTATAGTATAATTCGGATAATAGTCCCATTTCTCTAAAATGTTAAAATATTCCATTATATTTTTATTAAAGCCAAATATTTAATCTGGTCCCTCACTAATTTATTGGTCGTATATCTTATCATTCTCTGTCTTTTCTCTGCTCTTTTCTCTTTTCTCTGTGTCACTACCTTACATCCCCTGATATAGGACATTTAAACTTAGTATTCTAGACTTGGCACACAGCAATACAGAACTTATCTGGGCTTACTCCCTAACACTGAAAATACACAGACACACACATACATAGAGAATGAGAGAGAGAGAGAGAGTGACAACACAGAGATATTAAACTTAGTGTTCTATGGGAAAAAAACTGCTAATGCTTTTATATATGATATATATAATATACACAAACAAATTTGTATTTTTATATTTAATGAAGTAATATTGAATTATATATTTTGTATTTCTGGAGTATATAATTAAAAATGAGATAGCAACTAGAAGCTTTAGAAGTTTCATGGAATAATGTGTGTATACTAAATGATATCCAAAACCAAAATTCCAATCTATCCTTGAATACATTTGTTGACCTTAACTTATTTACACATATCTTTCCCCATCTTTCTTTTAACTACTCATTTGATTTATAGTTCAAGAGTTTTATTTTTTTGTATTGTTTACTTTCTCTATATAGCACATATGTGTAAAATGATAAGATGTTTAACTTTCTTCCTCAAGCTTATTTCATAAAGGATAATACTCTAAATATCTCCATGCTGTTGCAAATTACAAGTGTTTATTTTTGTTAATAACTTCCTGATCTACCAATCAACATTTTGTATGATACCACCCTTAACTCACTGTGTAGTAATGAACATTCATCTAAAATAGAACACATTTAATTTGTTTTTAAATTAAAATAAACTATATACTCTCAGATGGTATAAATGTGTATTATCTATTCTGATTAACAGGGTAAGCCCAAGTCTAATAAAATATTAGGAACATATAAGGAACCAATTCATAATTTCACGAGGATACAGTACACTTTTCAATAATCATGTCATCTATACTCGCTATGGCAATGGATGATGCTGGGAATGCCAAATTAGCAATTCTAGTTAAGTCTGTGTAGTGCTCTGGTAATGGTGGCTGGAGAACAGTCATTTCAAATTTCTTTTTTTTTTCTTTTTCTTTTTAATTAGAAAGAATGGCTGATGTTGCTATCTGATCAACATGTGTGTCTGTAAATATATTTGGGGACTCCCAAAGGCCTTGGGGCCCTGCCCAGCGATTCTCAATCAACTAGCCTCAAGATTCAATGCAAAGGCTAACACTGAAGTGTTGCTTGGATTCTGTGGTGCCAGAGATTAGCTGGGGCTACCCTGGCAGTGCTTGGAGGTTTCCAGGTTCTCCCAGTCTGTTCTACTGGGGTCTTCAGTTCTGCACCCAGTGCTGCTTGGGGGACCATGTAGCACTGAATAGGGTCAGCCAGATGCTTTCACAAACCTTTGCCTGATTCATGTCTCTGATCTCTGTCATCTCATTTTAAAAATAAACACATTATTTTTTATTTTTTTGCTTTTGGGGTCAAACCCACAATGCACAGGGGTTACTCCTAGCTGCGTTACTCCTGGTGGTGCTCAGGGGACCATATGGGACGCTGGGAATCGAACCCGGGTTGGCCTCATGCGAGGCAAACGCCTACCCGTTGTGCTATCTCTCCAGCCCCATGAACACATTTTTTTAAATTGTAAAATTAATTTCTGCTGCTTTATCATCAGTCCATACATATAACTATATACCTGAGATATTTTTCTTTGACAAATAATGAAATATGTATTGCTACATAGAGAGAAACTAAAATAATACAAATATTTTAAGTTGCTGGTAAATATTGATATTACTGAACATGTTATTTTATTATTTTCTAAATACTTCACTTGTTTTTATTTTGTGACCACATCCAGCACTGCACAGGGATTACTCCTCACTCTACACTCAGGGATAAATCCTGGAGGGGCTTAGTGCGTCATATGGAGTGTAGGTGATCTAACCCTGGATAGTGCATGCATGGTAGACACCATAGCGCTTGTACTATATCCCCACCCCTTTTCTTATTGTTATTTTCACACTAATACAAATTCTGGTTCCAGAAAAGAAAAAGTGACTTATCAGTTAGTATCACCAAAAAATGTTGAACAGAGGCAAAACCTAGTGTAATGTCTTTAATAATCAAATACCAATGCTAATTGTCAATGCAACTATAGTTGATAAGTGACTTTTATTCTAGTTAATTAGTGATGAATTATACAAACTCTTTGTACTTATATTCAAAATTAAATACTTGGATTACATATTTTATATTAATTTTCTACTTTGGGCTACAAAAATAGCCCAAAGAGTGGAGTTGCAAGCTTCATATACAGAAGGGCCAATTTTGATATTTAAGAGCAAAAAGAGTTATACCCAAGAAATAAATCAGCAATAGACTTCATAAATTCTATGTTGCCCATATATCTCAAAGTGTATATTTATCTATTTATGTAATAATATTTATTCATGAAAATATGTAGATTTATACTTTTGATTAGTATGTCACCCTGTTTTCCCTTCACATTGTCATTACTTTTGGTTCATTCTAACTTTAATGGTCTTTTGATATACTTTCCTCTTTTTATCTTTTTGAAACTTTTTGTTTAAACAAAGGAAGATTTGCATGTTTAATTCTTCTTGGAATTACATATTAGTCAGATAAAATGCTGAAAGTTTATAATCCACAGTCTAACAAACAGATATCCAATGCATTGTTTTTTAAGGTCACAGGGAAATTATAATTAACAAATGAATAAATAAATAAACAGACTGGGCCAAAAATCAGTCAACACCACCATCTTTCAGTATTTGGAAAACATTAACATTTCTGATAGCAGGTATAATAATAATATAGAATATTACACATGTGAATCTGTGCAACTGTTTCATTTGACAGTCTTAGCTTAAATATGTACAAGACTTCTGAATAAGAAATTTCCCACCTGATTGCGCATCTACCTGAATACACATATAATAATATTCTTTAGGTGATTATCTAAAGAGCAACCAAGTGATGTGGCAGAAAGATATTTCCTGAGAGCCAGCGTGCTGGAGGCAGTTTGGGACACAAATCTACACAATAGTGGCCACACAGCCAGAATGCCTGGCTATTTCCACATGTGGACATGGTCTCTTGGACCAGCAAGGAGCATTGGCAATTAATGAAAATAAGCCGGTTAATTTCCCCCACCATATCCTATTTGGGGAAAGACGTGACCACCACCCACCAAACTCTCCTAGATCCCTCCAAGGCAGTGATGGGGAGAGGCTGATAGTGTATTAGGAAGAACCACCTTCAGTGTACTACAGACAACATGGAAAGACAGTGCAGAGCCTCACCATGAGGAGTGGATGAAGATAGGAGCCCTGAAGCTTCACCAAGGAATGCCCACACGCATAATCTCTCTGATGAAAAATTCAGAGACAAAATAGTGGGTGGGCAGTGTTTAATGAGCTCAAAGAAAAGGAATGGACATCCAGTAAAATATAGGTAGATGTGAAAGAAACAGTGGAACAGACAGCCAATAAAATACACAAGGAAATAAGAGCAGAAATAAGAAAACTACAAACAGAAAATGGCATTAATTAGACATTAAGTAACTGAAATGAAAAACTTAGTGGGTGCCCTTAACAGTAGGGTAACAACAGCTGAAGACAGAAATGATGAGCTTGAGGATGAGATGCAGTAAACCTCCAGGGCACAGCAAATGATGGAACAAGTACTCAAAATAACTCAAGGGCAGAGAGCTATGGGATGAATTCAAGAGAAACAATATAAAAATCATTGGATAAAGAAAATAGTATGAGACTAATATCCAAGGCCAGGTAAACAGAGGCCAGCAGGACTGAGCAAAGGTTGAATGTTTGTCACAAGTGTGCATGGGGCAAAGGACATTCAGAATAGAGAAGAGACCAGTATGACAATAATAGTTGGAAATCATCACACTGAACAAGAACCAATTGCTTGTGTACTTGCAATACATACCAAAGTACGTATTGCAAACTGAAATGCCCAAAAAAAGAGAGAGATGAGGGAGGGAAGAAGGGAGGGAGAGAGAGTGAGACAGAGAGCGAGAGCAAGAGAGAGAGAGAGAGAGAGAGTGTGTCATGCGGTGTCATAGAGTCATGTGGTGAGGTGGGCTGTAGAGAGAAACTGGGAACATTGGTGGTGGCATATTGTACACTGGTAGATGAAATGGGTGTTGGAACATTACATAACTGATACCCAATCATGAACAAACTTGTAACTATATATCTCACTGTGGTTCAATGTATTTTTTAAAATATTTCAAATATTGTTTATCACATTCATTTTATTATGATGTTTTAATCAAAAGAAGAGAGAACTTCCTTGGGCCGTGGGAGAATTTTATGGAAATACTCATCACAGAGGGCTGGATAGCAAGAAAGAACTAGTAACTATATGATGTATTGACAGAAGAGAACAATGAATAAAGTTTTGTGGATCTGTGAGAGAAGGGCTAGAGCGATAGCACAGCAGTAAGGTGTTTTCCTTGTGTGCAGCCAGCCTGGCCGAGCTGGGTTCGAGTCCTTTGCCCCTCTCAGAGAGCCCGGCAAGCTATCGAGAGATTCTTTCCCACACAGCAGAGCCTGCCAAGCTACTCGTGATGTATTCAATATGTCAAACACAGCAACAACAAGTTTCAAAAAAAATGGAGACGTTACTGGGCCCGCTCGAGCAAATCGATGAACAATGGGAGGACAGTGACAGTGGTTCTGTGAGAGTCGGGGAAGAATGGGCTTGACTAAAGCTGGTGAAAGAAGACCTTAAATTGGCTTGTACAAGCAAAGAATATTTTTAAACAATTAAGTTAATAACATATCTGTGGTCTTGGTAGGGAAAATTGAGAAATAATTACTTAAAAGTCTCTCATAGCCCACTACCAAAAGGGAACCAGGAAATTGATATCTCAGGATTTACGGTAGAGACTATTAAGAATTGGAATGGACACGGGGCCAGAGATATAATACAGAAGGTGTGGTGCTTGCCTTACATTCAGATGACCCAGATTTGATTCCTGCCACCCCATTTAGCAGTAAGCCTTGAGTACCACTGAATGATAAAAAAATTGGAAAATAATGTGAACATACTGGATAGTAATGTAACTCATAAATCTCTTTCAATTTTTTAAAATATGATGTCAGTTACAAGATTTACTGTTTCACAAATAGTGATATTGAATACTCATTACTGAACTTGTTAAAAGTCTACACACTATATTCTACAGTTTTCCTTTATTTCCTAAAGGTTTTAGAGTATAAATACTTTCAAAATTTTTGAGATTTTTCTATTTATGAAAGATTTGAAATGATGAATGCCTATTTTCCATGTACTATGGTTTGATAATTCAGGTTTTTTAAATTTTTATTTTCATATCTGGTTTCCATCAATTAGATTAACTATTGGTTGTCACATTTTACATGCTAATGATTCTTTCTTGGAATAACTTTTCCAAGAAACTAGTTTTCCTCAGTAACTGGAGTTGAAATATTTAAGACAAAAAGAAATTGCCAAGATAGACTCACTGCTTCATTTAAATGGAAGTAGTCCATTATTGATTTGAGCTTCAAAAAACCATTTGACATTTCAAAAAAAAGTTTTACCTAATAAACTTATATTTATATTACATTTCTAAATTGTTCGTACCAGACAGATAGTTTGGTGGGTAGGGTGATTGCTTTGCAGGCACATGGCCTAGGTTTTATTGCTAGCACTACTTGTGGTCTCCAGAGCACTACCAGAAGTGATTTCTGTGAACAGTGCCTAGACTAAGCCCTGAACACAAACCGTTGTGGCAAAAGAAATAGGTAAGTAACAGAGAAACATAAACAAATGGCTAACTTTAATTTTTTTTCCTACTAGAAGATTGTGTCCTTATCCATGTTCTTTCTGGAGAAAATTGACAATAAATGTATATTTTGATATTTTCTTTATTTCTACTTTTTAATACTTCTTAAGTCATACATTAATAGTGACAAGTATTTTAAAAAACACATACAAATAATTAAGCATCATATTTATTTGAGAAGAGGTGCTAGGGATCAGAACTAAGAATATATGAGAAACACTAGTTCTAACACTGACTTACAACCATTCTCCAAGAATCACATATTCTGTTTATGCTCAAGGCTAATGAGGTTTTTCATATTCTGATTTTTTATTTATAAAGTTTGGAAACACAAATAACCTAATTTTACTAAGTTTTTTTCACCCCGAAACTTAAGGTTTGGGTTTTAGTAATAGGAATTCTGATATAAAGTCAGTGTTGTTTATTTCAGGAGTATCCTTTCCCAATTACATTGTTGAAGTGATTCAGACAACATCATTTCCCTAATCTTCTCTTATTCAGGGTAACATTATTCTCTCAAATTAAGAGGTTGCCTTGTAGTCCTTCAGAATTAGATGTGAGAGCTACAAGAAGCAAACCAAATAAATGGTAAATAATTTATTAAGTTGGTGTTACATATCTTTAAAAGATTTTCAAATTAGTCTCATTGAACTTAAAATAAGTGCCTCAATCCTATTATTAACAAAATTTGTTAATATTTCCAAAGATAAATAAACGTAAAAAATAGTTTCTATATTCTTATTTTTATATTATTTCTTTGCTAGATTTTTATGAAATATAATTTTTATAAGTGTGCTTTTGAATAGATAACTAAACTAAAATTCAACCAATTATGTTGAGAATACATAAAACTAAAGTGAATCCATAGAATTATAAGATGTTCGTCCATGCAAAAGTAAAATTTAAAAATAAAAAATTCAGGAAGAAACTTTACCATATGATTTCTTCTTACCACAATTCCTTTTGATAATAATTTTTAGACTGCACTCTTGGTAAATATCATCTTTGATATTTAGAACTTATATTAGATGTGAACATTGTGTTTTTTAATTAATCAGATTCTCATCACGCCAATCTCTCTCCTCCTCAGTTGAGCCCTCATCCATTCTACATTCATAATTGGTCTTTCTCTAATAGATTCATTATTTTTAGTTATGCAGTATCATCTTCATAGCTTCAGGAGATTTTATTGTCCTCACTTGAAAATGTTATCCACTATCACACCTAAATTTAATTTGTGCCATATTTAACTCCATATTTTTAATTTAGTCAAACTGAACAAGATAATGCAAGTTAAAAGAAAACACAGAGTACTAGGTAGTTAGAAGAAGAGTTAAAGGCACTCTTTGACTAAGACACACGCTGCTCTGAGTCTTCAGAATCACATAGTCTCATGAACATCATCAGAAGTAATCCGGGGAACTACTGAGCATTTCAGTGGCGGTTCAGGTCATTGAGGTCCAAGAAACACTAGAGCCTTGGATTCTACCACTGAGCCATTTTGTTCAGTTGGCTGAGAGAATCACCGGGAGAGTCCCATATTCCCAGAGCACCTTTCATTCATGAAAACAAAGGAAACAAACTCAGAAGTTCTTTAGATTAATAGTCCCATTATTCAAATGAAGCAAGTGAAAAAAGCTGTGTCAAGCTCCAAGCTAGCAAACACCACTCTATTAATGAGTATTTGGTCTTTAACACCACTCATATAATTCAAAAGTAAATATTATAAACCTTAAATTGTACTAGCTGTCTTTATATTCTTTTCATCATAATAAGCATTTTTAGAGGAATGGGCTAATATTTTTATTGTGATCATTAGAGATTAGAAGAGAAACATTGCACTGAGCAGTTAATTAACTTGTATGAAATATAAATATATGTGTGTATGATTTACAAAAAAATTACAAATTAGAATCAAATTATACTTCAAACTGATAAATCTGGTACAGTGTGCTTCCTAACTTTATATGTTTTGAGAATGTGTGTGCATTTTTAATTTTGATTTTACTCATCGTGGTTAATGAGGCAACAAAATTATACCTGCAATTATGCTTAGGACATTATTGGTATTTTAAATAAGTTATAAAATAAGTCATAACATAAAACATAATATGTAGCTGCTGAATATAAACAAAGTATCATGCAGCATAAATCTTGCAGGCACAAAAGTGGTAAAAACAACAAGATTTAGAGGTTCTAATACAAGAGAGATATATAGTACCAAGTGCAGTAATCTTAGAAATTTATATCCTGAAATGTGCAGACTTGATCTTATTTCAGTCTGTGTGTTCTGTGTGGAAGATGAACATGCTTATGACAATGGAATATGATTTAGAAAACAAGATCTTGCTCAGAGGAATATAAAATGTGGTTATGTACAGTACTTCAGTGCAAAATTGTAAACAGAATTGAATCAATCATTTTGAAACACGGATATATTTGCAAAACAATGACATCACTTAAATTATGCACACTTTGTAAATACACTAAATTAATGTATTTTGTATTACAAGTATTACATTGGAAGGAATCTACTAAAAACTACATTATCAGAACAAAATTTGTGTGCTACAGAGCAATTTGTCACATCATTTTAAAAGAACGTCCCATACTGAAAATGCCTAACTTTTCAGAAGAGAAATAGAAGTGTAAATTTATTATCTGAGAACAGAAAATTAATTGACACAGGTCCAAAAATGTAATGGAATTAGACCCAAGTGGAATAACTGAGAACTTCAGGAATTCTCTCCAGACTCCACAGAGATGAAATTACATGCAAAAAAGCTGAAATATGTCTCAGGCTTTCACAAAGGAATGTCAGACAATCAAGGTTATTTTGAAAAGAAATCTTTAACATGTCACTTGAGACACAAAACTTTCCAATGTTTTATTGGCTTTGTTATCATTGTTGCTTTAAGATAATACCTTGCTATAGGTTTAATTGAGAATTGCCAAGGAAAAGGTTGATAAAAAGATTCAGAGCTCATTTTTTTTCAAAGATCAAAACAAAAACTCAAAACTAATTCAGATCATGAGAAGGTGAAATAGGGCATTTAGGGTGCTTGCCTTACACACACTGCAAACCCTGGGCCTCCAAACAATGGTTTTGGTGTTAGTTTGTTTGGGGGCCATACCCATATTTGCATAGAACTTAGTTCTGACTCTGTGCTCAGGAATCTCTCCTGGAAGACTCTCCTTAGAGAGTGCTTGGAATAGAATCCATGTCAACATCGTGCAAAGCAAGTGCCCTACCTGCTGGGCTGTTGTTGTGGCCATGGGTCCAAAAAGAATGTAAAATAAAGTCACATTTTTGGTTGAGACAAGGAGAATTTGAGTATTTTATACAGTGACTATAACCCAGATACACATATTTCAGGAAGTATGACAAAATATCAATGTGATTTCACTGCATGAAAAAATATGAGTGTAGTGAATAGTTAGGAGTGCTTATGAAGGCTGAGACAAAGAAAAAGAAGCGATGCCATTAGAACGTCTGTGCATCATCAGACTTGACGGTGCCTGCATGGTTTTACTCCTCAGCTCACCCTAACTGTACATCTCTTGCACGAGATTATCTGTAAGTAAGACCAGATATCAAAAGATACGAACATAAAACCAGAAAAAGGCAAAGTTATAGAGTATCATCTATATAACTTGCAAAAAATAAGATTAATGAGAATTTATTAATTTTCCTTACCTTTCCCTAGTCATTCACATTCTTGCATTTTCCTTTAGTCTGCAACATAAAGAGTGACTCTGGGGGAGGTTACTCAATTGATAAAGGTTTCTTTGCTAGATAAGTCTACTCAAGCAGTCTCTCTAAAAAGATGCATTAGCATTGCAGAGATCAGCAGTTCACATTACAGAGAGGATTGTGTGCTAGGTAATATTCTTTAATCCAATTAGGGAATAGAAGAGGCAGCCTCATCAGCAGTATCCATATAAACATAGGTGGTGGGATATCAACTATTGGCAGAGAAATGAGAAAACAATTTTTAGTTTTATTTTATGAAATCTATTTTGGGATTGCTACAATTACCCAGTAATCCTCCAGGATTTTGTGGTACAACAAATTTGCCTTAAAACAAGGCCTGTAAGAATCCTCTGGACAACAAACGTAAACTAATGATTCATCAGCTTAGCAACGTTAATAACAACTGAGAAGCATAATTGTCTCAGGTAGATTGAAATTCAGAATTGCTATAAAAGTTTTATATATATTTATTTATAAAGACTAATATATGTGAGAATAAACTATTTTATATTGTGTTGATCACTTGATCACTTGCTCACTTGACATCCCATTACTCATCAATTCTCTTGAGAGGGTGCCAGTAACATCTCCATTTGTCCCTGTCGTGTGCTAATGTAGCCCAATGGCGCCTGCTCATTCTAGGAAAACAAAGTGCCTCAAACCAATCGTTCAGGGTCTTGACGAAGAAGTCTGACCATCTCATAAGTGGACAGCCACGCGATCTTTTGATGTCCCATGGAATCCAGTCCGTAATGGCTCTAGTTCAGCCCTTGTCTCCAAATCTCATTACGTGTCCAACTCATCTGATTTTCGACACCTTGGCAAACAAGACAGCACCCCTGATTCTTGACCATTGATGAAGGTCGGGACTCTGGATTCTTTTTCTCATTTGAGTAAAGCATGATACTCCAAGCATAGCTCTTCGATTCCTCTAAGGGAGACCCGAATAGCATTCTCATCTTGTTTTTGTAGGGCCCAGGACTCTGAGGCATATGTTAATGCAGGAAGAACAGTGGAATCGAAGAGATGTGCCCAGAGCTGGAGGTTCTTCATTCTCTTAGCTACTTCTTGAAGGCATTCCAAGCCGCTCTCTTCCTCCTGCACAATGTAGGTGCCAGATCATTCGTCATGTTGACTTCTCGACCTAGGTACATATAACTGTTGCATTCAGAGATATTTTTCCCATTGAGAGTGAATGGAACATCAGGAACGAGACCATTTCTCATCAACATTGTCTTTGTGAGACTCAGCTGTAGTCCAACCTTTCCACACTCATTGTGGAAGTCAGCCAGCATTTATGCTGCTTGGCTGATGTTTAGTATTATAAGAATGATGTCATCAGTGAAGTGGAGGTGTTGTAGTTGCTGACTGTCTATTTTCACTCCCATTCCTTCCCATTTCAGTCATCACATGGCATTCTCGAGGGTGGCACTGAAGAGTTTCGATGAAATGGTATCACCCTGACAAACCCCTCTCTTGATCATGTCAATGATCACCTCCCTGTAGAATGGTAAGATCATGGTAGTGAATACGCAATACAACTCACAGAGGATCCTGATGTATTGAGTTTGAATGTCCTGTTTGGCTAGGGCCTCGATGACTCCTTCGGTCTCAACAGAATCAACGGCCTTCTTTAAATCAATGAACGTTAGACAGTGGCATCTTGAACTCCCGAGAAACTTCAATGAGCTTGGTTATTGTGTGGATATGATCAATTTTGCTAAATCCTTTTTGGCAACCAGCCTCCTCGCATGGTTGTCCTTTATCTAGTGTTCTGCCAATCCTATTCAGGATGACTTGAGTGAGCAGCTTGTAGACAAGAGACAACAGGCAGATCGGGCGATAGTTGACAATGTCTTGGATGTCTCCCTTCTTGTACAGTTCTGCTGGTTTTCCACTGGGATAGAACTGTGCGTTCAGACATGTAGTGTGTGAAGAGCCGAGCCAGTGTATTGATGAGTACTGATGGCCGGTTCTTCAGGTGTTCACTTCTCACCTTGTCTGGGCCGGGTGCTGTTCACTTCTTTACCGATGAAATGGTGTGTCGGATTTTGGAAGGGAGAATGTTGGAAACAATATATCCATCCTGCGGAATTTGGTATGTGGGCAGATGGACATGGCTATCAAAGAGATCTGAGTAGAAATCATGGATTATCTTCTCCATTGCCCTTCTGCAAGATGTGATAGATCAATCAGGACATTGGAGGGCAGTCATCTTGGTCTTGTAGTTGGCCAAGAATAGGCGGGCATTGTGAATGCTTTTCCCAGCTTCTACCACATCTGCCAGCACTGCTGCTCTTTTCTCTTTGAGGTCTTCCTTTATCACTTGTCTGTACTGTTTTGTGAGCTTGCGGTTGCCTGAGGCTTGCGCCAAGCCACATTGGCGAATGAGCTCAAGAGTTTTTGAAGATAGGTGTCTTTTTGTGGCTGTATCTCTCTCAGCATTCCTCGCACAATCATGGAGGTGTTGAACCTAGTCTATCGTATTCCTCGTCATTGTTGTCAATGACAGCATCTTCCCATGTTGCCACAATAGTATCAAAGAGCTCCCACTCAGTGGTCATTCTGGAAGTTCTCTTCTTAAAATTACCTCTACTATCTCCACTACCCAGTCGCTGCCATGCTCCAGGATGCTTTCCAGACACTCAGGCCAAGACTCACGAATGAATGAAGCACCACAAAGCAAGGAAAGCGGAACTCTGTGACCTCGGACTGCAGGCTCAACAGACTCAGGAACAGAGATCCTCTGACTGCTCCCTCCCAGATGCCTGGCAGACCTCCACTACCTCTACTACCTCCACTTCCCAGCTGCCAACACACTCCAGGATGCTTTCCGGACCATGAGGCTATGTTGCAACTGTGCAACACATCATAAAAAACTTAATACAAGATTACCCCACCATATTTGATTGCGTTGATAAATGGTTTGAATCATGGGAACATCTGCAAGGACAATTAGAGGCCACCCTAAAAGCCTTTATCCCTCTCAGAGAGCCTCGCAAGCTTATGAGAGTGTTCCGCCCACATGGCAGAGTCTCGCAAGCTATCCGTGGTGTATTCGCTATGACAAAACCAGTAAATGCAATGGGTCTCATTCCGCTGACCCTGAAAGAACCACCAATATGGCAGCATTAAGAAGGATGAAAGAAGAGGCTGATAAAATCACAGGGCCGACTTAGGCTGCTACAACAAAGAAAGACAAAAATGACTGTCTGTACTTACAATGCATGTGCACTGGCATTGGATGCATCCATCGAGGACCTGATGGTGCAAGCACAAAGATCAAGTACGACATCATTGGTCTAACCAAGACGAGAAGGCATCAATCACATCACGTCATTTTCTATACTGGGGAATAACTGTTCCTCAGAACATGTGACAAAAGAGTTTCTATCTTTGATGTCTACGCACCAACATCCAATTGTAATGGAGAAATTGAGAAGTTCTACATGGAGCTGGAGAAGTTCTATAAAGAAGACCACAACTTCTATAAGATCATTGTCGGTGATTTTAATGCCAAGATAGGACCGAGAAGATCAGCCAAAGAACTCCACCTGGGGACCCATGGCCTAAAATGCACAAAACAGGATGAGACTGTCCTAGTTCATCATGTCAACCAAGACCATCCATGCTAACTCACAATTCCAGAAGGCCGAATCTAAACATTGGACATGGGAATCTTCCTGTGGACGATTCCACAATGAAATTGACCACATAATATTCAATCGACAGTCTTGCCTGACCGATGTCGCTGTTGTCCCAAAATTCCAAACAGAATCGAACCACTGTCTTCCTCATGCAACATTCTACTTCACAGAGTGGGTAGAAAGGGCTGCAAAGTTTAAGAAGAGAACTCCCAGAACGACCAACAACTGGGAGCTCTTCTCTTCGGCACTATTGCGGCAACATTGTGTTAATCTCTAATAATTTTAATTAAAATTGACAAATAATATATCCAAAAGGAATATCAAAATTATTCTTAAAATTTACTTTAATTCTTAAATATATAATTCTCCCTACATTAGTTTGGGGGCGGTACATAAATAAATTGCTTAATAATATGTGTTTATTATTTTTCAGTGTACAGAAGCATATAGAAATGCTGAACTTCAATAATTATCAATTTTTTCTCGACCTACATTAAAATTTATTTATTCACTCAAAAATATATAGAGTTTTATATCACATTATTAACATTTGGAAATAGTATCATTTAAATATGGAAAGTAAAGATATTTTAAGAATATCTTCTTGATATTCATATACTGATCACATATTTTCCAAAGTTCTAAAAAATTACCTTAAATAGAAATGATGTATTGATTTTAATCTGTATGTGGTATAACTATTAGGACACAAGCAAATGAAAATTTAATTTTATGCATTGTTTTTGAATATTCTTACATATATTTTCTATACACTAATTATTTACATAAGAGTGCACACTTTTCATAGTGAAAAAGTTATGAATGTGTCAATATAGAAGCATCACTAAGTTATATTATGTGGAAAAATACAAGACAATGAATACAAAAATGCTGCAAAATATGTAAGTATGTATGCAGGTATATGTTTGAAATGTATCTGGGAGGGTAATTCAGAGTCTGACTTTCTCCACCAGAAGGGAATCACCCTAAAGAAAATGTATTTTCTTTGTCTTTCTGGCAAGCTATCCGCTGTGTATTCGATATGCCAAAACCAGTAACTACAACTGGTCTCATTCACCTGACCCTGAAGGCTTCACCGACATGGCAGCACTGAGAAGGATAAGAAAGGAGAGGCCGACAAAATCTCAAGGCCGACCTAGGCTGCCACAACGAAGGAAAAAATGATCGTCTGTACTTTCAATGTACGTACACTAGCATCAGACGCATCCATCGAGGACCTGATGGTACAAGTGCGAAAGATCAAGTACGACATCATTGGTCTGACCGAGACAAGAAGGCACGAATCTCACCATGCCGTTTTCGACACTGGAGAAGAATTGTTCCTCGGAACATGCGATAAAAGAGGCGTTGGAGGCGTCGGTGTCCTTGTCAACACAAACTTGGCCAAGAGCATTGATTCATTCGAATGCCTAACAACCCGAATTTGACGTTTACATTTGAATAGATGTGGCTCACTGCCTGCAGTTTCTATCTTCGTTGTCTATGCACCAACATCTCATTATGATGAAAGAGAAATCGAGAAGTTCTACATGGAGCTAGAGAAGTTCTATAAAGAAGACCACACCTTCTACAAGATCATTGTGGGTGATTTTAATGCCAAGATAGGACCGAGAAGATCAGCTGAAGAACTTCACATCGGGACCCATGGCCTAGAATGGAACGAACAGGGTGAGAGACTGTCTGAGTTCATCATGTCGACCAAGACCATTCATGGTAACTCACAGTTCCAGAAGGCAGAATCTAAACGATGGACATGGGAGTCTCCCGGTGGACGATTCCACAACAAAATAGACCACATCATATTCAATCGACGGTTTTGCCTGACTGATGTCGCTGTTGTCCCAAAATTTTGAACGGGATCGGACCACCGTCTCCTTCGTGCAAAATTCTACTTCACAGAGCGGGGAGAAAAGGCTGCAAAGTTCAAAAAGAGAACTCCCAGAATGACCACCAACTGGGAACTCTTTGGTACTATTGCGGCAACATGGGAAGATGCCATTGTTGACAACATTGACGAGGAATACGATCGACTGGTTCAGCACCTCCATGAATGTGCGAGGAACGCCAAGAGAGAGATAGCCACAAAAAATCGCCTATCTTCGAAAACTCTTGAGCTAATTCGCCAGCATGGTTTGGCGCATGCCTCAGGCAACCGCAAGCTAACATCCGAGCTCGCAAAGCAGTGCAGAGATGCGATTAAGGAAGACCTCAAAGAGAGAAGAGCAGAAGTACTGGTAGATGCAGCAGAAGCCGGGAAAAGTATTCGTAACGCCCGCCTGTCCTTCGCCAACTATAAGACCAAGATGACTGCCCTCCGATGTCCTGATGGATCCATCACATCCTCCAGAACGGCAATGGAGAAGATTATCCATGACTTCTACACAAATCTCTTCGATAGCCATGTCCACTTGCCGACATACCAAATTCCACAGGATGGATATGTCGTTCCCAACGTTCTCCCTTCCGAAATCTGACATGCCATTTCGTCGGTAAAGAAACAAACAACACCCGGCCCAGACAAGGTCAGACCTGAACACCTGAAGAACCTGCCGTCAGTACTCATCAATACACTGGCTCGGCTCTTCACTCGCTACCTGTCTGAATGCAAGGTTCCATCCCAATGGAAAACCAGCAGGACCGTACTACTGTTAAAGAAGGGAGACATCCATGACATTGGCAACTATCGCCCGATCTGCCTATTGTCTGTCATCTACAAGTTGTTCACTCGAGTCATCCTAAATAGGATTGGTAGAACACTAGATGAAGGACAACCATGCAAGCAAGCCGGGTTCCGCAAAGGATTCAGCACCATCGACCATATCCACACGATAACCAAGCTCATTGAGGTTTCTCGGGAGTTCAAGATGCCGCTCTGTTTAACGTTCATTGATTTAAAGAAGGCCTTTGATTCTGTTGAGACGGAAGCGGTCGTTGAAGCCCTAGACAATCAGGGCATTCAAGCCCAATACATCAGGATCCTCCATGAGCTGTATTGCGGATTCACTACCAGGATCTCACCATTCTACAAAGAAGTGATCGTTGATGTCAAGAGAGGGGTGCGGCAGGGTGATACCATTTCACCGAAACTCTTCAGTGCCACCCTCGAGAACATCATGCGATGACTGGAATGGGAAGGAATGGGAGTGAAGATAGATGGTCGGCAACTACACCACCTCCGCTTTGCTGATGACATTGTTTTAATAACACCAAACATCAGCCAAGCGGCACAAATGCTGGCCGACTTTGACCGTGAGTGTGGAAAGGTAGGACTACAGCTGAATCTTACGAAGACAATGTTTATGAGAAACAGCCTTGTTCCTGACGCCCCATTCACTCTCAATGGAACGGCCATCTCCGAATGCAACAGCTATGTGTACCTAGGTCGAGAGGTCAACATGACAAATGACCTGGCACCCGAGCTGCGCAGGAGGAAGAGAGCGGCTTGGAACGCCTTCAAGAACGTCGAAGAAATAGCTAAGAGGACGAAGAACCTCCGGCTCCGGGCACATCTCTTTGATTCCACTGTTCTTCCTGCATTAACATATGCCTCAGAGACCTGGGCCCTACGCAAACAAGATGAGAACACTATTCAGGTCTCCCAAAGAAGAATAGAAAGAGCTATGCTTGGAATATCACGTTTCACTCAAATGAGAGAAAGAATCCGGAGTTCTGACATCTGTCGACGATCAAGGATCAGGGACGCTGTCTCATATGCCAAGGTGTCGAAAATCAGATGGGCTGGTCACGTAATGAGATTTAAAGACGACCGCTGGACTAGGGCTGTTACCGACTGGATTCCACGGGATGTTAAAAGACCGCGTGGCCGGCCACCTACCAGATGGTCAGACTTCTTTGTCAAGATCATGAAGGATCGGTTTGAGGCCCTTCATGTTCCCAGAGCGAACAGATGCCATTGGGCTACACTAGCACGCGACAATGACAAATGGAGACGTTACTGGCGCCCGCTCGAGCAAATCGACGACTTACGGGAAGTTAAGTGATTAAGTGATTCTCTTTTTAATTTTAAAACTTTATATGCATTTAAGTTAAGAAAAGCACTGTCATCATAGATTTTCATAAGCAAATACCCATATTATCACTTCGTAGGCAAAAGTAGAGAAAAGGCCCAACTGTTTTGTCCTTCAACAACCTCTTTTCTAAAGTTTAAAATTATCTAATTAATGGAAGTTTTCAATAATTTATGTCTTCAGTTTTATACCTAATATATATTTCTAAATACTACATTCAGCACCTGATATTTTTATATTTAATGACATACACATTTATTTTTAATAATAAATCCCTGAAACTTAAATAATATTATTTTAAAAATTTTTTTAAAAAATATTGAATCACTGTGAGATAGTTACAAGCTTTCATGTTTGGGTTACAATTACACAATGATCAAACACCTATCCTTCCACCAGTGCACATTCCCCACAACCAATCTCCCCAGTATACAGCCCCTTCCCTACCCTCCCCCTGCCTCCATGTTAGACAATATTTCCCATAATCTCCTCTACTTTTGGGCATTATGGCTTGCAGTACAGACACTGAAAGGTAATCATGTTTGGTCCATTATCTACTTTCATCACACATGTGCCGAAAACATCTGGTATTTTTTTAAAATCCTGTCACTATCACTGTCACTGCCACCCCGTTGGTCATCGATTTGCTCAAGTGGGCACCAGTAATGTCTCCATTGTGAGTCTTGTTGCTACTGTTTTTGGCATATCAAATACTCTATGGGGAGCTTGTCAGGATCTGCCGTGCAGACAGGATGCTCTTGGTAGCTTGTCGGGCTCTCCGAGAGGGATGGAGGAATCAAACCCGGGTTGGCCACGTACAAGGCAAATGCCCTACCCACTGTGCAATCGCTCTGCTCTTAAAAACCCAAAAGATGTGATAATGTTGGTTTATTAGATAATAATCACTGGCTGGTTTACTTACAGGACTTCTCCATACATTTAAACAGTGTTGGGCATACTTGTCAGGAGAAGCTATGTTAATTTTAGATATTTGATTGTTTTTATGATGTATTATATTTTCCCTCTAAGAAGTCTTTTCGCATTTTATATTTGTTACTCTCATTTTAATTTCCCACATCTAAGATCATTTTGGATAAATGATTTTGCAAGTTATGTATGTTGAGAATAGATTATCTTTCTACTAAATGTCATTTTACTTATTTAAACAAATATCAGTAGATTTTCACTTCTATGTTTAATGCAGTTTAATTCAATGCTTCTAAGCTAACAGAGATTTATCACCGAAAGAATATCTGGCAATGACAAGAACATTTTAGTTACTATAATTGGTGGAGGTTTGGTGACATTAAGTAAGAAAAAGTTATGAACAATTCTAAACATGCTTCAATACTTTATTAGCTCATCAATTAAAAAGTTTATTTCATTCAAAATATGGAGTATACTAGTTGAGTCACCATTGTATCACTATATCACTACGATCCCATTGTTCATCGGTTTTCTCAAGCAGGTGCCAGTAACATCTCCATTCATCCTAGCCATGGGATTTTAGCAGCATTTCCTTACTAGTTCTTCCCAACGGTGCCGCATTGGAGGCTCTTTTAGGTACAGAGGAATGAGACCCATCATTGTTACTGTTTTTGGCATATTGAATATGCCAGGGTGAGCTTGCCAGGCTCTGCTGTGCAGGCAGGGTACTCTGGGTAGCTTACCGGGTTCTCTGAGAGGGAGAACTAGACTATATCAAGTCACAATTAGTTACATTTAAAAAATAAACTCCAAGTTGAATACTTTTTTTTTTTTTTTTTTTTGCTTTTTGAGTCACACCCAGCGATGCACAGAAGTTACACCTGGTTCATGCACTCAGGAATTACTCTTGGCGGTGCTCGGGGAACCATATGGAATCCTGGGAATCGAACCTCGGTCGGCTGCATGCAAGGCAAACATCCTACCTGCTGTGCTATTGCTCCAGCCGCCATCAAGTTGAATATCTTGAGGATTAAGTGACTATTCTTATTCCTAAGCGCAGTTGAATGGCATTTATTAATACTCAGGAATGTTTAGGGGGTTGTGATTTATTTACTTGGATACCAGAACATAACTTGGGTATTTCCTGGAAGCGTCATAATTTAAACTGTGCTTTACAACAGTTATTATGCATCAAATATATATATACATATATATGGTTCTGTTTTATAGTTTCAATTAAGATTATCACTCCTATTTAATACTATTCGGATAGCTATGATTTATGAGTCTGGTCAATTAAGGAAAATAAAGAACAGTATGAAAAGAAAGCTAGATTAATGAACTGAGCATATGTTTTTATGTGGAAGAGGAGGATTTAATCCAAAAACAGCATAATCCCATAAACACCAGAAGTGGCTCAAAATATAAACAAAAAAAAGGTAGCTCTTCATATGCATATTGTTTCTCTTCTTTTAGATGAAATGCTAGAGATTTTTCATTTTGATTAAATCACAGAATAATCTTGTCATTTTCTACTAAGCAAAACAAAGATAAACAATTACCTTGAATTATAATGGGTATTTGTTAACTTTATAATCATTACAACTTTCTTTTTATATCTCAGTTCATAATATTATTCATTATTTCGTTCTGAAGTCATTCAAACTTTGCTCAATGGCTCTTTCCCTACAAAAAAAATTCCTCTTATATATTTCACAAATATCAAAAGAATTATTACCAATATTTATATATTCTATATTTTGTTAAAATAGTCTAAATTTTTGTATGTATAATTTTATACAAATTGCATATGGTTAGTAATTTAATATTCATTGAAAATGTAAATTTATGAATGGACACTATTTTATAATTTCAGAATATTTGAAAATTATGCATTTTAACTTTTAGGTTATTCATTCTATTATTGACTTTATTCTACTTATTATACTTGGTTTAATATGAATATGCTAATATCAAGATAAACATGTAGTATATCTATTTAACATTCAAATTATCTTTATATTTGTCATTTTATATTTGATATCATCAAATTTTATTAATCACTATAGATAAAAAACATTCTACTTTTACAATTATTTGATATGTATGATTTTATGAAAGACTTTGCTAGTTTTAAACTCAGGTCATTTGAAAGAGGTAGTCTCAATAAGAAAAATGGTAGCTAAAACTTTGGTAAATCCACATTTCTCAAATAATTACTATTTGAAGCTCCTAAATTTATTGCACACTAGACTCTGAAAGGAACCATATGATTCCTTGAAATTTCATTTTATTCTGAATGCTGATTATGACCTTCTATTCATTCTGTCTCCATATCTCTAGACAGCATATTAGTATTCAATTTCAAGTAGATGAGAAAATGGAATCCATGGGGTGTTTTTCACAAAGCAAATATCTCCTAAAAACAATGGGTGCCTTCACTGTCGTTTCCTCTTGCCAATAAAGAAAGTTTCCTTGCTAAAGCAACGCTTTTAATGATGTAGTATTGTTTGTCTTAGTATTTTGGAGCAGGAAATTGCTTATAATAAGGATAGTAGGTAAATTCAAAGACTTTAGAGATGAAGTAAATTTCTTCATCTGGAATGGAAGACTATATTTCAGATTAATTCAAAATTAGTTATAAGCCATGACGTTTGTATTTTTTACTCCATTATAGCTATATAAAATATGGCTTAAAACAAATTTAATAAAATCAGACTCAGATGAATTTTATTTTCAGCACATAAAGAATATAACATTATTTGTATATTTAATAAGTACAAAACATATACATATAAATATACATATATATTGAATTTTAGTTTTGTTCTGTATGCTGATTATGACTGATTATGATTATATACATGATTATATATTATATACTATGTTATATGTAATTTATATATTAAGTATCTACATCGGCTGAAAAGATAGCACAGAGGGTAGGGCATTTGCCTTGCACGCAGCCAACAGGGCCAACCCGAGTTTGATTCATCCACCACTAACGGAGAGCCTGGCAAGCTACTGAGAGTATCTCGCCCGCATAGCAAAGCCTGGCAAGCTACCCATGACGTATTCGATATGCCAAACACAGTAACAGCAAGTCTCAGTGTTACTGGGCCCGCTTGAGCAAATCGATGAACAACAGGACAGTGCTACAGTGCAGTGGTGTATATATATTTATATTTATTTATTTATTTAATCTCTCTCTCTCTCTCTCTCTCTCTCTCTCTCTCTCTCTCCCTTTCTCTTTCTGTCCCACTCTTCCCTTTTGGGCATTGTGGTTCGAAATGTTGTTACTGAAAGGGATAACTCCTTTTTAAAAGATAATAATATATTATTTATAATATATATTGCATATAATTATATATAATTATCTGGAAAAGTTGCATCAGAAAATCTGCCACAAACAGGATGACTATTTTTATTTAAACTTTTTGATTCAATCACTGTGAGATATATTCTTACAAAGCTGTTCATGATTGGATTTCAGTCATACAGTATTCCAACAACCATCCCTCCACCAGTGTACATTTCCCAGCACCAGACCAGTTTCTCCATGTTTCCTCCCATCACCCCCCGCCCCCTGCCTGTCTCTATGGCAGGCACTTTTCTCTCTCTCTCTTTCTCTTCTCTCCCTCTCCATCCCCCTCTTCCCTTTTGGGCGTTGTGGTTTGCAATATTGTTATGGAAAGGGATAACTCCATTATAAAAGAGAATCAGAAAATGCTATACTACTTCCATTAAAATTATAGACAATAATTAAGAAACACCCATTTGTCATAGATAGGAAAGCACTCTCATCTAAGGACTAGAAGAGTAATAATTCTGTGCTTCTTTATGTTACCATGACAGTCTTTTTGAATCTTTGTGTATGGGGGCAGATATTTACTTTTAGTCTAAGAGTCAAGCATTACCCACTTAAATAATTTTGAAGCATATTCTACTGTGGGTAGAAATGGGTCAGCAATTCTTTAAATGGGAACGCCCAAACAATTATTAAAGGTGTTGGGAAAAACACTCCAGGCTGTATCAGGCCAATCAAAACAGATGATTCAATGCTCAGCTCCAAGGCTATTGGGTCGCTGTAGAGTTAGGCATGCCACTCTGGTAGTCCTAGAGGTCACCAGGATTACACACAGTGTTTTTCAGAATACTATATGATACTGGGGTTTGAACTCTTGTCCTGAATTCTTAGAAAATGCATAGGCTTTGAAATCTTGTTCCTGAATTCTTAGAAAATGCATAGGCTAAGATTTATTTTAGAAAGAATATAAACCGGAACTACTGAATTGTTTATTTAAAAAAATTGAAATTTAGGTCTCTAAATGCTAAATGAAGAATAATAAAGTAGTATATAAAAATCATCATTAAATCATTGTAAAACAGCAATAGACTATTAAATATTTAGTCCACACACCATATGATTTAGGGTTGGAGCAATAATACCATGGTAGGACGTTTGCCTTGCATGAGGTCGACTCAGCCGAGCTAGGTTCGATTCCTCCACCCCTCTCAGAGAGCCAGGCAAGCTACTGAGAGTATCTTGCCCACATGGCAAAGTCTGGTAAGCTCCCCTTGACGTATTTGATATGCTAAACACAGTAACAAGTCTCACAATGGAGATGTTACTGGGCCCGCTTGAGAAAATCGATGAACAACGGAAGGACAGTGCTACAGTGCTACTTTATGATACAATATTTGTCTTTGGAAGTTGTGCATTTATAAATATGCACACATACATGTGGTATAATGTTTTCTCACAAAATGTCACAAAATGATGTTTCTATTTTTGTTTTACAAAATTTATTAATGTTCTCAAAAGTGAGAGTTTGGTTATCAAATATGAACACAAATTTTTATTATAGCAGTTGAAGTGCGCTATATGTTATTCTATATGTAGCAACATAAAGTATATAAAGGGGAGATTTGGACCACAACTTATGGTGCTGTTCAGAGCACTGCAGGGATCTAAGTGGAGTCTGTGCCTTGCCAGCAACATCTGATGGCCTCTACTATCCTCCAGACTGTATCCTTAGTTTGACAATCAGATTTTAAGTGGAACACATCTTATATATTCAAAGGTCTAAAGATGGGAAATGAGGAAATATTCACAGATATTCACATCAATCTTTTCAGAAAAGAATATAAAAGGGTATTTCTGAAGCTTGAGAATGATGATATTCCCTTAACTCACACTGAAGGGTTCATCATTTTCCTACGACATTTACTCTTAACTCTAATAAAGATATCCATATCTTGGTAAAAGCATATAAATATAGGTTGTTAGTACTCAAGTTTATTACTCTAATTTTCTTACATTATTCTCAACTGTTCCCAAATGCCTCTTTTTCTTACTTGATATAAGAGATAGTGAAATGGAAAACTTATTCCCACAATCTCCCCTCCTGTCAAGCAAATACAGTTTCTACCTGAATTTATTCTTATACTATTACTACCTGAAATTAATCTTACTATCATTCCTAATTATAAGCATTTTATCTGCATGAAGTTGGGATAAGTCATCTATCAGGTAATACCTCCAAGATGAGTCCAATAATATATCTGAAATCCTTATTACTGATGTATTTAGGAATTTTTATAACAATTTTTATAACAATGAGTCATTGACTCTAGTTTTAGCTTTTCTTCCACATTTTGAAGAAAGTGAGTTGGGGTTAGTTACAGGTTGGTCTACCAGTGTATAGTCCCCCATTTTGGATCCCATTAGGAAACACTTCATTTGAACACATGACTCTCCAATCACTTTAGAATTTACAGGTGTTTTAAGAGTCTTTAGCCAAGTGTCTGATCCGTAAAGCATGAACATATTTATTGATGTTAGTACACATATATGCATGTATATATATACATGTTTACCTGATATTGTCTCACATGTATTTTAATATGTGTATATTAAACTTTATGCATATATTGGCCCTTGCAAAAATACTAATGAAACACCTAAAGAATGAAATGCCAAAGGGAAGAACTTAAGAAGCAAATGTAATGGAAATAGGGAATTTGAGTAAAAAGTTCAATATAACTTTCAATGAACCCGAATTTATAGATTCATAATTTTTAAAAGCTATGTATTTTTTCTTCTCCAAGAACCATGTGAATTAAATGTGAAGTTTATCTTGAATCTATTGAATATCAATAAAACTCTTCATCTGAAAACAAAAAGATGTAGGATAACTTTGGTTTATCTTTTCTGCCTTGCTACAGGGAACTTAGGTTTATTGGGTTACTCCCATCACAGTGCTCCTGAGGCACTCTTATTCCTCGGCGTTTATCTGTAACCTCTTCCTTTATGCTCTACTCTCCCAACCAATCACCTTTATCTCTAAATCAGACTCTGTTTATCTTGTAAATATTCCCTTTCTCTTCTCCTCATGTCTTTTGCATAGTTAATTCAAAGCAATGTTCTTCTCCTATAGAAACAGTTAGACAGTTAATGCAATGCTTTTGTAACTTAGGAAGTTAATTTACTCCAAATAATATTCACTCCAGGGCATCTGTTTTCTCAATTTAAGCGTCAGTTGCCCTTACTTCCTAGCACCCAAAAGCAGAATTCCGAAGAGGGCCTGGATGGACCCAGGGCAAGCTGTGAGCTACCCTTGCGTCGAAATGAGCTAGGCCAATGTGCCATAATAATTAGCTATAAGTTAAGAGCATGGTCATGGACAAATTCTGTCATGCTCAAAAAAGTAACAACTGGATTAGGACCCTGCTAGGATTAGGAAAGACTAATCTGGCCTGAGCACTGTGGTCTGAGATCTATTACAAGATGACCCCTGGTGAGCCATTTTATAAGCTTAATATATATCTTAGTGTGTCCACACAAAGTGACTAATATTATTAAGGAGAAGAATTAAGATGAATGTTTAAATGGCTATTGGGTTACAGAAAGGAGAAACACACCCTAGGTGGTATTTCGCCCTGGATCAGATCTCCTGGCAGCAGTTTTGGGAAGTTGGGAGAGACTATAGAGGCCAAGACAGCAGGTCAGCACAGAGAGACTAGCAAGGGAGACAGGAGGAGAAGAGAATGAGGGGCAAGGTGAGTATGGAATGGGGAACTTAGTGAGACTGGAATAGGCACGTGGGGAGAATGGAATAAATGGCAACTGATAGCCAATCGGCCTGGCCCGCGTTTTCTCCTTTCTCCGCCCTTCACATCAGGTGACCCAGGTGGGGAAGCTGATGGAGACCACCAAACACAGGCAGTGAGAGAGAGCTGCAGGCTTCTTGGTCATTTTATGAATACACAAAAGAAGTGAAGCTTCAAGACTTTTATGGAAGTTAAAAAGGGACACTAAAACACATTTGGTCAATGAACATATTTCTGTTCATCCATTCATTTATTACTATTTAAGTAATATCTTGGGCCAGAGAGATTGCACAGACTTTGAATTATAAAGAGTGAGTCCACTTGTTTTTATTTCCAAAATTGCATGTGGACCCCAAGTACTGCTGGGAGTGACAACTGAGCTCAATGTCAGGAAGAAGTAAGCTCTGAGCTCCATTGGATATAACCAAACATCCCCTCCAACCACAAAAATAAAGTTTAATATATTCATAACAGTAATAATTTAAGTATATATGTGTGTATGCAATTTCCACGAATCTAGCCTATTTTATATAAGTTGATTTAAGTATTTCAAAAATCTCTATTCCACTGAAAGTTCTGGGGTGTCCTCAAAGGGTGAGGGGCAAGTCCCCATCTTGTCAAAGCTCTGGCAGTCACACCCCCACCGTACAACCACTGCCATATAAATGGCTCAAGTTTGATGCCTCATGACTAAGCTCTGCAGAGATGACAAGCTGATGAAAGTCATAAGTACACAGAATTTGGAGATCCTGGAGCATGCAACTACATAGAAGGCCACAGGACACCTCAAAATTCCACAGTACTGACTGTTGCAATAACCTTTCTGATTGCCTTTCTCAGAACCTAGGTGTAGCCATTTTAGAAGTCAGCCATGGTAGAATCTATGTGACTGACAACTGCACTGGGCTCAAACCCAAGATGGTACCCAGGAGCACATCCTGGGAACAGAAACAATACAGAGAGAGAAACAAAGGCTTATGATGCTTGCAGGTAGCACCAGACAATTAATGTAGGGAAGGAAAGAGCCTGGTGGTCAGTCAAGGATGAAGTTTGGGGCTACTTAAATCCTTCCCCACAGTTGGTGGGGGTGGGGGTTGACCATCTCTTTATGGGGTGCAGCCCTGGCCAACACTCTCCTCTCTCTCTTTCTCTCTCTCACTCAACTCTATTTAATAAAATCTTTGACCTCCTTATAGTTTCTTGTATTCAAATCATAGACCTTAACACTGGCACACAGTAGGAGCACAGCAAATTAAATAGGAAAGTGGAAAAGAGTGAACTTAGCTCAATAAAACAATATCACAGAAAGTTTAACTAGTAAAAACAGCTCAGTAAATCCTCAATGTCTTTAAGAACACCATTTTGAGATAGAACATTTTTCACAAATTTTCTTTTCCTGGAATACTTTTTGATTTTCCTATTTATCACAGTTCCTTATTATAACAAGCCATATAAAATAAATTATTCTGTGCATGTCACTGGGGGAGATGGGTGAGAAATTGGGGACAATATAGACAGAATGTCACGCTTGTGGTGTGATTGATATTGGAATTTGAATGCCCCAAATAACTTTGTTATGAAAAGTTTGCAAACTACAGTGTTTAAATAAAGTTTAAAAAGAACACACAAAAATAAAAAAGCCTATTTTTCAATCTGGTTTGAGCCCATAAATTATATTGTAACCTTAAATTAGATTAGTAATTCATGTTTTCTTAGAAAAAAATTTTTGTATCTCACCATGGAGACATTATGTCCTTATATAAGAGATTACTAAGATGCTGTTACAGGTTAAGTTTTCTGGGTTTATGATTTGTTGATCAAGATTGGTTGCCTTATATGTTACATCTCCATTAAAGATGCTTTAATCATTCTGTTAGAAAATTTTTGATAACAAGCAATATAAAATGAATTGTTAAGGGCCTGCTATGGAAGCAAGCACAGGGGGTAGTTGGGAAAATTGGAGATAATGGTAGAGGAAAGGTTTAATGGTGGTGGGATTGGTGTTAGAATTTTGAATACCTGTAATAAATCATCACAAACAACTTTGTCAATCATAGTGTTTATATTAAGAGTAGGGGAAAAATGTACTTATGTAGGCCTTACCTATTCCATGTATATTCCAAAATATATTAATACGGAGTTGTTTTAAATATTTTGTTAATGACGATTGAGATTTTTCTGCCCCTCTCGGAGAGCCCAGCAAGCTACTGAGAGTATCTCACCCGCACGGCAGAGCCTGGCAAGCTGCCCGTGAAGTATTTGATATGCCAAACACAGTAACAACAAGTCTCATGATGGAGACGTTACTGGGCCCGCTCGAGCAAAACGATGAACAACGGGAAGACCGTGACCGTGACCGTGAGACATAATTATTACTACAATGAGAACCAAGTATAAAGTAAACTGTATGGTAATATATATTTTAAAGTTGAAAATGTATATATGAAAATGACAATGTGCATTTTATTATATTGTACTAAGTGTTTGAATTTTTTAATTTTCATATATCAAAATCACATAGTAATCACAAATTGGCTCTTCCTGATTTATTATCTGATCATGTATTTGCCATTTCTTAAAGTTTTATGGAGTACGCATTGTAAATTTGTTATGTGCTTAAAAGGAGACAGTTTGAGTTTGGTGGTAACACTGAAAATATGGATGGAGGGAAAGTCACACTGGTGATGTTGGAATACTGAATGCTTGAAATAACTGTATAATGCACAACTTTGTAAATCATGGTATTTTAATGAAAATTAATTAAAAATTAAAATAAAAATAATTAGTTATTAGATTTTTGAATCTAGGGAGATTAATAGAACTAGTGTCCTGTTATATTTATATATGTAAATGATAGTGAACATAAAAATGAGACCTGTGACTCTATATGCCCTGGGGCAAAACTCTGTCATTTTGGGTTTAACAAGAAGAGAGACTTTTCTGTTGTTGTTAATCCTCTTTCAGAGTTTAAGGAAGTTAAGAGTATTGGTTAGCACTCTCTCCCTCTCTCTCTCTCTCTCTCTCTCTCTCTCCCTCTCTCTCTCTCTCTCAAACATTGTTTTTGAGAATATTTGACGAGATGGGAAGATGGACATGGAACTTCTCTTTCTTCTAATTATAGTAAACAAGTTAATTTTGGGATATACAAATGGAGATCTTGAGGAAAATAGAGCAGTTTTTAGGAAAAGCAAAATAGAAATTCTTAGATTACAGATCGTCTGGTTGTAAGAATGTGTTCTCTGAACATTTTCTTCTAAAATATAATTTGTGGTAAGATTCTGACTCTATTTCCTAGTTCAAATGGCAAGTAGGGTGATAGAACAGGATAGGAAATCTCAACAAAATTTTTCTTACTCTTTCTTCCTAGAAAAAAAATGTATATTTATTGCTTCTGCAAAAAATAGTTCCCATAAACAGAGTATAAATTAGTAATTAGTTTCTTCTAACCAAATTTATCAATGTCAGTTACCTTTATTCCTTTCAGAGAATCTTAGAGAACACTATCCTTGACATGTACACTTGATAGCAACTCTCTATAATATCTTTTTATTTTTATTATTTTTCAGTCATAAGGTGCTAGGAGAAATGTCCCTTGTAGCTGTTCACTGCTGATGGGGAACAGAATTAGGAGCAGGAATTCATAGTATGAAAAAAGCATGTCTCAGGACATGGGGTAGAATAGGAGGTTCAGCGTTTGACAAGCACAAATTGGTTCAATGAAGTACTTGAAGCACCGGTAACAATACTTACTATAGGAAATATGATCTTTCTCCTATAGGGAGTAACATAGGAATTTTATTACCAAAAAACAGAAAGACAGATTCCTAAAGCTAAAGATCAGGAATCTTTCATCTCAGATATTAATGGTCTGCCTTCTTTCTAAAGAGTTTTTTTCAGTCTGTCAGGGGCTCATGTTGTAAAGGAGTTTCCTGAGACTCTGATGGCGCCACTCAGAGAGACCATATTAGGAGTCTTCATTAAAAGTATAATAAACAAGTGTTCTAAAGAATGTCCGGCCCTGTTACATTTAAGGACGGTCATATAAAGACAAAAATCATATACCAGGTGTTGAAGAGGAAATGCAGATGGTAGGACACTTACCTTACATGTGTCTGACCCAGGATTGATGCCTAGGCATCTAATATAATCCCCTGAACAATGCCGGGAGTGATCCCTGAGCACAAAGCAGGGAGTAACTCTTAAGTATCTTCAGGTGTGGCCCTAAATGAAAAATAATAAAATTAATTAAATAAAAATCACATCCTCATCAGAAAATGTACACAATGAGTACAGGAGTGCAGGAGCTGAGAGCAGAAAAGACAAATAAACTAGGTAAGGGCTAAACTGGTTTATGGTCGCAGAGCATAAGTGACTTGCAGTTATGAGAGACAATCACAATTGGGAAGATTGGTCGCAGGAGTTTAACAGTTTGTTCATGTGCTGTGCTTGTTAATAATGATAATTAGGGTCCTGGGGATGTTGATAAAGCAACATTTGCTGTAACACAGACCATCCCTGTGTAAATAACTCTAGAGTTTGGTTACTACTTGGTGGATTTTTAACACACTGGAAATATATTTTGCAAAATATCTTGCAAATGGTTTACAAAACTTAAATGAGAACACATGAACTTTCTTTGCAAATTGTAATGTGCTGTTAGACCTAAGGTATCTTTTGCTATTATTGCTATTCAGAGCAATTTTAATAGATCAGAAAAGGGAAACTAGTCTGCATTCTGGACTTAAAAACTTAAGAACATCTTAAGACAGAAGTGGACGTAACTTTCAAGTACACTGAGCAATAAGATAGTTAAGGAAAGAATAGCCAGGAGTCTTTTTTAAATCCAGAGATTCCAGACTATTTAAATGAGCACATACAGGGTTTTGGTTACTTGTAGAAGATATACAATATTTACTGTTAGGTTCACAAAGTACCTTAAATTAACTAATCTTCTTATGAAACTTTTTGCCCTGCAAAAAAGGAAAATAAACTTTGTCATTTTTCATAAATGAACTACTTCAGTTCCACTTGTGCTTCTAAATGTAGGAGTAGATCCTAGATTAGTAAAGCTATACTTCTACTATGGAAGATGCAGTTCTTTACACCAGAGAAATATGCAACTTAACCAGTGACAGATTGTTCCTTATTGGAACCATTTATAAGATGGCCACAGTAAAGTAAAACTTCACTTATGTGTAAATAAAACAATATTCATAAAGTCATCTCCAGGGGACAATTAGAGAGTAGATACCATTTCCACACACTTTATACCCTTTGTTGAATCTGCCTCAAGTGCAACATTTTTATCTTCATTCTAATGTATCTGCATTGCTATTTCAGTAGCAGTAAATTGGTGAGTTAACAGATAAAGCTCTGGAAGGGGGAGAATGGGTCTTGGAGAGAAATAACTAGTTTACAAGTAAGCCTATTTTGTAATAATCTTAAGTATCAACTTTAGCATCCAATTCTAAATTACAAACACTTGCTAGTTTCCCCAAGAGGAAATTACAACTGCTTTGCATGTATCTCCAATTTAAATATGTGTAAAAAATAATTATCTCATTATCCACTCAGCCAAAGTATGAAATCAAACAAAATAATAGGCTGGACATTAATATTCTATAAGCAGTCTAAGATCCCCAAGTATAATAAAAAATAGTTCGTATCATAGGAAAAGATTGAGGTGAACAACCCTACCACAACAATGCAGCTAATGGGGAGCAAACTAGAAATCCACTGCACAGAAATCTAAATGTAAAGTGGAATATGACTAAAAACTCTAGAAGGTTTTGTTTTGTTTTCTTTAGGTCTCACACTGATTGTTGCTCAGGGTTACTCCTGGCTTTTTGGATCACTCTTAGAGAACTTTGGGGACCATATGGATGACAAGGATTAACCCTGAGTCTGCCATATCCTAGGCAAGGACCCTACTCAGTGTTCAAGCTCTCTGGTTCCTAAAAATGTAGAATTTTAAAAAAGAAAACATTTTATGTTTAGTGTTATGCCACTTATTTATATTGATCTTACAAAAGGATTCAAGTTGTGCTTCAATCTTACACAATTTTTAACTCAAATTCTATATTTTCTAATTTCAAAATTGTTATGGTAAAAACAATATTACAATGGTATCTTAGATTTAAAGACATTTAAAGAGATCATATTTATTTCTAGAAAATATGATTCCTTGCAGTTTGACATTTCAGGTGATAAAGACACATACAATCTATAGGCTTAAATTTTCATTTTCTAAAATAGACTCACACTGAGTGATTAACACTCAAGAAAAAATGACTTTTCTTGAGTTATGATTATGAGTCAATTTAAAACTAATAAACATAGGCAGAAAAAAGACATTACACAAATATTAACAATTTAAGCACATTCATGTTTCAAATTTTAAGCATTTGAATCCACTAAAAGTTATTCTAGATTATAGTTATTAAAATAATGTTGGGTTGGGGTAACTAAAAAGTGTTTTGAGGTCATTATTGAAAAAGTCACATGAATTTAATTTAATTTTGAATTATATTTTGTTTATTTACTTGGATCAAGAATATTACTCTTAGATTTGCATCTGACAAAATTTTTTATAAAATTTCAAAGCTAAAATGGCCAAATTTAATAAATAAAGTAAATAAGACAAAGACATAGAGACAAGAGACAGAGACATAAAATTTACAAGGTCATGATTCCATAGCCAATGGCCAAGAATAATCACATTATCTAGTTTTAAGTTGTCAAAATGAATTAAGCAGCAGGCACAACAGAAAAATAAGAGCTTTATGAAAAATGCAAGATGTTCTGTGAAGTGATCAAATCAAAAGCAGACAAAAATTAGTCTTGTGGGCATATGCAATCCTCTTTCAGAAATGTCCTATTCTTGGGACTCTGATCTAAAATCTGGGTTTGGGACAGAGTGGGTGGACTTAAATTTCCAACTCAAAACTTAAGAATCCACTTTGGTACTCTGATTCACAGTGAATTCTCTAAGTGGGACTTAAACCGGAAGTCCTATGAGACATAAAGCATATAGAGTACAAGAACAAACAGAGAGATCACTGGAATTATAGGCACAATATCTGAAACACAACATTAATAGCATTACTGAACCCATAGGTTTTCCCATCATTGAGCAGCCCCCCTTTGTAAAACAATGGGCTGTAAACAGTCTCACAGGCAGGGACTAGCTTATGACCAAACCTCTAGATAAAGGTGTGCAAATGGGCAGAGGACTAGTTACCTATGACTAGCCATTAGGGCAAGCTGTCAAGCTGATCCAGTGTACTCATGGTATTGCTGTATCATCTGGGTGGAGTTTGAAATTGACTGTGGACCCAGTACCTGGTGAACCAGAGTATCAAACTCACAGTGATTTTTGGAAGGACTGGGAAAAGAGTTGTTTTTTTTTTTAATACATCTTGGTAGCTTTAGGAGAGTCAATGCACATCCTGCTCTCTTTCTCTGTTCCTTTGTTGCTGGGAAAAGTAAAATGGGTAGAAAAATGGTCTTGAAACTTCCTTAGTGTCTATTTCTGGGAAAACTCAAAATCAGGATTTGGGAGTGGAGAAAAAAATAGGTGGTGGATTTTGAGACAAACAAGAAGGAGAGTTTGAACTAACTGCATTTAACACGTAGTAAAATATTGTACTTGTATTGAACAAAGCATTTCTAATTATGGCATAACTGTAGATAATGTGTCTGAAGATACTTTTGGTATATTTGAAGGACAATTGTTTTATTTTTGTTTGCCTGAAAGAAGACAATCTATTTCTTATTTCAAAGAAGAAATAAAAGAAAATTTAAAGAAAGAAAGCTTATGTCTGGAAGATGAACATAAATCATGTGTTGAACAATTTCCAAAGAACACAAAAGGGTTCATATAATATCTTAAGAAAGCACAAAGTTGTTAAGCTTAAAATTCCCATTTATTTCCTCTGCATAAATAAAAACATCGAAGCAAGTGAAAAATAATGCATTTTTGTAATCAAATGAAAATGTTTCTCAGATAAAATGTTCCCCCCTAACTTTAGGCATTCTAAATTCACAAGCAAGACTTATTTCAACAATCATCTTATTCTGCTTTCTGAAACCATGGATATTACACCTAATGGAAAAACAAGTCTTTCATCTTAAAGATTGAAGTAAAGTTTTTTTTAGTTTAATCACTCACCAACGAAATGTAGTAAATTACCACAAGGACATAACTTTATCTTACAGTGAAACACAGAAAGAGTTGTATTTCTGCCAGTTTTTGGAATTTATCTTTTCTGCCTACATACACTTGAAATGGTACATGTTTACAAAATATGTTGTGATAGCACGAGAGTTTCTTACAGTTTAGGCTTTTCTTAGATTCACAGCATTAGATTTCACTGAAATTGTGAACTAAGAAATTTTCCTTGAATACTGCCATGTAAAATTTTAATTGAGAGTGTTTTTCTACCCAGATATATCTGTGAACGATAGCACAGCAGTAGGGCGTTTGCCTTGCATGTGGCCGACCTAGCAAACCCGAGTTCGATTCCTCCACCCCTCTCAGCCAGGCAAGCTACGGAGAGCATCTTACCCGCATGGCAAAGCCTGGCAAGCTACTCGTGACTGATGTATTTGATATGCCAAACACAGAAACAACAAGTCTCACAATGGAGACGTTACTGGACCTGCTTGAGCAAATCAATGAACAACAGGAAGATAGTGCTAGTGATAGTGCACCATATAAAAGCTTACTGAAATAACATTTAAATATCATATTCTTTTTTTGTAATAATCAGTTTTTTAAATATGAAATGCTTCACGAATTTGTGTCTCATCCTTGCACAGGGGCCATGCTGATCTTCTCTGTATCGTTCCAATTTTGGTTTATGTGCTGCCAAAGCAAGCACATTTACATGTTAAGTTCTTTACCTTTGGTTTTGTTTTCTGATTAGTGGCTTTCACCTGCAGTGCTCAGGGTCCCTGGCTCAGTTTTCAGGGGTCACTCCTGGCAGGGCTTGGAGGACCATTTTTGGGTGATGGGAATAAAACCATGGTTAATATCATGTAAAGAAAGAGTCTACTTACTATACTCCAGTCCCAAATCACTTTTTAAAATAGTACTAAGGGTTTTAGTGTATTATTTTGTGTGCATCATCAGTAGTATCAGATTCCAGAGTATTTTCAGCATTCCAGAGAGATATGGCATACACACAAAGAGTTATGTGCTATTTTCTTTCTATTTAGCCCCAGGAAAAACTAATGTATTTCTGAGTCTGTAAAATTGTCTATTTTCATATAAATAGCACTGTAGCACTGTCCTCCCTTGTTCACAGATTTGCTCGAGCGGGCACCAGTAATGTCTCCATTGTGAGACTTGTTGTTACTGTTTTTGGAATATCGGATACGCCAGGGGGAATTTGCCAGACTCTGCTGTGCGGGTAGGATACTCTCGGTTGCTCGCATAGCTCTTCGAGAGGGATGGAGGAATAGACCTTGGATACGCCTCGTGCAAGGCAAACGCTCTACCCACTGTGCTATCGCTCCATCCCATAAGATAAACTAAGTTTAAGATAAACGAAACGGTCACTTGAAACTAGATCTAAGCTGAACGTAAAAATCACTTCTGGGGACTGACAAGAGCATACAAAAAGTGTTAAGGTGCATGCTTGGCCTGTGGCTGAACTTGGTTTGATATCTAGTACTGCATGGTCTCCTTGACCCCCAGAATCACTGGATGCAGTCTGTAAGGTCCAAGTACAGCTGGGGTGACTCAGGTCTTCCCTGGCACCATGGGGCTCACACAGCACTGCATCCTCAGGTCTTTGCATTGAACCACCAGCCTCATTGGCTGGGAATTACTGGGAGGAGCCCTGGGCATCCTGAGCCTGTGTAGCCTTTCCCACCAGAATAACTTCTGGAAAAAGTATGACTGCATCTATCAACACAACTGTGATGACCACTACTAGCACATACCAACACTACGGACACTGTTGTAAAGGCTTTGGACTAATTTCTGTAGTCCTTAAAAAAAACACTTTCAAAAAGGTACCATGAAACCTATTTCACAGATGAACCTGAAACTCAAGGAGACTTAGAAACAAGCCCGAAGCCCAAACCTTCTAGGTGGTGGAGTCAGAATTCTACCTCGGCTATTTCTGGAGTATGTCTTCTCTTTCATTTTTCAATTTATTTTAGGCACCATGGTTTACCAAACTGCTAATTAGGGTTTCATGTATGAAACGTTCCAGCACCTAACCTTTCTCCAGAGTGTTCCCAACCTCCCCCAATGGTAAGTTTCCTACTAAAGATTAGTTTTGTTTCTGTTGCCTTTTGACACTTGTTATTTTCCTATTTTTTTATATCCTACATGATAAGTATTCTGTTTCTCTCCTAACTTCACTCAGCATGACACTCTCCAGATTCATTGATGTAGCAGCAAAATGACATGATTTCATCTTTTCTTAAAGCTAATTAGCTATCCATCGTGTGTATGGCCATGGTTTCTTTACCCAGACTATTTTGTAGTCTTCTCTTTTTTCGCGGTTGGGGGGCCAAATTATGTCAAATGGAAAGAAAAGCAGCAAGCAAATATATTTTATAAATATATATATATATATATTATTTCCATTTGACATAATTATCATTTTAGTGTACATCTGCATCCTAGATTGTGTCAGAACTATACATGTTTAATATACATAAACACATATATTCTATGAATATATTACACTTTAATGTGTACAGCATTATATTGACTGTGCTCATGTCTTAAACCTCCGTCTATGTAAGGGATCACTCCTTTTGGACCAAGGTAGGACAAATACAAGGTAAAGTGCCCTATCCATTGTACTCCAGTCCTAATATTCCATATTTTTAAAATCCATTCTAGAGATAGTGAAGTATTAACACTTTGAGTAATTATTAATAATATTTTAGTAAACATCAACATCAATTTTTATCTGGAGTTTTGCTTTTTTAATTTGGATAAATAACTAGAAATGGTATGGCTGGATCATGTAGGGGACTATAAATCATTTTAAGAAATAGTCATATTGTTTTATAAAGTGTTATTTCATTTTCTGTGCATCCCTGTAGAAGATTTTCATATACTTAGATCCTTGCCAAAAATTTAAGGATACCTTAAAAATGAGAGCTAAATGCCGTTTTTGAAATACATTACTTGAATATATTTGTTTGTAATTAATTACTCTGTTGCCTTTTATTGACACGTTGATGCCATATTGCTATCAATAACTTTTATATCTCTATGACGTCTAAAATCTTCTGAAGATCTTGAACACTAGTTATATGTTCTATTTGTGTATTTTTGTATTCTCTTCTGTTTTTTGTATTGTCTATTTTAACAGTACAGCATATATGTATATATATGTATATATACAGGTAGTGGTAGATTGATATCAATATAACTTCTCTGAACACTAACATCTATTAATATCCTATAGTTTCTTGTTTCCTGTTCTAATTATAAGTCATAGAATTGATATACTGTGAGTTCAGCACCACTCTTAGTTTTTAAGGCGAAAGTCTGCACCTTAGTAATCACCTTCTAATTGTAGCTTATTGTTCCTCAATGGTTTTACTTTCTAGTGAGCTCATATCTACCCTGTGTCTTCAATCCACCTAAGTGTTGTTCCTTTGTTCTTTAATGGAGAAATTTTGTCAGTGTCACAATTAAGTTCCTGTAGATAAATCCACATTTTTGCAAACATTTTATGTATCCATGGTAGGAGGTAAATATATCTTCTTTCCCTTCATCAATCTTAACCCTACATGCTCCAATTAAATTGTCATTATTGAAATTTTTGAACTCATGTCTCTCTACTTCCATCCTCATGATGTCCAACAATGTTTGCTGGACAATATTTTTATTGTTGCTCTATGATATTTGGATGAATGCCTGGACTAATTTTATAAAGTCTACTTCTTCACCAATGTCTTTGCTTTAATCATTTCACAGAGATCATGTCTAAAATAGCAGACAAGAGACTCAGCAGAGCAAATTCAACGCTTGCTGGAGAAAGGGAGCAGAGAGTTCCCAGAAAAGAACACGGGGAACAAGGAGTGACAGCACATGCTTCTTTAGCTTTCTGGTTCCTTCTAAACTTGGACAAGACAAAACCAAGCTGTGTGGAATAGGATACACTGCCTTTTGGCCTTGGCTTTCATTTAGTTGATAATGTGGATGCCTTAGAGACTAAGCTGGCAATGATCACTATGGAACAAACTGGATCAAATGTGAAGTTAATTATGCTAAGTAAATTAAGGAAAGAAATAAACAACACTTATTACATGGTTTCATTCACATGTGGAATAGAAATGACTAAAGTAAACAAACCAGCACCACCCGCTTGGAGCAGAGCCACCCGCTTAGAGCAGAAAAGCAAATGGACTATGTGTTAAACCGCACCAGCATGCCTGCCCGGAGGGGAAAGGGTGTTGACCCACTTGCCCGCTCCTCTCTGGAAAGAAAGATGGCGGCCGCACAGGAGCCTTGTGGACAGCAGGTTTGAGCCGGGGGTGGGAGCGGCAGGGACTTCATGGGAAGGGGGGCGTAACGGGCCGTCCTTCACGCCCGACCGAGGTCGCCAGCTGCCCCCCACGAGCGGCTCTCCGGCACGGCCACGACTCCAGAGCACAGAAACCAATCTCTTAACTATCTAACTTTTAATAGAAATACTTCCAGGGTTAATAAGTAAAATAGCAGAAATCCAAAACCGCGCGGCCGCAATAGCGGCCGCGCGACATCATTTTATTCTTAAACCCAGCTGTAGAAAGCAAATCATTTCACAACGCTGTTTCAGCATGTCTGATTGGGGGCGGGGGGGGGGGGGGGAGGATCGTAAACTCTAAACAATAATTGTGCATCTTCTATCGAAACAATGTATCTAGTCAAAGTAGATAGAGTGTTAACTAGAACTCATCTGCCTCACAGGAATTGGGAGGGGTGGGAGGTGGGGTTCTATTGGGGTTCGCGGTTAAAAATAAGTATTGGTAAAGGGAAATGTGTTTGATATTTACATGACTGAGACCTAAACCTGAAAGCTCTGTAACTTTTCCCACAGTGATTCAATAAAGAAATAAATTAAAAAAAAAACCAGCAAAGCTAACTTTTAGACAGTGGAAATTATGAAGTGCACCAGAGGGGAACAAAGTGAATGAGGTCCAAATGAGGAAAGGAGGTATCTTTCAGATGGGATGGCGTTTGAATTTTGTTGGTATGAGTGATGATCATTACACACATGTAGGAGTATGAAGTCAAGATCCTGAAATTCTAATTTTGGTGTATGGGCTGCTGCAGCAAGTGCCCGAAATTACATAGTGCGGAATTTATATAAGCCAATCGATCAGTGTAAAACCAACAATAACCAATCAGAACAGTTTTTTTTTCACCACTTTGATAGTTAGGTGTTGGAACATTATATCCCATGAAACCAATCATGAACAACTTTGTAACTGTTTCTCTCACTATAATTCAATTAAAAATAAATTTAAAAATACCATGATGTCAAAACAAATTTTTTATTAAAATAAAGGACATCACTTATATTCTAGGAAGCAGGGTGTCTCCTAGTTTTTTCTTAATACAATTCACATTTGTCTGCCTATGCATGTACGTGTTTGCTGTGTTTATTTCATGTCCTGCCTTCTACCATTGCTTTTACTTCTTGTTTGCCCAGAATCTTAAGGTCAGCGTGTGTTCTATTTCTAGTTTTGTGCAATTTTTCCCAAAAACGTGCAAAGTTCTGAATATGCACACAGCATTACCAATGAATACAGCCTTGCAGCTTACCTGTAGAGGTCAAAGATTTCAATGTACCCTATGGAGATCTCATTTTCCACTTTATCCTTTTCAAGTTTTCCTTCACTTTTGTTGACTGTGATCACCACCTCAGGCATCTGAGTTGCTAGACAATTGCTGTTTGGTTTGAAAAACGCCCTGAGCATAAGACTGTTTGCAAAAAAGAAAACTGTTACATCAAATACCAAGGAGACTGGAGAATCAAGCATTTTGTGAAGCGGCCGGATAGGTCAAGTAGTGACAAGTCACTGAGTTTCGGACTTTTCATTTTTGATATACAAACCGAGTGAGTTTCCAGTGGCTGTCAGTTCCTTCTTTCATAAAGATCTTAGAGCTTATAGGGATGCTGTTTTCTAAGGCCACTGTGAGCCCAGGGACCCAGTGTGGAATGAGAGAAAGTTAAAGTACAGTCACGTATGTTACTCTCAACAGGATCAAACACTATTTCATGAATAAGCATTCTTCAAATTGTTGTGAGCCTTTGATTTCATTTCCTGAGTTCTGCAAATATTGATTTTGATAGATTCTTCCACTCCAGTCTACCTCTGTGTCCCCACAAATATTCTTTCAGTATTCTAATTGCTTTTTCAGTAGAGTAGGTTATTTTGCATATCCTTGTAACTGTTAAAAAATGAGTTCTCTAGGGTCTATTTTTAAGGACTTTTCTATTTCCATTTACATAATTTATTATCTTTTTATGCTAAAATATATGAAGGAGAAGTGTTTTATGATGCTATTTGTAATAGTATAATGAATCACATGGACTCATTTTTACTCGGTTTTAATGATCATTCCTCTTACAACAATTTTAGCAAAACTGAAAACTGAATCAATGATCTGGTTGATCAAATGTGGACAAAAGATACAACATACTGCCACATGTCATAGCATCTTAATGGGAAGACAGCTTTCAGCCAAAACTAGAAAGTGTTTATTTTTTTTTTATCATCAATTCTTACATTTTTTTTTATAATTTATTTATTTATTGAATCACTGTGGGAAAAGTTACAGAGCTTTCGGGTTTAGGTCTCAGTCATGTAAATATCAAACACATTTCCCTTTACCAATACTTATTTTTAACCCCGAACCCCAATAGACCCCCACCTCCCCCCACCCCTCCCAATTCTTGTGAGGCAGATGAGTTCTAGTTAATACTCTATCTACTTTGACTAGATAGATTGTTTCGATAGAAGATGCACAATTATTGTTTAGAGTTTACGACCCACCCCCCACAATCAGATATGCTGAAACAGCGTTGAAAAATGATTTGCTTTCTACAACTTGGTTTAAGAATAAAATGATGTTTTGAATTTCTGCTATTTCACTTATTGACCCTGGAAGAATTTCTATTAAAAGTTAGATAGTTAAGAGATTGGTTTCTGTGCCCTGGAGTCGTGGCCGTGCCGGAGAGCCGCTGGTGGGGGGCAGCTGGCGACCTCGGTGGGGCGTGGGGGACGGCCCACAAAGCCCCCCTTCCCATGAGGTCCCCGCCGCTCCCACCGAGCCCGGCTCAAACCTGCTGTCCACAAGGCTCCCGTGCGGCCGCCATCTTTCTTTCCAGAGAGGAGCGGGCGGGCCGGTCAACGCCCTTTCCCCTCCGGGCAGGCTTGGTGGCGCGGATCAACACAAGTCCATTTGCTTTTCTGCTCCAAGTGGTTGGTTCTCTGTGCTAAGTCCTTGTGCCTCCGGGGCCGTGGCCGTGCCGGAGGGCCGCTCGTGGGGGGCAGCTGGCGACCTTGGTGGGGCGTGGGAGACAGCCCACAAAGCCCCCCTTCCCATGAGGTCCCCGCCGCTCCCGCTGACCCCGGCTCAAACCTGCTGTCCACAAGGCTCCCGTGCGGCCGCCATCTTTCTTTCCAGAGAGGAGCGGGCTAGAAAGTATTTCTTGGAATATTTTTAAAGGCAGACATTGGTTTCACAAATACCTAGGACTGACTTTGGATTTGAAAAAAATAATCATTATTTCCCCCCATTGTTCCTGAAACAGGGTTAAAAAAATGAGTGAGCGCATGTATACATCTTTAAGGGAGTGATTCTGATAATCGCTAAGCTATGAGAAACTCTCTCCTAATCTTCTCTTCTAAATTTACTTAGTTCTGTAAAAATAAACTGAAATTTCTCAATATTCTATCACTGGGGATCCCCTGGGTAAGTCTGCATATTTTCAAGGCAGTCCTCCACTGGATCATGCATCTTATAAGAGTCATAATTTGGTAGAAGTTGCATGTAATTATATGACACATTGACCACACCTAAGTCTATTCTTGTTTTTTAAAGTGATAATAAGCATGCAAAAAGTGTCCTCAGTGATAGGCAATTTACCACATGATTAGAGAGTTCTCTTTGAATTTGGCATCTCTGATTCTCGAAGAGACATTCTGGTTTGTAAATGTATCTTTCCTACCCACTTTGTTTCCTAATATTTGATAAGTTTTATTTAATATATATAAAATATCCCTTTTGGCATATTATTATTATTCTAAATTTGTTTTTAATAATCAAAAATGTTAAGCAATGTGGTTAAACTTAATATTGGTGTTCTTACTTAGGGATAGTCTCAGAAACAGTCATAACATCTTAAAAAATTCCAATAGCCCAATTTCCTCTAAAAGTTATGTACATATGTGGGAGAGGGTATAATTTATTTTCAAAATTATAAATAGTGATTCAAAAACTACATATTCATGAAAAGCAAAGAGCATGAGGGAAAAAGATTATTAAATATAGTTGGTAGAATATTAAATGGTAAGTAATGAAATATTTATAAATATTATAATAATTTATATAGTAAGTTTAATATTAATTTTTCAACACTTAGAATTTAAGTAAATATTAGTATTTATTTCCACTGTTTGACTCTATTAGGTAGAAGCTGCCAATGGGTAGAAAACAAATAAGCACAAAACACATTTAAATGGCTGGCATGTAATTATATTTGAAATAAAAAGCAGGAGCAGTGAATGGCAAATGAAGTAAATATAATATTGAATATCTAAGCAGTGCAGGAACATATACCTCTCCAGAAATATGTGCCAGTTCACAGTTAATAGGACGCCAATATTAAACCATACTTGTTATCACTTCTAGAGATTTCTTAACTCTATCCAGAGAGATGGTTGTTAAGTTAAGCACACATAGTTTTTAAATTTCGAGTTTCCATGTAGCTTATTAGTTTCATGTAGCTTTATAACAAACCTGAACAAAGAGAGAAACTTAAAGCGAGTTTAAAATAAGCTCTGGCTGCCATCTTCTTGTGATCCACCACCTTTTAACCTAGAAGTTTCGTATTCTTATTCCAGGGATCTCCAGCAAAGAAATAAATGATCCCTCTGATTGTAAACTCAGCATACCATAGTACTTACCCCTGGTTTGGCAGAAGCACATTCTTAAGTGCACATGGCCTGGGGAACCAGTCTCAAATATTAGGAGGCAAACTTTTCCGGTTGAGGAGACTGACTAATTTCATTTCTATTTTCTCTGATTTGAGCTCTAGTAGGGTCAAACAAATCAAAAGCTCATACTCAAATAGTGTTGTCATTCTTTGACTGTGATCATTATTGGCAAGTGTTTTCCTTGACTGTTTAAGTAAGAACAGGATGGAAAAGTGTATACTTTATATTACATGGTATGTTAGCTGTGTGCTAAATTAGTGTAGTAGGGAGATAATCCCTGAATGAGAGAGGGAATGAAGGAAAGGAAAATAGAAATGCGAGATAAACTTTTATACCTTATTAATTAGCTTTAGCAAATGTACACTGCATAATAGTCACTACATGGATGCCAGTCAGTCTTTGAGTCACTTTATTAAAGAGTATTTTCGTTTAATGTCACATTGGTGTATAAAATGAAGGTATATAGAATTCTCTAATTCTAATTCATAAAATACAAAAGGTAAATATTTATTCGCCGCTCAACTTAGGATGCAAAATCATTTGTATCTCTTATATCGGTTGTTGAGTGAGAAGATAAGGTTAGTTTCGGAGATCTTCATTTCAGCCCTCTCAGTATGCTATATGTTAACCGATGATCTAAGGATTGATCAATCCCAAAACTGCCAACTTTGACTCCTGATTATGCATGTGGAATCTCAGAAGAATGACTTTAAAAATCACGTTATCTAATACTCCATCTGCCGTCTGGTCTCAAAATGTATGATCTTATTCCGAGGAAGGAATATGAGGAATATTTCCATGACTATATGCTCAAATGTCCAAATTCATTCATAAAAGATTTAAGATTCCCAACAAGGACACCAAGATAAGCATTGAAGAAATGGTTGGATGACATTCTCTATAAAATTCAGAAACAACTAGTGGATTATGAGTTTAGTGTTTTTATTTGTTTTGATCCAATAAAAAAAGCTTTCCATTTGACATTTAACTGACAATTAGCTCCTTACTGACCTTTTTCTCTCTATATCCCTCTCTCTCTGCCTTTATCAATCTCCTTGTCTCTAACTGAGCTCATCAATGAACTGTCCTAGCAACCATTTCAAATTGTTTCATACATAATGTCCCCCATACTTTACTTTTCATATTTTTATGGGAATGAATCATTGAAGCAGCTTGGGCTTTTCTTTTTTTTCCACTACAGTAATATCAAATCACCCGAGCTCTTCATTAACACACATTGAATGATCCAGTCCTATTTTTTCATCTTATCTGCTTCATTTATGAACATTCTCCCTATCTGCCATGGCAGTGGGTCTCTCTGGTAAGCAGAAAATGCAAATATTTTATGGCATACATAATGCCAACATTTAATTTTGAGGATAAAAGTCAGGATGATAATACACAGGCATAAAACAAGTCTTTATACTAAAAACTTAAAACATCACAAGAAAATGAAGAAATTATTTATTGGCGTGGGAAATTCACCAGCTGTGTCATAGACCTGACACGTTCCTATCATATCAGTTGGGAATTCTAAATTAAAGGTAATATTTTGAGAAGTCTTGCATTTAACTGAAATAGCTAGATAATGCAATCCTCTAGGAAATGTCCTAGAAAGCTAAAGTAGATCCTTGGACTATTGCAGCTGGAGATAACCCACTATATTTATTCTTTTAAAGAATATGAAGTCTAGCGTCAGAGTGGACAAGGAGTTGCCTTGGATTGGACCAACCCCAGCTCAACATATAGTCCCGAAACCATCCAGGAATGATCCCTAAGGACATATTCAGGAGTATAGCCAGAATACTTCCAGATGTGACCCCCCCAACAAATATTAAAATATTTTATTATAGTCTAGGTAACTTGGTTAAATTAGTGGTACATTTATGATTTTATTTTTTTTTATTTATTTTTTTAACAGTGCTACAGTGCTATTTATTCATTTTGTTTTTTGTTTGTTTGTTTTTTTTTTATAATTTATTTTTTTATTGAATCACTGTGGGAAAAGTTACAGAGCTTTCGGGTTTAGGTCTCAGTCATGTAGATACCAAACACATTTCCCTTTACCAATACTCATTTTTAACCCCGAACCCCAATAGACCCCCACCTCCCACCCCTCCCAATTCTTTGTGAGGCAGATGAGTTCTAGTTAATACTCTATCTACTTTGACTAGATAGATTATTTCGATAGAAGATGCACAATTATAGTTTAGAGTTTACGACCCACCCCTCCCCCAATCAGACATGCTGAAACAGCGTTGTGAAATGATTTGCTTTCTACAACTTGGTTTAAGAATAAAATGATGTCGCGCGGCCGCGATAGCGGCCGCGCAGTTTTGAATTTCTGCTATTTTACTTATTGACCCTGGAAGAATTTCTATTAAAAGTTAGCTAGTTAAGAGATTGGTTTCTGTGCCCTGGAGTCGTGGTCGTGCTGGAGAGCCGCTGGTGGGGGGCAGCTGGCGACCTCGGTGGGGCGTGGGGGACGGCCCACAAAGCCCCCCTTCCCATGAGGTCCCCGCCGCTCCCCTGAGCCCGGCTCAAACCCGCTTTCCACAAGGCTCCCGTGCGGCCGCCATCTTTCTTTCCAGAGAGGAGCGGGCGGGCCGGTCAACACCCTTCCCCCTCCAGGTGATTTTATGTGCAAAATCATTCACATTATATACCACCAAAGTTTCCATTATTCTTGTATCAATTCACCTGCCTATTCATCAACCTTTGCACACCCCACCACATACATAAACCCTCCCAACTACCCTTCCCACTACTTACTAACCTGTTTTATTTTCAAAGTAAAAATTTTTCAGCATTAAATATTGTCTAGTACATTTGGGGGGATTCCTCTACCACAAATCTACAGACTAGTGAGATTCTAACTATAAATACTATACAATTTTGATTTCTGACTGCATAAGTATCTACTATGTTATTTACAATTTTCATGTCTACTCTTAACATTTCAAATTTAGTATGCATTTTAGATTCATCCTGTCATTTCCATCTCAACAATATCTACTTGTTTTTGCAAGATAATTCATTGAATTTGTTCCTTCCTTTCAGTGGACTCAAAGCATTATATTAAAACTAACATCATAACTCCATTTTTTAAAAACTTTTCAAGACATTTTTAATGTTTTACTAGAGTAACTTGTACATATTTTGTGAGAGATATTGCTAGAATTTTGTTTTCTTCTTCCAAAGCATAATTAAAGTAACTTCTACAGAATTGATAGTGTTTAAAAAAGTTTTAGTATATGTATTAAATTTGTATCTACCAACAAAGATAAATTTATTTTCTCATGGTTTCTAATAGTTTGCTGAACTTTATGTGACAGCGTTATCTATAAATAATAAGAGTTTTAATATTTTTCAATCTATCTATTTTATTGAACTACAAAAGTTACACCAAGTTGCTGAAAACCTTTTACTATATCTGAATAAATCTTTAAATATACGAGTGAAAATAAGTTTTAATGTATTGCTTTAAACTTTCTCAAAATCAAACTTTATGTATTCATACTAGAACTAGAAACTTATTGAAATTATGATTCTTGCTTTTTTCTCTATTCTATACACATTATATCTTCACATATCAAGTTCATTTGAAATATCTTTTCTTTGGTCATTCTTTTCTTTGGTCACATTTGGGCTGGAGTGATAGCATAGCGGTAGGGCGTTTGCCTTGCGCACGGCTGGCCCAGGGAGCCCTGTTCGATTCCTCCACCCCTCTCAGAGAGCCTGGCAAGCTACCGAGAGTATCTCGCCCGCATGGCAAAGCCTGGCAAGTTACCCATGAGGTATTCAATATGCCAAACACTATAACAACAAGTCTCACAATGGAGACGTTACTGGGACCACTCAAGCAAATTGATGAACAACAGGAGGACAGTGCTACAGTGGTCATTCTTAGGGTGTTCACTTTTTTTGAGCATCCTGAATCAACTAGGGTAAGGAAAAACAATAAATTTTTTTTCTGTTAAAGACTTAGTCACATTTGATTCTTCACTGAAAAAAATGTATATGTGTTCAGAGCTTACTTCAGTAACATTTCATATGTATTGGTATCATGATTGCTTTATTGTTATTTCAGGAATATTTTTAACACATTTATGCAAGATATCTAATTGTAGTATTCACAAGATTAGGTACTGGTAGTCAAATATTCAGGGTGTGTCTAAATATTCTTTTAGTCATATATTTCAAATATTCTAACTCAATCTTAGAAAATTTGAATACTAAGTGTAGAGTTCATCTGATTTTCACTAACTGCAAAGAAATAATAAAATATAACTTAAATGTCTTATGCACCCTGAATCAACTAGTTTTCTGCTCACTAAAAGTTGGAAAGATTGTGTTTCTCAAATCAAATATACCCTTACATTTGAGGACTTTATTATCACATGGAAACATTTCTAACAGGTCTCAACATCTATCACATATCAATGGCATACGCATTTTTTAAAGATTGTTCAAATTCCTTTAATGTAAGGTAGAGGGGAAATAAAATTAATCTGTAATACTATGTAAGTGTATCAATATGTAAACACCAACATACTACTGAACTAGCAAACTGAAGTTGTCAGTTGCTATTGCTTAAGAATAAAGTAAGAACAGAGTACTGTTAAAAAAAAATAACTTAAATAAAATTGCCATATTTCTGCATGATCTGTCTATGCATATTTTTAACTACTTGCATAAGTCCAGTTAAGCCATTTTTGTTCCTTTATATGGAAAATTATTATAGAGGTCATTTGATGTTATTAAATTGCAAGGGAAAAAGTCTATATTTCTCTACTTGATGAATCCCATTCTTGAGTTTCATTTTATTAAACTATAATTATTATATCCTCTAATATTCATACAGGAAGAGTCTGTATCAAATTTTGAGCTCAAAGCTAAGAAGTAAGATGATGCATAAGGAGATGTAGAACTAAAATAGCTATTGGATTCTTTTCCAATGTATCATTCCACTTAATATCCAAAGCTATAGGCATAGAAATAAAGCTTGGGTGTAGATATTATATCATGCTATCTGAAGACATTAAAAATATGCCACTAAATTTTAAACTTTAAAATAATCTTTTGCTCTTATACATTAACTTTTACTTTAAAATAATGTACATTTTTTACTTCTTAGTACTTTCAGTGATTGGTTGGTATGATGCTGTATCATGCTATTCTATATTTAGAACTGGACTCCTGACATATCATTTAAATAAACTTAATATGTTCAGAATGAGATATATTTTTATTGTTCAAGTACAAGTAATATATAATCATTTCCGGCTCAGCTTCCAAGATTAATTACCAATAAGTCAATCTAAAACTTTCAAATAGTCATAGACAGTAGAAGCTCTAAGAATATATAAAGCCAAAATATTGAATAAAAGATTTCACTATTATTGAACATAGACTAATGTATATCATGTAAACATATTAAAACTTACTTTTATAGAGTGAGAACCTATAAGTGCAAGTGAAAATAGTTATCCCTGCAAGTCATATATTTTAATCGATACAGATATTAATGAACTATAATAAACAATCAATGGTTTCTTCATCATATGAATTCTAAAGACCTAGATATCAGACCTGAATACACAAGATACATGGAGGAAAACATAGGCAAACTCTCCATGACATTGAAGCTAAAGGTTTCTTCAAGGATAAAACATGACTGAAGAAGAAAGTGGAAGCAAAGATAAATAAATTGAACGATAATAAACTCTGAAGCCTCTGAACTTCAAAGGAAACGGTGGCCAGAATAAAAACACAGTCTTCAGAAAGTAGAAAATCATCTATCCATCACTCATCTGATAAGGGTTAAAAATCTAAGATAAATAAGGCACTAGTGGAATTTACAATCCCATCAAAATAAATGGGGAGAAGAGATGAACAGAAACTTCCTCAAAGAAAAAATTACAAATAACCGAAAAACACATGAAAAAGTGCTCTGTATCACTAATTATCAGGAAGATGCAAATCACAATGAGATATCATCTCATGCCACAGAGATTTGCGCACATCAAAATGAATAGCCAATGCTTTCATGGATGGGAGAACAAGGGACTCTCATTCACTGCTGGTGGTAATGACAATTAGTCCAGACTTTCTGGAAAACAATATGGACATAACTCAAAAAACAGAAATTGAGCACACATAAAATCATGCAATACCACTCCTGGAAATATGTACTAGTAACCCAAAAACACAACGCAGAAAAATCATCTGCACTCCTATGTTCATTACAGCACTTTTCACAATAGCCAGAATCTGAAAACAAACCTAGTAACTAAGAACAGGTCAGTGGATAAAGAAACTACGGCACATCTACACAGTGGAACACTACTCAACTATTAGGAAAAAGGAAGTCATGAAATTTGCTTATACATGGACGAACATGGGGAGTATAATGCTGAGTGAAATGAGGGAAGAGGGGCAGACATAGAATGATTGCACTCATTAGTGGGATAGAAAACAACAACAACAATAAAGTATGTGGATGATACCAAAAGACACAGAGACAAGGGCCAGGCAAATGAATTGGTCTATTGTAGTAGCAAGCTTGCAAGAAATGGACAGTAGGAGTGCAGTTAGGACTGAGAAGTGACCACTATAACAGTGATAGTTGGAAATGATCTCTCTGGACAATAGCTGAGTGCTGAAAGGAAATAAATATATTCATGATACTCTTTCAGTAACAATATTGCAAACCACAGTGCCTAAGAGGAAAATGAGAGAGAGGGAAAGAGAGAGAGACAGAGAGAGAGAGAGAGAGAGAGAGAGAGAGAGAGAGAGAGAGAGAGAGATATGAAAAAAAAAACATGTGCCATGAAGACAGGATGTAGTTATGGGGTGGGGGTAAGATGGATGAGGGAGAGGGGAAATGTACACTGGTGAAGGAATGGGTGTTGGAAGTTGTATGACAAAAACCCAGTCATGAATATCTTTGTAAGTGTATCTTTGTATCTCACAGCAAAAAGTGAATATAAATTTATATGAGAGAAAATGATAAGGGACTTTAGATAGTGTTTTCAGTAAAACCATAAATTATGAGTCAGATGACATGATAAAAATATCTTAAACAAAGAAATAAAACAAAACAGGAAAGGACTATAGTAAAAATGAACCACAAATCATAAACGATGAAAAAAACTGCAAGATACCAGTGTGGCATTTTATGCTATTTTTGCTTCAGACCTTCCGTGGTTTCTAGGTTACGATATTCATTAAAATCGTAAAGAGGCATAGAGCCAGAGAGAGAGAGTTACGAATTAAGGTGCTTGCCTTGATGAAGTCAACCCCTATTTAGTCCCTATCACCCTCAGGTTCCTCAAGCAATGAGCATGCACCTATAGAGGTCAGAGAGGGCTCTGTATCACTAACACCCTCCTACCCTGAGTTAGAGGCCAGGCTAGGTTGGCTAAGAATCATTAAGCATTCTTTGAGAAAGGCCCTATCCCCAAAAATAAATAAAGCATTTCAAATTCTGAATTAAAAATATTCAAACAAAGACCCCACATGAGATAGAACCACAGTTAAGACACACACCTAGGCTATGCCTGACTTGCTTTAATTCACAATTTAATTCATTCAATTCACTCACATCACATGGTTCCAGAAACTTGGCAAGATGCTCATGACCCTCTGAGTACTTCTGAGTATGTCCTGGAAAACTTCAGCAACACCAAAGGGGTTTGGCATCCCAAGAACCCTGGGGTCTGAACAGTATCCCATCCTTGAATCCTTTGGATGAGCTGCAGGATGAATTAACCAAGAATTACTGGTGGGGTCCCTGGCCTCCTGAGAACCAATTGGGAATCCCATTCCCAAGAACAATTAAAGTAATTTTACATACAGCTGCATGAAACGTAAAATGGGATCCTATGAAAGCTGCCTATAATCATATGCTAAAATATTTAGAACACCATTGTGCTATGTTTGAAAGAATTGATACTATTTTCATTTTAAATGATGGCCTAATATTTTTTTATAGTGGCGGGAAATTTTATCATTCTTGACTAAAGGCATACTTAGAATTTAAAGAAAAAATTGAAATAAAAACCAGCTGTGTACTTTTAACAATAAATGAACCTTATTTTTTATATTTCTCACAATTAAAAGTAATATTTGGGGGCCAGAGAGAGAGTACAGTGGGTAGGTCACAAGTTTTGTGTACGATCAACCTACATTAGATCACCAGCACCACGTATAGTCCACTGAAGTATGATACGCAAGCATAGACTCAGGAGCACGCCCTGAGCACTGACAAGTATGCCCCCAGACAAGAAACAAAAGATTCATATTTATATGTTTACCTATTTTATATGCCAAAAACCTGGTTTGCAGAGTAAATATGATCAAGTAACAGTGAGCAGTGTGAAATTATTTGGAAATACTCATTCAAAACTAATCCAAAGTCTAATAAAATTATTGTCTCAAAATTAGATGCTTATGGAAAAATAAAAGTACTCATACAGGCATAGAGCCTTGCATGAGGTGACAGGATTCAATTCCAGCTTGCCATGTAGTAGGAAAGCACTGCCAGGAGTAATCCGTGACTACAGAGCCAGGAATAGACCCCAAGCATCTTAGTGAGATCCCAAGACCATAAACAAAAAACATAAAAAGCCTCCTATTATTGTCACAAGAATTTTCTCTTGCCTTTCATAATGGTGAATTTTCCCTTAGTTTTTATGACTGACTCCTTTTTAGTCTTTTATTTGTAGAAATTTAGAAGTTACACAATGTATGTGACATTTACCAAGAAGAAAAAGTGCCAAGTAAGTTGAAAATAATCTTATTAAATGTACATGGAGTCCAAAATCAAGTGTTTTCAACCCCCAGAATAAAACTATGTGGATTTTGAAGAATATCAATTCCCCAGGAGTGATGTATGTTGAATTCTGTACAAATGTGAATATCAATACATTCAATACATCATTACAAAATTTAAAAGTAAAAATGCTTTTTTTAAGAAAAAAATAATCTGGACCGGAGCGATACTATAGCGTGTAGGGCATTTGCCTTGCACATGGTCGACCCAGGTTCCATCCCCGGCATCCCATATGGTCCCCCAAGCACCGCGAGGAGTAATTCCTGAGTGCAGAGCCAGGAGTGACCCCTGAGCATTGCTGGGTGTGACCCAAAAGCAAAATAAATAAATAAATAAAATAATCCAAGTTAAAAATATTTCAAATCTCAATTTTATTTGTTATAACATTAGCAGACTAATTTGAATATATTACAGGCACAGATTGTTTAAATAATGCACAAAGCGTGTCAAATAATTGTTTAATACACTCAATGGATAAACAAACAAACCAAATAAACAGCTATAGGGATATACTAAATAACAACTGTTTATAGTTAATGCCAAACATTGGAATTTAAAATTACTAATTAAAGACATTAGTGAATGTCAATACAGCAATATTTTAATGACTCCAAGATAATCCCACAGCAATCAATTTAGATCAGAATGAGTTTATTGTAAAGTGCCAAAGGTGTAAAAAATGCTTCCTCTGCACTATAAAGGAACCATTTCTCAAATGAATAATGTCTAGTCAAAATTTAACTAGGTAATTACTTAATTTGCATTTATTAAGAACATATAATAACTGGGAAGAAAGCTCTTTGGGAAATGACCTAACAGTCAACAGTTAACTTAGGCAAACAGTTTTAATTTAACTTTTAGATACACAGAATCCGCTAATGATGCCACGCAAACACTCATACAAATGAGAACTAAGATAACACAACAACCACCCGCACTAATGTAACATGGAACTTATTTGACAGAAACTAGGTGTTGATTTCATAGTTAGCATATTTATAAAAAGTTCAGTCTTGGTAGACAATAACTTTTCTTCTAAGTTACAACTATTATTATACACCATGATCTTAATTTTATGTCAAGTTGTACTCAACGTGAGAATATAATTTCCATTTTAGTTTATATTTTAGTGGCAATATAAAATAAATCAAACCATGAAAATATTTGCTATTCTATTAAAATGCGTCCATTTACTCAATTTAAACACTCTCACACACAAATCTAAACATGTTTACCTTTCAAAATGTTACACATCACAATGGGTTGAACAATTACAGGTGGCACGACACTGCTTGCTAGTATTTCCAGTTTCACCCATTTTTTTAGCATTTAGAAATACAATAAAAAAATTAAGAATTTGGCAAAAATTTGGAAATACAAATTAAGATGTATACAGTTTAAAAGTTTGTTGGAAGAAATTTAGGAGACAATTGCCCTAATTAAAATCCATCATTGTGACAAAATTTATATAACAATCATAGACAACAATTTATTTCTTAATTCTCTATGCTTTTATAATACTTAAAAAGATATTTTCAAGTCACAAAAGTCATAAGTAAAGCAATATGTCTAAAATTCTTATAAAACCTTATTTATATAGATGTATGCAGCATGTGGCTGGCCCCGGTTCAATCCTCAGCACCACCCAGGAGTGATCCTTGGGTGTAGGTCTAGGAATAAGCCTGAAACTCACCAGCAATGACCTCAAAACAGACAAAGACAAATGCATATGTCATGTTTCAGGTATAAAGTACATAAAAACCAAAACGAAATTACAAAGTCCATATCCCCAGGGTGTTAGTAATAGTTTAACTAATTGCAATCCTGGTGCCCTGTCTTAGAATTGTGTTGAAATCATTTATACCAAGTGTAGAGCTACACAACTCTTTAGTTCATGAGAGCATCAAGCTGCTTTCCTAACAGCACACTCAACGTTTCTGCCATTAGCAAATTCGTAGAGTTCAGATTGAACATAAAGCCTTGACACCGACAAGAGAAGGTAATACATATTACAAGAGGTCCATGTACTCTTCGCTTAGATCAGTTCAATTTACATCAAACATGGAGATGCTCATGAAATCTTCAATGAGGTTTTAAATGAAGTATACTGATTGGTTTTGGAGCTCCAGAAGCCACAACTACTCGTTCTGTCTACCAGTCAGAAACCCTTGGGGACTGAATCTCAGTTTTCACAAATACAAGTTATGTGCTCTGCCACTTCAACCCCACCTCTAGTCCCTTTGTTTATTGTAAATCAAACAATACTCTAATAAGCTTGGAAACCAAACCTGTTCTTCAGTTTTTTTCATTTAAAATTTTTATTTCTATATATGTGACATATACATGTGTTTATTTAAAATCTATGTGGGACCAGAGCAATAGTATAGCAGGAAGGGAGTTTGACCTGTCACGTGGCCAAGCCCAGATTTGATCTCCCATCGATCTCCTGAGCACTACCAGGAGTAATTTATATAATTTATATGAGTGCAGAGCCAGGAATAACACCTGAGGACCGCCAATTGGACCTAAACAACAAATAAACATTTAAATAAACAAATAAATAAGATCGATGTGTTTTCATACCTGTGTATCATATTATCTAAGCATATACATATGCTCAAATCAATGCAATCATAATGGCACATACATACATATACACACTGGTGTATATGCATAGAGTTTTAAAATTGGAATCAAAGAATGAAAATTACAAGGAAAAACATGCCTACTGAAAATATTCTTAATCTCTTATTTATCTTTAAAAATTAACATGAACATTTATTGAAAAAAAATGTGACTCTCTGATTTATAAAAACTGTTTTTACAATTTCCTTTATTTTACGTAGAAAAAAATTACTTAACAAAATACTGGTCTTCCTTTTGGTATTAAGTGAATGCTTTATACTTGATGTGAATTCATTCATAATGAATGCTACTTCAGAGAACAACTCTGATAAATTCTTTAGAAAAATATCAATGAAAATGGCTTGAAGAAATACCTATTCATTTATTCATTCGCAGGATGTTTTATCAAAAATTTTCTTGTTGTTTTATGTGATTTAAGCATCTTGCTTTAGGTCTGCTCTAATGGTGATTTTGATGTAGCAGAAAAGATACACTTTTTTGTGACAAAAATAATTAACATCAGTGTAAAAACACAAATAGTCATTTTTAAACGTGTTTTATAGAAAAAAATGTAGAGAAAAAAGCACTTACTTTGAATTTAAAACTTTGTCACTTTCCAACCATTTGGGAAAAGACTCAGATAAAGAAAAAGCACCATAAATTCCTGTTTTCTAAGAATTGTTTCAGTAAAGTATTTTACTACATGTCCCATCTAAGTCATCTAAGCAAATTTAAAAATCAATGTTTAAGAAGTATATAGGTGGAAGTATCTGTTGAGAGTCATAGAAATAGTACAGCTTCTAAGGCAATTGTTGAGCATGTAGCTGACCCAGGTTAGAACTCAGCAACCCATAAGGTCTACGCACAACACCAAGAAGGATCATTGAGCACAGGCAGGATTTAAATATAAATAAATAACGTAAGTATACATTGATGAGTATATGAAGTGAAGAACAATTTGTGAATGTAAGTGTAAACATAAACCAGGAAATCTCCATAGTAATTATAATTATAGACAGTGAGAGTTAGAAAAAATTAATACATGACAATGAAATGCATCTGGCATAATTTACTTTTGGACTGAAGCCTTATTTCCACAACCTGTGAATTTTATACACCCCTCTGAAGTTTCAAGGCGCATGTTTAAGAAGTATTATTTTCATAATCTTTGCATTTCCTTAATAAGTAGAGGTTCCCCATTTGTAATGCCTGCTGCCACATACCAGTTGTTTTCACTGATCTCTCCCTCAACAATTTCTATGCTATGGTCACTAACCTCTAGCACACAGATGCATGTGTCCCTAAGTCCACACCAGTTCAAATGACTAAGTTGTGATTTGAAAAGGGTTTTGTCTATGATAGGTAGTTGATTTTTTGATTGAAATTAGAAGGGAAATTTATTCATCAATGTACCCTCTGCAATTTTTAGGATGCTCCTGAAGTTTGAATAGTTTAAAACATAACTTTTTTTTTTGTTTATTCAGTGACTATATGCTATTAAATATATTTACTAAAATTTAAGTTAAATGCAAGCTTGCTGTTTGCCAAGTAACATAGTCATGAGAGAGAAATATTTATGGCTCAGAGGGAAATAATTAGAGCTATGATCCATATGCTTGTCATTGTAACAACAAAACAGAATTTTAAAAATATATTTAGCAGTATGTTCTAAATGGGCATCAGGGAAATTCTAAAAAAAAAAACCCTCTTTTGTCCATTTGTATATACTGCAGATGTATGGAGTGTCTAATTTTGTTATCTATTTCCTTCATGAAGTAGTTCATTATTCGTGCATGTGTTTAAATAGGCACTTCTGATCTACTTACTGCCATCCCTTCTAATTATAATGATCTGCAGGGCTTCACCACTGTAAAACCATGTGAAACTGGAACTTGTATTTCTGTCCTGCAAAGTCTGTCACTGAGAATGAGACAACAGTGACTGTCATGGAAGCAAGGTAGTATTGACTACCTCTTGCAAAGGACATATTTGCTTATTTTTTGACTTAGCATCATATACCCCCTGTATTCTGCACACGGATCAATCTTTAGCCTTAAAAATACATATTAAAAATAACAGCTTGAATATTTACATAACTGTGTCCTTTTGGGTGACAAGTAAATAGAAAGCACCTTTAATGTATAGCATTATAGTCATGATGTTCTCCCATTGCGTTCTAGAAAAATATTCCTGAACTGCCAGTATGTTTAAAGGCTTCAATGTATAAATTAAGCAACTTATTTTAACTTATTTTACTGAAGGGACTATCCCAACCTCAAAGTTTTTATTAGGGGGTTGATTCACCATAATAACCATAACTCTTTTCCCTCTCCCGTTAAACAATTTTCTTTTCTATTTTAATAACTTTCTACCTCAAATCCTTCCAGGTCAATAGCCATGCAGTTCAATCTAAATAAGTTTTTTTTGTCTATACTTTAAATAATATTTAAATAATATAAGTATATTCTTAGATTTATTGTTAAGAATAAATAAACCACAGATAATGTAATATAGTAGTATTTTATGGATATGAACGTTCTGTGAGAGCCTCCCAAGATTTTCTCAGACAGGACCAGCCAACAAAGAGCAGTTTAGGGAAAGGGTTCAAGGATGCTGTGAGTGGCCTGTGATGGTGATGGGTGGTGGTGGGGATTACCCAATACCCCTTGGTTCTCTAGTCATACTTGGCAATGTTTGGGGGCTGCCTGGCTATATCCAGTGATGACCAGGAAAACATGTGATGCTAAGAACTGAACATGGATCAGCAACATTCAAGGTCTGTGCTTAACCCGTGACTATCTCTCTGGTCCCCAACTATAGATCTTGGCTTTTTGAAGACATACTAGTTCTCTAAAAAATAAAAGACACATAAAAACAAAGTATTTGTTTCAAAGATCTGACAAAGTAACTTTTTATTATAATACAGCTATGGAATAGTTAGATACATACTATTTCTTTGACAATTGAAAATTCAATATTAGTAGTTAAAATATGACTGACTGATTTAGATTTGGGGGTTTTACTACAGCATTTCTATAAGGAATCAAGAGGATAGGAATTATAAGAATTTAAAGTAAAAGACTGGTGCAAATAGAGAAACATCTTGCTCATGTATGAAATATAAAGAAACATGATGGGTCTCCAGAATGACCATGATCACAGAGGCACACAAATCCATCTGGGAACCCAGTGGCTTTTGGCAGAAACGTCTGGACTACGAATTAAGCTACGGCACTGTCCCCACCCCCACCCCCGGGTGGGAAAGGGTGTTGGTCCGTTCTGCCATCCACTTCCCCCTCCAGGTGTCACAATGGTCGCTGCCTCAGAGACTATTGGACAGCCAAGTATGAGCCGGCAGTGATGGGGCATCCCTGGCCTCATAGGATGGGGGAGGTGTAATGGGCCCATCCTTCCCACCCCGCTGAGACCACAAGTTGCCTCCCACAAGGGGAAGGGCCATGATCCCTGAGGCACACAAACCAATCTCGGAAGCCAATGGCTTTTGGCAGAAATCCCTCCAGACTTAATTAGTAAAATACCAGAAATCCAAAATTGCACAACCAGCCACTATTGCAGCCATGTGACATCATGTGCTATTCATAATCTGCAATGGAAAACAAATTACCTAACGATACCTTTTCAGAAGGTCTGATTGTTGGGGGAAAATTCCAAATAATAATGGTGCATCTTTGGTAGAAATAATGAATATAATCAATGTAGAGAGAAGTTAAGTGAAAATCATCTGCCTCACAGGCAAGGGGAAGGATGGGTTGGGGGATATACCAGGGTTCTTGAGCACTGGTGAAGGTATGGGTGTTTGATCATTGTATGACCAAGACTTAAAACTGAAAGCTTTGTAACTGTTCTCAAGGTGATTCAATAAATAAAAATAAATAAAATTAAAAAATAAAGACACATGATAAGGAAATAACAAATGGCTAATGGTTACAAAGCCTAAGAGTCAACCTGCAGATCTGAGTTTACTTAAATGGTGCAGCTAAGAATAGCCTGAAGGGCAGGGGGCAAGAAGGGAGGGAGAGATTGTGAAGAAACACACACACTCTGGTTTTAGGCATGCTATTGGAACATTGTATGTTTACAACTATCAGTTACTGTATATCACGGTTCCTAAATAAAAATTTTAAAAGAAAGAAGTAACGTCCTTTGAATTTTTTGTTTGTTTTAGCACCACATTTGAAGATGCTCAGGGCTCACTCTTTGCACTCAAGAATTACTCCTGTGGGTGCTCCTGGATACCATATTAGATACTAAGGATGGAACCAGGGTAGGCCACGTGTACTATGACTAGGACCACAAGACCCTTTAATTTATTATTTCTGCTTTAAGCAAAGAGAAAAGATGATGCCAGAGTAATAATAAAGTTGGTAGGATGCTTGGCTGCAGTTTACCGAGGTTTAATCCAGTAAACACATATCTTCTCTGAGTACTTCCAGGAGTGATCACTCAGCATCAGCTGGAAGGGTCCCAAACAACAGCAACAACAAAAAATTAAACTTGATCACTCGATCACGTGACTTCCTGTTAATCATCAATTTGTTCTCTCCAGAAACACGAAGAGCCTCAAACCGATAGTGCATGGTGTTGATGAAGAAATCTGACCATCTTGTAGGTATGCAGCCACGCAGTCTTTTTATGTCCTGCGGAATCCAGTCGATAACTGCTCTAGTCCAGCGGTCGTCTCCAAATCTCATTACGTGTCCAGCCCATATGACTTTAGACGCTTTGGCAAACAAGACAGCGTCCCTGATTCTTGACCATCTACAAATATCTGAAACATGGATCCTTTCTCTCATTTGAGTGAAACATAATACTCCAAGCACAGCGCTTTTGATTCCTCTTTGGGAGACCTGAATAGTGTTCTCATTCTATTTGCGTAGTGCCCAGGTCTCTGAGGTGTATGTTAAAGCAGAAAGAACAGTGGAATCAAAGAGATGTGCTCGGAGTCAGAGGTTCTTCGTCCTCTTAGCTATTTCTTCAACACTCTTGAAGGCGTTCCAAGACGCTCTCTTCCTCCTGTACAACTCAGGTGCCAGGTCATTTGTCATGTTGACATATTGACCTAGGTACACATAACTGTTGCATTCAGGGATGGTCATTTCATTAAGAGCAAATAGAACGTCAGGAACGAGACTGTTTCTCATAAACGTTGTCTTCGTGAGATTCAGCTGGAGTCCGACCTTTCCACACTCACGTCGGCCAGCATTTGTGCCGCTTGGCTAATGTTTGGTGTTTCTAGAACGATGTCATAAGCAAAGCAGAAGTGGTATAGTTGCCAACCATCTATCTTCACTCCCATTCCTTCCCATTCCAGTCATCGCATGATGTTCTCGAGGGTGGCACTGAAGAGTTTCGGTGAAATGGTATCACCCTGCTGAACCCCTCTCTTGACAACGACAATCACTACTTTGTAGAATGGTGAGGTCCTGGTAGTTAATCCATAATAAAGCTCACGGAGGATACTGATGTGTTGAGTATGAGTGCCCTGATTGGTTAGGGAATCAATGACTGCTTCTGTCTCAACAGACTCAAAGGCCTTCTTTAAATCAATGAACGTTAGACAGGGCAACATCTTGAACTCTCTAGAAACCTCAACGAGTTTGGTTATTGTGTGGATATGGTCGATCGTGCCGAATCCTTTGCGGAACCCGGCTTGCTCAAATGGTTGTCCTTAATCTACTGTTCTGCCAATCCTATTCAGGATGACTTGAGTGAACAGTTTGTAGATGACAGAAAATAGGCAGATGGGGCGATAGTTACCAATGTCGTGGATGTCTCCCTTATATAGTAGTACAGTCCTGCTGGTTTTCCATTGGGACGGAACCTTGCATTCAGACAGGTAGTGCATAAAGAGCTGAGCCAATGTATTGATGAGTACTGACGGCAGGTTCTTCAGGTGTTCAGGAGTGACCTTGTTTGTGCCAGGTGCTATTCGTTTCTTTACGAACGAAATGGTGTGTCAGATTTTGGAAGGGAGAATATTCGGAACGACATTCCATCCTGCAGAATTTGGTATGTGGGCAGGTGGACGTGGCTATCGAAGAGATCTGAGAAGAAGTCATGGATAATCTTCTCCCTTGCCCTTCTGGAAGATGTGAGAAATTCCATCAGGATGTTGGAAGGCAGTCATCTTGGTCTTATAGTTTATGAAGGACAAGCCGGCGTTACAAATGCTTTTCCAGGCTTCTGCCACATCTACCAGCACTGTTGCTCTTCTCTCTTTGAGGTTTTCCTTGATCACTTCTCTGCATTGCTTTGGGAGCTCAGACATTTGCTTGCGGTTGCCTTATGCATGCGCCAAACCACGTTGGCGAATAAGCTCAAGAGTTTTTGAAGGCAGGTGGTTTTTTGGTGGCTATCTTTCTCTTGGCATTCCTCACACAATCATGGAAGTGCTGGACCAGTCGGTTGTATTCCTCGTTAATGTTTTCAATGACGGCATCTTCCCATATCGCAGCAATAGTGCCAAAGAGCTCCCAGTTGGTGGTCATTCTGAGAGTTCTCTTCTTAAATTTTGCAGCCCTTTCTCCCACTCTGTGAAGTAGAATTTTGCACGAAGGAGACATTGGTCCGTTTCTGTTTGCAATTTTGGGACAACAGCAACATTGGTCAGGCAAAACCGTCGATTGAATATGATGTGGTCAATTTCATTGTGGAACCGTCCACCAGGAGACTGCCATGTCCCACAATTAGATTCGGCCTTCTGGAACTGAGTTACCATGGATGGTCTTGGTTGACATGAAGAACTCAGACAGTCTCTCACCCTGTTCGTTCCATTCTAGGCCATGGGTCCTGATGTGGAGTTCTTCAGCTTATCTTCTCGGTCCTATCTTGGCATTAAAATCACCAACAATGATCTTATACAAGGTGTGGTTTTCTTTATAGAATTTCTCCAGCTCCATGTAGAACTTCTCAATTTCTCCTTCATCATAATTGGATGTTGATGCATAGACATCAAAGATAGAAACTTCCGACAGTGAGCCAGAGTTACACATCTATGCCGAGATTACACATCTATTCAAGTGTAATCATCCGATTCTAGTTCTTAGGCATTCAAATGAATGGATGTTTATGGCCAAGTTCGCGTTGACAAAGACACCGAAACCACCAATACCTCTTTTGTCACATGTTCCGAGGAACGGTTCTTCCCCAGTATTGAAAATGGCATGATGTGATTAATGCCTTCTTGTCTCAGACCAATGATGTCGTACTTGATCTTTTGCGCTTGTACCATCAGGTCCTCGATGGATGCAACTGATGCCAGCGTACGTGCATTAAAAAATGTATGTATTTTGTATGTATTTTTCCCGTTGATCGTCGATTTGCTCGAGCAGGCCCAGTAACGTCTCCATTGGAGACTTTGTTGTTACTGTGTCTGGCATATCGAATACTCTCGGTAGCTTGCCGGGCTCTAGCACAGCATTAAAAATACAGACAATAATTTTTGTCTTTCTTCATTTGGGCAGCCTAGTTTGACCTTGTAATTTTATCAGCCTTTTCTTCCTCATCTTTCTTAATGCTGCCATACTGGTGACTCCTTCAGAGTCAGGGCAATGAGACCCATTGTAATTACTGGTTTGTATATCGATTACACAACGAATAGCTTGCCAGGATCTGCCGTGAGGGCAGAATACTCTCAGTTGCTTGCCAGGCTCTTCTAGAGGGATACAGGCTTTTGGGGTGGCTTCTAGTCACCCTTGTAGGTGTTCCCATGGTTCAAACCATATTTGAACCCTATCTAATATGGTGCGGCAATCCTGGAAGATGGGTATTAAGTGTCTTTTGATGTGTTGTGGTCCGGAAAGCATCTTGGAGTATGGCAGAGGCTGGGTAGTGGAGGTAGTGGACTGTGTCACCGTGCCACCCTCTATCTGCTCCTACTAAAAAATTAAACAAGAAATAAAAAGATTAAAAGTAAATTGGATAGATTGTGAGACCTCAAATATAAAAAATTAGCGGTTCTACCATTGAAACGTAATTATAAATTTAGAAAGAGCATATATGTATTCATTATATATGTTCATTATTTTTATATTGGACTGGAATGATAGCACAGCGGTGCATTTGCCTTGCACGCGGCTAACCTGGCCAACCCAAGTTTTATTCCTCTGCCCATCTCGGAGAGCTCGGCAGGCTGCCAAGAGTGTCTTGCCCACACAGAAGAACCTGGCAAGTTACCCGTGACTGACATATTCAATATGCCAAGCACAGTAACAACAAATCTCACAATGGAGATGTTACTGGGCCCACTCAAGCAAATCAATGAACAATGTGAGGATAGTGCTAGTGCTAGTTCTATAGTCATTATACATAAATCATTAAGTCATATGTGTAAAGTAAATTTTAAAATTATACTAAAATGTAAAATTTTATACATTTAATGTATGATTTCATTCAAAAAAAGGAGAATAAAAAACTTAGTCTTATTTTATGGAAAAATTATAAGTAAAATATGCTTGCAGAGATCCAGGGCAAACATCTAAAGAATTTATCAAATACATGAGTTTTATATGAAAAAGATGATGGTAGCAATTGGGGAATGGGAAGAGTGGTTGAATATAGTCCTTTCAAAAGATGAAATATTTATACTGCAATGCTTTCATTAATCTAGAAATTCTGTTAATATTTTAAGTATGTAGACAAAATTTAATAAAGTTTAATATTAGCAAAAACTTAATTTTTGTAGATATGATTCTCAAATTTTATTGTATAAATACTATGTTTCTGCATAACACTGAAATACTAATGATAGTAATCAGATATTCCAATCAATAACCATTAAGACACATTTTGCTCTTTACATGGGCATAATTTTTAATTTATTTTATCTATGGTTAATAGAGCTTCTAACTACAATATTCTCTACATAAAGTCACTTATTTTTTTCATCATGTAGTTATTCAATTTATAATGGATATTTACCATCAACTTTTATTTTGAAAAATCTCATAGTATATAGTGTTACTTAAGTACTTCACTATTGGGTAGAAGAAACATGTGTCCATCAAATGATTTTATGAAACTACAAGCTACCTTAAAATGTCAAGATTTGTGGCATAAAATCTATAAAGAAAAAATAATTTTATTAATTTTATGTTGTCGTCATTACTTTTGTTCTTAGAAGTAATATTTTTGTCACACTGAGTTATCATTAATGAGAAATGAATTTTCTCCTTTGTTATTTTTAGTTTTAGTTTTTGAGCCATGTGCCACAGTGTTCAGGTCCTAATACCCAGCACACTGGAGGGTCACCTCCAGCTCTGAGTGGTGAACCAGGTGGGGTCTGAGAATGAACCCAGTCCCCTGCATAGGAAGCATGCGCACTAATTACTTCAACTAGCCTTGAGACTTCCTTCTCTGACTTTTTATTCAATGTTTAATGTTTTTGCTTTCTACCAGGTTTATTGATTTTTTTTTATGTCCTGAAGGAAACTGTTTTGTGTGGTTTTTCTTTCAGAGGATGATTTTACTCATTCTAAAAGTCTTATCATTTTATATAATTGTAAAATTTCCATAATATATAAAGTTCCATGAATAAAACGGAGCTTATTTTTGTTATTAATGAAAATAACATTGCAAATGCAATATAACTGAAGAATGCTTTTTCTTGGAAATGACACATTTTCTGATATTGACTAATATAGATTTTTAAAATATGACTTAAATCAGTCATGCTATCTCTAATTAAAATGAGATTGATTTTTGAATAGCAGATACCTATATGACATAATTATTTTGATTTGATACTATCATTTGTATATGTTCATATCAATGTAATAGGAATATTTATTCAATTTTATAAAAACAAATTTATATATTCTTCTATGGGTTTCATATTGTTTTTGAAAACAATTATCTATCATAAAATGTGGGTTTTACATTCTGTGCTTCATTTATAAGTAAAAATATAATTTTTGACCTTTTGTATAAGTGACTATGAATTCAATTGAATTAATTAATGAGGCTTTAAAATGTAGACTTACATGTATGTCAGTCATATTTGTTTGTATGGTTCAATTCCATATTATTTATCTTAAATACTCAGTCATTTTTTTCTATGTATACAAGCCAGAAATTAACCTTGGCTTCAATATTGTCCATTCTATTAAGAATCAATTGAGAGAACTAGTAAATTATCTGTACATGAGAGCAGTTAGAATTTAATCAACATAATTGATGCACTAAGTTATTTGTTTGCGTATTTGTATGTTTTAATTGCTATTTAATTTACATATATTACACTAGCTTAATTGTATAATTAAATATACTTAATTTTAATATAATATTATACTAGCTTAATTATATAATAAAATGACTTAATATCTATCTATATCTTGTCAAATGATCACAGTAAGTCTGCTCATAGAATTTTTAGCAATTCTGAAAGTGTATCAGTTTGCCATATTTCATTTACATTGCCCCACAAATACATTTAGTACTTTAGTTTTGGCAAAAATCTGCTTCTCACTGTTTTGTTATGAATCAATGTGACTTAATTAAATCTATTAAGGACGTAACAATGATATATGGCTTGTGAGAAGTGGAGCAGGTAGGTTGCTTTCCTTTCATGTAGAATTCCATCCCTAGAACCCTATATGGTCACCTGAGCACTGCCAGGAGTGATACCTGAGCGAAAAGACAGGAATATTCTGCTTAGTGTGGCAGAAAAAAAAAATTTGATTTGTTGATTTGTGGAGAAATGTCATGGTGGGTCAAAGAGATAGTATAGTGATTGTGATGCTTTGCAAGCTTCCAATTCTGACTCAATTCTCGGCACCACTTATGGTCCACCAACCACCACCAGGAGTAGTTCCAGACCCAGAAGCAAGCCAAGGACACAAACTTTAAAAATTAAAATAAGTAAAACATAGCTAGAATACTTCCCTGGATAGACCAAATGCATACCATATAATTAGTATAAAGCAGAAAAATACATAAATCTAGAAAATGTGTTTTTCGCAAAATTTGTAAAAAAAAAAAAAAGTAAAAGTAAAGGCCCTCCCGTTAATCATCGATTTTCTCAAGCGGACCCAGTAAGATCTCCATTGGAGACTTTGTTATTACTGTGTTTGGCATATCGAATACGTCACGGGGAGCTTGCCAGGCTCTGCCATGCGGGCAAGGTACTCTCAGTAGCTTGCCGGGCTCTCCGAGAGGGGCGGAGGAATCGAACTCGGGTTGGCCATGTTGGCTGCGTGCAAGGCAAACGCCCTACCACTGTGCTATCGCAAAATTTGTAGTATCTCATAAATAACTACAATTAAAACCCAGCTTAAGTTTTAAGAAAACCTAAAAGGTTGTTGTTTACTAAACACTAAGATCAGTGATGCATGGTTCAAAAAGAAAAGAGACCAGAAAATAATTTTGAACTGAATATAATTTTTAAAATGTGGTGTTTCAAAATATTTATGAAAGTTCTTAAAAATATAATTTTAATCTATAAGGGTAATGGAAGAGCATTTCAAATCAATTAAATTCTTTATTTTTGAGTTAAATGAATAATTAATAACTAGCTAACTGAAAACAAGCAGAAAGAAGGCAACTGCTATTTGCGGGGACAGTACTGAACCAAGAAATAATAGAAAAAAAATGAATGGAACAAAAATAACTTGGAAATTTCAACATATTTAAATTATAGAAGACCTTTTTAAGTTTAAGAATACTCTGACAGATTTGTGGTTGGACTATTTTTACATACATAGTTCAATTGTGGCATCAATTAGTATATTTATTGTTATCAGTTTCATATTTGAATTTAAAAACTATTATATAGTGCTTTGACTTGACCAATTGACCACATTTTGATAGACTAAACAGTATCTCTGTAAGCTTGTTTTTTAGTGTATGATTCTTATTTAGTATTTCCTTTAATGCACATGAACTTGACAGGAATGGCAAAACATTTTTTGCCATCTCAGGGATCAAGCACAAGATCTCACTTATAAAAAGAAAAAGTGTTTTACCACTGAGATACAGAGCCAATACTGTAGCTATAGTTCTCAAATTAATATTTTCTCCATATTTTTGTTCTTTACTAGAATAAAAAATCATATTGAGCTTTGAAATTTCACTGGCAATAGACCAGCGTTCAATCATTTCAATGGCCAACTTGGCTAAATTCTTGCTTCTTGTCAAATTTAATTTCCGTAGCTTCAGGGACAAACTGAGGTCACAGGAAGAAAAGTTCAATTGAGATCTTTGCTTTGCCTGCTGACCAGTTTATTCGGGCACCTTCAGGCACCTTTTACTCAGGCACCTCTAATTTTTTAAAGGATCTTACCTTTTGACGAGTTGATCTTCTTAGATAAAAATTAGAAATATTTTAGGGCTGGAAGAATAGTACAGGTGATAGGACTTTTGCCTTGCACATAGTCAACCTGAGTTTGATCCCTGACACCATATATGGTCCCTTAAGCACTGTCAGGAGTAATTACTGTACATAGAACCATTAGCACCAAATGGTGAGACCCTAACCAAGCCAATCCAAATCAATGAATATTGAATGAAGAATTATTATGTATAATTCCTATTTAAAGGACATTGGAATATATCATTTTATTCAAAAGAAGGAATAGAACTCAAGTTCGATTCCTCCGCCCATCTCGGAGAGCCCGGCAAGCTACCAAGAGTATCTCGCCCGCACGGCAGAGCCTGGCAAGCTCCCCGTGACGTATTCGATATGCCAAACACAGTAACAACAAAGTCTCCAATGGAGACGTTACTGGGCCCGCTCGAGCAAATCGATGATCAACAGGAGGGCCTTTACTTTACTTTACTTTTATTCAAAAGAAGAGTGATATAAGTTAACCACTTGAAAATTGAACAAGTACGATATTACAGTACATTAAAATTATAAAATAAGTACCTTTTAAAAGACCATTCCACTTCCCAGCAAAATTTATTATTTTATATTTTTGTTTTGATGTTCATGGTTTATTTTTGGTGCCAATCCTACCTCTGCATTCAGGATTACTCCTGGTGGTGCTCAAGTGAACATAAGAATTGCCATAATCGAACCTGGGTCAACTGTGTGTAAATCAAATGCTGTACCCACTCTACTGTTACTCCAGTCCATTTCTGTAGGATAACACTCTTTTATCCTTCCTGCATAGCCTCAGATATTTTAGGTTTATTGGGTTACACCCATCAGAGTGCTCCCATTCCTCTGTTTATTTGTAACTTCTTTCTTTGTGTTCTGTTAGCACAGCGGTAGGGCGTTTGCCTTGCACGCAGCCAACAGTTGGCACGCAGCCGACCCGAGTTCGATTCCTCCGCCCCTCTCGGAGAGCCCAGCAAGCTTCCAAGAGTATCTCGCCCGCACGGCAGAGCCTGGCAAGCTACCCGTGACGTATTCGATATGCCAGACACAGTAACAACAAAGTCTCCAATGGAGACATTACTGGGTCCGCTCGAGAAAATAGATGAACAACTTTTCCTTTTTGTATGGAAACTAGAAGACAGTATAGTCTATGCTTTTTTAATGTGACTCTCAGTGATGTTTTCCTCCTGGGCATCTGTTCTCTGGACCTAAGCCTCGGCTGTCTTTACTTCCTAGCGCCCCCCAAAGCAGGGTCTCGACAAGGGACTGGATGGAACCAGAGCAAGTAGTAAGGTATGTGCTACCCTGGCATCGAGATGGGCCTGGTCGAAGTGCCATAATGCTTAATTATAAGTTAAGAGCTTGGTCATGGACAAATGCTGTCATGATCCAAAAAGTAACAACTAGATTTGGACCCTGCCAGGGTTAGGAATGATTAATCTGGCCTGAGCTCTGTAGTCGAAATCTGTGGCAAGATGTTCCCAGGAAAGCTGCCCTCAAACCTCAGCGTATCTCTTACTGTATCCATACAAAAATAACTAGAATTAAGATATTGATTGAATTTTTGGACCCAGGAAAGGAGAAAAACACCTTAAGAGGTATTTTGCCTGAGGCAGTCAGGAAGGGCTTTGGGATATCTCTTACATGGAATTCCCTTTGAACTTGGTGGGTCCTCAGGAAGGGTTTCTTATGTTGATTTTGCTTCCAGATTGGGTGCAGTGTAGGCCCAGAGTGCTGGGGAGTTGGAGACAAGAGAGACAGGAGCTGGAGAGAGAGAGAGGGAGAAATATCAGGGCAGCAAGATGGAGTGCGAAGAGACTAGCCAAGGGAACAGAGGGAGAAGAAGGTAAAGAAGAATGCAGGAACAGGCATGTGGAGAGAGAGCCCAGGATGCGAGATGGAGCGCAGAGAGACGAGCTGGAGAGACAGGAGGAGATGGGAATGAGGAGCAGTGTGAGACTAGAATGGGAGGCTCACAGAGACTGGGAGAGGCACATGGGGAGATGGAATAAAAGGCATCTGATCAATCAACTGGCTCGGCCCTCATTCTTCCTTTGCTTGCCGTGGGACAGCTGCTGGATCCTGTCCATACACAACAGGTCAAGGGCATCAAATGTGGGTGGTGAGAGAGAACCGCCTGGAGAGCCCGTGAACACACACCCTTCGGTGTGCGTATTGTTTACACGTTTCCTTCATTTTTATTCAGTGGTTTTTATTAGTATAGACATTAAGTGTATATGAACACTCCTGTGTTTTATAATTACATAAAATCTATTATTTTACAGAGCATCTGAGATATATTTAGGTACAATGTAGTATTATATTGTATGTTTGTCTTTTATTTTTATTTATTTATTTATTTATTTATTTTTGCTTTTTGGGGTCACACCCAGCAATGCTCAGGGGTGACTTCTGGCTTTACACTCAGGAACAACTCCTGGCATTCCCGGGGGGATCATATGGGATATCGGGGATTGAACCCAGGTCAGCTGCGCGCAAGGCAGACGTCCTATCCGCTGTGCTATCATTCCAGACCCATGCGTTGTCTTTTAAAGCCAGGGACTAGTTACAAATATTTGATGTGATGAACTGCTAAAAAAATCCAAGTATTTTATCTGTTCAATTTGTTTCTTCCTACTCCTCTTTCTTGCCATTGTAATTTATTTTATCTCTCAATAGTTTAAATGCTGTTTAACTTTTTAAAATTAATGTTTCAGAATGTAAAAAGTAGAAAATAAATTAAGAGAGGTCAGCTTTTTGAATTAAGTAAAATTAACTTGGAAAGAAGCATTAATCTTTTATGGTGTCGGGAATACAGAGTATTTAAGACTGTATTAATTTGTAGACATAATTGAAAATTGTGAATCTGTGTCCTTCCAGATCAGATGTACATACTGAGTAGAAGTAAAACTTCATTTTAAGCAGATTTTAAAATCCCCCGTAATTTTTAGATATTTTGATGTGCTTTATATACATATCTGTGCATATATATTGATTTTACATATAAGTAAAATATGTATTTCAATGTGCTTTTCAAAAATACATACATATATATAAAATTTAGGTTGCATTTTGAATAAAATCTCTTGAGCAGAATAGTTTAGTAGACTGCATACTTCTGGAAAATTATAAATTTCTTGTCTTCTAAAATTCAGCTTCTATATCTTTATTTCTTTGCTCTTCATAATTTGACTTTTTTTTCTTTTTAAATACCAAGAAAGAGAAAAAAATCTCAAAGTTTGATCTATGATTTTCCACTCTAGATCCTAATAAACTGAAAATGTGAATATCTTAGCCTGGGTACATTAAATACTCGTGATATTCTCAGATAAACTCTACAACAGCAATATAGAGTACAACCCATTTTTTTAGAGGAGTTTATATGCGTCCCAGTGAGATAGGCCTTAATATAGAGGTAGACCTAATCATAGCTCATGCACCAGATTGATATGTATGTGATGATGTGCATATGCATATGATATGCATACTATATGCATATGCATGTGAACTGCTATGCTTAGGCATGCAAATCTATAGGAATGTCTCCATTTTACCTTTTCTGTAATGATTGATCCCTTTCACTGAAAATTACAAATCCAATTTTTTTGACTAATTTTGTTAATGATACTTTTTTTTTGCTGTTTATATCCTTTTACACTCATTTAAGCCACATTTTGTAAATGTATTTTCTGAAAAATTTATCAGTGTATTAGTCCTGAGTGAAATAATACACTCTCATGCATTAGTTTGTTTTGGGGGCACACCCAGCTGTGCTACGGACTTATTTCTGGCTCAGCATTTAGATATTACCCTTGGCAGTGCTCTGGGATGATTGCCGGGGGTCAGACCTGGGTTGGCCATATTTAAGACCTACCCCCTCCTTGTATTATGTATAATATTTATAGTACTCTATTTTCTATAGCATGGTTATTGAGTTATGATTAACTTTTAACCTGTTTAAATGAACTACTCCTTGTGCTTTATAAAAAAAGATCTGTTTTATTTTTTTCTATTTTTATTTATTTATTTTTATTTGATAAGGTAGTTCACAATATTTGATTACATTTAATATTGAAGCAACAATCCCACCACCATTGCATCTTCCCACCACCATATTTGGGATATTTCTAACCCAAATCCCAATCTACTTCCCAAAGCAGAACCGAAATTATATTATTTTGTATTGTTTGTTATGAAAAAATGTTTAAAATGCTAGAAAAAAAAGTATCCATAGAAGAAAAAGTGTGAAGATTCTTCTATTTTGGTAGGGGCCTTTAAAACCTTCTATCAGATATCACTAACATGGTTAAAAGTTGAGTCTTGTAAACTTTCATATACATATATCTGTAATTATATATATATATATATATGTATTTCCCTCTATAATTGGTTGCCTCCTATTTGAATCAAATCAAATGTGGTATGGTACTCTTGTAGAATGGGTGGGGTGTGTTTTTTGATGTGTCTTGTGTTTGTTTGGGGGGCACACCCAGCTGTGCTAAGGACTTATTCCTGGCTCAGCACTTAGGTATCATTCTTGGCCGTGCTCCGGGATGATATAGGTTGCTGGGGGTCAAACCTGGTTTGGGCACTCAGTGTATGAAGTATTTGTATGAAAGAGTAAATATCCTCTCACGGTCACGATCACGGTCCTCCCGTTGTTCATTGATTTGCTCGAGCGGGCCCAGTAACGTCTCCATCGTGAGACTTGTTGTTACTGTGTTTGGCATATCGAATACATCATGGGTAGCTTGCCAGGCTCTGCCGTGCAGGCAAGATACTCTCGGTAGCTTACAGGGCTTTCCGAGAGGGGCAGAGGAATTGAACTCGGATCGGCCATGTTGGCTGTGTGCAAGGCAAATGCCCTACCGCTGTGCAATTTCTCCAGCATATTGTCAAAAAGAATCACTCAACAGTTCTAAAGGCAAATGACGAAAGATAACCAATAATCACGAAAAAGTATTTATTTTTAATTGGAACAAATATTGAATAGAAAAATATAATGAAAGAAATACCATTCTAAAATGATTTAGAAGCATGTGTCTCTTTCTGTGGTAGGTAGCAGTAATATATTGAACTTTATGAAAAAATTCAGAAAGCACCATCTATGGGATGGTGCTGAAGTTGAAAGTGGTGACCATTGTAATATTACTATGTTGATAAGAACACACATGCAGGATTTATAATATATCACTAATAGTATATATTTTGAGAACAGCCTAAGCAACTTATCTTTTATGTCCTGTTGGAATGATAAGACTATGAATGAAGAGTAAAGTTGACAAATCCATAATAAGATTACTGGAATCCTGTGACAAATAGTTGATTTTGTAGGTACAGCAATCTTGAAATGTCAAGCTGACATATAGAAAAGTCAGTTTTTAAAATGGTAAATTTAAAAAAAGTACAATCATAAATTATATGTAAAATTACTATATATTTGCTGTATAAATTTGCTATTCTATTAGAGGTATATACTATTTTATCTGATACTTTTTAAACAAACATGTTTAGGGCCTCAGAATTTATTATACTTAGGAATATTACATAAATTCTGTAACAAATATTTTCTGAGAATATGGAAGAACACTTAAAACAATATACACAGTAAAAAAAAAACTACAGTTTTATTCAAATTCATATGATATTGCCTCCAAAATGTGTTTCTGCTTCAAGTTGAAAATAAATGTTTTACTTTAACATTTCTGTTTAGGAGCTGACTTTGAGTTCAGTATTAAAACAGGAGGCAGAATCAATGTATTATCTCAATAGTTATAAATTTAACTTATATTAAAGGTAGCTGAATGTAGTATATTAAATATATATAGTCGGTATACTTTGATTTTAAAATTTCTTATGCTTCCACATAATATCCATTTATACAGAAACAAAAATTCATAACTTTTAAAATTATTGTATCTACAGCTTATTACATTTATAATTCATTAATGACTTACTGAATACCAACGGAGAATGATTAGGTGATTAGAACGCAACAAAAAAAGCCCATTCTCTTAACACCATTGGGGAAATATTTTTTGCATATATCACTTTGCTTAGAATTTAAAAGGCTGCAAATCTTACTAATATTATTATAATATTATATTCTTATTAATACATCTATTGTTATGTTATCATCATTATTTAGACTCTGGTCCAGTGAGTTAAAAAAAGAAGTACAGGGCCAGGAAGAGAGCATAGGATAACCCAATTCAATTTATAGCAATACACCTGGCATCAATAGGTGTAATACTGGAGGACATTCAGTACTGCTCAGGTGACCTGGGTTATCCATGACAATGCAGTCCCTTATAGCACTGCAGTGACCTTGCATCTTAGCACTGATTCTTCCTGCCTGGTGGGGCAAGTATTGCCTATAGCGCTCCTCACACTTCCTTCACACCATTTGGGAAGTCCCCAATTCTAAATATGTTGAATTAAATTATATATATATATAGGCCATATATAAGCTATATATTTATATATAGTATAAATACATACATATATGTATTCCACTGAATAATTGCTCCTTAATAAGAATATGTGAATGAGATGATAGAAAAGAAGAAATGATTTAGAGTAATTTAAACAGATACACATTTACCCAGTGGAAAAAAATCAAATTCAATACTGAAAATTTTACAATAAGTTTGAAAACAATCGTAAAGCAGGATGATGCTAAAATGTTTATGCTAATTTTGACTATATAATTATAACTTGAAATGTTTAAAAATCACTAATTCTAAAAATTGAAGACAATAATCTTGGTTATTTGAACAAAAATTACAAAACATATTTATACACAATGAAGTATGAAGCTACAAAGAAGGACAAATTCATGCAATTAACTGCATTTTATATTGAAACGGAAGATAGCATATTAAGTAATTGAAAAAAAGGATAAATATAAGATGATCTCACTTGTTTTGATATATAGAATGATGCAATGAAGGAACGCAAGATATCCAAGGGAGGATGCCTTAATTACCATAGACCCATAGACTGTAGAAGATCAGAAAAAGAAAAGGAAGAAATCAGAGCCAAGGGGATGGGGGCGGTAGTAAGACAAGGTGGATAGGTGATAACTGGGGCAGGGAGCAGGGTCTCAGGCACATTTCTGATGTACAAGAGTGTTGTGTCTATATATCTAAACTCCTGAGCAGCAACACTGAACAAATGAGACACAGACTACAGCAACCAAACTTAAAAATGTGTGCCTGTGAAGGAGGCAGGCTGGGGAGTGGCAGGGCACCGGGAGACATTGGTGGGGGAAGTTGGCACTGCTGGTGGAATTGGTGTTGAAACATTGTATGCCTGAAACTCAACTATGAATAATTTTGTAAACTATGGAGTCTTAAAAAAATAATTTTAAAAATCTTCAAAAGAGATATTACAGAGGGTAAGGTGCTTACCTTGCATACTGCTGAACCAGGTTTGCCCGCAGGGCGCTGCCAAAAGTGATTCCTGAAAACAATCTCAGGAGTCAGTCCTGAGTATAGCCGAAATGGCCCAAAACAAAAATAGAACCAAACATGATAAGAAAAGTATACATTGAAAAATCACAGTGAGTAAACATTCAGTGATATTAAAATATATAATTTAATTAAGAATATTAATTCTCAGGGGCTGGAGAGATAGCACAACAGGTAGGGCATTTGCCTTGCACGCGGCCAACCTGGGTTTGATTCCCAGCATCCCATATGGTCCCCTGAGCACTGCCAGGAGTAACTCCTGAGTGCAGAGCCAGGAGTAACCCCTGTGCATCGCCGGGTGTGACCCAAAAAGCAAAAAAAAAAAAAAAGAAGAATATTAATTCTCAACTCATTGTATAATTTTAGTATAGTATCATAACATTAATCAGTTACTTTGAAAAGACTAAGAATTATTTCAAACTAGTTTAAGATAAATGAAATTTAAGATAAGTCAACAAACCTTAAAATAGTCAAAAAATTATTTAAATCTACTTTAAGATAAATCAACAAATTTTAATATTCTAAATTGATTAAAGATAATTTTGAAGCAGCAATGAAAAATATAGACATCCCCTATATTTTGAAAGTTTTAGATTCAAGTTATTCTCCCCATGTGATTTTGCTAAATGTCTTTTCTCCTGAGGACTAATTTATTTTCTAGCATTGTAAAGTGTTCTATTTCATTCTTGTCATCAAATTCCTTTTAGCTTTCTTGATAAAAGTTAAGTTGAATTTAATATCATTTTATAACATTCTTGGACATTTATCAATTGAGCATTTGAAATATGTCATGCAATGACTAAATCTAGGTACAACTGGACTATTAATATCTGTGCCTTTCATTATTAGCCTTCAAATATCTCTTCAGATGAAATTACATATTTTCTATAAAATATAACTTCATATATTTATAATAACCCCAACATAGTTTTCTAAGGATTAGAATTTTTAAAAAGAAATGTTTTTGCATTTTATATAATGTCATATTATTAGAAATAGTAGTTCTTACTTATTTAACCATATCATATAAAATATTTATTTTTTAACCTAGTTTGAGTTAAAACTGCATTTTATGTATGTTTACTGATAACAATCTATTAATTTGTCTTATATTTAAAATTTATCTAATATTTACCAGCCCAAATTCACTTAATCAGAAGCATATTTTCCTTTGTAATGCACTACCCATGAGCTATACATACTAATATGCTGGTGAATACATTATAGTATTAATTTTCAATCTCAACATTTTTAATTTAATATCTAATTACAGATAAATTAAATCCAATTAAATTTACTCTTCAATCTTGAATTATACAGAGTTATGTATGCAGTTTGTCAAGACTATTATTTTAAATTTAACAGCTAATGTGGAAACAAAATATCTTGATGTTGAAATGTAACAGTAAGTGATTAATTTGATTGTCAGTAGAAATTATACCGTACTAAAAGTGTGAAATGCCTATCAATGTATCACTAACCTCACCTTACTAACATGATCACACAATTCTGATCTGCTTTTACAAAAATTTCAACCCTTTTAACAGGAAAAGCTACATCATCTCTTTTCAATCATACTTTCTCTACATACTTTTACAGTAAAACAAGCCATACTGGTCCGTAAGATGGAAGACCAGCATGCTATTTTTATACAAAGCTGTCAAATTTTTAAGATGATAGCTTATCCACCTAGGTTATCTTTCACTGCAATGTTACAGTTTTCATTAATTTACTTTCATGGACACTTTAACCTTTAACTATAAACAAATTAAAAATATATGTGGTTTTAAAAGCTGGTCTGCCTACTTTAGAGTTCTAAGTTTCATAAACCTATATGGAAATCAAATCTATCTATCTGTCATCTATCTATCTGTCTGTCTAACTATCTATCTATCTATCTATCTATCTATCTATCTATCTATGTGTCTATCTATGTATCTATCTATGTATCTATGAATATATGTATGTATGCATGCATATATGTATCTATTTATCTATCTACATCTGTCTGCCTATCTGTATATATAATATGTTTTTTAATTTCACAATCACAAATCACAATTTAATCTAAAATAATTAAGAAATATTTCATTGCATTTTTAAAGTTAGGAGAACATTGAAGTCTTTCTAAGTTGAACAAAATTGTTTAGAGCAACATTATTCATAGTCACACACACAAAAAAATCTAACACATACATTGCTTATAAGAACAAAGAAGGGGCTGGAACAATAGTACAGGGGGTAGAGCATTTACCTTGGGCACAGTCAACCTGGGTCCAATCCTTGACATCCTGTATGGGTCCCTGAGTGTCATCAGGAGTAATTCCTGAGGGCAGAGCCAGGAGAGAACCCTAAGCATTGCCAGGTGTGGCTCTCAAATAAAGGAAACAAAACCAACCAATCAAACAAAATGAAATAGTAAAGCTGTTTCTTAGATTCTTATATCCTTCCTAGGAGCTAACGGACTTTAGAGGTAGTATTTTGCTAGCTCTTTTAGGATATTGAGTTAAATTAAAATGGGCTATAAACTTAAGAAAAATTGAAATGATGCTTATGTTCTTAATATCGCCAAATAAAATTTTATACTATTTTTACAAAGTACTTTCTTACTCTACCAGATAGCTAATGAATCACTTTTTCATCGGGTTCATTTGACTCTTACTTTATTTTTGTATTTTTATTAGACACTGTTTTACAAAACTGTCAATGGTATAGCTTCATTTACTCATAGATCCTTTTAGCACCACGGCCTCTTCTAAATTGGTCTCTTTTCTACACTGTTGCCCCAGTGTTTACCCCATCCTATTTCTTCTCTCCGTCTTCTGCCTGATTCCTAGCCTCAAAGATCAGGTCTCAGTTTCTATTGCCTTTGGGCATTTATTATTCCCCTGAATAAGGTAAAGGTAAAGGCCCTCCCGTTGATCATCGATTTGCTCGAGCGGGCCCAGTAACGTCTCCATTGGAGACTTTGTTGTTATTGTGTCTGGCATATCGAATACGTCACGGGGAGCTTGCCAGGCTCTGCCGTGCGGGCGAGATACTCTCAGTAGCTTGCCGGGCTCTCCGAGAGGAGCGGAGGAATCGAACTCAGGTTGGCCATGATGGCTGCGTGCAAGGCAAACACCCTACCGCTGTGCTATCGCTCCAGCCGTGATTAATTTTATTATATCTTGGATATACAAGAAATCATTCTGTCTCTTTTCTTCTAACTTTATTCTGTGTGATACTCTCCAGGTCCATCCACATAGCAGCAAATTGCATGATTTTATCTTTCCTTAGAGCTGAGTACTATTGTGTTGTGTATGTGCAGCAAAGCTTCTTTATCCAATCATCTCTTCTTGAAAACTTGGGCAGTTTCCAGGTTTTGACTATTGTTAATAGCACTGCAATGAACATAGGAGTGCAAATGTCTTTTCTGGATAGTTTTTGAACCCTTGGGCTACTTGCCAAGAAGTGGAACTTCTGGGTTACTAGGTTTTCATTTTTCATCTTTTCTCCCATTTTTTGATAGGGTTAGTTGATTTTCCTTGTAAAAGTCTAACAGCCCTTTATTTTTCTTTGCATATTATCACTTTGTCAAAAGTGTATTTGAAACAAACTTTTTTTCTCAGTTTGTGGGGTGTCTTTTTATGTTGGTCATCATTTATTTTGTCATGGAAAAGCATCACAGTTTGATGGAGTCCCATTTTCTTATCTTTGCTTCTGTTTGCTTGTCCAGTGCCAGAGAATCATTGACAACACAGTCAAAATGCACTTCCCCTGTTTCACTATTCTCAAATAAACCTGACCATTTCTATTACTTTTAAATTATGTCTCTGTTTACAAAAAAACTAAGTATGTCTGGTGATCTTTATCGTGATTGCTAACTAAATAGATTTCCATAGAGGCTAATTTTCTTTGTTGATAATTATCAGCATTATCAGGCAGCTATTAAATGAATTGGATTTAATAAAACCAAAATTTTCTAATATAGCCTTATTTTTACATTATTTGCATAAATATATATGGCCAAATCTTTATTGACTGTGTTACGTTACTATAAAGCTATTGTTTTATATTGTTTTATATCAGTAAATAATGCATTCATCAGTTGATGGATAATTTCCACATTTCAACCACTATGAATCATACTAGAAAAATTTTGTGAACACAAATTTTGACATTCATGGAAATGTTTTTATATTCCTCTATGTGAAATTGCTATTTCATATAAATCTTTAAAAAATATTTGCATTATCAGAATATTTCCCTAGTTTGTTGCCCCATTTTATATTCTCTTTATCTGAGAGCCCCAATTTCTTTACATTCTCCTCAAAGCTTATTAGTATCTAATTTTTTTATTATGACTTAATTGAATGTGAGGAGAACCTATGGTGATATTGTCATACATTTTTCTAAAAACTAATGGTTTTGTTATATTATTATTTACTATTTTCTATTGATACAGTCCGAGAAGTGTGGAGATCCAGGTCACTTTAAATCTCCCCCCCTAAACAGGTAGCCAATTAGAATGTAGTATGGGAAGGCTAGGGGTGGGATTTGACAGACTCCCAAGCTCATTCTGTCCACTCAGGGCCAAAAGGGGGCAGAATGCAGATAGGGGCATTGCCCAGGTTGAAACAGGACCTGCCCATCATTCATGAGAGGGGTAGATTGTGTGGGAAGAGACAGAAAGATGTTCACAGAACAGGGAAGCGGGTGAAAGAGAGCCCTGGATATCTGGGGAGGGATCCAGACACATCAACCTTATCTATACAATAAACTAAGTTTCAAACTTCTGAGTTTTGTATGCAAATCTTTCACACATTCCTCAAGAACCCATCTGCTCAGGAAAATCTACTTCCGTGCTAACACGATTAAAGGCTCCCTCTAATCACTCTGTTCATTCTATTGGCTTAATTTTTGTTTTCTAAATGGTGGCCTTTATTGTGAAAATGTAGTGTGCTCTTTTTCTATTTCATCCAGAAGAGAAACATAAAAAAAATGTTCATTCTATCAAATAGAAAATAGAAAAAGGTACCTATTTTAAGGATCAAATCACGAGCACAGTACTTTAGGTAAGACAGTGAGAACGTGTCTCCAATTCTTCCCTCAATTTTGTTCATTTAATATGCAACTTAGCCTTCATTATTAAATTGGAGACTTATAAGAGGTTCTCAATAAATATGTGTTAAATAAAAAGGTAAAGGCCCTCCCGTTGATCATCGATTTGCTCGAGCGGGCCCAGTAACGTCTCCATTGGAGACTTTTGTTGTTACTGTGTCTGGCATATCGAATACTCTCGGTAGCTTGCCGGGCTCTCCGAGAGGGGCGGAGGAATCGAACTCGGGTCGGCCATGTTGGCCGCTTGTAAGGCGAACGCCCTACCCGCTGTGCTATCGCTCCGCTGTGAAAGTTTGGTTTATTATCATGTCATTCTAATGTCACACATTCAACAAATGATTCTGTTCATAAATTTTAGTTTAATTAAAAAGTAAATCATTAAAATAAATGTGTATAAAATTGTAGTGTTAGAATTTATCACAAATTACTAATTTATTAGGGGTCTATTCAGGACATTTATTATATATTACACTTAATTCTAAATCATTAATCCTTCAGAGTCACAGGTGCATAGAGATATTTCCAGCAATTTTTGCATTTTATTTTATAAAGAGTTTGCATCTGAATACATCTTGCAATACATATTAAATTGTATAAACACATGTACATATAAAAACACACATATCGTGTGCTAGATCTTCAAAAACTTATGAACTAATCATATATGATTTATTAATCTACATATGTATTCAGTGAAATAATTTTATATGCATAAACTAATAACATTTATTTAGTTATTTTTTTGAGGGAAGGCTAGCCAAAAATCACACTAGCTAGTGATATGATATTTGGTTCTGCTGTGTGGCTATAATGACGTATTGCCACTCCGGAAAAAATACATTCACCCAGAGTGTTGTCTACATTTGCAGTTTCGGGGGTTCCTATAGTGTGGGGTTCAAACACAGGGTCTTCCTTATGCAAAGCATATCTACTAGACACTGTCTCTATGTTTCTGGTCCTAATCATTGTTTTTTTACATGATGCTTTTGTATGCCTCTTATTCTATAAAAAACAGTGAAACAGTGGCTTATATGTCACTTATTTTGAACAAAAAGTTGATTTAAATTTAGATACTTATATTTTAATTTTTATATCATCTTAATGAAACAACAAAATAAATGCTCCAAGTGTACTTGACCTGTGACTTCATATTGCTTTGGGCTATATTTAATTGAAGTAGTCAAATTAAGTATTCATATACTGATTACTTCTCTTGTGCTTTGGGAATTCAAAAATAGGAAATAACTTTCCTACTTTTAAGAACTTTTAATGTAACTAAAGAAGTAATACTTGTGTATATTTTGTTCAAGATTTATTCTCAAGCTTAGTGTAATTAAAAGTCCCTTGAGGATTGATTAAAAAAAAAAAGAAGTTAAAAATCTGCTTTTAGGGATTTCAGAAGAGTACAACAAAGAACATCTGGGTGGAGGATGCTCAGCCCCAATCCGAGTAGGCTTGGAGATCTCGGCCCTGGAACCCACGTGGCTTTGGCCCTCTGCCGGTACCTTCATGTGAAAACAGCGCAGAGTCTCCTGCCCCCGTGCCTGGCTGTCCTCGCAGGGGTCCCTTGGAGGGGAGCGGGTTGAGTTTTCCTCCCTGCCCCGACTAGGGCTCCAGCAGCTGAAGACCTCTTGAACCAGCCACCAACATGCTGAGACCACTCTCCGCACACATGAAGGTACCGGCAGAGGGCCAAAGCCACGCGGGTTCCAGGGCCGAGATCTCCAAGCCTACTCCCATTGGGGCTGAGCATCCTCCACCCAGATCCTCCAAATTCCAGTAGGCGGGGGTCACACCCACCAACTGACCCCCTGGCACCGTGTAATCCCATCAACGGCCAAGATTCAGAGACTATAAAACCCAGCTCCCAGAAGCACGCGGCCGCATTCACGGCCGTGCGACTTCTTATCATTTCATTCCTACTTTAGACAAACTGGCAGGCTATGGAATGTAACCTGCCCACACGGCAGAGTCTGGCAAACTCCCCGTGGCGTACCCAATATGCCAAATACCGGTAACAATGAAGGGTCTCATTCTCCTAACACTGAAAGAGCCTTGAATATGGCACTTTCTAAAAAAAAAATCTCAGGGCTAGGACGAAGAGACGTTACTGGGGCCTGCTCGAGGCAATCGACGAATAACAGGATAGTTGCGATTGTGATTGTGAGAACATTTTGACAAGTTATTCATAATGTTCTGATTTTTGTATTTGATCTTCATTTTGTCATAAATTGAGAAAGTTAAAAATGTAAAATATATGAAAAATAAACTATATACAAAACTTAAAAATTTTCCGGGAATTTGAAATCTATGAAAAAAAAAGACATAAAGCCTTATAAAAATTGACCTGGGGACAATAATATAATTATATTTCAGTTAAAAGTAACCTGAACGGCATTTGAAGAAATTTCCAAGTTTTCCTAACTGTGCCCAGAAGGAAAACTTGTACCATTATTCAGTTATAATTTATTTGAATATCATAGCTTAAAATTTTTTGATTATTTTTGAAAATAGCAATATTTTTAAATTTCTTCTTATTTATGTGTTGATTTTTTACTGAATTAAATATTCCCATACTTATTGAATAAAACTTAACTATTATAATTTACAAAAAGATAACTAAATTATACTACAGTCTATGATAGAATATCAATCTACTGTTGATGATGTAATTTATTAATTAGAAAATAAAATGCCCTCCATAAAAGGACACAAAATTTAAATCACTAAGCATTTATATACTTGCTTATTTTTTGTGTAAGAAATATTAATACATTTACTGAATTTAATAGCATATTAGGATAAAGATATTAAAAGTATTATAGAAAATGTAGATATTCTACTGGCCTTTTATTTTCTTAAAAAAAATCTATGCACTGCATATGTAGAAAAGAATATCATATTGCCTTTCTTTTTACCTGAATAGCATTCGAATACTGATCCTTAATTTAAATGGAAGTAGAAAAAATCTGTGACAATCTCCACCTTTTATCAAAATGTCATAGACCAAAATCAAACAAAGGCAAAGCAAAACAAAAACAATCCAGAGCAGAGGATTAGTATAGCAAGTAAGTTGCTTCTTTTGCATATTCTCTGCCCAAATTTGACTCTTGGCAAATCATAAGAAACCCCCATGTCCCTCAGAACTGCATGGAGTAAACTCTGAGCACAGAGCCAGGACTAAGCCCTAAGCAACATTGAACTGCACCTCACCCCACACAAAAAAAAGTCTTAGAAAAACCTAGGCAAGTATATTAAATTATATTTGATCATTTATACAAGCTGAGAAATTTTTCTCAATATTGATAATTTCTTCATTTTGTACTTGTGCCTTTGAAAGTCTAATATCTTTGTCTTAGAATATTGATTTTTGAAGTTCCTTCTTATCAATTAACTGAAAATGATAAATGATCCTCCTTAATTTAATATTCAAAATATTGCATTAAATATTTTTATTTAAAAGTCTTTGTCTTTTAAAAATTCTTAGTATATTAAATCTTTCATATCAAAATTATTCTTACATGTATTTTATTGACTCAGGTATAAAAGATCTTTTATTTATACTACAATCTATGAATGTTCAGCATATTGGCAATAACTATGTTGTTTTTTCATTGATAACATTTACCTTTATTTTCTTTGATCATCTAATATTACTTAATATACTTAAAACATAGCTATCTTGTTACAAAATACTTTTAAATATTTGCAAAATTGACTATCAATGATTTTTCAATGTAAATTATTTTCATCTAGTTTTCTTCTTCTTTGAATTTAAGCACTTTGTTGTAAGAGGAAAATATAAATCTAAATATCATTAAAGAGTAGTTATGTGCTAGCTCAAACTCCCTTTTATCTGTATCTGTCATGCCACTTTATGTCCCTGTGAACATTCTGAATCAGAGCCTGTGATGCTATACAATCTTTGTGAATTACTTCTTTGATTTTTAAATAATTTCTTAAATTATTTATATAGATAATTATTTTGAATGTTTATTATTTGTCTTTATGACAAAAGACGTCCTTATTTTTCTCCAGAGTTCTGATGCTCTCTTATCTAAATGCATTTTTATTCATGATAAAACCAAGTTAATACATATACACATGTACACACTTCAGAAGTTAAAGGGGCAAAAGAATAATTTTTTAATGATTTGCTTCTTCTTTTTTGCTGAAAATATTTTGAGTGATATCCCACTAACCAATACAACATCACTTGGAAATGTGTTACATGTGAACTCCCTACAACAAAATACTTCGATGCAAAATTAATGATAATCGCTAACAATAAAGGAGGTAGAGATAAGCCATGTGTCATTTAATAGTCCTCCAGATCATTCTTACCATGATAGAATATGAAAATTGTTGCTGTTGAGATACATTGACTTCAATTAGGTGTTTTCTGAAAGGAAAATAACAAGTCCATTCCTTAGATAACATACATTAGTGCAAACACTGTACATTACTTTGTAATAAATGTAAAAAAGTAAGCTATTTGTGTGTAAGAATCTGATTATTTTTATTAAAGACATTTACCCTGGGGCCTTTTCAGGGAGGTGCCATTCTCAGTCAGTAGGAGCTTCTGGGCTGGCGGATGGTCTCACTAATTGTCACTGTTTCCATTAAAGCCTCCTCCTCTGCATGGCACCATTTTAGTTTTTCCTCAGTTTTGGTTTGTTTTGTGTATGATTTTAGTTACTGGAAGAGTTTTGCTATTTTACATGTTGCTGTCCAATTTTTCAGCATCATTTCTTAGAGTCACTTCCTTCATGATTTTTAATTAAGAGGAAAGTATAACCCCAAATGTAAGTTTTTAAGCTTTATTAGAATATTTCACAGGAAAATTGAAAAATATAAAGATAGGTTTTAAACCAAAAATTCATTAGTATAATTTTACAGTGTTATATCAATGTTATATTGTTCCCAATGTTGTAAATATATACTATATAGTTACAACTAAATAACACATGTATAATAATATAGCAATATATATTTTTGTATAGCACGTTATTGTTTGACTAATTCATTTAATCCATTTGGTTTTTTTTTGTTTCTGAACATTTATGCTATGTCTGAAAAGAATCAGTGATCCATTTAAAGAGTAAGGGACTGGATTTGCATCTCTTATTGTTTTGAAGAGATTTATTAAATAAACTAAGGGATAAAAATAATCTTGTAGGTACAAAAAGTTCTCATATTAGAAATTGAACTTGTTATACATTAAAACCAGGGTTTATTTAATTTTATTGTTTATTTCTTGCACCACATTCAGCAGTACTTTAAGGCTACTCCAAGCTTAATACTTAGGGATCATTTACTGGCATGCAAAGTCTGCACACTTAGCTATCCACTGGAATTCTAACGTCAGCGGTTTAATTATAAAGACATTACATTCTTAAGCTTTTTACATTGATCCTTAAAAAGCTTTCATACTTTACAAGAGTGTTTTCATAATCTGCTACCTCCTTTTGTTTTGGACAAAATGTATAGACAACTGAGGTTTGTATTGCAATGTTGGCTCTGTTATTATAAAAAAAATGGTTATTGCTAAATGTCCAGCAATCTTAACTAGTTAAATGATGTCTAACCAATTGTTGGCCCAATATAGTTGTTACAAATATGATTGGAAAATTCAAATAGTAATAGGAAAGCTGATGTCCAATAATATAATGTTAAAAATAAAGGAGCAGGGTAGTTATGGATTTGTCTACCACTAAAGCAAAGAAAGAAAAACTGGAGAGAAATAGTCAATAGAAAACATTTTCATCTTTGTGGTCTTTCTCACCCTTGTAATGTTGCTCATTTCTGCTATAAAGTGATGCCATCGAGATAACACAAACTAGGAAACTAGGAACAAGAGTTACATTTCAAAGCAACTGTCAGGAATTTCTCAAAGACAGAACAGATGAAGTTCCACCTCCGGGATGGGAGCCAGCAGCGATGCTGGAGAAAGACACACTTCTGAGAGGTCAGAAATGTGGAAGCAGCCGTGGAATGGATGGCGTCGTCTCTGGGTTTTTCCACGTGACTGACAATTTTGTAGCCCGGTGATGCTATGGCTCCCATCAGTGGTTTCTGACCTTTGCCCCTGCAGGTGTGTGGGGATTGCAGCTGGAGCCTTCAAGCACAGACCTGAAGAGTCTAAACAGATGCTCATACGCTCAGCTTGTGTGTGCAATCCACTCCTCATTTCTTGAGGCTGAACTCCTTCAGAAAATTAGTCTCAGCTGAAGTAACTGAGGAGCTGTCCACACTCTAAGCCCAGCACATAACGGTTGTCATTTTTTTTCCCGGTGATGAAATTGCGGAAGAGGGAAGTCTGAGAGTCAGTTCAGAGTTGAACTGGCCATTCAAGTTCTCTCAGGAACAAATATTTAGTTACCTCTTTGTAGAGAGAAGTGCCTAAAAAGTACGTATTGTTGTTAAAAAGTGGACAGTAAACACGATTGGCCACAGGCTGTGGCAAGGGGGCAGATAGACTTGACACCTAGACATGAGCTTGAGTGCATTGAAGAACAATGTTAAATCAAACAACATCTAATGAACTTTCAGTAAAAATATATTTGGCAGTTCTATGGGGTTTGAGGGTCAAAGAAACCAGGTGTGGCTTCTAGGGAGAGTTACAAAAAAGGGGAGCAAATGCAGGTACTGTTCATGCTAGCTGCAGGTGCTAGTCACATGGGATACAGGTGCTATATTTGCTGACTGTGGATGCTGATAACATGGACTGCCCATACTCTCACACACTTATACACAACTCACACACTCACAAACATACACACACCCATGCAAACTCGCACATACACATATTCACACACACACACATACACTCAAACACATCCGCACACTCTCATACACAAACACAGTCACACACAATGACATACTCATAAACGCGCTCACTCAGACAAACAGACACTCACACACTCATGCACACAATCATACACAGTCACACAATCTCATACAAACTCACACACACAGCCTCATTCACATACACACACACACTCACAAACTCCCACACTACCACACTTATATACACATTCATCCACTTTCATACACACACACCCAGACTCACACACTTATGCCCACGAGAGTGACTGGATTCCTCAGCAGGTTAGGACCTCCTTTATTTCATGCAGCTTTCCATGTTCTATGTCAGAGCCTGTAAGGTACATGTGTATGCGTTGTATGGAGCTCCTGAGCTTCTCCAGGCACAGAGTCCTGCTGTCACGAGACTTGCTGTCCATCTTTGTCCCTGAGGAAGGGAGCAGGAACAGGTCCCTGACACAGCTCTGTCACATGGGACCTCAAGAGGCACAGTCAATGTGGCTTGACAGCAGTACTCTTTCCTCCCTCTCCTACCTGCTAGTGTCCATGGCCCTGGATCTCTGGTTGCCTCCTAGAATGTCCTGGATGTGTGGTGATGGTGGCCCCAGCATCTAGTTGCTCTACCTCCCACAACCAGAGTCACTCATGAGGGTGCTTGTGTCCTCGGCAAGCTTCTGTACTGGGCTTGAGCCAGAAAGCAAACTGGTGGCCATCCTAGACCCCAGAGAAGCCACTGCTGCCACCCTGGACTCAGAGAGGACCTCGTGGCCACCACTATCACGAACGGGGGGCAGTGACACAATGCTCCCAAGCCCCCACATCCTGGTCAGAGTAGACACCAGCTATCTGAGAAATTGCCTGCTCAAATGTGAGACTGCCCCTAATGCCGTGGGCCTCCAGAACCCTGTGTTCTTTCTGTCTGTTGCCATTCTGTGTGTTTTGTTTGAAGGCATACCCAGGGATGCTCAGTGACTGCCTGCAGTGCTTGGGGACCAAGAGGCTCTGGGTTGGTGAAGAACCTGTGCCTGCAGCCTGGCCTTTCTAGAGCCGAGCCGTGGTCCCAGCTGTGGGTTGCAGGTGTTAACCACGTGGGCTGCAGTTACTGGTCACTGTATCCTTGCATGTGCTGATCACATGGGATTCAGAGTCTAGTCATGAAGGCTACAGGTGCTGGTCACGTGGTCTGCAGGTCACATGTGAGCGTGTGAATGTAGGGTTGTGTGGGGGGGTGATTGGATGTGAGTATGTGTATGTGTGTGGGTGCATGTCTGGGTGATTGTGTGTGAAGGTGTAACATGAGAATGGGTGTGTAAAAGTGTGCATGTCAATATGTGATTGTGGTATGTGCCTGCACAAGATATTGTGTGAAAGTTACCATGTGAATGTGGGTGTGTTTTGTGTGTTCATGGGTGATTTTGTGTGTGTGGAGGTTTGCTTGGGTGTAAATGTGTGTGAATTCACATACATGTGTGTGCATGTATGAGAGGGAGAGTGTTCTTTTAGCACCCACCACAGACTTCAGGGGGTGGCTGGCTTGTTGCTGTGTGTTCCCACCTACTTGTCTTATATTGCTATGAAATGCTGAAGTGCTTAGCTCAAGATGGCTCTGCTTCTCATACTTCTACTTGCGTCCCGAGTCCTTCTCCTGTGAATTTCAGAGACAGGTTCTAACACTCTATAATCTATGTTCTTCTACTTAAATTTCTGTGCAGGCATTCAGGAAATATTTGCTGAATGAGGAAGAAAATTTAACAAATTAACAAAACTCTCTTCACAGTTAACACTGAATATTTTCAAGTTCAGGTATCCACAGGGTGCTTATAGAAAGAACTTCTGTCCAACCTTGCCTTTCTCCTGATCTTATTCCTTTCTGTTCTAATCTAATGGGATGCAGAATGCTTTCTGGGAAGCATGCTTAGAATAATGCAGACGCGGGGCTGGTGGTGAGCTACAGTTGCACCAGAAAAGTGAATTTTTAGAAAATATTTACCACGTTGTGTTTTACTGTTCAACCCAAATAGACCTGGTGCAGGTTTTGAGTTACATTCTATCATCATGAAAACAATTTTAATCTCTCAATTCCTTCAAGCACTGGCTACACTTGTGTGAATCAAGAAGGAAATATGTAATAATAACAGACCTTGGTCCTGAGCTCACCAGCCCCCCACAAGTGATGAAAACACAGCAAACAAGAACAATGACAGCCAGTCAATCTCCACAAATGCCCCTAATTCTGCCTCTAATGTCACTGTTAATGCAAGCAAAGGGAAAATGAAGGTACTTCTTTTCAGAGAAGCAGTGAAAGTAGATTAAAAACACGCCCAGCTTCCAGCACTTGCATTGTGGCCAGAGACTGGCAGGGAAACTCAGGTGATGGGGTTCTGGAGGCCCCTTTAGGACTGACTGTTCCTTCACACTCTCTGAGAGTTCTGGAATGCAGAGAGGCCAGCAGAGGCTGTACCTTCTCTCCCATGGTCTCCTGCTCTCTCTCCTGCTTGCAGATGCAGCTCCAGCCTCTGTCATTTAGCTGAAGTGGCACCCCCACCTGGCCTTGGGAATATCATAGTCATGGGGCTATCATAGGTGCCCTTGTCCTTCACTTTGCCTTGCCTTTGCTGTGATCTGCTGTTTTATCACTTGTCCTCGGCTTAGTTTGGCGTTTGCTTTGTCCTTCTACAGATGGCAGGTGAAAGTGGTGTTGCCTTAGCCCTGTTACTGCCATCTAAGTGGATCCATCCAGAGTCTCCTTGTGGCTGTGCAGTTCTACCATCAGACTCTGATGGGCATTTGCAATCATCGCGTGGCTCCAGGTCCCTCATTACTCAGCAGGTAAATGATGAGTCATGGCAGTTTGTTTCTCTTTCAGGAAAAGGGGAAGGGACCAGGTTGTGGGTACAAGCCTCAGACACTGATATTCGGGGTTGAGAGCAAGGGCAGAGCTGAGCCTTTGGGGCCTGGGTCCTTCCTGCTCTAGTGGGAACTGTGGCCTTCTTGCGCCTGGCACTGAAGCCATCCTGGTTGGTCCCCTCTCCCACGCAAGGATTGGCAGGAGGCCTTCAGGGAACTGGGAAAGAACAAAGTGAGAGTCTCACAGCCCAGCAGGCAATGGGGGCCTTGTCTGGCCCGCTGTGCTGCAGTGGCCACAGCTGTGATGTCTCACCTACCCAGGAGAGCCACGCTATCCCCAGAGCTGGGCCCCAGGGGTTGGATTCTGAGCTTGCTTGTCCCACATCCATGTGAGCCCTGCGGGACAGACAGACATGTGGCATTTCAGCACTGTGCTCTCCGCCCCAGTGGTCCTTGTTGCAAGGGCACAAGGGAGTGAAAGAAACATCAGGACCTGAGGTTGACCTCAGAAATATCGGGGACACTTTCTGTGAGTTGGGCTCCACCTAATTGCTGCCTGACAGCTGTGGGAAGCCCACTGCAGATGTGGAGGTTAGGGGAGGCACACACCAGTTCTGTATGGAGTGATACACCAGTATGATACACACATGCATACCGTACATACATACTCATGGGTTCTGTTGGAAATCAAACACACAGTATGGTACAGGCATACGTACACACATAGGACAGTATGATACAGGCATATGTACACACACAGGTTCTGCATGAAATCATGCAATATGATACATACATACATACATACATACATACGCATACATGAGTTCTTTATGAAATCACACAGTATGATACATACATACATATATACGAGTTCTGCATGGAACCGGTGACTGGGGGTGGGGAGGAAACAAATCCTGGAGGAAGAGAGTGGGCATGTATAAATGGATGTAGTTACATGTGTATTCATGTCTGTATCTGTATCTCTGTATATGTATATATATGTTTGTGTGTGTTTGTGTGTGTCTGTATGTGCATATGTTTGTGCGTGCATGTTTGTATGAGTGTCTGTATTCATGCATGTGTGTATGTATGTTTGTGAATACATGTCTGTGTGTGTCTGCAGAAACCAGCCCCTATTGCCTCTCTGCCCCCCTGGTACCACCAGAGTATGCAGCACATTCCAGGCCCTGGGGAGCACCAGCCAGCACGGCCCAATCACTAAGGAGATTTCATTACAGTGAGGAAGGATCTATTCATTACAGCACATCTGTGCTTCAGAGAGTGACAGATTTCAGGGAGCACAATAAGCCTCCCAGATGTCAGAAGAGCCCCCCCAAGATGAGTCACTGTTATTTATCTTTTTTTGAATTTTGATATCAAAGAAAAATATCATTAAGATGAAAAATAAATTTCTACAGATGATTTGTTGATTTATTTGGATGTTTAATATTTTTGTGAATTTTTTACAGTGATCCAATTGTGGTCAGTTGTTTGTGCAAATTATATTATTTTCTTCTCTCCCTCTTACAAACTCCTAACAATATGATTTGAAAGGTACACCAATTGAGGAGTGGGATTTCCTTTCATACTTTGTAAATCTACGCTGACTCTGTGGCTAGTCATAGCTGACAGAAAATGGCACAACCGATGCTCTATAAAGTCTAGAGGTTAGTTTTACATAAAATTTCACCGTTTCATAGTACAATCATGGCAGTCCAATTGGAAGGGGGGGAAAAGGCAGAGGAAAATACCCATGACCCAAACTTAATAGCCAAATTTGTAAATAAGAATATTTAGCCCTTGTAGTCCAATCAATGCTCTATGCAATGAATTAAATTATTCAAGCAAAACTAGCAGAACCCATCCAACCCTAAATAATAAATATTGCAGTTCCATGCCTTTAAGTTTTTGTTATCTAGTGGTATATATCTGATCCAAAATAAATAGATTTACCTACAGGCTATGTTTCTCTTCTAAGTTTGAAATTTAATAATAAAATAATATAATGTAATTCAGATTCAGCCATCATAATATAATCCATCGTAAGGTTACTTATCCACTAATAAAGGGAGAATTCTACTTACTACAGAGATTAAAAAGTAAATACATTCATCATGGTTAAACATAAAGAAAACAAAGTGAGGAAGAACGAACAGAAACTCTTGAAAATATAATTGAAGGCAGTCAGCAAGCAGTGGTAGATTCTAAAGTATTATTTATTTGAGTATTTTTCAATGTTAGAAAGTAATTTGGATAGTTGATGCAATTTATTATATCATAGTCATCATATTTTTAAAACATATTTTTGAAAATTATATTGTATTGACTGAAAAAACCATTTATCCAATTATTTTAGAGAGATTACATGTGGCCAAAATGGTCAATATTGTCATAGGGTAAATAAAACAAATGGTAAATAACACAAAAAAAATCCAAATTTATTCAGTTACTCGATAAGTTTGTTTTCTAAATGAAAACAAAACGTATAAATGAACAAGCCAGGAGAATAAATACATTCATTTCATTTAAATTAAAGTCAATGTAACAGCATGGTTTTATAAAATGACACAATGATGAACTGTCTGTCCTCAGACCTCTCATCCAAGCACAGTTGGAAATCAACTGCTACTCAGAGGAAAATGATCCACCTGTTGGGTTGAAGTACACATTTTCCTCCAAAGACTATGCCTAGTTCAGTAGGAGTCATTGAGTACGTCCTTCATTGGCTCAGAAATTTGAGAAATTCTTACTGAAAAACCCTGCTGCAAACTACAGAAAAAGGCAGCAAGAAGACAGGGAGATGAAGCATGAGAGGTTATGGCTCTATTCCCAGAGAAAGAAGAAATAGCAGAGGATTTTCCACCTGGGCCTTAACCGAGATGGAGGTCATAGGACTTCCTGTTGCTCTGCCTCCCCAATCAGTCCTCCATGATGCCAGAAGCCAAAGCTGAAGTCATAGTACCACCTGCTGGGCAAACTAAGGACGGCAAAATAGACTGAGAAAATAGAAAGCAGGGGAACAAAAGTAGAAAAGCTCAGAGAGAAGGATAAATGTCAGACACCAAAATTAAGGATGTAGAAGTATATGATCTCATTGCTAAAGTTGTTATGATAGTTATTATGAAGAAAACCAGTGAATCTGAGAATTAATGAAATGCAAACAGATGTCTTTAGAGGTTTTAAAAAATTAAAAAGAAGTTCTGGGGAAAAAAAAACTCTCTCGAGCTGGAAGACAATTCAGTGAATTTAATGGCTAAGTACATGATAGTGCATGAGGTGTGGTTGAGTTTAATTTCCATCACCGCAAGGTCCTGAGCACTCCCTGGACTGTTAGGAGGAGTCCCCAAGCATTGGCCAGCTGGGGCCCCCAAATCAGTATCAGATGTAAAATTGTGTGTGTGTGTGTGTGTGTGTGTGTATGTGTGCTTGCTTCCACATGCAATCACACGTGCATGTGGGTATGAAACATACTTTCTGGAAGTTATATATGCAACAAGAAATCTGAAAACCACATCATTAGCCTTAGCAATTCAGTGGGAAGAGTCAGTGAAATAAATCATTAAAATTTATAAAAGATATAACCAAAGGGCCTGAGACATATTAAAGCAGATAGAGTTCTCTCCTTGTACTCTGCTAACTAATCTTGGGTTTGATCCCAGTTATCCAATATGGTCTATTGATACCACCAGAAATAATTCCTGAGTGCATAGCTAGGAGTAGCCTGTGATCATAATCAGGTGTAGCCCACAAACAAACAAATGAAAATTTCAAAGGTAGTAAATAGAGTAGGAGAGGGAAGTACTATTTAGAAAAAGTATAAAAACTCTATGGGATCTCTCAATTCCTTTAGAGGAGAAAATTTAAATGCAAATGAATATCACAGGAGGGACGAGAAAAGCTGTGGAGTGAAAAAATAAGCACACAACAACATAGAAAAGGCACTCGCTAAGGCTATTAGCTACCTAGATCAAAAACTCTACAGTGTTAGTCCCTCTCTTTCTGACTCATTTCACTTAACATGATACTCTCCATGTTGATCCACCTATGTGAAAATTTTATGACTTCATATTTTCTAAGAGCTGCATAGTATTATATTATGTAGATGTACTAAAGTTTCTTTAACCAGTCATCTGTTTTTGGGCACTCTGGTTTTTTCCAGGTATTGGCTATTATAAACAGTGCTGCAATGAACATATAAGTGAAGATGTCATTTCTACTATACTTTTTTGCATCTCTGGGATATATTCCCAGAAGTGCATTGCTGGGTCAAATGGGAGCTTACTTTCTGATTTTTTGAGAAGCGTCCATACTGTTTTCCAAAAGGGAACCAGTCAGCATTCCCACCAGCAGTGAAGGAGAGTCCCTTTCTCCACACATCCACACCAACACCGGTTGCTTTTGTTCTTTTGGATGTGGGCCAATCTCTGCGGTGTGAGATGATATCTCATTGTTGTTTTGATGTACATCTCCCTGATGGTTAGAGATGATGACCATTTTTTTCATGTGTCTTTTGGCTACTCAAATTTCTTCTTTCAGAAATTTTATTTGCACTCATTTGTAGAATATAAAGTAACAGAATGGGAGACTAAAACCTAAGAATAGTAGAGCTAAGCACCAACAGAATCAGCTTAGAAACCATCCTCACATGCTGGGAGAAAAGGCAGCTCAGATAGAGAAGGGACCACCAAGTAAAGGTGCTAGGACGGCCCGCTCGGGATGGGAGATGTGGGCTCAAAGTAGACTATAGACCAAACATGATGGCCACTTAATACCTCTATTGCAAACCACAACACAGAGAGAGAGAGAGAGAGAGAGAGAGAGAGAGAGAGAGAGAGAGAGAGAGAGAGAGAGAGAGAGAAAGAGAAACAGAATGCCCTGCCACAGAGGTGGGTTAGGGTGGAGGGGACTGGGATGGGGTGGTGGTATGGATGCTGGGATCATTGGAGGTGGAAAGTGGACACTGGTGGAGGGATAGGTACTCAATCATTGTATGACCAAAAATTAAGCACGAAAGTTTGTAAGCCTGTAACTGTACTTCTCAGGGATTCATTAATAATAATTTAAAAAAGTCTACAGTGTCAGAGAGAAGAGGATGCCATTTTATAAAATTAAAAAATGAAAACTCTTAGCCAATAATACTATTTCTGGAAAAAATGTATAAGGTATGAGGGATAAACAGAGACTTTCCAGGAGAAATACAAGTGAATAGGAGTTAGTCTCATCAGCTTTTCCTAAGACAAATGTTGAGAGGAGTACTTCTCCAGATAAAGGAGAGGAAAAAAATAAACAGAAGAATACAAACTATGGCAAGCTGATGATTAGTGAAATATAATCATGAAAAGGGCCAGAAGGATAACTCAAGACTTAGCACATGCTTTTCATGCAGCAGGACTGGATTGATTGATTCCCATCACCGCATAGTCTCCAAGCACTGCTGGGACTAAAAGGAAGTAGCCACTAAGAACCTCCAGGGATGACCCTAAAACAAAATTAAAAACAAACAAACAACAGAATCATAAACAACAAGTATAATATAAGACAATGAAGGGATTCAAGAACATTTAAGGCACATTATAGAGATAAAGATAAAATTTCTACAAGCAAATCATTCTAAGTCATAGCACATAAAATGTATTTTAGATATAGAAAGTTGATAAGCTAACATCATAATTGCAAAACAAGAATGACTGTTAGAGACAGAGAGTAATTGAAACATTAATATTTAAGACTTAATTGTATATGCTATTAGCATTATAATTTATTAATGAGCACAGTATCTGATATCAGATTAACACATCTTATAGGTCTATAAGCAATACATATAAATAAAAAACTTGTGAATAAATTTTTGTTGCAAAAATTAGGTTATTATTGCATATATTCTATAAATAAATGTCTAATATTAAAATTAAAAGCTACATGATATCTTGGGCTGGAGCGATAGCACAGCAGGTAGGGCGTTTGCCTTGCGTGGCTGACCCTCCTGACTCGAGTTTGATTCGTCTGCCCCTCTCAGAGAGCCCTGCAAGCTACAGAGAGTATCTCGCCCACACAGCAAAGCCTGGCAAGCTACCCGTGACATATTCGATATGCCAAACACAGTAACAACAAGTCTCACAATGGAGATGTTACTGGCCCACTTGAGCAAATCGATAAACAATGGGAGGACAGTGCTTCAGTGCTTCAGTGTTACATGATCTTAGTTCTTATCTTTATTTTAAATTGTCTATACATTTATATTTAAGAAAACATGATGAATCCATAATAAGATGTCTACTTTTTCCCTTATAGTTCCAGAAAGAGAATCTATTTTATACTTTTATAATATAATTTAATTCTTATAAATTATTCATCCTGAGTGAAAAAGAAACAGATTTTGAGTATTATGAACTACTCATAGAAATAAAATAAAATAAAATAAAATAAGACACTGTATCACTGTCTTCCCATTGATCTCCGATTTACTCGGGCAGACACCAGTAACATCTCTATTCCTCCCAGCCCTGAGGCTTTAGCAGCCTCTTCTTACACATCTTTTCCCAATGATTGGAGGCTCTTTTAGGGTCAGGGGGGATAATAATGCTGAACTTTGTGACCTTGGACTCTGGACTCAACAGGATCCAGAACAGAGATCCTCTGCCTGCTTCCCCCGTCTCCAGTGAATCAGGGATCACACCCAATAGCCACACCCTACCGGCACCAGATAATCTCATTGGCCACCCTCCAGAACTCACACATGCTCCTCCCAGATGGGAGTATAAAAGGAGTTCCTCAGAGCCACACCACTGGATTCTGTGCCAAGCTGTGGGGCGGGTGAGAACCCTCCCCACCCCAAGGGACCCAGCCCTGGCAGCCGACCTCCACCGCCCAAAGTAAGGCACAGAGGTGAGAAATTAGAAGGGTTGGATTAAAGTTTAAAAGAGTTTTATTTTGTTACTGTTAACTATTAATATATAACAAAATTTTCATAAGCTGAAGTGGCTTCAAAAAAACCTATTATTTTTTCCTACTATCTGTAAGACCTTTAATTCTCAGTGGAATGATTCTTTTCTGAGGTATTTCGCATAGCTGCAGTCAGATGTCAACTGGGTTGCGGGCAAACAAAAAACTCCACCAGGCTCGAAAAAGATGGTTAAATCAAGTGTCTGTCACAGGCCAGCTCTCTGTCTCGGCTGGGATATCTCTCAGAGCACAGACCTCTGATCGCTGTATTATATTTAGGATTCTCAAGGAATGGCAGATGCTCTAATGTGGGAGGTAGCATTGTTGGGAAAAAGAAAAACAAGGTAAGATGCTGGAGCAGATACTGAAGCGTGGGGTTTGCCATTTTATTACCTCGATTCAAGTTCCACACAAAGTCACCTATGTCAGTTTCCAAGAAAAAATGAGCTATATGGCAGTCAGTTGGTGAAGCTTATGAAAAGGACTCAGGAAAGAGTGAAAACTGCTTTTTTGTATTTTTATTTTCATTTCTCTTGGGTGTGTGATAGGAAAATAAAAACAAAATATTTAAACACATTTCATGTGAGAGATTATCAACCATTCAATAATGCTTGCCACCTGTTTTTGTTTAGCTTTGGAGGGATATTCATATACTAATATTAAATTAAATATGACATTTGATTAACACCATATGTATAAATATATACACATATTTGAAATCATATTATAATAGTTCTTTTATTTTCATGAAATAGTAATCAAAGAAATACTCCAGAGTTATATGTATATAATTTTATTCTCACCTTTTAATTTTAAAAGATCTTAATATCCTAAAGTAAGCATCTGTAACCTCTGTCTTTAAATTTATTCTTTGATTATTCTGTTAGTTTTTACATTTTTCAGTCTAATCTAATTATGCTTAGTATTTTAAATGGAATTTAAGAATTTAAGACTTTGTATTTGTGAGTAATGTATGCATGTATGTATGTGTGTGTGTACAGCTGTAATGTTTAGCTAGACATATATGTATATACATATACACACATATTGGTGGGACACATGCATATATACACATATATATGTATAAATACTCACACATATATTTGTGATACACACAACATGTTGTGCTATTCCAGGGATCAAACTCAGGGTCTCAGTCATAAAAGACTAGTACTTTGCCACCAAGATAGATCCTCACCCTCTATAGAAAAATGTTTTTTGTTTACCTTCACGTTACATCTATTTATTTCTCCTTCAGTTATGACTCTTTATTCAAAAATTATTTTCTTTATTGTTTCCACTTTAAGCATGGCTCTTGTTTTCTCAATTTCACAAAGGAGAATTTAGTTTTGTTCTGTGTCTATTTTTTGGTTAGGATATCTAACCACCACTAGCTCATTTTTAATAACGAAACAATGTAATTAAAAAGAACTTCAGTGTATGAAGCCCAAGGTTCCTTTTCAGCTTGCTTTCACTCATACTTTTATCTGTTCTGTTTCTAAAAAATACTGTATGTATTTGCAATACCATTGATCCAATTTTGTTGTACACATACATGAAAAGGAAACTGGAAAGTACTATTAGAAATAATTTGCAGATGACAAGACTTCATGAAGTAGCAAATCCCTCCTCAATTGCAGGCTGTGAATGTACTATTCAATTGTATGTTATTTCATTTCTGAAAGAAGAAACAGCATGACATGATTTTTGAAAAAGGAAAAAATGCTTTATCCCGCCCAGTCAACAACTTTCAGAAGCGAATCCCTATAATCCTGATGTTTCTGTAAAATGAGAAGGTTCCTTCCCTCTTTCAATCATTAGAGAATGGAGGATGAACACTCAAGGACATGTTCTATTCAGTAGCTTTGAGAAACAATTGCTGCTCACAGTGTATTGTCAGAGAACCGTTCTTTATACAAAGTCATTCACCAGGAATGCCTTAAATACTTTTATTTGCTCATTATAAACTTGGGGGGAAAGCTTTATAAAGATATCTAAATTAAATAATTATCTTTCAGGTGAAATAGAGAACAGCTGACTTTATTATATCAATCACAATATTCATTATTTTTACTTAAGTTATCTACACACATATAATTAAATCATTATTTTTTTTATAACTTTCTATTGTAATGATGACAGGAGCTATTTATGGAGCCCTGAAAAAAAAAAAGAAAGAAAATGGAAAGGATGGGCTAGTCACTGCATTCAGGACAATCTTTAAAGTCATTTTCTTCTTTGACTTTCTTATTCAGAAATCTTCCTCCATCTTAAAAGTTGAAATTTAGCATCACAATATGACATTTAAAAAAATGTGTCATTTCTTGAGCACGACAAATACATATCTTCATTTTCAGATCTCCCATCATGCCTTTTATAATAGTACCACAATGATTCAGTTAAAAAAAATCATTAAGTGGGATCTGATCATGGCTGTTTGGTCAATAAACTAAATTAAGATGCTTTTTAAGTGAGAGAGGAAATATGCAGTCATTCCAAGGGATAAATTTTCCTTTCAATTTTTTTTATTTATTTTAATTTTGGACTGGAGTGATAGCACAGTGGGTAGGGCATTTGCCTTGCACGTGGCCTGGGTTTGATTCGACCAACCCTCTCTGAGAGTATCTCGCCTGCAAGGCAAAGCCTGGCAAGCTACCCCTGACGTATTCGATATGCCAAAAACAATAACAACGATTCTCACAATTTGTGGTGAGACGTTACTGGTGCCCACTTGAGCAAATTGATGAACAACAGGAGGACAGTGTAGTGCAGTGCTATTTTAATTTTGAGGCCACACCAGGGGATGCCCGCAGGTAGCTAGTTACTTCCCACACTGTGTTTGGGGTTATTTCCTGCAGTGCTTGAACCTGGGCCTGGAGCCAACATATGACTCAGGTAGTCTTTGAGCTACTTTCCCAACCCCCCTGGGGACTTCTATACAGACAGCTAAATAGATATTCCATAAGATAGTGACTAAAATAATTATTTTGACAAGAAGAATAAATATGGAAAACAACCCACCTGCCTTCCCAAATACATTTGTTTTTCTTGGATGTTTTCCAAATTTTCTCTCCTAATCTATGACATCTTCTATTAACTCTTCCCCTTTGGATAATGGCCAAGTTAACATGCTTCATGAATAAGATATATGAAATAAAACATTTAAAAATACCTAACTTTCTCACCTGATTTAAAACTGCTTTTTATATTTTTGTCTTTCCTTAGTTGCCTCTGCTTATATCTTTGATAAGATCATGGGTTATGATTTGCTTTTTCTCTCTTCATAATTTGAAAATGAAAACCTTCTTAATTTTAACTATTCTGATTCTTTTTAGATTAAAAACTTTGTCCAACTTTGTACTGATTATTCTTGCATGGAAAGGAGTCAAAACATCCGTTGACCTATTTGCTTCCCGCTTTGTGTTTATATATATTTTGTAAGGAAACTGAGTCAATGTGTCAAGGAAACTTTCATTTTCACTAAATTATTTTTTCATTTACCAGCCTTAAGTGGATTCCATTCATCTTAAGTGACTGAGATTATTAATATTTTCTTTGTTTCTTGCTTTCTTTCTGGCATTATGTAACCAGTTTTACTTCAACACAAGTAAAATATCGGGAAGTAAACTCTGAACCTCATACTTGTTCTGGGGAGTTTCTAAGATATTGAACCATCTTCTGAGTTCCCTGATATTATTTTTAACATGACGAGAGAAAAATATCAAATTTAGTGCTGCATTTGCAATATCTGTAACATGTGTATATTAAAAATGAAAGAAACAACACCTGACTAAAATTAGCAAGATAGAACTTAATTAAAATGTCTTTGTTGGGTCTGTCTGGAGAGATAGTAGAGCTGGCAGGGAACCTGGCTTACACAAGTTCAATTTCCGGTATTCCATACAGTCTCCAGAGGACTGCCAAGAATGATTCATGAGAACAAAGTCAGGGATAAGCCATGGGTAACATGGCCATTTATGGTCCAAAAAGAAAAAGAAATTGAGTCTGTTTATATTTATTTGTATAATTACTTCAAAATTATCCTGCCACATAATCCAGAACAATTACCACCATCTCTCTTCTGATTGTTTCATATTGCCTTAGTTTTTTATTTACATGATGCTTCAGCCCTATACCCCTCCAAAAGGAAGGTATTTTTAGACACCAACTGACTCATTCGGCCATGGAAGAAATCCTTCTGGAAACTTGTGAGAATGGGAGGTATACGGTCCAAGAATCTTTGTGTCACATTACAAACTTTTGACATTGATAGCAAATATTCCTGATTGTTAGATTCTGCAAGGTGAGGGCTGGGATCTACCATTGTTCAAGAGCTTTTGAGAAATTATCTCTCCAGACTTTCTTGTTTCTGTAGTGTAAGAAAGATTGTTCTTCTTCTGTAGACTCACAAGGCGAGGGCTTTTCTCAACATTATCTCAATGCTTTCCCAAAACCTGTTGTTTTAAAGTTCCCAAAATTCTCTGTAATCCCTGACGATCCTATCAAATGATAATCAATGGTAATATGAGTTATTGTTAATCCATATCTCAGACTCTGGAATTCTGACTTCATTACTTGGAGAGAGAGAGAGTTTAGCAAAATTTAGATAGGAAATATTTTAATCTTGAAAAGTCATTAGTAGTCATTGGTCATCAGCCATTGTAGTGTGGAATTAGCGATAGACAATAGTTAACTAAATGTATTTGCCGTGCTGTAGTAAGGTTATTTTTGTTTGGGGGAAAAATCAGAAGACTGACATGGTTCCCTTACAATTGGTTAGCAACAGTTTACTTAGTATATTTCCTCATGATTATATTTTATTCAGTTGCCTTTTGAACTAGCCAAGCAAATATATTTATTTATTTTTATCATTTTTTGCCTCCCTTCCATTGTTTAAGCTTATTTATATGGCAAACTCATACCTTATATTTTGCTCTTTTTCCCTTGTTGACTTGAAATAAACTTCTCAACTGGGACACAGTCCTAATATTTTGCCTAAAACTTTGACTAGCTCTATAATGATGGCACACTCACACTTTGGAATCTTTACTTCATTATTTGTAAACAGGTTTTTGCAAAGTTTCCTATAGAAACAGATAAATATTTCAAACTCAGCAGCTATTTAAGTTAACTAACCACTGAAACAACCTCTTGTGAAGGGAAGTCTTCTGAGTGATGCTCTGGAGGCTCAAGCATTCCATTTGTGACCAGTGTGCATGTCACTGAAGAAGCCCTAGAACACAATGCTTGGACCCAGTGATAGTTCTGGGATTACTTGGGCCACCCAGTGGTTCCAGGGATATCTTGCACCACAACAGGCAATGTTCAGCTCACCCAGGGATGTTAAGGGACCGGGTAATGTCTGGAATCCATCTCAGGTTGGGTTTACTAGCAAGAACCTTAAACACTGTACTATCTTCCTGACTCTAAACAAACATATTTAAAGGAAAGTGAAAGGAATCCTGCTTCAGCAATTTGAAATTCTTGACATTAAATTGGTCACATTAGATCTAGCAGTTTGTTAGAATTATAACTATACAAGTGACATAGATTTTTAGTGCTCCTATCTCAAACACCTGGAATGGGAAACGACTGAAATGGGAAAGCATGGGAGTGAAAATAGATGGTCGGCAACTACACCACCTCCGCTTTGCTGATGACATCGTTCTAATAACACCAAACATCAGCCAAGCGGCACAAATGCTGAACGACTTTGACCGTGAATGTGGAAAGGTAGGACTACAGCTGAATCTTACGAAGACAATGTTTATGAGAAACAGCCTTGTTCCTGACGCTCCATTCACTTTCAACGGAACCACCATCTCCGAATGCAACAGTTATATATACCTAGGTCGAGAAATCAACATGATGAATGACCTGGCACCTGAGTTGCGCAGGAGGAAGAGAGCGGCTTGGAATGCCTTCAAGAGCATTGAAGAAATAACTAAAAGGACAAAGAACCTCCAGCTACGAGCACATCTCTTTGATTCCACTGTTCTTCCTGCATTAACATATGCCTCAGAGACCTGGACCCTACGAAAACAGGATGAGAACGCTATTTGGGTCTCTCAAAGAAGAATCAAAAGAGCTATGCTTGGAATATCACGATTCATTTAAATGAGAGAGATAGAATCCGGAGTTCTGATCTTCGTCAATGCTCAAGAATCAGGGACGCTGTCTCATTTGCCAAGACATCAAAAATCAGATGGGCTGGACACGTAATGAGGTTTACAGACAACCGCTGGACTAGAGCCATTACTGATTGGATTCCACAGGACACCAAAAGATCACGTGGACGCCCACCTACAAGATGGTCAGACTTCTTCGTCAAGATCCTGAATGATCGGTTTGAGGCTCTGCATGTTCCTAAAATGAACAGATACCATTGGGCTACTCTAGCACGCAACTGGGATGAATGGAGACATTACTGGCACCCGCTAGAGTAAATCGATGAATAACGGGGATTAAGTGATTAAGTGATCTCAAACACCAGCAAATAAAAGAATAGTGTAAATTTTATTTAAACTTTTTATACAACTACATATGTTTCTTAAAAGAATATTTGGAAATACCTTGTTTCTACTTGACTCTTTGTAGAATACTCATTTAAGAACTATGTCATTTTCCAAGTAGAAAACTCATATAAGAACTATAAATATTATCTTGTCCCAATAAATTTTATTTTGAAATATGGGTTGCTATGTAATAATTTCAAATCCTCAGATCAAGTCCTCACAGTTTTTGCTATTATTCCTTAGTAGTTCTGCCATTTTACTTTAAAAAAAATAAGGTACATTGGCTTTACAATAGGATAAGATGTCAAAATACTGAGATAGATCATTACAATACCTTACCTACCACTAAAATGTCAATTCTCCTTCAGCACTATTGATAGGATGCATCCTGTCCATTTTCCCTGAACATATACCCTGATAATATCATTTTTGTTGTTGTCAAAGTTTTTTTTTAGTAGCCATTGCCTATTTATTGTTTTACTTACTACATATATCTTGTTAACTCTGTCTTCATGTAAATGACTTCTACTAAATGGTAGTAAGCAATTTATGGAAGTTGGGGTGAATTATGTTTTCCTAAAATTTCATATATTGAAATTATAAACTCCAGTGACACAAAAAGAACTGTATTTACCAATGTATCTTTAAAAGTCAACTAAGTTAAAATGAGATCATTATATGGGCATTAGTACAATATAACTGATCACTTAAATCACTTAATCACTTAATCACTTAATCCCCGTTATTCATCGATTTATTCGAGCGGGTGCCAGTAACGTCTCCATTTATCCCGGTTGCGTGCTAGCGTAGCCCAATGGTATCTGTTCGTTTTAGGAACATGTAGAGCCTCAAACCGATCATTCAGGGTCTTGACGAAGAAGTCTGACCATCTTACAGGTGGGCGTCCACGTGATCTTTTGATGTCTCGTGGAATCCAATCAGTAATGGCTCTAGTCCAGCGGTTGTCTGTAAACCTCATTACGTGTCCAGCCCATCTGATTTTTGATGTCTTGGCAAATGAGACAGCGTCCCTGATTCTTGAGCGTTGACGAAGATCAGAACTCCGGATTCTATCTCTCATTTGAGTGAATCGTGATATTCCAAGCATAGTTCTTTCGATTCCTCTTTGAGAGACCCGAATAGCGTTCTCATCCTGTTTTCGTAGGGTCCAGGTCTCTGAGGCATATGTTAATGCAGGAAGAACAGTGGAATCAAAGAGATGTGCTCGTAGCTGGAGGTTCTTTGTCCTTTTAGTTATTTCTTCAATGCTCTTGAAGGCATTCCAAGCCGCTCTCTTCCTCCTGCGCAACTCAGGTGCCAGGTCATTCATCATGTTGATTTCTCGACCTAGGTATATATAACTGTTGCATTCGGAGATGGTGGTTCCGTTGAAAGTGAATGGAGCGTCAGGAACAAGGCTGTTTCTCATAAACATTGTCTTCGTAAGATTCAGCTGTAGTCCTACCTTTCCACACTCACGGTCAAAGTCCGCCAGCATTTGTGCCGCTTGGCTGATGTTTGGTGTTATTAGAACGATGTCATCAGCAAAGCGGAGGTGGTGTAGTTGCCGACCATCTATCTTCACTCCCATGTTTTCCCATTCTAGTCGTCGCATGATGTTCTCGAGGGTGGCACTGAAGAGTTTTGGTGAAATGGTATCACCCTGCCGAACCCCTCTCTTGATATGGATGATTACATCTTTGTAGAATGGTGAGATCTTGGTAGTGAATCCGCAATAGAGCTCACGAAGGATCCTGATGTATTGAGTTTGTACGCCCTGATTGGCTCGGGCTTCCATGACCGCTTCCGTCTCAACAGAATCAAAGGCCTTCTTTAAATCAATGAACGTTAGACAGAGCGGCATCTTGAACTCCCGAGATACCTCAATGAGCTTGGTTATTGTGTGGATATGGTCAATGGTACTGAATCCTTTTCGGAATCCAGCTTGTTCACATGGTTGTCCTTCATCTAGTGTTCTGCTAATCCTATTTAGGATGACTCGAGTGAATAGTTTGTAGATGACAGACAATAGGCAGATTGGGCGATAGTTGCCAATGTCGTGGATGTCTCCTTTCTTGTATAGTAGTACAGTCTTGCTGGTTTTCCATTGGGATGGAACCTTGCATTCAGACACGTAGCGTGTGAAGAGTCGAGCCAATGTATTGATGAGTACTGATGGTAAGTTCTTCAGGTGTTCAGGTCTGATCTTGTCTGGGCCAGGTGCTTTTTGTTTCTTTACCGACGAGATGGCATGTTGGATTTCGCAAGGGAGAACATTGGGAACGACATATCCATCATGTGGTATGTGGTATGTGGGCAAGTGGATGTGGCTATTAAAGAGATCTGAGTAGAAGTCATGAATAATCTTCTCCATTGCCCTTCTGGAAGATGTGATAGATCCATCATGATGTCGGAGGGCAGTCATCTTGGTTTTGTAGTTGGTGAAGGACAGGCGGGCATTACGAATGTTTTTCCCAGCTTCTGCTGCATCTACCAGTACTGCTGCTCTCCTGTTTTTGAGGTCATCCTTGATGGCTTTTCTGCACTGTTTTGCCAGTTCGGACGTTTGTTTGTGGTTGCCTGAGATACGTGCCAAGCCACGTTGGCGAATAAGTTCAAGAGTGTTCGAAGACAGACGGTTTTTTGTGGTTATCTCTCTCTTGGCATTCCTTGCACAATCATGGAGGTGCTGAATCATTCGATCGTATTCCTCATCAATGTTGTCAATGACGGCATCTTCCCATGTTGCCGCAACAGAGCCAAAGATTTCCCAGTTGGTGGTTGTTCTGGGAGTCCTCTTCTTAAACCTTGCATTCTTTTCTCCTCGTTCTGTGAGGTAGAATTTTGCACGAAGAAGACGGTGGTCTGATCCCGTTTGGAATTTTGGGACAACAGCAACATCGGTTAGGCAAAACCGCCGATTGAATATGATGTGGTCTATTTCATTGTGGAACCGTCCATCGGGAGACTCCCATGTCCAATATAACTGATATCCTAATAAAAATAAGATTAGGACTTAGGCATAAACCCAGGGAAAACTATTTGAAGGTAAGGAAGATGACCTTCCTCAAAATAAAGAGAGGAGAGCACGGGGAAAACTGCCCTACTGACTTCTTGATCTCAGACATTCTTTGTTAGAAATGGAAGGGGATACAATTTCTGCTATTTAATTCTCCTTGCCAATGATAACAGTGTTATTTAAACCCTGGGAAGCAAATGCTTGTAGGGATTGCATTAAAATTTATCATATTTTCCCAGGTAACTTTCTCAAGTTGCCAACATTTTTTGGTTCTAAAGCTCTAATCTTATAAGAAACTCTAGTTGTGGAGATGGAATATGAACTATGATTCTTAGTGTTGGTGAATACAAGTAAATTATAGAAATATGTGGGTGTTTTTTATATAACTCATAGACGATAAATTGATAGGTAGACAGATCTTTCATTCTAGAACTTAAATATTCAATCTTCAAATGTTCATAGTTTCCCTGAATCATAATTTACACATTGCTTTATTAGACACACAGACATTAGGTGAATTGGTTTATCTTCAAAGATAGCTCCTCTGCACAAGGTCGTATCAGGTTTTTTTAAACACTGTAAAAAAATCCTCTTAAGTCACAAAAAAAGAGCAGCTATTAAGGGTGGCTCATTATGGGCTGAGCATTAATGTTATCTGAAATCATGAAAATTTTATTCTACAACCAAGTTCTATTTCTCAGCTCGAGGTTCCTCTTCAGAGTAGAGTCTCAGCTTCCATTATAAATATTGAGAAAGAAATATGGTGTGAAGCTTAATTTAAACCCATGGTTGTTACTTCTGTTGTACAGTAATATAAATGATTATGAAATTCTGCATTGCTTGCATTCTGGTCCATATGTATGTTTAGAAATATGTTAATATATAAGCATATTAATATTCATAGGTATTCATGTAAATAGAAATTTGATCCATACATATTTACTTCTTGAAAAAATCTAAACCTTATTAAAAGAAAACACTTTCTTCAAACCTTTGTTTTTATCTTTTGCAATGTTGGGGGGGGGGGGGAAGAGAGAGAGCGAGAGAGCGAGAAACAGAGAGAGACAGAGAGAGAAACAGAGAGACAGAGAGAGTTCTGTCTGTGTGTACTCTTTACTTTTAACAGGCATAGAGTAAATTTCTGAAGCTTCCTATGACTGCAATAAAAAGTACTTTATCTATTAAAACAACATTTCTAAGAAGACACAATGCCTGATTCCTCAGGTCTTATTAATTTCAGCACCAATTCAATGTATAGGTTCACTAAGTATTTGTTGAAAACATGAGTGTAACTACTCAGCTATTATGACTGTCCTCAGTGTCAGTATAAACATATAACATGTCCCATATTCCCTTCACTTGCCTTAGGATGTTGCGTTTTTTATTCACATGTTTATAATAACGAGGCTTCTTAATGGCAAACTTTTTTTTAATAGCACAGCAGTAGGGTGTTTACCTTGGGCACAGCCAGCCCGGTCCCGATCCGGGTTCGATTCCTCCTCCCCTCTCGGAGAGCCCAGCAAGCTACTGAGAGTATCTTACCTGCACGACAAAGCCTGGCAAGCTACCTGTGATGTATTCAATATTCCAAACAGAGTAACAACAAGTCTCACAATGAAGACGTTACTGGGCCCGCTCGAGTAAATCGATGAACAACGGGAGGACAGTGCTACAGTGCTAATTTTTATTAGTGAAACACCATGAGGTACAGTTGTAGACTTACAAATTTTTGTGCTTGGGTTTCAATTACACAATGATCAAGTACCCATCCCTTCACCAGTGCCCATTTTCCACCACCACGGATCCCAGTATCCCTCCCACCCACCCCCCATCCCACCCTGCCTTTGTGGCAGGGCATTCCCTTTTGCTCTCTCTCTCTCTCCTTTTAGGTGTTACTACATGGAAAGTATCATGCTAAGTGAAATGGAATAAAAAGAGAGGGATAGACATAGAAAGATTGCATTCATCTGGGGTACATAAAGTAATAAACACCCAGTAGACTAACACCCAAGAATAGCCGAGATAAGTACCAGGAGCTTTACTCCATGGCTTGGAGGCCAGTCACACATGCTAGCGGAAAAGGCAGCTCAGACAGAGAAGGGAGCACCAAACAAAGGGTGTTGGGAGGATCCTCCCAGGCTGGGAAAAGCATGCTGAAAGTAGGCTATAGACCGAACATGATTGCCACTCAATGCCTCTTTTGTAAACCACAGCACCCCAAAAGAGAGAGAGAACAAAATGGCAAACTTTGGAGTTGCCTTAGTGAATTGAAGTATAAAATTGGGGAAAAAATTGGGTGAATTGCAAAATTATCAGGATACCTAGAGAATTGTTCTTAGGGGGTATACAACCTGGATCATGCCAAAATACCTCCATATAATTGGTTTAGCAGGGAAAAATCTGATCAAATCATCAAAGCTCTGAATACTACAATCCGTACTCCATCAACATGCAGCAATTACGATTAGACCTTTACCCAGCATGCAGTTGATTACACCTCTCTCGCCTCTATGAAGGAACTTAATACAGCTGCCGCTCATGCCAGAAAAAAAATAACCAGTGTTAGAACAATCCACCATCACTGCCTATTCTTTTTTGCCATAGTGTTTTGGATTAAATTCTAAGACCTCTGCCCATGATTGTGAAAGCACTGCTTTGTATCCTCACTAAAAGTCAGGAAAATCAGTTACTTGTCATTTATATATTTTACAATGCAAGGTGTGTATTGCATTGGAAATATGCACAAAAAGAACATTTTAGTGCCATTTAGACAAAAATGGCAATATCATTCATTCTTTTACTATAACTATACTACCTCAACCCCAAAATGATCAGATGCAGCTGTTTATTCATTTAGGTCTCTATCTTTACCTCTCACATAGAAAAGAGGACTTTGCCAGGGCATTCTGAACCTGCAATCAGCTCAAACAGTCCAATATGTGCCCGATGCTCAGGCCTAGTAGTACTATGGTCAACCAGCACTGTACAAGGTGTTGCTTTCTAGGTTGGGGTGGGGTGGGGGGGATACAGTATCAGGGTTCTAAGGGGAATTTGTTTTTCTTTTCTATTTTATTTTGTTTTTAGGCCAAATACGCAATGCTCAGGTGTTACTCCTGTCTCTGCATGGAGAATTACTCCAATAGATTCTCCAGGGACCATAAAGAATACCAGGGACCAAACCCAGATTCGCTACATGGAATTGTCAGTCTTCTTACATACAAGGCACTGATCGTTGACTTCTGAACTATGCTCCAGCACTTATCTCAGTATCATTTGTTCTTATGTCACATATCTAATTTATTAGAAAGTTTTCTTAAACTTATTTTCAAGATATATAATTTACACTAATATAAATTTTTATGCCATCAACATCTGAACTCTAGACACCATTTCCACACATGTCTCTGTGCCCACAGCTAGCTACCCTGCAAACTAGTCAATAGCCAAATATTCTGTCAGACAGATCTCAAATAACATCAAAATGTTGGTCTTTTGAAAACTTATTACTGCGAACAATCTAACTTTTTACCATACATAGACATTCCTAGATGATTTACTCCTCTCTGTCCTCTACCAATAGCCACAGTATGATTCACTGAACTACTATTTTTTTTTTCTCTTTCGTTTTTCTTCTCTTTGGATAAAAAATACATTTCACACTATTTTTTTCCTGGAAAACTCAAGTCTTCAGATTTCCTGTTGCATTTTACCTTCTTATAATATCAGTGAGAGATAAAATATTTATAAAATATCAATTGATATGCCAAACACAGTAACAACAGAGTCTCCAATGGAGACGTTCCTGGGCCCGCTCGAGCAAATCAATGATCAATGGGAGGGCTTTTACTTTACTTTACTTTAATCAGTAACATATATATACACACACTCCTTCTGACTGCATTTAATTTCTCAAAAGCATTATTAAGGAGACACTGACTGTAACAATTTATTTGGTGTGACCAACATGCTTATAATTGTGACAGACAGCTATTACTCAAGAAACACTTTAATATCAGTGTAAATTGTAAGCACAGAAAAACAATCTATCATTCAAAGAGAAAATAATAAGATCAGAGAGATAGCCAGGAAATAAAGTATTTGCTTTGCATGGAAGCAACGCCAGTTTGACCTCTGGTACCACAACTGAGCACCACCAGTAGTGATCCTGAACACCAGCCAGACATTAGCCATAAGAACTGCCAAGTGTGATCTCAAATAAAGAAAGAAGCAACCAAACAAAAATACTTGATAGCTGTAATTGTTAGCTATGTCATAGGAGCTAATCCTCAAAAGTTCAAGAGGGAAGTTATAGATCTCATGACTGAATTTTTTACTGTATATTTTAGAGATATGTAGGATATATAGATTTTGAAATGATAAATATTGTCTGAAACATTTCTGCAGGTTACAATTGACTATAAAGTTCTAGTGCTCTATTAATAATCTGAATTAAATATGTTATATTTAACCTTATAGATAAGGTAGTGACACAAATCCTAAATGATGTAGGTTAATTAGTTTGGGTTGAAAAGTTACTTATTCTCTTTGAATCTCAGGTGGTTCTAGGCTGACTTGTAAATATCATCGCCATATTTTAAATTACCTTCAATTATTTGGATTTAGGCTAAAAACTTTGCCTACCAAACATATAAATGACAGCTAAGAAGAATCAATCTAAATGTTGTATATAACACAATATTGAAAATTAGTATTGAAGTGGAAAAGTGACAGCAATTATGACAAATAGTGAATAATAAAAGCAGCTTAAAGGTGAGGTCTAGCATAAGCTCAGCTTGAATCTGTACTTTGAGGAGAAAGTACTTTAAAGAAGAACTGGAATCTTTGTATTAATTATGTTATTTTTGTCCACATAAGTTTTTACAGAAATTTTCTGACCTGACCAACTGTAGGATGCATTTCTGAAATAAGCACAGTCTATTGTAGAATGCATGTGTGACAAAATAAGAGATCTAATAAGGAACAAACATTGGGAAAACTGAATTCTTCGTCAAGAATTGTTATACCAATGAGACACCTGGACTGGAGATAATTACAGGATGTGTTCTTATTGTAGACATAATTTTAAAGGATGATATCAAAGTAAAATTGGGCTAGGGCTTGCTCTTCAAGCCTGTGTTCTCCCCTGAACATGTATCTCATTTGTCTTGATGTTTCTCTGCCTGCTTAATTACTACTGTAGAGAAGCCTGCGTTCTCTCTCAAATATGTACTTTTCTCTTTCTCCACCCTCATGTCTTTCTAAATAAGATTCAATAAAAATCCCTCTTGTTTCAGAATGACAATTGGGCTGGGTTGTTGTTCAAAGGTGTAACACGAGCTTGGTATATGTGAGGCATCTGGATTCAGTCCTCAGGAGCAACACCAAAAAAATTAATATTGACATAGTCTCTATAACCTAAAGATCAGGCCATGCACCAAAGGTGGCAGGAAGGGTGAATTCAGCTTAATAAAATATAAAAAATAGTGGAGTGATGGCTATGGGTCCAATGAAGTAACCAGCCTCCTGATGAACTGTCTTACCTTCTCAGAGGGAGAAGAATTTGGAAATGGTTTTCCCTAGACTCCTTACGAAACTCTAGCAAGATTGGTTATCTGTTCTTTTTGTGTTTTCTATAGAAAAAAAGGAAAAGTGGTGGACAGTAATGTAACTTGTGTTGGAAAATGATGTTTGGGGACGATTTCAATTTAGAAATATGTTCCCTGAAGCAATGTATGAACATATTTGAACTTTGAAAGCTCAGCTTCCTTTCTGAACAGAATCTCCTACCAACAAAATTATCGCTGAGTAATCTCATTACTTAATTGTGTGTAGGAGTGTGGAGCCAAGCTGCTGGGTGGAAATATGCTTCTGTCTAAGCAGAGAGTAAGAGAGAGAAAGAGAGAGAGAAGGCACAAAAACGTGACCACTGATATAGTTTATCACAATATGTGGGTGAGGGCAACAATACTGGCATGAAAGTTAAAATACAATAAAATGTTTATTTTTTCAACTAATAACTTAAATTCTGTGAATTTATTCTCATTTGATTGTGAGATATCATTAATTTAAAAAACAGACAGTATAAACTGGATTTAAAGCTGCATTTTATGTTTCCATAGAAAAGCACAGTATAAATTTCAGACCAGAATTGTCTTGTCTAAGTAAAGATGTTTGCAAATGGTTAACATACTCCTCTCACTCCATATTCCAAATTACTTTTGAAAGTAATATCCATATTGTACCTTGAAGGAAGGCCTGAGCAGTAAACTTTAACGGCTGCCTGAGTTGGCATTCATTTCATAAAGACAAGACACTGCACTCGAAATTGCCCTATAAATAAGGTCCCTTACAGAAAAATTAAAATGGAATTCCGATTATTGATGTGCACTGGCGGCCATAAGAAACACGAGGGAACTAGGAAGTGGCACTTGTTTCAAATCGCTCTCAGAGGCACCTGAAAGACAGCCTCAAAGTCAGCTTTGATCAATGGTGATAAGTAGTTTGTCCAGCTCTCACACTTGACTGTAATATATTTGAAAACCTTGAGGAATTTGCCTACAGAATAGAAATGGGCTAGACATTAGCTGACCACAATGACTTTTCTCTGCACTGATCATTCATTTACTGGCACCCAATTTCTCTGCAGTATCAAGTACCCTTTTTAATCTTGTGGCAGTCCTTACTGCCTCTCCACTAATTCCATTTGTTCATTTTTGATGTTGGTATTGTTGTTCCTTGTTGATCTTTAAGATTGTTATATCCGGAGAATTTTCTTAATTTGGAATGGGAAGAGGCAAGGCCTATAATCCTGTGGAGACTGCTAGTAATAAACCTCTTTATTAGAACTGAGACATAACTTCACAATTTTGACATCATCCTCTTTCTATGTGTTACATCTTCTGGCAATGCCCAGAAATGTACTGTTTTGATTTATGCACATTTAAAGGAAGTATTTGTATAAAATTCAAATGATTGACTAATAAATTCAAGCAAGCAAGAGATGATTGAGGGTATGATCAAAGGGAAACTGAATGACAGTACAAGTTAGACTGAGAGATATAGAAGAAGCAGTAAAGAAGCTGGAAAAACAAAATATTGAAAAAGTAAGAAATATAAACATTTCTAAACCTATAACAAAACAGTCTTTTATCACAGGTATCAAATTATTGTAAGACACATGTTGGAATTATGAACAATGACAAAGGATAAACATGCTACTTTAAACTCATTTTATTGCAGTAAAATTTAAACCTATTTCGCTTTCTCTAGCAAATAAAAAGGCAATCATTTAGAATATGAAAATTTATGTCAAGTAGCACATTTATGAGTGTTTGGCCAATTTGCCCTCTTACCAAATGTTACTTTTCTCAGAAAGGCTCAGCATTGGTATCTTTGTCTGTAAAACTCAAATTCCATAGTAAATATGTGAATCATAGCTACAGTATGTAATGTGACAGGTTATCATAATAAAGACTAAAAATCATGTAAGAAGTAAAACGTTAAATTGCATATGTTATTTTTGTGACTCAACTAATTAAAATATAGATTTGTTATGTAATAGAGATTGTAAGAGAGGTGAGATTAACAACGTAATTTATGCCTTATTTATATGAGGCCCTTGCTTTGAGCCTTTGCATTTCATGACCTCTAGGTGTGACCCTGAAACACTTCTGAATTTGGTTTCCACAACAAAAGAATTTACTAATGGAGTTTATGGCAGAAATATCATAAATTGTTGTATCTAAAGTTATATATACATTATAGCTAAAACTACTAAATATAGTCAGATAGAATATAATATTTTTGATAAATTTATATAGTTTATTAGTCAAAAGAAAATGGTGAGTGTAGCAGTGCATGGAGGCATAAAGAAATCAACAGATTATAGAATGTAGAATCAACTGATTAGCTATTTCTGTCACAAATTAAACCTTTATCTTAATGTATACATTGAGTTCCCCATGGCAAATAATAATATATACATTAAGCTCCCCATGGTGAATTTGATATAAACAACGGGAGGACAATACTAGCGTGCTACAACGTATACATCTCATTCCAAAATCATAAACAAATCTGATAAAATTTAAGTATCAAGTCTTATTTCTTCTTTTGTTTTTTTCAGAGTTAATATTTATTCGTTGATGGGATTACACGAATAAATATTAACTCCATCAACGGCCAAGACTCAGAGACTATAAAAGACCAGCTCCCGAAAGAGAACAGTGCAGTCTCCTGCCCCCGCACCTGACTGTCCTCGCCGCTGGGGTCCCTTGGAGGGGAGCGGGTTGAGCTTTCCTCCCCGCCCCGACCAGGGCTCCAGCAGCCAAAGACCTCCAGGACCAGCCACCACCATGCTGAGACCACTCTCCGCACACATGAAGGTACTGGCAGAGGGACAAAGTCACGCGGGTTCCGGGGCCAAGATCTCCAAACCTACTCGGATTTGGGCTGAGCATCCATCACCCAGATCCTCCAAATTCCAGTAGACGGGGGTTACACCCACCAACTAGCCCCCTGGTGCCGTGTAATCCCATCAACGGCCAAGACTCAGAGACTATAAAAACCAGGTCCCGGAACCGCGCGGTCGCACTTGTGGCTGCGCAACATCCTATTATGACATCTTATTATCTCATTCCTACTTTGGACAAACTGGCAGGCTACCGAATGTAGCCTGCCCACACGGCAGAGTCTGGCAAACTCCCCGTGGCGTACTCAATAAGCCAAATACCAGTAACAATGATGGGTCTCATTCTCCTAAAGAGCCATGAATATAATCTCAGGGCTAGGATGAAGGAGACGCTACTGGGGCCTGCTCGAGGCAATCGACGATTAACAGGATTATTTGTGATTGTGATTTGTGAATATTTATTCAGTAATATATTATTTAGTTTCTAGATGTTTGAGCTTTTCTGAGTTTTCTTTCAAGTTAATTTTTACCTTCGTAATTTTGGAAGCTGTAAATTTTCTCGATATTATTCTATATTTATTGATATACTCCAAAATTTTCACTTTTAGGTATATTTATCCCAAGAACACAAAAAGTACGAAGTAAAAAAGAGGTGTAGACATAGGTTCATTTAAATTTATTGACAAAACTAATCTGAAAACAGTGACCGATAACATATGAATATCTCCAATAACTGAGGTACAGCACACTTTTGATAGACATGCAGTAGTAACATTATGTTTCTAAAACACACAAACATTCACATTTTGTAAGTTAATTTTATCACAATAAATCTGAATAAAAATACTTAGTATCAATAATTGTTACTGGGGAATGAGGACCATTATTGTTACTGGTTTTGGCATATCAAAAAAGTAATGGGTAGCTTGTCAGGCTCTGCCATGCAGGCGGGATACTCTTGGTAGCTTGTGGGGCTCTCCAAGAGGGATGGAGTTATTTAGGGATGTAGGTATTTAGGGCAGCCTCTAATCGACCTTGCAGGTGCTCCTGCTCTAACGTATGCAAACTTTTGGTCTACTGACATGTTGTAAAAAACTGGAGCACCTGTTCACTCTTCGCAGATCGGCATTGTTGGCACCTCCCCACCATGATGAGGTGATGAGCCATATGGCTCATACCATATTTGAACATCATAAAATATGGTGTGGCAATTATGGAAAATGGGTAGGAAGTCTCTTATGATGTGTCCGGAAAGCAGCCTTGGGCATGGCAGTGGTTGGTTGATATAAGTTGACCATATCCACATGGTGACCAAGCTCACTGAGGTTTCGTGAGAGTTCAAGATGCTGCTCTGTCTAACGTTCCTTGATTTAAAGAAGGCCTTTGATTCTGTTGAGACTGAAGCGGTCATCGAAGCCCTAGCCAAACAGGGCATTCAAATTCGGTACATCAGGATCCTCCATGAGCTGTATTACGGATTCACCACCAGGATCTCACCATTCTACAAGGAAGTGATCATGAACATCAAGAGAGGAGTTCAGCAGCCTGATACCATTTCACCTAAACTCTTCAGTGACACCCTTAAGAAGATTATGCGATGACAGGAATGGGAAGAAATGGGAGTGAAGATAGACAGTCGGCAACTGCACCACCTCCACTTTGCTGATGACATCATTCTAATCACCTGAAAGTCAGCCAAGCGGCATGGATGCTGGCGGACTTCTACCGTGAGTCTGGAAAGGTTGTTCTGCAGCTGAACCTCACAAAGACAATGTTCATGAGAAACAGACTAGTCCCTGAAGTGTCATTTGCTCTCAACGGAATGAACATTTCTGAATGTAGCAGTTATGTGTACCTGGGTCAAGAAGACAACATGACAAATGACCTGGCACCTGAGCTGTGCAGGAGGAAGAGAGCAGCATTAAACACCTTCAAGAGTGTCAAAAAAGTAGTTAAGAGGATAAAGAACCTCTGGCTCTGGGCACATCTCTTCGACTCCACCTTTCTTTCTTCATTAACATACACCTCAGAGACCAGGGCCCTATGAAAACATGATGAGAACACTGTTTGGGTCTCCCAAAGAGGAATCTAAAGGGCTATACTTGGATTATCACGCTTCACTCAAGTGAGAGAAGGAATCCGGTTTCCAACCTCTGTCAAACATCAAGGATCAGGGACGCTGTCTCCTTTGCCAAGGTGTCAAAAATCAGATGGGCGGGGCACGTAATGGATATTGAAGAAGACCACTGGACTAGAGCCGTTAACAAATGAATTCCATAGGACATCAAAGGACGCGTGACCACCCACCTACGAGATGGTCAGACTTCTTTGTGAAAACCGTAAACAAACAATTTGAGGCTCTTCATGTTACTGGAGTGAGCAGACACCTCTGGGCTACACTAGCATGAGACAGGGATGGATGGAGACGTTACTGGCACCCACTCAAGCAAATTGATGAGCACAAAAAAGTGATTACAAGTGAAGTATCAATAATTATGAAGCTCAACTTGTAGATATTGTGAAAGTATGTACTCTTGTATGAGGAAAATATAAGATTAGATAAACAACTGTGTTTTGCAGCCTATTTCATTCCAGCCACATTTTGTTCTTCATATATAAGTTCTTCAAGTATGTACTTATATATATTCCACGTATTCATTCGATTGTGCATGTTTGTGTGTGTATAGTCTAGGTAGTTGAATTGGCAAAATGTTATAATTAAAGCATACAATGAACATATTGATACATATGAAAATCTTGGCCAGTATTCAAATGTTTTATCTGCTTATGAAAATGTAAATTTATAATAAATATTCATTGGCTAACCAAATAATCAGTGGATTTTGTTTCTGTGACATTAATAACACAGGGTTAAGATGGAAATTTCACATATACCGTAATATAAGGTGGTTCAGAAATACATTTATCTTCTTTGAAACAAGTAAATTTAGGGCCATAGCACAATAAGTTTTCTGGAATACTTGAAATACATTTATCTTCTTTGAAACAAGTAAATTTAGGGCCATAGCACAATCAGTTTTCTGGAATACCTTTGAATGAATTAATTATAGTAATTGAAATGTTCTCTTCTTAGTAGAAGACTGTAAATTTTGCTACTGTTATGCTATTAATAATATTCCAAATATTTATAGTGTAGTGAGAAGATTATAAAATACTTCTTGTTCATTCATTGTGTTTCAATGAGAGGATTTGTATTTATAGTTTTTTATAGAGTTTTTAATATGTTCAATTACATCAGTCTATTTCAAATAGAAAATTGTATCAGTTTATTTTAAAAATATGATGCAAGAAATATGTTGTATCTATGAAAAATCACGAAAGATACTGTTCTACATAAAAGTATCAAATAATCACCCATCAAATAATCACTAACCTAAGGCAAAATTCATGTGGTCTAGCTAATCTAATGATAAGCTTGTTCAGTACTAGTAGATAAGAAAGATTATTTGGAATTAGAAGACAGCAGGAAAAACTTAAAATAAACTCTCTCTCTCTCTCTCACACACACACACACAAACACACACACAGATGTACATATACACACAACACACCCCTATCTTTTAACCTGTTCTTAAAGGATGTTTAAGAGAAGTAGTACTGTTTGGGTAAGGCATCAAAATCCTTAGTATATATGAACCCAACAAATAAATTCTTTTCTGAGAAAGGTACATTGTATGAAATGGGCTGGGGTGATAGCACAGTGGGTAAGGTGTTTGCCTTGCATGCAGCCGACCCAGGTTCAATTCCTCTGTCCCACTCAGAGAGCCCGGCAAGCTACCAAGAGTATCCCACCCGTGCAGAGGAGTCTGACAAGCTCCCTATGGCATATTTGATATGCCAAAAACAATAGCAACAAGTCTCATAATGGAGACGTTACTAGTGCCCACTCGAACTAATAGATGAACAACCGGAAGACAGTGACAGTGACAGTTATATGAAAAATTAAGCTTGATTCTTGGAAACAAAATCAATTCAGTGTCTTAGCAATATTAACTAGGAAAAGTTTAATGTGATGAAGAGCAATACACTATGGAAAGAGTGACAAAACTGTGCATTTAAATAAAGTAAAGGTGTTGTCAACAAATCCTTAGTGTGAACAGACGTGTTTAGTAGACTGAGAAAGTTTGTATTTAGAAAAAGCACTTCACAACATATTTCCGTTGTGACATATGCATTTCATATTGGAACAAGGTATTATGTGAATAAGAATTGCGTGGCCAAATACACTTAGAAAATGTATTTAGCAAAATTCATTCCAATAGATTTCTTTACTCAATATTTACTAGTGATTTAAGTTCATATATAAATATTTAGCATTTCTGGAGAAATATTTTGAAAGACTCAGAATTTTCACAGCTTAATTTTTTAAAAATATATAATTTTATAAGTTTTTGACAATAAATTATTATATGCAATATTCCAACACCAGTGCGCCACCATTACATATTTCTACCAACATTGTTTTGAATTTTCCCAACCATCACCCAAGCCTGCCCCAATAGCAAGCCCTAAATAATTTGTTTTGAATTGCTTGTTATGAATAATTTGCTAAAAATGAGTAAAAAAACAGAGCCTGGAGCGATAGCACAGTGGGTAGGGCATTTGCCTTGCACGTGGCCGACATGGGTTTGACTCTCAGCATCCCATATGGACCCCCATATGGACCCCCAGCACTTCCAGGAGTAATTCCTGAGTGCAGAACCAGGAGTAACCCCTGTGCATCACCGGGTATGACCCAAAAAGAAAAAAAAATCCAAAAATTTTCATAGTAGAAAGTATGTGAAGATTGTTTTATGGCATATAGGAGCCAGTAAGCCCTTATATTAATGGAGATATGTTGTCTTTTACTTTGCATGAGCTTAAATGGTAACAGAGGCAGTTTGTGTGTGTGGCTGCCAGACTCCTGGAAGAACAGGAACATGAAAGGAGCATTGCCCATCCCTGACTCCATGAGAGACTGGAGATTTCAGTGACAAAATCCGCATACCTGAGTTTTTCAACAGATTCCTTCATGGATGAGATTTGTCCTGAGTGGAGATTGGCCCTGAGCATGGCAGATAATGGGTTCTGGAGGTTTTTGGCTGCTGGGACTCTGTTTGGGTGAGTGGTGGGTTCACCCACCTCCCTTCAGGGTGCCCCAGAAGAGACTCAGCCTGGAGCAAGGTCTGGAGGCATTTCTGCAGCTTGTTCAACCTGTCACTGTCACTGTCCTCCCGTTGTTCATTGATTTGCTCCAGCAAATCCCTCTATGAGTTCATCGATTTATTGTTATATGATCTTTTTCTCTGCACATAATTACAGGAAAAAAACAGTGTTTATTTTATTTTGCAATATTGCCATGTATTCAATAACTTTCTATTTTCCGCTCTATGTAATTACAGGAATTCAACTCAAATTCCATGGAAAGGAAATTTAATAATGGAAGGAGTACCAAGATATTCAATTCATTGTGGGTATAAGTTTTAGAAAAGATTGGATCTGATGTCTTATAGAAGTCATAAACACTATGGATGAATTGTAGTCAGTAGTGAAACAGCTGGTGGAAGGTCTTGATTTCATGGAAGACAGCATAGAAAATAAAGTAGAGCCATTTGAAGTAGTTATAAGAAATCCCAGGGGCTGGAATGATACCACAGCAGGTAGGGCATTTGCCTTGCACATGACTAACCCAGGTTCGATTGTAAGCATCCCATATGGTCCCCTGAGCACCGCCAGGAATAATACCTGAATGCAGAGCCAGGAGAAACCTCTGTGCGTGGCCAAATGTGACCCAAAATGAAAAGAAAAAAAGAACCCCCACAAATCTCCTAAATAACTTAGCTTATTTTAGTTACTCTGTTTTGGAATTGGTATTTTTAAACTTAAAAATCCTGGGAACTCTTCATTTCATTATCATCACTTATCACTTAATCACTTAATCCCCGTTATTCATCGATTTATTCGAGCGGGTGCCAGTAACGTCTCCATTCATCCCGGTTGCGTGCTAGCGTAGCCCAATGGTATCTGTTCGTTTTAGGAACATGTAGAGCCTCAAACCGATCATTTAGGGTCTTGACAAAGAAGTCTGACCATCTTATAGGTGGGCGTCCACGTGATCTTTTGATGTCTCGTGGAATCCAATCAGTAATGGCTCTAGTCCAGCGGTTGTCTGTAAACCTCATTACATGTCCAGCCCATCTGATTTTTGATGTCTTGGCAAATGAGACAGCGTCTCTGATTCTTGAGCGTTGACGAAGATCAGAACTCCGGATTCTATCTCTCATTTGAGTGAATCGTGATATTCCAAGCATAGTTCTTTCGATTCCTCTTTGAGAGACCCGAATAGTGTTCTCATCCTGTTTTCGTAGGGTCCAGGTCTCTGAGGCATATGTTAATGCAGGAAGAATAGTGGAATCAAAGAGATGTGCTCGTAGTTGGAGGTTCTTTGTCCTTTTAGTTATTTCTTCAATGCTCTTGAAGGCATTCCAAGCCGCTCTCTTCCTCCTGCGTAACTCAGGTGCCAGGTCATTCATCATGTTGATTTCTCGACCTAAGTATATATAACTGTTGCATTCGGAGATGGTGGTTCCGTTGAGAACGAATGGATCTCATTCCCCTAGCCCTGATTATGCAGAGTCGAGAAGGATATGGAAGGAGAAGCTGATAAAACACCAAGGCAGACATGGGCTGCCAAAACGCAGAAAAACAAAAATGATTGTCTGTACTTTTAATGCTCGTACGCTGGCATCTGCTGCATCCATTGAAGACCTTATGGTACAAGCACGAAAGATCAAGTACGACATCATTGGTCTGACCGAAACGAGAAGACATCAATCACATCATGCTGTTTTCGACACTGGAGAAGAACTGTTCCTTGGAACATGTGATAAAAGAGGCGTCGGTGGTGTCGGTATCCTTGTCAACACAAACTTAGTCACAAGCATTGATTCATTTGAATGCCTAACAACCCGAATCGGACGATTACACTTGAATAAATGTGGCTCACTACCGGCAGTTTCTATCTTTGTTGTCTACGCACCAACATCCAGTTATGGTGAAAAAGAAACTGAGAAATTCTACATGGAGCTGGAGAAATTCTATAAAGAAGATCACACCTTCTACAAGATCATTGTCGGTGATTTTAATGCCAAGATAGGACCAAGAAGATCAGTCGATGAACTCCACATCGGAACCCATGGCCTGGAATGGAACGAACAAGGTGACAGACTGTCTGAGTTCATCATGTCAACCAAAACCTTCCATGGTAACTCACAATTCCAAAAGGCTGAATCTAAACGTTGGACATGGGAGTCTCCCGATGGACTGTTCCACAATGAAATAGACCACATCATATTCAATCGGCGGTTTTGCCTAACCGATGTTGCTGTTGTCCCAAAATTCCAAACGGGATCAGACCACCGTCTTCTTCGTGCAAAATTCTACCTCACAGAACGAGGAGAAAAGAATGCAAGGTTTAAGAAGAAGACTCCCAGAACAACCACCAACTGGGAACTCTTTGGCTCTGTTGCAGCAACATGGGAAGATGCCGTCATTGACAACATTGATGAGGAATACGATCGAATGATTCAGCACCTCCATGATTGTGCAAGGAATGCCAAGAGAGAGATAACCACAAAAAACCGTCTTTCTTCGAACACTCTTGAACTTATTCGCCAACGTGGCGTGGCACGTGCCTCAGGCAACCACAAGCAAACGTCTGAACTGGCAAAACAGTGCAGAAAAGCCATCAAGGATGACCTCAAAAACAGGAGAGCAGCAGTACTGGTAGATGCAGCAGAAGCTGGGAAAAACATTCGTAATGCCCGCCTGTCCTTCACCAACTACAAAACCAAGATGACTGCCCTCCGACATCATGATGGATCTATCACATCTTCCAGAAGGGCAATGGAGAAGATTATTCATGACTTCTACTCAGATCTCTTTAATAGCCACGTCCACTTGCCCACATACCACACACCACATGATGGATATGTCGATCCCAATGTTCTCCCTTCCGAAATCCAACATGCCATCTCGTCGGTAAAGAAACAAAAAGCACCTGGCCCAGACAAGATCAGACCTGAACACCTGAAGAACTTACCATCAGTACTCATCAATACATTAGCTCGACTCTTCACACGCTACCTGTCTGAATGCAAGGTTCCATCCCAATGGAAAACCAGCAAGACTGTACTACTATACAAGAAAGGAGACATCCACGACATTGGCAACTATCGCCCAATCTGCCTATTGTCTGTCATCTACAAACTATTCATTATCATCATCCTTTATAAATATAAATTTATTATATTGGATAGTTACTATATTGGATAGTTACTATAAAAACCAGCTCCCGGAAGAAGAACAGTGCAGTCTCCTGCCCCCACACCTGACTTGTCCTCGCCGCCGGGGCCCCTTGGAGGGGAGCGGGTTGAGCTTTCCTCCCCGCCCCGACCAGGGCTCCAGCAGCCAAAGACCTCCAGGACCAGCCACCACCATGCTGAGACCACTTTCCGTACAAATGAAGGTACTGGCAGAGGGACAAAGTCACGTGGGTTCCGGGGCCGAGATCTCCAAGCCTACTCGGATTTGGGCCGAGCATCCTCCACCCAGATCCTCCAAATTCCAGTAGGTGGGGATCACACCCACCAACTGGCCCCCTAGCACCATGTAATCCCATCAGTGGCCAAGACTCAGAGACTATAAAAACCAGCTCCCCGAAACTTGCAGCCGTATTCACAGCTGCGCCACATCTTATTATGACATCTTATTATCTCATTCCTACTTTGGACAAACTGGCAGGCTACCGAATGTAGCCTGCCCACACGACAGAGTCTGGAAAACTCCCTGTGGCATACCCAATATGCCAAATACCAGTAATAATGATGGGTCTCATTCTCCTAAAGAGCCTTGAATATAATCTCAGGGCTAGGATGACGGAGACATTACTGGGGCCTGCTCGAGGCAATTGACGATTAACAGGATGACTTGTGATTTGTGATTACTATAGATACAAAATGCAAAAGGTTTATATTACAATCTAAGGATGCTTATAGCACTGTAGCATTGTCCTCCCGTTGTTCATCGATTTGCTCCAGCAGGGCCAGTAACGTCTCACAACAAATTATGAGACTTGTTTGTTGTTACTGATTTTGGCATATTGAATATGCCACAGGCAGCTAGCCAGGCTTTGTTGTGTGGGCGAGATACTCTCGGTAGCTTGCTAGGCTCTCCAAGAGGGGTGGAGAAATCACATCTGGGTTGACCTCTTGCAAGGCAAACACCCTACCCGCTGTGCTATCGCTCCAGACCAAGGATGCTTATAATGGATAAAATTAAGGTATATAACTGTGTAAATTCAAAAAGAGCAAAGCAGCGGTGGTGGCTCTATCTCTCCCGCCACCAGCGTTCTGTAGTCTCCGGTCGCTTCCCCCACCCTGGGGAGGTCGATGACGATGGGTAGGTGAAGGAAGGAAATGAGGGCCAGGCTGGTTGATCTTAGTCGCAGTTTATTCCAATCCTCTCTCCATTCATTCCTGGTCTCTCTCCTCTGCCTCGTCCTCTGCTTCTTCCTTCCCCATGCTACTTCGTTCTCCTTGATCTCCCTTCATTCTCTTTCTGGCTCTAGAATCTGGATACTGACTTCTGATCTCCCAGCCCACTCTTACAGTCTAGTTAAATCCCAAAGCATGAGGGCTTGGGCTAACAATTACACATAGGTGTGATCACAATCAATAGGAGTAGAATTCTTTCCCTCCAGGACATCTGCTACAATCAATAGGGGTAGAATTCTTTCCCTTGGGGATATCAGCTCCTAGGACAGATCTTCATTATCAGATCAATCCACCCTAGAGAGGATTCCCCTGGTGTGTTTCTTCTCTCCTTGTCTAACAAACATATACGCATATATAATATAAATCATTTTGTATGGATACAGTAAGAAATACCTTAAACTTATAGAATTGCCCTCCTAGGGCCATCTCGATCTCAGACTACAGTGCTCAGGCCAGATAGTCTTTCCTACCCCTAGCAGGGTCCTAGTCTCGTCGTTACTTTTGGATCATGACAGCGTTTGTCTATGATCAAACTCTTAACTTATAGTTAAGAATCGTGGCAATTTGGCCTGACTCTTTTCGATGTCAGGGTGGCTCATTGCTTGCCCTGGGTCCATTTAGTCCCTCGTTGGGACCCTGCTTTTGGGGTGCTAGGAACCAAGGGCAACTGTTGAGAAAGCAGATGCCCGGGAGTGAATAATATTCAGAGCCAATTAAATCCTAAATTATAAAGCATAATAATAACTGTCTTTCTGTATCTATACAAAACGGATATTGCATTAAAGTAAACTATTCAAAAGGCATAAGGGGAGAAGAAAGGCAATATTTCACTCATACATATAAAATCATAGATTTCTGAGGAATCTAACCTTACAAGTTAACAGAGTCTGATTAGGGGAGAAGCTGATCAACTGGTTGGGGAGGAGAGCATAGGGAAGAATTTACAGATAAACATAATGGAATGGAAGTGCCTCAGGAGCACTGTGATGGGTTGTAACCTGATAAACCTAAGCTCCTTGTGCAAAAAGGGAGAGAGGACAAAGCAATGTCATCCTACATATAACAATAAAAATTAAGAAAATATGCTATGCTATCACTTCAGCCCTAATTACTATATTATGAAACAACTTTGAAAATGTTGACCATATAATGTCCATATAAATGTCTACAGTTTGTTTCCATTTCAAATAATTTCTATTATAATTCATATCTTATGTTATAAATACCACAATATTGAGTTTATAGAAATGTAAATAAACATTTGTGAGTTTGTGCTCTCCTCTGAATTCTCAGGTATTTATCTTAAAATCAGGGATAGGTACTTGAAATTATTTGTCTACTCTCGGTAAATAACTAACATGATAATTTTGGAAATAGTCCTATGCTAGCAAAAAGAGACTATTTAATCAAGTATTATCAGATGTAACTTATTTGGCCTTACTTTCCTTTAAAAAGCACCTCTTCATATTCCTTATTTTCAGTCATTGATTCTTTACAATTATTCAGTTTGATTCTGTAAAGTATTTTCATATTATGATTCACTTTTATTATTGTCAGTTAATCTGATACGATTTTCTTCAGAGATTGAATTTGTCATGGATTTTTTCCACTGGTTATAGATTTACAATATGGACTTCTTGTATTTTCTTTCACAATTGTCTTTAAGATGATAATTAAATTTTCAAACACCATCTTTAGAGGATATCCTCTAATGCTTATTTTATTTTTAGAGCACATTCGTGTGCTTGATAAAGTTTTACTTAGGTAAGTGCACTTGAAAGAAATTAATGCATGATAAATGGCATTGCAAAAGCATACTCAGACAGATATTGGCTGATACTTTGCAATTTGTCACAAAAGCTGTGTTTTCAATGTTTCCAAGAGGACACCATGTAGGCCTAGATGGAAGCTTCTTATATAAAATTTGTTTTGGTAAAGAAACTAACTTTTTTTATGGAGCTATGTATAAAAATCTCCCCCGGCGGCTCTCCCTCTGGCTGCTTGGGGTTCAGGGGGCCCGGGTCGCTCGCCCACCCAGGGAGGCCTCGGCCATGGAGCCACTTGAGGAAACAAGGATCAAGTTGGTTGATTGATCAGATGCCAGTTTTTTCCATTCTCCCCACATGCCTGTCCTAGTCTCTCTGGGCCTCCCATTCTATTCTCACACTGCTCCTCATTCCTGTCTTCTCCTGTTTCTCCTGCTCACCTCTCCATTCTCCATCTTGCAGCCTGGGCTCTCTCTCTCCATGTGCCTGCTCCTGTCTTCTTCTTCTACATTCTTCTGCCTCTGTTCCCCTTGCTAGTATCTCTGAGCCATCTTGCCGCCCTGCTCTCTCTCTCTCATCTCTCTTTCAACTTTCTAATCTCTCCAACTCCCCACCATTCTGGACTGACACTGCACCCAATCAAGTAGCCAAATGAACATAAGAAAGTGCTTCCTAACTCCCAGGCTCAAGGGCAGAAACATCACCTAGGGGTATTCCAAAGCCCTTCCTTACTGCCAAGGGGCAAAATACCTCTGAAGGTGTTTTTCTCCTTTCCTCAGTCCAATAACTCAATCAACATCTTAATATTAGTTATTTTTGTATGGACACAGTAAGAGATACATTGAAGCTTGTAGGACAGCTCTCCTGGGAACATCTTGCCTCAGAATACAGAGCTTGGGCTAGATTAATCATTTCTAACCCTAGCAGGGTCCGAATCTAGTTATTATTTTTTGGATCATGACAACATTTGTCAATGACCAAGCTCTTAACTTAGAGTTAAGCATTATGGCACTTTGGCCAGGCCCATCTAGATGCCAGAGTAGTGCATAGCTTACTGCTTGCCCTGGTTCCACCCAGACCCTCGTTGGGACCCTGCTTTTGAGGGTGCTAGGAAGTAAGGGTAGCTGAAGCTTAGGTCAAGAGAACAGACGCCCAGGAGGAAAATATCACTGAGAGTCAATAAACTCACAAGTTACAAAACCATAGCATTTACCGTCTTCTTGTGTTGATACAAAAGGCATTGCTTTGAACTAACTATGCAAAGAACTTAAGGAAAAGAGAAAAACAGTATTTACAAATAACAGAGCACAAAGAAAGAAGATACAAATAAACGCAGAGGAATGGGAGTACTGTAATGGGAGCAATCCAATAAACCTAAACTACCTGAGGTTATGCAGGAAGGACAAATCAATGTTATCCTAGGAGTTGGAAGATTATTTTTTATCACATTCAAAATTAGTTGCTGAGTATAAAAATAAAATAAATTTCTTAAATTACATTCAAGATATGTATATTATTTCTCATGTCTTAACTTCATGTAATTTAGATTATATTTACTATTTACCTCTTGTCCCAATGCCTTCATATTTCACATATCTGTTTATATATATATACATTTATTGTTTCTTCAGATCATTTATTCATTTGATCTAACTTCAATTGTATCTACCTCAAAGACTCTTGGCTTGCTGATCTCCAACATTATATGTAGGTTTCAGCAAAACTAAGGACTGTTGTATTCCCGTTTTTGCAAATTTTGTTGTTTCCTTAATGGATCGGCCTTTTTGTAGATGTTTTATTCATGATGATGACAGAATTGCAAGAAAACAAGAGAAAACGAGTTTGTCACCTCTTATGCTTCTTCTGAAGGATTATGTTTTAATGATCAACTTATACAACTGGCCCTCCAAGAAATCATACATTAAAATACAAATGCAAGGAATTGAAGAGATAACTAAGAGGCTGAAGTACAAGAATTTCATGTGGGAATCCAGACTTATTTCACCCCTGGCCCCAACTTGTTCCTTGTGCACTACTAGAAACAATATCCACACACAGGCAGAAGTAGCCAGGAAACTGTTTGTTGTGGCCCTTAAACCAACAAAAACTCTGCACTGAAGAGGTATATAAATATATACTTGACATACAATGTATTCGTCTTTAGTGGAAGAATCTAGAATCCTGTGTTAACGGTCATGAAGTAGAGAAGAGTGGCAATCTGGGTCAGTAATGTGATCAAACATAAGATTAAACTCTGTTTTTCTGTAAAGTAGATCTATACTGAGATCTATACATTTGCACTCTTGTCTAAGGGGAAATATACTGCACATGGAAAAAAAACCAGCTGTTTTAAAAGAGATATAGTAGGGCTGAAGTGATAGTACAAGCAGGGAGGGCATCTATCTTGCACGCAGCTGACCCGGGTTCAATCCTGGTATCCCATCTCGTCCCCTGAGTACTGAAAGAAGTAATTCCTGAGCATGGCTAAGATGACACACAAAAAAAACTAAAAGAGAGAGAGAGAGAGAGAGAGAGAGAGAGAGAGAGGGAAGACAGTGATCTAAAATATTATAATGACATAAATTAATAATTTTCATCTTACAGAATTTCAATTGGAAGCAATTTTAGTACTTTGATGCATTGAACAATTTTAGCTGAGTAAAATTTGTATGAATTTCAGTTTTAAACCTAATATTCTACAGCAATTTTTATAAATTTATAATATATTTAAGCAAGTGTGGAGACATAATGAAGGATTAGGCAAATTTTTATAATATAAATTGATAAATACAGTATTATGCTCTGGATTAAATTAATATTGCATTAAAATTACTAATGAAGAAAAGTGTTTACTTTATAACAAAGTTATGGTAGAATTTAAAATTATATTCATGCGATTAATATTAAGACTCTCTTAAAATGAGTAACATAAGTGGTTTTTATACAGTTTATGTCAAAAAGTTCCAGGAACTTAGTCCTTTAATTCATTTTCAATCTGCTTGCACATGATATTACTTATCGATATGACCAGGGTAACTGGTATTCCTTATTTTCATTAAAATCTATGGCAATGTGACTTTCATCAAGATTTCCAGGTGGAGTTAAAAATAAACATACATAACTTGAGGGAAAATGACATCTCATCTTTTACAGAAAATATATGTGTGTGTATATATATGTTGTGTGACAACATGCTAGATAATATAAAAAGGCTGAAAGCATAAAATTACAATGCAGCATATATAATATATGTTATACCATGTATCATCATATAATATATATGTCATATATTATATACCAGCATATTTATAATACATATCTATATGACTGCACAAAATTTATGTAATATATAGTTATAGATACAATCTTTTGGTAAATCAGATGTTCTATACATAAGCCATTTTCAAATCAATATATCCAAAGACAGCATTAAATGTTTAAATTTTCACAATGTTGTGTCTTTGGGGTTTACTGTGTTGCTGCCTCAATGCCAGCTCTTGCAAACTGTCACTCTTATACGTACAAAATGGGACAGGCGGTCTCAGCAAGGACCTCGGACATTATTAAAGAATACTGCCATCCACAGCATTTCTTTCATTTTTTTATTTGCTCTTTTGAGTCAAGAGTAGAATCACTAGCTTAAGACATTCAGGGGTGAACTACTTTTATGCTCTAACTTTGCTCTCAGAATGACTTAAGGCAGCAATACTTGAAATACACTTTGATTTGCTTCAGTGAATGAGAGGAAAGGTCAAGGAATTTCTCCACAACTAGTTGGCCACACAAAAAAATAGGTTTAAATCGGTTTCATGGTTTTTAGGTTGTTCAGAATTCACACAAACTCAAATAGCATGCACAAAGAAAACAAATCTCTAAGGATTACTACATGGTACAGAATGGCTTAATGACCTCTCAGCAGACTCTTAAAACACAGATGTGTGAGTTGTGATTTAGGCTCAAACCATATGAAGAACAGAAAATAATATCACAGGGAGATTTAGAACATGCATTTTCCCAGGGGTTAGTGATCCAATTACCATCAGAGCTATGTGGAAAGGGACTTGCACTTATCTCTAGGCAGTGTAATTTGAAATGCCCATTTCAGTTCACTTCATCACATTTATAATAGTTCAGACGCATTGCCTTGTTTATGATCTCTCACATGACGACATGCTAGATAATATAAAAAGGCTGAAAGCACAAAATTACAATGCAGCATATTCACTAAAGCTGAAAAACAAAGGAAAGAAAAATTCTATTAATCTTGCTCTTGCATATATTCTTATTTATTTTCCTAGACAGCGGGTTATTTTAAGCTGTGTTGTGAATGGCAGATAAAATACTTTTTGTTTGTTTTTTTTGGGGGGGGTCACATCCAGTGGTGATCAGTCCTCATTATCATTCCTGGTTGGGCTTGGGGGACATGGGCGGTGCTGGGACCAAATTTGGGGCACCTGCATGCAAAGCAAATGGCACATCTCTTTGGAGCTAAAACAAACCATTTACAACTGGCTGGTGTTTTTTCAGAAGTGACTACCTCTACTAGGTAGCAAGGTACCATGGGTCGGGGTGTTGTAAAAGGTGACATAGAGCAAGAAACAGGTTATCCATCCAATGTATACCCTGTAATTTTTGTTCCAAAAAAAAAAAGATGACTTGAGTGATATTACAGAGGGGAGAGCACTGCCTTGCATGTAGCTGAACCTGGTTCAATCCCTGGCACCAAATATGGTCCTCACAGCCCCGCAAGAAGTGATCCCTGAGTGCAGAGTCAGGAGTAAGCCCTGATCATTTCTGCATGTGACTTCAAGACAAAACAAAAGTTTTATCTCTAAGATGGGAATCAAATAACAAAATTAAAATTGGTTGCAACATTAAACGGTTCTATTGTTTAACACATTGTGATACTTTCAAAAAGTTTTCTTTTCTTACTTTGTAGATTTTGGAGTCACAGATTCAATTCCTCTCCTCAAATGTGAGTGATTTTATTCTTTATATGTTAAACTCCACGGCCTTATTTACATGATAAGTGAGTGTAATGCTTAACTGTTTAGCAGTTGTGCTATATAATCTCCCTTCTGACATTGTTCATGTTTACCTGATGGATTGTGCCCGGTACCACTGACCTATACTGAGAAGGGTAGGGAGTGTTTAGCAACATAATAAGAAAGCAAAGAGACATTTGCAGCAAATTTGATATAGCACTATAATGTTTCAGTAGCTCAAGTGAAATATTTTCTGCTAAGCTACAACTTGAATAAGAAAACCAATTAACATTTGTCCTTGTGTTTCAAACATTACTTTCTTCTTTAACGTTTTATGCAAAATTGCCGGCCTAGAGGAAACAGAGGTGGTTTAGGTGGGGAATATGATGGGAAAAAAAACACTTTTAATTCGATTTTTAAACAAGCTTAAGTTATATCAAAACTCAAAAATATAAGGTTAAGGGAGATGGTAGAGATAATGGTAGTCAGATAGAGAATAAACTACTCAAAAGCACTAATGTTTTCTATTTTCCCATTCCATTCTCTATAAGTGGTTATTCTTCTTTACGTGACACTTATCTGGGTTGTAAAGTTAATCCCAGGGTAAAGATAGTACTGTAGCACTGTAGCACTGTCCTCCCATTGTTTATTGATTTGCACGACCGGACACCAGTAACGTTTCCATTGTGAGAAGATTGAATTTATATATTTTTCCTGTAGTGTAGGAAACATATATAAATATTTTCAGTTTTCTCTCTGAAGAGGTGATGCACTTTATGCATACATGTAGATATATATACCACATGCCACATGATATTCCCACAAACTCACTGCTGTTTTGCTCTCTTTGACATTGTTACTTAATGTAATGCCATTTGATGTTTAACAGACAAATCCAAAAATCAAGTATTGATCTAAACTTTAGTGATTCAGTGATGAGTTTTCCATATATTTCACAGTATGTTTTGTCTTCAATGTATTGAACATAAGATCACCAAAAGGCGGTTATGTAGGAGGGAATCCATACAGAAAGGGTCAATGAGCAAACTGTAAAATGGATTACAATAATAGCCTGCTAAATTCATGGGTCTGTATTTCTAGTCACATTCCATTGTTCAGTTTCTGGTCATATGACCATATAAAATAGTCTAGGGACACTGAAGTGTTAGAGACAATAGGCACAATAAAGTGTTCTACTTTATTACCAGGAGAGAAAAAAAAGAAATACATCTTCTCAATACTTTACCAAGTAAAACCTATTGATGAGGATTTGTCTTAGTGAATAGGTACTGATTATAAAAAAATTTTTGACCATAAATTAAGCAAAAAAAAAAATAAGTCTAAATTACCATGAAAAAGAAATCACTAGGTACATATCCAGATCAGGTATACTTCATTTTCTACCTGCTGAACCTGGTAACATCTTCTGACTGTTTTTTACATTTTTTTAAAAAGTGAGCAATCTTCCTGTCTTCCTATGTATTATAACTATTTCAATTGATTCATAAACTTCTGAAGCTTCTTCTGCTTTACTTTTCTCTATTTTTCTGTTCAGTGGAGAAAATAACTTTCTTTCCTACTTTACTTCCCCTCAATATACCTTAATATAATTTATTCTATAAGTACTACTGTGCCTTTGGATAGTTACTAATGGAAGACCAATTCTCTTTCCTTGATTCCATAGTATCTATTAAACTGACAAGTCCCTATTCATAAATACTTTGATCCAGAAAAAGTATTTCACCTCTATTCTAAATTTGAAAAGGTGTTTAAAACTAAGAAAAACACACCTTATGTTAATATGCAAAATGGATTATAATCACTAGCTTACTTTATAACTATCCTAATAGAGATTAAAATATAGTTCCTTCCTTTTATTGTGAATTTTCGGTGATGAAAATATAATGATTGTCTTACTGTGAAACTAACAAATGACCAAATTAGGTGACCTAAACAGAACATATATATTTATGTATGTATGTATATATAACTTTCATAATGCTAATGGCTAGAAGTCCTATATTAAATTATTGGCAGTGCCATAATCCCACTATTAAAGTCAAATAAGAGAAGCCAAATATCACTTATTCAATTTGTTTAAATCACAGATGTTTTTGTGATTTTCATATTAATTGATTAACCAACTTTGTCAAAGATTCAGTCCTGAAACATAAGTGAGTTGAGAATATCTATTGTGAAGTAATTACAGTGTTTCCCAATGGTAAGGAAGGAAAACAAGGAATTCCAATCCACCTTATTCCCATATGGACAGATATTTACTCTCCCACTGGATTTTTTACTTTCCTTTGGGTCACACCAGCGATGCTCAGGGGGTACTACTGGCTCTGCACTCAGGAATTATTCCTAGCGGTCCTCAGGGACCATTTGGGATGCTGGGGATCAAACCTGGGCCAGCCCTGTGCAAGGCAAATGCCCTCCCCACTGAACTATACCTCCAGCACCATCTCTCATTGGATTTTCAAAGCCACCCTGACCATCCAGATCACAAAGCACCCCACATCCATTAAGCCCCTTTGCAGCAGTTAGGTGTAAATCAAGTGTAAATCACTGCTCCTTTCCTCAATTGCCTTCAATACTGTAACACCTTGCAAATTTTTTTCTAGACTGACATAATTTAAAGTAATAGATAAACAAAAAATACGATCTAAGCTTAAATCTGTGTGCTTGATTGGATGTAATGGTCATAAATTTGGCATGCAGATTCTTTATTTTTTAATTTTATTTTTTATTCATTTCTTTATCTTAAAGGCGATAGGGCGTTTGCCTTACACGCAGCCAACATGGCCGACCCGAGTTCGATTCCTCCGCCCCTCTCGGAGAGCCCAGCAAGCTACCGAGAGTAACTCACCCACACGGCAGAGCCTGGCAAGCCACCCATGATGTATTCGATATGCCAAACACAGTAACAACAAAGTCTCCAATGGAGACGTTACTGGGCCCGCTCAAGCAAATCGATGAACAACGGGAGGGCCTTCTTTATCTTAAGATATTTTTATTGAATCACTGAGCGATAAATACTTATGAAGCTGCTCATTATTAGGTTTTAGGATTGATGTTCCAACACCCATCCCTCTTCCAGTGTGCATTTCCCAGGGCTAGTGTCCCCAGTTTCCCTCCCATCAACCCCTTAAGACTGCCTTTATGACATATGACAGGCATCTCTCTCTCTCTCTCTCTCTCTCTCGCTCGCTCGCTCACTCGCTCGCTCTGTGTGTGTCTTCCTCTCTCTGTCTCTGACTCTCTGTGTGTGTGTGTGTGTGTGTGTGTGTGTGTGTGTGTTTCTACACTTTTGGGCATTGTGGTTTGGCATTCAAATTCTTTCACTGACGATATATGTCCGATTGAAGGCCCAAGTTCATGCTTCAGTCTTTGCAAATTAAAATTTCCCAGATTCAATGTCAGTAAGAATAGGATTCTCTAGAATTCAAAACTAAAAACATTCAAGAGCACTTTCAATTAATTTTTTTAGGACTTTAACTATCCCAATATTCTCAATGTTAAATCACTGTATCACTCTCTTCCCACTGTTCATCCATTTATTCGAGTGGGTGGTGGTGACGTCTCCATTCATCTCAGCCCTGAGATTTTAGCAGTCTCCCTTACTCATCTTTCCCAATGATTGGAGGCTCTTTCAGGATCAGGGGAATGAGACCTGTTACAGTCACTGGTTTTGGCATATCGAATGTGCCGCGGGGAGCGTGCCATTTTCTGCCCTCCCTGTGTGGGCAGGATAATCTTGGTAGCTTGATGTGCTTTCCAAGATGTGTGTGTGTGTGTGTGTGTGTGTGTGTGTGTGTGTGTGTGTATATATATATATATATATATATATATATATATATAAAACCTCCATTACCTCCACTACCCAGCAGCTGCCATGCTCCAGGACGCTTTCTGGATGCTCCGGCCTAGACTCACGCATAACTGAAACCCCACAGAACAAGATAAGCAGAACTCTGAGACCTTGGACTTCAGGTTCAATGGACCCGGGAACAGAGATTCTCTGCTTGCTCCCACCAACTACAGGAGACGAAGGGATTAAAATCAGGAGCCCCACCCTACCCTGCCCTGTCTGCTTCCACCAACAACCAGAGACCCAAGGATTGGATTGCGCACAGAAGACCCACCCTACCCCTACCTGTACCTTACCGGCAGACCTCAACGACCTCCACTACCTCCAAAACCCAGCCGCTGCCATGCTCCAGGATGCTTTCCGGACACATTATAAGACACTTAATATCCATCTTCCAGAATTGCCATGCCTTATTATGGTTTGAACCATGAGAACACCTACAAAGGGTGATTAGAGGCTGCCTCAAAAGCCTCTATCCCTTTAGGAGAGCTTGGCAAGCTACTGAAAGTATTCCGTCAGCACAGCAGAGTAGCGCAAGCTATCCATTGTGTATTCGATATGCCAAAATCAGTAATTACAAAGGGTCTCATTCCCGTGACCCCAAAGGCGTCACCAATATGGCAGCATTGAGAAGGATGACAAAGGAAAGGCTGATAAGATCTCAAGGCCAAACTGGGCTGCCAAAACAAAGGAAGACAAATATGATCTGTACTTTCAATGCACGTACGCTAGCATCGAACGCATCCATTGAGGACCTGATGATACAAGCACGAAAGATCAAGTGAGACATCATTGGTCTGACTGAGAGACGAAGGCACCAATCACATCACGGCGTTTTCGACAGTGGAGAAGAATTGTTCCTCGGAACATGCGATAAAAGAGGCGTTGGAGGCGTCGGTGTCCTTGTCAACACGAATTTGGCCATGAGCATTGATTCATTCAAATGCCCAACAACTAGAATCAGATGTTTACATTTGAATAGATGTGGCTCACTGTTGGCACTTTCTATCTTCATTGTCTATGCACCAACATCCAATTAAGATGAAGGAGAAATTGAGAAGTTCTGCATGGAGCTGGAGAAGTTATATAAAGAAGATCACACCTTCTACAAGATCATTGTGGGTGATTTTAATGCCAAGATAGGACCAAGAAGATCAGCCGAAGAACTCCACATCGAGCCCATGGCCTAAAATGGAATGAACAGGGTGAGAGACTGTCTGAGTTCATCATGTCGACCAAGACCATCCATAGTAACTCACAGCCAGAAGGCTGAATCTTAACGTTGGACATGGGAGTCTCCGGTGGATAGTAGCACAACAAAACTGACCAAATCATATTCAATCAATGGTCTTGCCTTCCTGATGTCGCTGTTGTCCCAAAATTCCAAATGGGATCAGACCACCATCTCCTTCGTGCAAAATTCTACTTCACAGAGAAGGAAGAAAGGGCTTAAAAGTTTAAGAAGAGAACTCCCAGAATGACCACCAACTGGGAGCTCTTTGGCACTATTGCTGCAACATGGGAAGATGCCATTGTTGACAACACTGATGAGGAATACGATCGACTGGTTCAGCACCTCCATGATTGTGCGAGGAATGCCAAGAGAGAGATAGCCACAAAAAACGCCTGTGTTTGAAAACTCGAGCTTATTTGCCAACATGGTTTGGCGCATGCTTCAGGCAACCACAAGTGAACGTCTGAGCTCGCAAAGCAGTGCAGAGATGCAATCGAGGAAGACCTCAAAAAGCAAAAGTGCTGGTAGATCTGGCAGAAGCGGAGAAAAGCACTCATAACACCCGCCTGTCCTTCGCCAACTGCAAGACCAAGATGACTTGCCTCTGATGTCCTGATGGATCTATCACATCTTCCAGAGAGGCAATGGAGAAAATTATCCATGAATTCTACTCAGATCTCTTCTATAGCCATGTCCACTTGCCCACATACCAAATTCTACAGGATGGATATGTCGTTCCCAATGTTCTCTCTTCCGAAATCCGGCAAGCCATTTCGTCAGTAAAGAAACGAACATCACCTGGCCTAGACAAAGTCAGACCTGAACACCTGAAGAACCTGCAGTCAGTACTCATCAATATGCTGGCTCAGCTCTTCACATGCTACCTGTCTGAATGCAAGGTTTCGTCCCAGTGGAAAACCAGCAGAAGTGTACTACTGTAAAAGAAGTGAGATGTCCAAGACATTGGCAGCTATTGCCTGATCTGCCTATTGTCTGTCATCTACAAGCTGTTCACTCAAGTCATCCTGAACAGGATTGGCAGAACACTAGATGAAGAACAACCATGCGAGCAGGCTGGGTTCCACAAAGGATTCAGCATGATTGACCATATCCACATGACAACAAAGCTCATTGAGGTTTCTCGGGAGTTCAAGATGCTGCTCTGTCTAACGGTCATTGATATAAAGAAGGATTTTGATTCTGTTGAGATGGAAGCGGTCATTGAAGCCCTAGCCAGTCAGGGCATTCAAACTCAATACATCAGGATCCTTCGTGAGCTACATTACAAATTCACTACCAGAATATCACCATTCTACAAAGAACTAATCATTGATGTCAAGAGAGGGGTTTGGCAGGGTGATACCATTTCAGTGCCACCCTCGAGAATATCATGCGACGACTAGAATGGGAAGGAATGGGAATGAAGATAGAGGGTCGGTAACTACACCGCCTCTGCTTTGCTGATGACATTGTTCTAATAACACCAAATATTAGCCAAGTGGCACAAATGCTGGCTGACTTTGACCGTGAGTGTGGAAAAGTCGGACTACAGCTGAATCTTACGAAGAAAATATTTATGAGAAACAGCCTCGTTCCTCACAATCCATTCACTCTCAACGGAACAACCATCTCCAAATGCAACAGTTATGTGTACCTAGATTAATACGTCAACATGATGAATGAGCTGGTACCTAAGCTATGCAGGAGGAAGAGAGTGGCTTGAAATGTCTTCAGGAGCATTGAAGAAGTAGCTAAGAGGACGAAGAAACTCTGGCTCCAGGCGCATCTCTGATTCGACTGTTCTTCCTGCATTAACATACGCCTCAGAGACCTGGGCCCTATGCAAACAGGATGAAAACACTATTTGGGTTTCCCAAAGAGGAATTGAAAGAGCTATGCTTGGAGTATCATGTTTCACTCAAATGAGTGAAAGAATCCGAAGTTCCAACCTCTGTCTACGGTCAAGAATCAGGGACGCTGTCTCGTTTGCCAAGGCGTCAAAAATCAGATGGGCTGTACATGTAATGAGATTTAGAGAAGACCGCTGGACTAGAGCCATTACTGACTGGATTCCATGGGACGTCAAAAGACCACGTGGCCGCCCACCTACCAGATGGTCAGACTTCTTCATCAAGATCATGAATGATTGGTTTGAGGCTCTTCATGTTCCTAGAACAAACAGATGCCATTGTGCTACACTAGCATACAATAGAGACAAATGGAGACTTTACTTGCGCCTGTTCGAGCAAATCAATGATTAATAGGAAGTCAAGTGATCAAGTGATATACATATATATATGTATATATATACATATACATATATTTCTCTATGAATGTTTGTCTACTGTCTGAACTCCATCAAACATCGTGTAGTAATTATGTAAAATGGGTAAGATTCACAGCCATGCAGTCCTGAAAGTGATCTGGAGCATGGTGGCTGTTGGGTAGTGGAGGTTGGCTGCCAGGGCTGGGTCCCTTGAGGTGGGGAAGGCTCTCGTACACCCCCCTCTGGGGTGCCCCAAATGAAAATAGTCTGGCGCGGAGTCCCAATGTAAAATACATCAAAAAAACACTGAATAGACAAAGAAGAAAACCAGCTGGAGGGCCCCACAGCTCCCAGAGAAAGCTCCAGGTCCCAAACAGAGCTGATATCACCGAAAGGTCCCAGATGGGGTAGGTGCTGCCGTCCCGCCTACTCCAGATGGAATCCCGGTGACCATGAGCCTCTAAAAGCATAGCTCTGGCATGCGAGTACCAAGACATTTTTTTCCGAAACTCCTGGCCGCTTATGCACTTAAGAGGCCGCGTGACATCTCCTTATATACAAAGTTATCAATGGAAAGTAAATCATCCAACATTTCTCCCTGAAAATCAAGTTTAACTCTTTTGCAAACCACAACACCCAAAAGGAGAGAGAGAACAAAGGGCAATGCTCTGCCACAGAGGCAGGGTGGGATGGGGGGGTGGGGGGTGGAAGGGATACTGGGATCCGTGGTGGTGGGAAATGGGCACTGGTGGAGGGATGGGTATTTGGAAAAATAAATAAATAAATAAATAAATAAATACTGAGTATAATAAAAACCTATTTGGGGGAATTACACTGTAATTTTCAGGAAGAAAATATTATGAAAGTACATAATTTAGTTATTTTATATGTCTTATAAAAAAGAGAACCATTACTACAATAAAGCAGAGTATTTATGTAGGTATGTATAGCATATCTGATGCCAAGCAAATAATTAGAGTGAACAGTGAATATGAAAATACAAAAACAAATAGTCAACAAATTACTCTAAATATATTTAATTCATTTGAAGGTGAAAGTGCTTTAAATAAAATGTAGACATTAAAATAAGCTATTTATAAAGAAATGAAATATAAATGGAACATGTTTTAGATTGTTAATAAAGTTATTTGGGCTGGAGCGATAGCACAGCGGGTAGGGCGTTCGCCTTACAAGCGGCCAACATGGCCGACCCGAGTTCGATTCCTCCGCCCCTCTCGGAGAGCCCGGCAAGCTACCGAGAGTATTCGATATGCCAGACACAGTAACAACAAAGTCTCCAATGGAGACGTTACTGGGCCCGCTCGAGCAAATCGACGATCAACGGAGGGCCTTTAATTGCTAATTGCTAATGAGATACAAAATTATGATGACAGAAAAATTAGAAGATAATTCATGACTAATATCCTCTCCAGTGTTATATTATCAAGACGTTAAGAACAGCACCCATTATATTTGGACCTGCACAATTTTAAGAGTTGTGTTTCTTTACATTTAAAATTCTAATTAGTAAAGAATATATATAGCTTACTTTAGAAAATTGATCCAATTATTTTTTTATAATCCCTTGTTGTCCCTAAAAAGTTCTTGGTTTGCAGATTTATTGAAGTATCGATTGGGACAAAGTAACTAACACCGGAAAACAAGTCTGTTCATAGTTGGTTCTGCTACTTTAAAAAGTTGCAAAGCTTTCTTGACTTGTGGTGCATTTTGCATTAGTTAAAACATTTCAAAAGTCGGTTCATTATGATACAGTCATTCTCTTAATATTTCTGGGAAGTGTTTCATCACTTGAGCAACAGGACTTTCACAAATTAAAAACTTGTCTCATTTTCATATATTTATTGCTGACTTTTCTCTAAGGTACAAAATTATTACAAATCACAGAGGAAAAAAAAGTACAAAGTGAGCATCTAGATCAGCATTTTCCCACAGTAGGTAATTCTATATTTCATGAGGAGTGACACCTAAACAATCCATACAGTCCAGTGGACTTTAGAAGACTATTGGTGGCGGCAGTTGTAGTGGTTGTGTGTGTCTGTGTGGGGGGAATGGGGGTAGCAGTTTCATGTTAGTTTGTTTAAAAAGGGTTTATTGCTATGGACATGCTGAAGTTGTCATTTTTTTCATCTCAGAACAAGGTTGAAGTCTCCGCTCTAAAATCATTGTGAATTTTGAGAGTCAGTATGTACTCTGGCTCTTTCGTAGCTTCAAGAATTTTATACATGAGAAGTAAGGATGAAGTTCATCATTGTGTCAGGATCATAGCAATAATATAGCTGTTAGGGTGCTTGTGATCCCGGCATCCCATATGGTTCACAGAGAACGTCGGAAGTGAGCCCTGAGCACAAAGCCAGAAGTAATTCCTGAGCACTGCTCAACATGGTTAAAAAAGTAAAACAAACCAAAAATCAAACGATGAGTCGTGATGTTTTCCCTCACCGAATTTTCATTCTAATACATTTATCATTTCTTGAAGAAATAACACCTCTAACTACTGACAACTTCCTTATGAGAGGAACTGCAATTAAATATTCATATCAAAAACAAACTCACAGCTGCTCCTCTCAGATGGGAGTATAAAATGAGGCCCCCATAACCATGCCACTGGACTCCGTGCCAGGCTGTTTTCACTCGGGGCGCCCCAGAGGGATGTGGGTGAGGGCCCTCTCCACCCCAAGGGGCCCAGCCCAGGCAGCCAACCCTCACTACCCAACTGTCTCTAAGCTCCAGGCCACTTTCCACACGCTCGATATGAGCCTCACATATGAGTGAACATATTCCTGGACACATCATAAAACACTTCCTACCCATTCTCCATGATTGCCACTATATATATATATATATATATATATATATATATATATAATAAAACTGAATGTAATTGGTTCATCCAGGACCTGAGTACTCACCTCCAATCTATTGTGAAAACTTTAAAGACTCTAATGTGCTTGGAAATAATATGGAGGATCAGACTACCAGAAACTTGAGATTTACCAACAGTCCAACAATTTATTTCAAGAATGCAAAATTCAAAAATTATATATCAGAATAAGAAAGCGTAGATGGAGGATCTCCTACAGGACTTAGAAAATAGTTTTTTCCCCTAATATTGGACCTAATCAGCCTTTGAAAAAGAGACAGTACTTCTCTGAAAAGCATAACATCATGTTGACTATAAAAAATTAGTCATTTAGCTCATAAAACAAGTACAAAGTAATTTTAATTACAGAGTTTCTATGTAACTTTCTAGGAAACATGGGTGTGGTCAATATTATTTTATACCTTCTTTCCTTCCTTTGTTCCTTTCTCTCTCCTTAACTTTCGTCCTTTCTGCCTTCCTTTTATTTTCCCTTTTGTTTTATTAATACTCAATATCTGTTTGTATAATAAAAATATTTTTGCATATGTTCACATATATATTTTACTCCTGTTTCAACTCTAGAGCACAGTGTATAATATAACTTAACAGTAAATAATATCAATATCCATGATTCAATGTAATTATCAGAAGTATTTCAATACATTTGTTTCTCTTATAAGTATAGATTCATTGTAAAATTAACTATGTCACATGACCAAGTACACAACAAAAGCTAAATTTTAATAGCTATGAGGACATTCCTTTTTCTTAGCAAAAAATCAGTTTTTATCTTAGTCTGTAGCAAAATTGAAGAACTTATGTAAGCATTAGAAGTTCAGGGGTGCAATTCATGAATGGTTTCAGAATTACCACTATAATAAAGGAAGACTATATTGCTTACCAGGACATGTTTCTATTTGTGGGATGGTTTTTGCTACATTTATGAATCATATGATATTCAAAAACAAAACGTCTGTTTATCCATTTTGATCGTATTATATCACATGAAACAGCTTATCACCTACTACATATGAATTATTTTGACAATAACATTAATGAAAGAGAAAGAACCTGCATTGTAATGGATTTGTTAATTATCCTATTTTGGATGAAAATATCCAGTCCTTCAGAAAGCAGTGAGAGGTAATGAGGAAAATAACATCAGTGATGGAGCTAAAACATTTATTTTTGTTATAAGGAAAATAAGGTAACTTTAGATAACATAGTAGAAATATAATTGTAATACAATGATCACTCTAATCATTTAAATGACCACTATGCTTTCATGGTATTTCGATTTTAATATATCTTTAAGTGAAGATATATATATATATATATGGTAGTTTGCTATAAATATTTTATATTATGTGAAAACATACATCTCTACTTTTCTCCTCTTCATATTCCTTAAATTAATAAAAAAATGTTATACTATACTAAATATATTGCCATTTTACTAATAACTAGAGCATTTTGCAATACCTATCTAAGGATGTTATTTTTTATTCCATATGTGTAGAATGGAAAACTTGTGACCAGAGAGATATTACACAGGTTAAGCTATTTATTTTGCATGAACTCTAATCTGGTTTGAACCATAAAACCACATCTGATCAATCCTTCGAGCATCACCAGTAGCAATCCCTGAGCCCAGCTGGGTAAGCCTTGAGTCCCAACAGGTATGGTCTAAAAAGCAAAATCATGTGTATGTGTATATATCAGAATGCAGGCAGTTATGATATAAATCTGATGCAGACTTATGGTACATTAGAATCCTTTCAAGAGAGCTTTCTTGTTTATTTCATTTGTTTATCTACTTTTGATATTTTTCATCTTGGTTTTGTTTTAAGGCCATGTCTACACTGCAGTTCACAGGGATTACTCCTGGCTCTGCACCCAGAGATCACTCCTACCTGTGTTCAGAAATATTATATTATATATATATACATATATATTTATTCCTGGGATACAACCCAGGTCAGCCCAGCCATATGCAAGGCAAGCTTCTGAACAGCTGCATAATCTCTCCGGCCCTTGATTTCTATCTTAAAATACATTTTAATTTGGACATCGGGAAAAAAATAATGTAGATGAATTTTTAAATATTTATAAGAATAAAATTTATTTCATGGGCATTTAAAATAAGGGAAAATAAATTATGTGTGAACATTTGTGAATGAGAGATTGAAAAGATAGGCAGACACAAAATGTTCCCCTGCACCCTATCTGCTTACCCAGACTTTTCTACAACTCATTCCATTAAATGGAGGCTAGGGTGCCACACCCAATATAACAATTATGTGAGAAAATGATGTCCGCTTCAGTGGGTCATAAAGTTTTCTTCCAAAGTCTGGTGCACTTGGTTTGGGATGGGGGTTGGGTTGGTGAATGTTTATTTTGCCTATTTTGATCAGTGCTCATCTATTTTTGTTTTCTTTTAGAGAGAGGCTTGGTTTTTGATATACTGTTGCGGTGTTATCTGAAAATAAATTTATAGTTCAGAGAAAACAAATTTATAGCTCTGTGAGGAATAGCAAAGGCTGCAAAGGTTAGAGACAATATTTGCTCATAGAGGGCAATGGGACTGTTGAAACACTGTGGTCTCTATTTATAAAGCACAGGCAGGGGATTTGCTCTCTGCCAGGTCCTGCGGTGACAGAGGGGCAGGTGCCCCGAGCAAAGATTTGCTGCCACTGAAGTTGTGTTGGAGACAGAGCCTTCCCTGGGAATGCAGCAGTTCAGAGAATTACCTGACAGCCTTTGTGTCTTGGGTAATATTGTTTCATTTTCTTCTTGGATTGAATGGCTGAGTCAGGCAGAAAGGATGATTCACTTCTTTCCCTGTTTTGTCTTTTCGAATCTTACTGCCTCCTCCATTTCATCTTCTTCCTAACAGATTTGATCATTTTCTGTTTTGACTTACCCTGCAAAACTCCTCCTCTCTTTCCATATTCAAGAAAAGAAAATTAGCAGCATGGGGATTTGCGGAGGGGGGAAGTAGGGGCACTGGTGATGGGGGAGGTGTTGGAATCATGTGCCCGAGAAGGCATTATGAATAGCACTGTAAATCACAGAATCAAAATGTAGGTCCGTGAGGAGAATTGGAAGACAAATTGTAAACTGATCCTAATCCCATAGCTCACATCTCTCTCCAGTAATCGATGTATGTCCACCTGAGATCTAAGCTACATGAGAAGCATGATAAGCAAAACTTCTTCCAAGTGGCTTTGAAAAATAATCTAATAAAAGACACATACCATGCTGTACTCACTGTCTGGGACGTTTGTTAGAAATAATGAAAACCAAAGGAAAGAATTTATTGTGTTAGCAACAGTGTTGCAGAATTAAAATATACAAGTGAATCTTTTGCTTTAAAATGTGCTAGTATCATGATGAATATTCAGATTTTTAATCTGTAAACAATGCCGATCCACTAATGAGTTTTATGGGGATGGGACCACAGCCAGTGGTACTCAGGGTTTATTCTTGGCTCTGTGCTCAGGCATCACTACTCACAGGGCTCAGGGGACAGTATAAGGTGGCGGGGATATGGCAGTTAGCCGTATGCAAGGCAAGTTTCCTGCCCCTGTAATATAGGTCCACCACCATAATGAATTTATTTTACAGCATGATGGAAATTATAAAAATATAAAATATGCTAAAATGGTTACCTAAAGTGAGAAGGTATAAAAGATTATAGGTTTCTCAATGGTTTAACATTAATTTTAAGTCTTAGGGGTAAAACCCCCATCTGTGAATAGACTTATTAATATTCTTATAAAGAAATTAAAAGATTAATAGGAAAATTGTAAATGAATTTATGGTTTATGCAAATTATTGCCATAATATAATATTTGGTTTCTTTATTTAGTATTTTACATCCTTATAGAACTCTACAAATTGAAGCTTTCAATCACCATAACTGAAGGAGTGAAAAGTGTCCAGCACATTTCTATAAAATCATATAGGTAAGGTAAAGGTAAAGGCCCTCCCGTTGTTCGTCGATTTGCTCGAGCGGGCCCAGTAACGTCTCCATTGGAGACTTTGTTGTTACTGTGTTTGGCAGATCGAATACGTCCCGGGGAGCTTGCCAGGCTCTGCCGTTCGGGCGAGATACTCTCGGTAGCTTGCTGGGCTCTCCAAGAGGGCGGAGGAATCGAACTCGGGTCGGCCATGTTGGCTGCATGCAAGGCAAACACCCTACCACTGTCATTGTAAATATGCTAATGTTCAGAATTTTATGGTGATAACTTCTTCTCTAAGTACTTTTCTCATTTGCCTAGGACTATATGAAAATATACTTAATATGTACTCCTATAAAGTTATTTGTGAAAACCAGTGGTAACAATTTTTTCATTTTTTCAATTACAAAGGCCAGTTTGGTTACCTCTACTTAAAATGAACAATAAACCTGTTGCTCATAATACAGGCTTTCAAAATGCCATGTAATATCTAGAATAAGTGAAGTCTCTATATCTTTGCGTAATACATTTTAAACTACATAACATTTTGTAGTGTAATTATCATAATTTTGAGATAGTTAAGGCTTGTAGTAGGTATAATTTATTCCGTACTTATATCCCATTCTAGGAAAAAATGCACCTTCCACATTTGTTCCATTAATTTTTTTCATATCTATGAATATATTTTCGTTTTACAAATGCTTTATTGTATGCTACATAGATAATACATTTTAAAATATAAGTGTATTTAAAGATAGCCATGACAACTAAGGAAATTAATCTAAATAAAATTTTTAAAAATATATGAAGTAGAGGGCCAGAGTGATAGTACAGTAGTAGGGTGTTTGCCATGCATGCAGTTGACTCAGGATTTATTTCCTGTATCCCATATGGTCCCCTGAGCACCATCAGGATTAATTCCTAAGTGTAAAGCTAGGAGTGACCTATGAACACCCCGCATGTGGCCAAAAATTAGCATATGTATATATCAAAAAGATATATATATATATATATATATATATAGAGAGAGAGAGAGAGAGAGACAGATCTTTCCACATATAAATATATGGAAAAGGAAAGCCGTGGTCTGTGTGTATATGTATGGATATATTTATATTGTCCACTGTCTGCCCTCCCGTTGTTCATCGATTTGCTCGAGCGGGCTCAGTAACATCTCCATTTTTGAGAATTCTTGTTACTGTGTTTGGCATATCGAATACATCACTGTGCTATCATAGTGGTAGGGCGTTTGCCTTGCTCACAGCCAGCCCGGCTAAGCCGGTTCGATTCCTCCTCCCCTCTTGGAGAGCCTTGGCAAGCTACTGAGAGTCTCTTGTCCGCACGGCAAAGCCTGGCAAGCTACCTGCGACGTATTCGATATGCCAGACACAGTAACAACAAATCTCAAATGTTTATATTATTAGATTTAGAGAACATAAAGATTAGCTTTATAATAGTAAGGACCTGCATTTTATCTGATACTCTCTACAGGTTTACAGATATTAAAAAAGAAAAATTATATTTGAGATCTCAACTTACATCATACAGACATGACAATTACTAATAGAATGTTCAAAGCATATTGTACAACTATAATATGTACAACTGTACAATACTGTACAAATCTGAGAATTGAATAACAGTGTATTTCTATTCATCTCTAATTTTCAAATGTGGAAAATAAATTATATATGTATCTTTGTTCAGAAGGTAAATGATGCAGGCAGAAAAATTGGGGTAGAAGGGCGCTGGTAATTAATATTGATGAAAATATTTTCTCAAATCTGCATCAGCCAGATGGGTCTTTTGGACAAAAGAAAGACTATCAAAAAGAAAGACCTCAAAAAAAAAACCACTGAGATGCAGAATTTCAGGATAGATGCACTGAAGACAGATATTCTTTCCAGTAAAAGTCACCCTTACAAAATTGTCTGTTTTTGTATAATTAAGTGCGTGCACATTGTCAAAACCAAACAAAGCTAAGTAAAAAAACATTAGGGACAGATTTGACACAGGCCATTTTACTAGAGAAGGGAGTTCAGAAGAGCTCAGTCAATTTATCTTCACCCAAACAAAAGGCATGGATGGTCGAAAAGTCTGTGGTGTGAGAAGAGAAAAATCACCATCAGTAATAAGGAGAATTTGGTTTCTGTGACCAGAATCTTTGGTGTTTGTTAGTAACTATTTAGACAGACATTAGAAAAATTTCATTTTTTTTTAAATTACCTGCGATAGCACAGCGGGTAGGGCATTCACCTTACAAGCGGCCAACATGGCCGACCCGAGTTCGATTCCTCCGCCCTCTCGGAGAGCCCGGCAAGCTACCGAGAGTATTCGATATGCCAGACACAGTAACAACAAAGTCTCCAATGGAGACGTTACTGGGCCCGCTCGAGCAAATCGACGATCAACAGGAGGGCCTTTACCTTACCTTTACCTTAAATTACCTGAATCACAGGTGTAAATTGAGCTTGGCATACAGCACACTGTATCCCTGTCATCCTGTTGTTCATCGATTTCCTCGAGCAGGCACCAGTAACGTCTCCATTCGTCCTAGCCCTGAGATTTTAGCAAGTGCCACATTGGAGGCTCCTTCAGGGTCAGGGGAACGAGACCCATCATTGTTACTGGGTTTTGGCATATCAAATACGCCGCGGGGAGCTTGCCAGACTCTGTCATATGGACAGAATACCTTCTGTAGCCTGTCAGGTTCTCCAAGAGAGAACAAGACAATAAGAGGAATGTGGCCGCGAGCTTCTAGGAGCTGGGTTTTATAGATGCTGGGTCTTGGTCCTTGATGGGATAACACGGCGCTGGGGGCAATTGGTGGGTGTAACGCCTAGCTACTGGAAGATGAGGGATCTGGGTGGAGGAGGCCCAGTCCCGATTTGAGCAGGCTTGGAGATTTCAGCCCCGGGTCCCGCACGCCTGGGTTCCTCGGCCGGTTCCTTCTTGTGTGAGGCTTGTCTAAATGTGTGGAGAGTGGCCTTAAGCATGGCTGTGGCTGGTTCCAGAGGTGTACAAATATTTGATATACAGCAGATGAAGAGCTCAGAGGGACAGGGCCAGACTGAACAGCAAAGCGGGGGATGTGGGGTGCTTGGGGGCACAGAGGAGAGGGGTTGGTTGGTCGGCAACAATGGATACGCTAAACACTGCTATCCGTTTTTCCTTTTAAATACGGAGACCTGCTCAGATGAGAAGAAATTCTGGCCCATGTTCTCCTGCCACTGTGGCATGGTGGCTGCTAAGAACAACTGCTTCTCACCTCACCGGGCGCTTCCCACGTCCACCCTCCACGGGCTCTTAGTAGACCAGCAGTGAAGGACAGTCAGGGGTGCCGGTTTCATTGTTATTTAGCCAGGAAAAAATGACAACAACAGATGATTTCCACTTAACTATTCTCTACATTGATTACATTCATTATTTCGACACAAGATGCACCATTATTGTTTAGAATCTTCCCCCCCCCCCCCCAACAATCAGAATTGCTGAAAAGGCATTGTGAAATACTTTGTTTTCTATAGCTGGTTATGAGAATAATATAATCTCACGTGGCATTGGGAGGGGTGGGAGGAGGGATATATTGGGGTTCTTGGTGGTGAAAAATGAGTACTGGTGAAGTGAGAGGTGTTTGATCGTTGTGTGACCGAGACTTAAACCTAAAATCTTAGTAACTTTTCCCATAGTGATTCAATAAATAAATATAAGAAGGAAAAAAATGACAACAACAAAGAACCAGAGGCCTTCCACCACCGCATGAGCGACAATCGAGGAAAGCATTCTCTCCTGTAGGATGCTGTCACTCATTCTACCAAACCATTGTTCTCTCTTATAAATACCCAATCATCCCCCCACCTAGGGGAAAATAAAACTATTGTTTTATTCAGGTTGTAAAAAATTTTTTTAAATCACCAGTAACTAGAATTTTAATCACCGTCATTACAAATACTGAGAGAGCTGCACCTTCCATGTGAAATAAAATTCTATCCAACACTGTCCATCTTGCTGAGGTGAGTCCTCCCTGGATGAGGAAAGGAGGAACAGGAAATCAGGAGTTGCTGAGTTGGAATAAAGTTTCAGGTTCTCTTCTCCGAGGATAGTCGGCCAGAGCACGAGCCTTCTACGCTCACTCTTCGCATCAACCTTCTTGCACCTGCTCTTCATCTTTATGAGGAAGGGGTGAAAATTCATATCTCTGTGCAGAGCCTTCCTGGGTCTTCTCATCTGAAGCTTTTCTGCTGCTGCCTCAGACCCACATTTACAAACACGTGGGCATTATCTTCTCTCATTTCTGTGCAAGGCAGTGTCGGGTTGCTGGGTGGAAGAGGGTTCTGGTCTCCGCCTGCCTGGTCCATTAGGGAATACTTAATATTTGTATACTTGAGTTCCCCTCCCCGCCCTGAGCAGAGACTTGGTAGCTGAAGACCTCCAGAACCAGCCACAGCCATGCTTAAGACCACTCTCCACACGTTCGGACGAGCCTCACACATGAAGGACCCGGCAGAGGTATACACTAGTTAGGTTAATATCTTCCCACAGTGCTGAGGAATGAGAAAGCCCATCATGAATGTATTCATTTAATGAAAAAAGATTCAGGAGCCAAAGCCTACAGTGAAAAGTTAGGGCGCTTGCCTTGCAGGCAGCTGACCAGGTTTCTGTCTCTGGAATCTTAAATGGTCCCTGGAGCAGCATAGGGAGTAATTTCTGAGTGCAGAACCATGAGTAACCCCTGAGCACGGCCAGGTGTGGCCCAGAAACAAAAAAGAAAAGAAAAAGATTCAAATAACTCTGCATGTCAAATATGAGAAGGTTTTCAAGGTCCTGGAGAGAAATTTCCTGATGAAGGGATGGATTCAGATGGAACAAGTTAAAATTTGCTCTGTGGCATGAAGTAACTTCTGGAAGAGGGAATTCAAGAGACCAGAATGATGCACAGCTGGTAGGGTAGTCATCTTGCTCATAGCAGACCAGGGTTCCATTTCTAGCACCCCAGATAGTTCCCTGAGCCCTTCCAGGATAGATACTGGAAAGTAAAGCCAGGAGTAAATACTAACTGCCACCAAGTGTGGCCCAAGATTCTCCCTGCACCTCGCCACCCCCCAAAAAACAGGAATTCAAAAGCTGTTCTACCTGACTCAAAACTAAATAAAGTTTTGAAAAAAAAATAAATTTTGGCCGTTTTGCACTTTCTCAATCAGGCATTTGGGAGGAAATTGCATCATCCTAGATACAAGATTTAAGCTGATAGAAACCAAGATAGAGTGTGAATAGAGTAATTATGTACCTGCAAGAGACAGGAATAGGTTGATAAAAAACTATTGGCAACCAAGCATTAGGTTGCAAATTGATGAGATCATATTCTCAAATAAACAGTCTTGTTTTCACAGAAGCAGGTTTTAAGAGAGAAAGAGAAAAGGGGAAAACATTTTTAGAGAATGGGTTACAGATCAGAGGGGCACCAGGATGAACAATAACTTCCCATAATGGTTGGTCCCTGGTCCTCTGAGACACACTCCATCTTAACTGAAAACATAAAGAGATGAGGATATTGCTGACGGGAAATGTACATTGGTGGAAGTACCACTGTTGGGACATTGTATGATTGAAACCCAATCATTAACAACATTGTAAATGTGCAGCTCATGGTGGAAAGAAAGAAAAGAAGAAGGGAGGGAAGGAAGGGAGGAAGGAAGAAGGGAAGGAAGGGAAGAAGGAAGGAAAGAAAGAAGGAAGAAGGAAGGAAGGAAGGAAGGAAGGAAGGAAGGAAGGAAGGAAGGAAGGAAGGAAGAAGGAGGGAAGGAGGGAGGGAGGGAAGGAAGGAAGGAAGGAAGGAAGGAAGGAAGGAAGGAAGGAAGGAAGGAAGGAAGGAAGAAAAAAGAGAGTGGGGGAAAATTCAAAGAGAGGTTTCTAAGAAAGGTGTTAGTCTTGGCTTATCTTAGTTTATTTTTGGAATAAGGGCAAGGGCAAATCAACATTACTTGTCAAAAAAGGGCAAGCAATTTTTAAATTTGAATTCAACTTGCTATATCTTAATTATGTGCAGTGAAATTTGCAGTTCTCATCTGTAAGGTTTTTTTTTTTTTTTTTTTTTTTTTTTTTTTTTAAGTAGAGACCAAGGTCTCTTGGTGGGGCAGGCAAGAAGACTTCAAATGGCCCTGAAATGTAAATGTACTTCGGCTAAATGTTGTCTGAAGCCTACACCAGCCCAAAGGCATGATGGTTTTTGAGACAAAAAAACCTAACTCAGGACCTGGAACATCATTGAGATGCAGTGAGCCAGGTCAAAACGTGCATTAAAGGCCTGAGGCGGGTGTTGGGCAGAAACTCAGGGAAAACACCTGCAATGGAGCATAAAGAATGGACAGCTAGAATAGTCAAAGCATTTCCCCAAGAAAAGCCCCATCCTATCTTATTTGTGTAAAACACTTAGCATGGGGTATGGAAAAATCGGTCGGCTCCATTCCATTCTTGGAAGGAGTTTAGAATTTTAACGTATTGCTTGTGATGGATTTTCGCTTTTCCTCAGTTGCAATTTCCACATATTCTTGGGTGCTGACTTGATTTATCGTTATCTGCTCGCTCTGAACATGTGGTGGATTTTTGTAACTCCTGAAGGGTTTTACTTCTAATGAGATCTTACAAGGAAATGAAGACAAGTTAAATGAAATGCTTACTTTATTATCTTACAATGTTCTTGAATTGTTAACCTAATTTTATGATGCCTATATAGTTGACGAACCAATGGTAATTCACATGTATGTTTTATAATATTTTTACATTGGTTGTGTAGGGGGAAAGGGCGCCTCCATAAGTGGATCCAGTCAGAGAGATAATTTAAAAATAGAAAAGGGACAGGAAAATCCTGGAAAACATAATGAATACAACCCAGGTAATTTCCTTTGTGACCCTATGCCTACATCTGGGGAGAAGACCGTAGCAAAATAAACATCAAACATCACTCAATGTCCTGAGAACAAAGGTAAGTTGAAGGGACAGAGAACAACAAGCACCATCAAGCAGAGGCAGACTGCAAAGTATTGACCAGAGACGACTGTGGACAAGGGAAAGCTTATCAGTGGACATGAGTCCCACTGACTTTGAGGGTGGGAAATAGTGAGAGAATTTGAGAAACAGAACCAGTGAGGGACCAGCATGGTGAAGAATGACATCAAAGATGAGTAAGTGGATTGCACAAAGGACATTGAGAGATACCAATGGCTTCTTTTGTGGGAATTATTCAAGAGGTCTGAGGATCCTTCTTGTGATTCTGTAAAATGCCAACTGGCCTCATGGTTTGGTGCAATTGCTGAAAGAAGCTGTTGTGCTTCTGTCATGCTGAGGATACCCAGGCCAGCTCTTAAATTATAGGGACCTCCTGGGTCACACCTGACATTGTTCAGGGGCTTCCCAGTTGTACTCAGCAATGTCACTCGAAATACCATGTAGTAAATGTAAAGGTAAAGGTAAAGGCCCTCCCGTTGTTCGTCGATTTGCTCGAGCGGGCCCAGTAACGTCTCCATTGGAGACTTTGTTGTTACTGTGTTTGGCATATCGAATACTCTTGGTAGCTTGCCGGGCTCTCCGAGAGGGGCGGAGGAATCGAACTTGGGTCGGCCATGTTGGCTGCGTGCAAGGCAAATGCCCTACCGCTGTGCTATCGCTCCAGCCCTTGAAAGCAAATCTGGCTAAGCATTTATCCTAACTACTGGACTATATCTCACAATCCCCCCCAAACTGCCTTCTTGAAGCTGTTAAGTACCTACAATTTCATAGACATCTGGAGTTTTGCATGAAAATGTTTTTTTTTACTTTTACTTATTTTCATGAGATTGATCACAATAACTCACTACCTTCAATTTTCTAACACCGAACCCACCACCATTACCCCTCATCACTACCATTATTTTGAATTTACCACCAGCACCCAAGCCTGCCCCAAAGATTCATTATTAATCAAATAAATTAAATTGAATTAAATAATTAATTTTGTAGCAAGATGATTTTATTTTTACTTTATTCTATTTTTATTAGTGAAACACCATGAGGTACAGTTGTAGACTTACCAACTTCCGTGCTTAGGTTTCAATTATACAATGATTGAGTACCCATGCCTCCACCAGTGCCCATTCTCCACCACCGATGATCCTAGTACCTCTCCCCCACCACCACTGCCCCCCACCTCACCCCGCCTCTGTGGCAGGGCATTCCCTTTTGCTCTCTCTTTCCTTTAGGGTGTTGTAATTTGCAATAGAGGTATTCAGTAGCCATCGTGTCAGTCTATAGTATACTTGCAGCATGCATCTCGCATCCCGAGCTAGTCCACCAAACATCCTTTCCTTGGTGTTCTCTTCTCTATCTGAGCTGCCTTTTCCTCCAGCATAGCAGTAAGATGATTTTAAAACAGTAACTTTGTGGCCCATGAAGGGGCTAGATCAGTTTTTCAGTAACTGTATCACAGATCAAAATGGAAACTCCAGAGACCACGGATAGAAAGTAGAAGGGAAAACTTGAAGCTTGCTACTGTCAGGCCCTTTCACTCATGCTCCTGACACAGTGGTGCCCACAGGTTTCTTGAACAAAAGAGATGACCAGAAATTAGGCAAAGGGTCAGAGTTTTCATCCACTAGATGGTAGCTTCTGAAGAACACTTGCCTGGCTTTGAAGAGCACTGCACCCACCACCATTACCCCTCATCACAACCATTATTTTTAATTTACCACCAACTCCCAAGCCTGCCCCAAAGATTCATTATTAATTAAATAAATTAAATTGAATTAAATAATTAATTTTGCAGCAAGATGGAAGGAGTTCTGGCCAACAGAGCCAACTTGTCCAGCCACAAAAAGCCAGCAGCGATGGTAATGGACAGCAAGAGGTTTCAATCCACAAAGCAGAGCTGGTCTTCCCAAATCCAACTTTCTTGTGGGGTACGGTCTCTTCCACAACCCTGTACAAGCACTAACCACCCCAGGTGAAAGGGAGACTTAACTCTATATGCCTCAAACCTGCATAACGTTACTAAGTACTTGCAACTGCCAAGTCATTTACTTGACAAGCAAGTAGTCAAACATCTCTTAAAACCTTAAGGACCTGATGGATTAATTTCCAAACCTTTTCAACTCAATGATCAGAGCCTGGAGATGGTGAGTAATGAGACCCCGCTGGCTTTGATGGAGAAACATCTATGCCCAGAAAGTGGGCTTGCCAACTTTTTCATATGGGTTCTTTGTGATAAGAAATGCCAAAGTGGCTGCCTGTATTTGGAAAGGAAAGGCACGCGTTTTTCCTAAGATTAACTTTTCCAAGGGTATGGGAAATAAGGCAAAATACAAATTATAGGAAGAAAAATATTACCTTACAAGAATGCTGGGAGTTTTGGAGACTTTGACACATCCTCAGTCCTAGCCAGGTTTGGCACAAGCTTCTCTTCTCTCTAAATGGCCCATTGCTGGTAATAGTAGTTAATGAAAACTTACACCAAAACCCATGCTTAATATTTTGCACGTATTACTTTTTTTTTAAGTTATTGAAATTGTAAATGGACACTCTCCATAGAGTCAGGAGGCGTATTAGTGAAAGGTATAAGTTTTAACAGAATGCTGAGTTTTTCTACTTTTTCACAATAGTTATGAGGTGGCAAAAAAGATAGACAATGGATACTGCTTTTCAGTAGAAGGCCAGTTTTGATATCCAACACCACATATAATCCTCCAAGCATATCCAGGAGTGATTCCCAAGAACCAAGTCCCGAATAGTACCTGAGGTATAGTCCCCAAACTGAAGCAAATAAAAATGTTTAGGAAATTATTGGATTCTTTTCTGTACGCCCTGTCCCTGTAAGCTCCTATAAGATAAATTTTTGTTTATTTTGTTTTGAGTTCTGGGGAGTCTTGAAATCTTTGGGAAGGAGAGAGTGGAGGGAAATCTGTGGCACTATTGCTACAGTCCTTTCTAGAAATGACAGAATGCACCGTTTTCTCTTGCTTCTCAGTTTCAGAAATAGAACCACCTTTATATTTTTGCCTGCTGTAACTCAGCTCAATTAAATGGAAGCACGTTTATAAACTGTTAGAGCTGACCCTTTGGATTATTCTGTACCATTAACTTTCATATGAATGTGGTTTTTTGTATTTATGCACCAGAAATAAAATCGGTTTTATAGCCTCAAAAACAATAAAGTTGAAGGGATAGTAGAGAGATGTAAATGCTTCACTTAGTGTAAATAGTGAACTCTCTAAATCTCTCATGTTTTTGCATACATTCTGAACAGGTGATTAGGTAGAAAATAAGTAGAAAGACATCTGGCAGATTTAAATTAAAGATCATCAACACTTATAGTTTGAGACCAGTACCAAGATTCTTTTGGACAGTTTTTTTCCTAAGAACTCTATTATTAAGCTGTATACAGAAACAGTCATATAAAAATAAGGATGTTGTAAACATGTCTTTTATGAAAGCAATCAATATATTAGCAAGAGCAAGTTCACAATTTATTCCCTATTATTTAGTAAACATTTGACAGTAGAGAATCTCTCCTAAAATGATTTGAGAACACCTGGAAAACTCTTTAAATTTTGCTACACTGTAAAAATAAAAAATATATACTTCATGAAATGCTAGAAATAAATGCCTCAAATATTTAAGTAATTAATATTTTAGTTTTCACTTAGTCTTTATAACTTGTAAAGAACAAGCATGCGAAGGAAGGATGTGTGTTGGCGGGCTCTCTGCTTGGCTCTCTCTCACCTCCTGCTTTCTGTGCTCTGGAGCAGCTGTGTATGGACAGGATCAGACAGCTGTAGGCAATGGGCAGGTGAATGAAGAATGAGGACCAGGCTGTTTGCTGGTTAGTTCCTGTTTATTCGATCTCTCTCTAGTCTCTCCACTCATGCATTCTTCTTTCCTTGCCCCTCACTCCTGGATACTGGCTCATCTCTCCCCGCAGCCTGGGCTCTCCCTCCCCCCCCCCCACCCATATTTATCTCTGTCCACCTTGCCCTCTGGGTTCATGCTCCACCCAGTCTGGAAGCAAAAATAACACAAGGAAGTCCTTCCTGATGGCCTGCAGGCAAAATACCTCTTAAGGTGTTTTTCTCTTCTAGTTATTTTTGTATGGACACAGTAAGAGATACATTGAAGCTTGTAGGCAGCTCTCCTAGGAATATTTTGCCACAGACTCAGTCTACAGAGTTTAGGCCAGATTAATCATTCCTAACCCTAGCAGGGTCATAATCCAGTTGTTACTTTTGGATCAGTACAGCATCTGTCCATGGCCAAGCTCTTAAATTTTAGTTAAGCATTATGGCACTTTGGCCAGGCCCATCTCGATGCCAGGGTAGCACATAGCTCACCACTTGCCCTGGGTTCATCCAGTCCCTCGCCAGGACCCTGCTTTTGGGGGTACTTGGAAGTAAGGGCAGCTGAAGGTTAGGTCAAGAGAACAGATGCCCAGGAGGAAAATACCATCTGGAGTCAAATGACTCCCACATAACAAAAGCATAGCATTTACTACTGTCTTCCTGTGCCCATCCAAAAAAAAAGGATATGGTTCTGAATATACTATACAAAGGACTTAAGGAGAAGAGAAAATGTTACAAAGAAAGAAGTTACAAATAAACACAGAGAAAAGAAAACATTGTGATGGGAGCAAACCAATAAACCTAAATTACCCAAGGCTATGCAGGAAGGACAAACAATGTTATCCTAAATGACTATCATTTTATGCTGCATAAGAGATTTAATTTTTATAAGTACTCTTGTAGTCATTCTCTAAAATCTCCAATCAATATTTAATGCATAAAGCATTAATTTTCTTTCGAAAGGACATAATAAATAAATTTGAGGTTTTTTGATCTGTAAATTTTCTTATGTCATTTTAGGTGAAAAAATTCTTGAGTATCTGCAAGAGAGAATAAAGACTTTATGTTTCCTCACGCCCTAATAATTTACTCAGGGCTGTTCTTGTATGCACAAAATTATGCTAATATTGTTATATTTCTAATATTATTTTCTATGTGAAGTGACAGTACAACAAGGGTATGGCATTTGCCTTCACAGGGCCAACCTGGGTTCCATCCCCAGTATCCAATTTGTTTTCCCAAGCACTAAAGGAATAATTCCTGAGTGCAGAGCCAGGTGTTACTGCTAAGCATAATCAGTGTGATCTAAAAAGTCTCTCTCTCTCTCTCCCTCCATATATATGTGTATATATATTCATACACATATATAATAAATCTCTTTTCATTATAGTAGAATTTTAAATAAATAAATATTGAAATCACGATTTGTTTGTTTGGGGGAATGTACCCAGCTGTGCTCAGGACTTATTAGTATCTTAAGCTCAAGAATCACTCTGGCAGAACTTGGGGAAACAGATGGGGTGAGAGAGATTAAAACTGAGTTGGCCAGTGCAAAGCAAACACCCAACACTCTGCACAGGAAGAATGTATCCCCCCCCCCAAAAAAAATGTTGTTCACTTCTGCTATGTGCTGAATGTAATAATAATTTAAAAATACATATGCAAGAAACACATTTTGTCTATTGACTACATATTTATAATCAAATAAAATCATTCTATCTTTCACATTAGATTAGTTAATTGTCATCAGGAAGCTGATTTTGAACAGAAGACTTGTCTTCTTTCATACGCTTTAGAAGAGCCAATTCCTAATTATTTCCACCTAAATGTCATTTGTAGATAGATCCCTTCATGCTAGGTTGCATCATATTGCTGTATATTTCCAAGTTCATGGATCAACTCCTTAAATAGTTGTTTTACATTCACCGCATATAATAAAATCATTCAATCACTGTAATGTTCAACTGTTAATTGGAAAAGAAATAGCAGAAAATATCTTAAAATTCCAAAACATGACAATGTTTAGATATAAATGATAATGCATATATAATAAATGTGTGCATATATGCAACTGTGAAGTTTTGGATCCAATCAAATGAGGATCATAGTGAATGGACAATAGAAAGCTTTCCTGTCAACAAGCTGGTATGTGTTTTGATGGCCAACTCCTGTTCAAAGCAACTTTCTTTTATGCTGGGAAACAAAAACAACTTTTTGGAGAAAATTAAAAGGTAAAAAAATAGGAGGCTTGTAGACCAGTGCTAGCCAGGTAAACAATATTGTCCATTGCCAAGCTATTTACATGAACACATGTCCTTATCTCCATGCTTTGGGTAAGGGCAATTGACATTATTTTACATTGATTTTTCAGCCCAGTTATAGAATGATACAAGTTTGTATTGTATTTGCAAACATTATGTTTCCTTTGCTGGAATTTTACTAATATAAGAAGAAAATAAAATGATTACATATTTTCTGACCATAAGTCCAAGTGCTAAGTAATCAGTAAATATAGCATAAATATGTTATCACCACTATAATGTGAACCTAAGTGTGACTATATATATAGCACTGCAGTCTTTCAGTGATAAACATATCATAATTCTGTAGAAATCATGTCTGCACTGATATTAAACCAATAATAGAACTTATATTAACTTTCAGAATCTTATTGGCTCATAATTTTAAATGATAGGGAAAAACAACATATGGTAGTAAATGCTATTTGAAAGGGTATATAAAGCAATTACAATTTGTGAATGATTTTTAAACCCTTATCAATAATACTTTAAAATGTCATTAATTAGGATCTTAGATATTATCTTGAAAACATTGTTGAGATAATTAAAAGAAAAAATATAAAAAAGTAAAATGTTTATTATATTCCAGTTATGTCCTACCATAATTTAGTTCCCTAATCCAAACCGACTGCACTTCTGATCATATATTTTCCTCTAGAAGTAATATTTTCCTCGCCTGTGCTTCAATGAATAGTCACTTAAAGACATAATTAGTATAGGTTATATCTAGATAACATCTTTTATGTCCTTTATGCATTATTATTGGCATATTTTAAGCATTCCTTTAAAATAAAAACACAATGTGGAAATTTCACTTTCTTCAATAATCAAGCTATAATTAAAAAATCCTACAACTTTATGGAGTTTGTCAATTTTAATAAGTAACAATGAAATTTATTAGTCATCTCCATCTGAATATGCACATGTGCTTTCACATATCCTATAGATTCATGACTGCAATTGACTGTAACTCGAGCTCCTCTAAGATGCACACTTATTAATATCAGCATAAGTTTTACTAATAAAAGTAAATGTTGATTTTCAGTTAAAATAGTATGCACCTAATTATTTTACATTTTAGATTCATATGATTGAATCACTTTTTGGTCTTCTTTCACATTCAATGTTTCTTATTAAGTGACAAGATCATGATCAAGTTCTGGAATGTTTAAAACATTATTCATAGCAGCTTAACCTATTTTAAGATGAGATGGAAATTGGTAAAACCACATGTGTAGTAAACTTATGATTGTTAAGTTTGTCCCTTAGCGTGTCTATTAAATTGTAAAATGGACGTGTTTTTTCTTTTTTTCTTTTTAAACCACCAAGAAAAGTTCTCCCTTTTCCTTAATAGATTTCTTTTCATGAGTTGACTTTTTGTTCTCTAATTTAAAATGCTCCAGGGACACAAATGTCAAGTAAATTGCCTGTAATTGCACTCATACTTGTTATTAAATTCAATTCGTAAGTATACTCTAAATATATATGAAAATGGAAGTATGCATTTGGGGGTTTAATTTCCATGCTAATCTTTTGCTTATTTTCTAATCAATGCTGAAAAAAGCCTGAAGATGCACTTCAGCTGACTCTGGAGGTCAAGAAGGACAGCAAGAGAGCAAAGAACTGAGAAAATGGGGGAAACAAGGTGGTGTGAGACAACTTCATTATTTCCTCGCTGTCTGTTTTGTAGCTCTATCTTGTTATCTCAAAACTCAAGAAGATTATGAAGGTTATTTTTCAAGGTAGGGGATGTGTCCAAAAGAAAACATTCAATCATGCTGTCAAAGATTGGTGTAGCTGAAAGCAGAATTTATCTTAAAAATATTTTTATATTTGATAAAACTGGGCTGGAGCGATGGTCCAGCAGGTAGGGTGTTTGCCTTGCACATGGCCAACCCGGCAGACTCGGGTTCAATTCCTCTGCCCCTCTCGGAGAGCCTGGCAAGCTACTAAAAGTATCTCGCCCACACGGCAAAGCTTGGCAAGCTATCTGTGACGTATTCGATATGCCAAACATAATAACAAGTCTCACAATGGAGACGTTACTGGGCCTTTCAAGCTAATCAATGAACGATGGAAGGATAGTGCAGTGCTTGATAAAACTGAAAATTTTAAACTAATAATTGATCATTGAGTCTGATTTCTAAATACAGTGAAGCCAAACAACTGAGGATTCTGCACTGTGATTTAGATTAAGACAAGAAATAACCCTTTTAAAATAGTCAAATTAAGTGATAGTAAACATAATACACACCAAGAACTTAAATTGAAGAGTTAATTTTAAATCTTTGTTATTTTAATTTATAAAAGAAAGCATATTAATATTAGTATAACCATGCGATTTATTCATGATAGCAAATTTCTACCACAAATATGAATTATAAAAATATGAAAGACATTATTAAAATTTATCTAAATATTTTTCTCCACACATAAGATACATTGAAAATATTTAAGGATTGTGTAATCTAATAGGAATGTGTGTGTATTGTGTGTGTGTGTTCGAAAATAATAAGACATAAAATCTGTTGACATATCAAAAGCATTTAAGTAACTATTTGAATTTCAAGTAAAGGTTTTATTATACTAACCTTTCAAGAAGTAATCCAAGAAGTAGTTTCAATTTTCCTACTTTAGAGTTTTATTTTGTAGTTCCAAACTGTTACTCCTCAAAAAAAAAATCTATGACTTTTACCTATGACAATATTTTACTGATATATTGTAGTAGTTAATTAAGAAAATTTAAAATAGGCAAACACCATCTTCTGTCATTTTTTAAGAATATAAAAATACTGATTGAACTTTGTCTAACAATTATTTGAAAGAGTAACTTCTATAGCACAGCAATGTTAGAAATGCTGGCCACTTATTTGGATTGTAACGTCTTAAGGGGGGCAAGGTGACAGCTCTGGGACAGATGCACAGTTTTCAAGCGCAGGACTCTGAGTTCCATCTCTGGCCCTGCTGTCCCAAGCTTACCGTGTACCCGTATCACTTCAAGAGGAACCGGAGCAACGTATCAGCACTGCGGGGCTATGGAACTGGCCAGAAAGGTGGACTGAGTATTGCCGGAAGTAACCCATGTTCCCAGAGTCCCACTCCAGCAAAATCCACTAAAAGATTTAAGAGTAAAGGAAATGAAATTCAACTACTATTTGATAGTTTTATCATTCAGAGATGTTTATCTTCGGTAAATCCAGACAAACTGGTATGTCCAAATCAAGGGAAATCTTATACATATTCTCCACACATATTTCACTCTATTATAAAACAACTTTCAGCCAAGTAGACTTTTCAGCTTGGTTGGCTTGACTCTGGTTTCTGGGTCTGCCAGCAGTATTCCCCTGGATGAAGGAGCTCTAGCCACTGTGTAGCTGCAGATTTTGTACCTAGTGCCATCGAGGAGATTCCAGATGGTGTCCGCTTCCATTTCTGGGAGAGCGTGCAACTAAAATTAAATTTAGTCTTAGTTTAATGATGGTGGCTTGGCATAATGGCTTCACTTGGGATCTATTTTCTGGTTTTGGAGGGAGGGAACGGCCAAGCAGGCATTAGGAGGCTCAGGATTCCCTCAAAGCAATTATTGCAAACCTGACTAGTTGTTCAACGTGAAAGCACTGGGATGCAGTACCTTTTGGCCATCACGGCAGTGTCCATAGTAGCTCTGAGGCAATCCGTCATGGGGTCTGTAATCAGTGAAGGGGGCTTCAGTGCTTTATCCAGAAAATTCACGTGGTGCTGGAGATCAAACTGGGGTGAGTTGCATGCAAGGGAACTGCATAAACTTAGTGTCACTCCAGCCCTACTACCTTGTTTTAACAACACAAAATCCATAAAATAAATCAATAAATACATCCCAAAGAAAATTGGAAGTAAAATTGCTTCCAAGATTATACAATAAAAATGCCATTAATATTTTCATCTTCTATTTCTAAAATTTTAAAACGATACTCATTCAATATTGCCAGAACTATATCACACTTATTTTCAATAGGATGTATCGAAGTTCTTATAATGAAGCAATTTTCTTTTATTATCTCTTCAAAGTATATAATGGTTTCACTTGCACAAAGATAAAATAATAGCAGAACGGTGCTCTATGAAACAGAAACAAGATATAAGAGACAATCTTCTAAATAAATATTTTACCTGAGTTTATTCATGTGTCTACTCTTAATGCTAGCTTCAAACATTGCAGAGATTATTTAACAAATATTTAGCATAATTGCCTTTGGCATAATTCACGTGCACTGTAGCAGATGCTGAATAAGCCCATAAGGTTGTATTCTACTTAGACTTTTCATTCTCACAACGAAGCCCTACACTGAGAAAATTATATGTAAGTGTACTGAATTTTTCCAAACGATAATTTAATTTGAATTAGGAAAATGAAAAGAGAAGAGTTAATTCTAAATATGGCTTAAGGAAAGCAGAGATACATCCCAGTTCATCTTAAGCATGTCCACTAGGTTCACTAATTATGGATGATTGTTAATTACTGAATGGTCCATTCAGTCTCAACATGCAGTTACTAAGTTACACATGCAGTTCTATGTGAGAGTATTCTAATTATATTGCAATTGCTCTTTGGCTTCTGTTAAATGACAATTTAAAATCTTACGTTTTTAAATTGAAAATAGATATTGTTAATGAAAAATATTTGGATATTGTTAATCGAAAAAAAACAAAATTTGCTTGTTTGTTTGCAACTTTGATATCTGTAAATGAAATTAAAGGCAAAGTTGTGGGGTTACAGAGATAGTACAGCAGGTAAGTACCATGCTTTGCTTGCATCTAACCTATATTTGATCTCTGGTACCCCATATCGTCCCCAGAGATCCACTAGGAGTGATGCCTGAATGAAGAGTCAGCCCTGAGCATCACCCTGTGTGGTCCAAAAACAAAAGTTATAACGGGCAAGGTTGTGAACCTAGAGAATGCACAGCAATTAAGAAGCATTGCAAACATGCAGCAAGCGTGTTGGCAATGTATCCTGTATCAATGCTCATTGAACCTATATTGCTGGTTAAAGTTTGGAGGCCTTCAGCTGCTCTGCATACCTATGGAAGTTCTCCATCCTCCAGCACTGATGGAATGGACCAGATACCCCTGACACTGAGTCATAGTGCAACCTCAGGCCCTTGCATAGAATCACTAGGACAACAGGACAAAAATTGCTGCTGGAATCTGTACCTTTTGAGCATTGCTTGGGAGATCCCTCATCTGGCACAAAACAGGAGGACAGGCTTTTTATTTTTTGATATAGAGAGATTACCATAGTTCATCCAAAATATTAACTGATAATCCTGTAGAAATAAAATTGCTAATGCATAAAAAAATAGTATAGTGATCCTTTTAAGTATGTTACCGATCCTTTTTTTTTCCCCACACATAGACAGAGACTTAGTGGTGTTTTCCTTCATGTTGGAAAGAAAGAAATGATAATAATCTTGTAAATTATTTAGCAGCATGTGCATTTCATAGAAAATCAATTCTGGGGTGTGAGGTGTGTGACAAGAAATTATTTAGTCATACATTGCATTTCTGCACATAGTTGGAGTATGTGCCATAGAGTGTCAATACATTCGGGTATCCATTGCCAAATCTTCCGTCTCCCCTCCCTCAACACATAACAATGAAGCCATTTTGACTAGCGATGCGCATATATCAAAGAGTCCTTAGAATTACTTGGAAAGTACTAACAACATATTTGGATAAGAATTAAGTAAGACAAAGCAGCAAAATCCTTCCACAGGGATAGTTTAAGCCAGAGTTGCTGCCATCAATGCCACTTCATTTTCCATAATTTCTTTGCTTTGGGGCTCTGGCTAATAGGCTGCTACACTATGCCTCTCATTTTCATTTAAATTGCTTTCTTGATTTTGCTGAATTCCAGTAAATAGTATCACTATGACTCTTAAAATACTCAATGAAGAATTAATGAAGAAAATTTAAAGGACACTTAAAATTTATTCATTTAATACAAATATAGAAAGAATGACTCACTAGAAAACTAAAAGTGAGAGGATGAAGGAAATCCTGTCAGTTATTTCCAAACTGTTGGTAATAAAATCAGCATTAATCAAATCCTCTTGAAGTCATGTATTAATTAGCTCCATTGAAAATGTTTTCAAATGAATTGCCTGATCTTATTTATTCTTGTCTACTTTTTCTATTTAAATACCTTATCTCTCATTTTTAATAATTTCATGACATATTTCTTAGACCAAAATATTTTTAGTAATATATATATTTGTTTGTGTTGAATATTATTTTTACATTTGTTATATCATATTTCATATTACAGTTTATCGATGGAATATAAATTAGCATATGATTTCTTCTTTGAGAAAGTTTCTGTTCATTTTGTTATCCCATTTTTTTATAGGGGTGGATATTTTCTTCTTGTGGCGTTCAACCAGTACTTTATATATCCTTGATATCAACCCCTTTTTGGATGTGTATTCGGCGAATATTCTTTCCCATTCTGTAGACTGTCTTGTATTTTGGTCATTGTTTCTTTTGAGGTGCAGAAGCTTCTTCCGAATGGCAAAAAGGCATGTGAGAAAATGCTCTACATCATTAATCATCAGGGAGATGCAAATCAAAACCACAATGAGATACCATCTCACACCTCAGAGACTGGCCCACATCCAAATGAGCAAAAGCAACCAGTGCTGGTGTGGATGTGGCGAGAAAGGGACCCTCCTTCACTGCTGGTGGGAATGCCAACTGGTTCAGCCCTTTTGGAAAACAGTATGGACGATTCTCAAAAAAATTAGAAATTGAGCTCCCATTTGATCCAGCAATACCACTTCTGGGACTATATCCCAGAGATGCAAAAAGTATAGTCGAAGTGATATCTGCACTTGTTTGTTCATTGCAGCACTCTTTACAGTAGCCAGACTCTGGAAAAAACCTGAGTGCCTAAGAACAGATGACTGGTTAAAGAAACTTCGGTACATCTACACAATGGAGTACTATGTAGCTGTTAGAAAAGATGAAGTCATGAAATTTACTTACAAGCGGTACTACATGGAAAGTATCATGCTAAATGAGTCAGAAAGAGAGGGATAGACATAAAAAGATTGCATTCATCTGGGGGACAGAAAGTGACAAAATAGGAGATTAATACCCAAGAATAGCCGGGATAAGTACCAGGAGGATTACTCCATGGCTTAGAGGCCAGCTGGGCATGCTAGGGGAAAAGGCAGCTCAGATAGAGAAGGGAGCACCAAATAAAAAGTGTTTGGAGGATCCTCCTAGGATGGGAGATGCACGTTGAAAGTAGACTATGGACCGAACATGATTGCCACTCAATGCCTCTTTTGAAGGCCACAGCACCCAAAAGAAGAGAGGGAACAAAAGGGAATGCCTGCCCCAGAGGCAGGGTGGGATGGGGGGAATGGGGGTGGGAGGGATACTGGGATCCATGGTGATGCAAAATGGGCACTGGTGAGGGGATGGGTATTTGATCATTGTATAATCGAAACCCAAGCACAAAAATGTGTAAGTCTGCAACTGTACCTCATGGTGTTTCACTAATAAAAAATTAAAAAAAAATAGCATATGATGTCTAAGTAAGATCATCATGAGTTACACATTTCTTTGTGATGGGTGTTTATTTTGGGTGTTCATGTGGCAGCAGTCCATAAAAGGCCTTGACAGAATTCTGAATGATCCATCCGTGTGTGCCCATAAATATAACTTTTGGAATCATCTGATGAATTGTGTTTTTTTAATTTACCTTAATCCAATGATGTCTTTTAATCACTTTGGCTTTATGGAATATCTACATGTCCAAGTTCCAAGGGGTGGGAAATATCTATTGAAAAGGCATCTTCTGAACTCTCACAATATCATCTGTGCACTTTTATATTGTTCATAGGAAATCATATCCTAGAATCACCTAGACCCAGTGACTGAATAAAAACCCTTGGCAGTTGAATAGTAAAGATATTAAACATATCTTCTATAAAAAAAGTACACACATAAGAATGAAGAACTTATTGCAGTCATTTTTCAAAACATAAAAATCATCTCCAATTCCAATTTCTAGCTAGCATAACAGTTAATATACCTTCAGTGAGAAGATTTTGTTTTATTGCTTCCTTTTGAGCATGCTATATTGAGTGAGAAAATAATCTGGATAGATATCGCAATGAAGGAAGAATACACTTTTGATATTTCTGAATTTTCATAATGACATCCCAATCCTGATGTTTTTAGATATGTTTCAAAAAATAGGACAAAGAACCCAACATTATTTGAGGGAAAAGAAATTCTAAGTCATATTTTTTTCTAAGTGAAAATTTAGAGGAAAATGTAATATGAAGGCATATTAAGAAGTAATTTGAATAAAATTTAATACTCGGGACAGAACACATGTAAAATAGTATCAAGAAAGAAATGTAATATATATAAATTAAGTAAAATTTACATAACTTTAGTCTCCTCTACACTATCTACAAAAAATAGAACCTTTTTTTGTGTGCTTAAAATCTTTGTACTTTTATTTATTTATTGAATCACTGTGAGAACAGTTACAAATTTTTCATGTTTGTTTCAGTCATACAATGATCAAACACCCATACCTTCACCAGTGCACATTTCCCACCACCAAGAACCCCATTATACCCCCCATCCCACCCCTACCCATGCGTGTGAGGCAAATGATTTCCACTTAACTCTCTTTCTACTTTGATTACATTCATTATTTCGACAAAAGATTCACCATCATTACCTGGAATTTTCCCCCAACAATCAAATCTGCTGAGAAGGCATTATGAAATAATTTGTTTTCTATTACTTATTATGAAGACCATATGATGTCTTGTTTTACTGTTTCCATTTGAGCATGCTATATTGGGTAAGGAAATAATCTGGATAGATATCGCTATCGCAATATGCCCGGGGTGGGAGGAGGGCACGGTTCCATGGCTTAATGCATAGTGCATTCACATTTCTGCCAGAAGCTGCTGGGTTCCGAATTAGGTTCGTGTGCCTCCATGGCCGTGCTGGAGAGCTGCTTGTGGGAGGCAACTCTTGGTCTTGTTGGGGCAAGAAGAGACTGTGTGCTCCAGGCAGAGTACAATCAGGATTGTCAGTAGCCACGAAGGTGGGCAGCGAGTGGCCACGGCCAGCGTGGGCCCCTGTGCTTGGGTCTAAAAATAGAACTGTATTGTTTATAACAAAGGAACAAGATGAGAACAGAGCAATGGTCAGTTATCATAGTCATCTTGGCTTAGATTAAGAGAACAAGGGGGAATACCCTGCCACAGAGGCAGGATGGGACGGGGGGGGGGGATGAGGGTGGGGGGGATGCTGGGACCCATGGGGATGGATGACGGGCACTGGTGGAGGGATGGGGACTTGATCATTGTATAACTGAAACCCAAGCACAAAATTTGTAAGCCTATAACTGTACCTCATGGTTTTTCACTAATAAAAAAAAGGAAAAAAAAGTAACATATTATATAATTTAAATGTGAAGTTTATTATACAGTCAAATAATATTGCAAATAAATAATAACGAGCATTCCTAAAAAAAAAGAAGGAAATAAACGTTTCTCTTTGTATGAAAGGGAGCAAGTGCAAAAAGTGCTCTACCCTTTTAGTATAAAATAATATAATACTTTTTGCTATCTCACCATCATATTATTCAATTCCTTAGCCTACTTGAAATACTTAACGGTCACAATATTAGTTGTAGGGTCTAATTATTTGTGAAGACATGTATGGAAAAAAATAGTATTCAAATCTGCTTGGTAATCTCTTTTAGGGTCTGGGATGAATTTTTGTCAGGTATTTTTTTTTTCCTGTAGTCAATCTAAGCCATCCCTGCTGTGGTTTAAACCTATTTCCATGTCTCTTGCTCCCAGTGGAAATGAAAAGCAGCTTGTTATAATACTCCTTCATGTACTTGAAGGTTAAGGTTTTAAAAAAAACATTCATTTAATCTGCTCTGGAAAGAATGAATCTTAGAACATAGAATAGGTAAAGCAAAAGGTCAAAGGCAGCAGCCCCTGAGAAGTGATCCATGGGACTAAGCTTATCAAGGGGAGTTGAGTGAGGTGGGGTGGGGTTGGGGCGAATGGGGGTTCCGGAGGCAATGAAGGAGGGAAGTGATATTCTGGTGGAGTGTGTGGTGTTCAAGCATCATAAGCATAAATCTAAATCATAACCAATATTTAAATCAAATAAAATTTTATATGTATCTTTGAATAATTCTCTTACAAATTTATTTAAAAATTATAAGCAACCCACATCCCCAAAGTTATACAGTCACATAGCAATAAGCTAACAAAACAGAGATATTCCACATGTATCTTAATGTCACTACTCTAACCACATAATGCACATTGAAATCTTTTGAAAGAGGAGCACTTTTTTATTGTTTCTTTTTATCCCGATTGGATTACAAAAATTTATTAAGGTAAGGAAATTAAAACCTGGGAAAATTTGGAATATGTGAATAAAAATGTAAGTAAGTGTATGAAAAAATATTTTAATAAATATTTAAACAAGAAAATTAATGAGTTTAGATATTTAATTGTCTAATCTGGAATTCTTTACATTTTCATTTTAACTTTTATGACTCAGGGAAAAAATTCTTCTGCTTCTATGAATTCTTGTGAGTATGGACAAAATAACAAATTGAAATCACATTTGGAGAAGTCAAGATTTAATAACAAGCATGTGGAGAATTTTCACTATTATAATTCCAAAGTTAAATAAAATAAACCAGGGATATATATACTGTCCTCAGTGACTTGGGTGATGAGAAAGGGGAGATTCAGCATTAAGGTAAAAAAAATATTTCACAGATAAAACATGTTCACTGATAAGATCACATGAAGATGATGTTACTTACAGTATATCTGTCTAGATTTTTAAAGTGACTGGTTCACTATATTATTCTAGATTCTTAAAGAGGAGTGATCCAAGGATGGAAGTTCGCCACGAGTGGAGGTGGGGGAGTTCAGTTAGGATAGAGAAGGGATGGATAAGACAATGATAGTTGGAAAAGATCGATTGGACATGAACTGAGTGCTGAAAGTAGGTAAAGGGATAAACACGACAATGTCTCAAATCATTCTGGTTTGATATTGCAAACCATAATGCTCAGAAGGAAAAAGAGAGAGAGAAAGAGAGATAGAGAGACACAGAGAGACGGAGATAGAAAGAGAGACTGAGAGACAGAGACAAGAGAGACAGACAGAGAAAGAGAGAGAAAATGGAGAATTGCTGTGTTAGAGGCAGGCCGGGGTTGGGAAGGCAGATGGAGAGGGTTGTCAAAGGGAAACTGGAATATTGGTGGTGGGAAATGTACACTGGTGAAGAGTTGGGTATTGGAACACTGTGTGACTGAAACCCAATCATGAGCATCCTTGTAACTGTGTATCTCACAGTGATTCAATTAAACAGCCTATATCTGTGTTCAGTGAGCACTCCTGCTGGGGCTAAGTGTGATGCGGGGGAGGAAGGACTGCTTAGGGGCTGGCACCTGGTCTGCAAAGCAAGTGCTCAATCTGCTGTGTGATTGATCTGTCTGGGAAAGAGTCTCTAGGATGGTGAGTGATTTTAGTTCCATGTCCAAGGTGGCATCCACTAGAAAAAAAAATATGTCTACTCATTGTGAAGGAGATAGGGAAAAAAATAAAACGTAGACCTACAATTAAATTTGGCAAATGGTTACTTCGATGAGAGAGCTCTGACAACTAGAACGGTGTTCACCTTGCAGAAGCTACAAAATGTAAACCTCTCCCTAAAGGATCTCTCTCAGAAAGACCACATCTCAACATTTTAGTGAATTTATGACTAACACATTTTAGCAGAATTTATAACTTACACATCTTTGTTTACCCTACTTTTTTTTTTTTTTTTTTTTTGCTTTTTGGGTCACACCAGGCGATCCTCAGAGATTACTCCTGGATTTGCACTCAGGAATCACTCCTGGCGGTGCTCAGGGGACCATATGCGATGCTGGGAATTGAACCCGGGTTCGGCTGCAAGCAAGGCAAATGCCCTACCAGCTGTACTATTGCTCCGGCCCCATGTTTACCCTACTTTTGCCTTGAATTTATTTTTAAGTTTTGGGGACGCATTCGACTGTGCTCAGGGTTTTCTCTTTTTCTGAGCTGCGGGATCGCTACTGGATGGGCCCAGGACACAATATGGGGTGCTGGGGATAGAACCCAGGGTGGCTATGAGGAAGGGAAGAGCCCTTACCTGCTGTGCTATCTCTACCCACTTCCCTCCTGAAGCTCCCTCCTGGTCTCCCCTTCTTCCTTCGCTCTGCCTGAGTTGCCTGGAATTATAAACTATCTGAGCTGTTTTCTGTTGATAGATCCCACAACAGTAAGAATATAATAATATATTGTAATTTAGGAGTTGGTTGACATATAAAATCCCTTTGAATTTCAGAATTAAATTAGATGAATAATTGTCAGTAAAGAGGAAAGAATGTTGAGAGATAATACAGCATAGTATGTTCCCAGAATTGTCATTAGCAAACATCTAAGTTTCATATACATCTTCTAGAAACTATTTAATATAGCATATTAATAATTGTTTGTACACTATTATTAAGGTATTATTGAAGTAAGAGATTGTAATATTTCTCCTGGAAATGTTTTTGATGAATTTAAACTCACCAGGGCATATTTCTAGTCAATTTATGTATAAGCAAGATCATTATTAGAATAAAATACTGCTACTAAAAGATCGGTATTTTCAGTCTCCTTTATTAACTCTATGTGCATCTGAATTATATAAAAATAATCTTAAAAATCAGGCTTTTAGAATAGGTTTCTTTCACCTCATAATAATGTGATTCAAAACCCTTAAAGTATCCTTCTAAATTTACATGGATTCATCATATTGACTCTTTTTTCAGCTATTACTAACCTATAATTTCAATATTTGAATGGAAATAGAAACTGCAAATTTAATCTATTTGCATCGTAAGACAGAAGTTCACTAATATCTAAATTCTGATACTGATATTTTCATTGAGAGCCAGAAAGATACACACAAGTTAACGCATTTATTTCCAAACAGTCAATCCCAGTATAATACAAGGTGCTGCATTTGGGTTTCTGAGCACAACCTAGAGAGAACCATCAGCACCTTATTGCAAAGAAAACAATCATTTATTGAATTATGGGCCAAAAATGACAAGATGGCTTGGAACTGTGCTCTCACAAAGAAAGTGAGTTAGAAGTCTTAACTACAGTACATTTTTTTAAAACAGAGAAATTAAATTAAAAAAATAAAATTGATTGTTGAATTTTGTTACACCTTAGTAGAATCATCTTTTGGATTTTCATGAAACTCTAAGGATCGTTGAAATAAAATATTCAAAGCAAGTAAATAGCACTGTATCACTGTCCTCGTTATTCATCAATTTTCTTGAGCAGGCACCAGTAACATCTCAAAACAAATTGTGAGACTTGTTGTTACTGTTTTTGGCATATCGAATACGTCACAGATAGCTTGCCGGGCTTTGCCGTGCGGGCGAGATACTCTTGGTAGCTAGCCCGGATCTCCAAGAGGGGCGGAGGAATCGAAGCCAGGTTGGCTGAGTGTAAGGCACTACACACTTTGCTACCGCTCCAGCCCAAAGCAAGTAAATAGGGAAGGAAAAAGACATGAAACTCAGGGACATGATCCCTAATGTGCATATATTTCTGAGAGAGGAAAGAGCTGGAATGTGATTCTCTGGGCACTTAGCATAGGTAAAATGGAAAAATTATCATTGTAATTTTAACTTTATTGTCTTGTGACAGCTTGGCTAGATTTGCTTCACTGGACTTTAATAAATGTTCTTGAAGATTTTCTACCACCAAGTACTGTTGAAGAGTCTGAACTCATACTAATTTAACATTTTAATTTACTTGAGTTTTAATAACTCTCTTTAAGTGCTTCAAGTGGCTGTAATAAAATAGAGGCAAAGGTGACTAGCTTGCTCAAGTAGTTGTTGACAAATGACTTTTGTTTCTTTTTCATTTGTCTTTAATTTTGGTAAATTATAGTTTACTCTTGTTTTTATCCTCCATAGCTCTCATTTCTTATTTTAGGCAAATCAGTTATTTACCTATTAAATATTATTGTAATTTTATTTCATTATTATTCTCTTCTCTTTAATTAATACTATCCATTTTCTCCATGGAATATTCCAAACCGCTGCTCCACTCCATTAATACACATGTATTTATATAAGATAATTTTGCTAGTATGTGTTTTGTCTTACTCATGATTATTTATGTAATACTTTTTTCTTTAATCCTGAGCTTATTTATTTCTGAATTGTCTGCATTTCATATTTTAGCATTTAATGTAATTTTTAACTGTTACAATTTTTTTTATCAGAGCATAAAAGGTATTTTTCTATTTTTTTTTTAATTATGGGAGCTGTTCTTCCTCTTCCTTTCTGTATTTCTCACTCAAATTTTTGGTTTACAATGTCTTATTATCTTGCTAATCTTTAACTTGTTCATCCCTGTCTACATTCCCAGATAAAATATCTAACGATTATCCCTTGACTTTACTTGCAGTTTGTTAGAGACTTGTTTACTTTTCCTTGGAGATTAAGCCTTATTGCTTTGCCTTTTCCCACTAGTAAGTTTAATCTCTGATTTTTTAAAATGTATTTCTATACAAAGTGTCATAAGCTTTTAAGAAGCTTTTTCACTTCAGGATGACCCAATGAAATTTGTTTTAAGATAAAGTCAGTACTAAAGTGTTTTCTCATTCTAATCTCAAAATGGACAAATAAAAAGTTGAAGCTTCAACTGTTACTCATGGACTTGCCAATGTATGGTAAAGGGGAAACTTCAACAGGTTTGCAATATCCATTATTCTTTATCCTGTACAAACAGACCACCTCATTTTTTCTATGTTGTTTTCTCTTTAATTTTTTACTGGTACTGATAGCTTTCATATTGAAGGATACAATTAATCAGTTTCTTTCCAATAATCATATAGAAAAAAGAGTGTCTCAGTTTCCTCCATTGGTATTGTTAAGATTATGGTACGTACTGCACACTGGTTTCTCTTAGGAAGACTATGAGATTTATTAGTGAATTTTTACTGGCATGTATTCTGTATCAAAATCTCAAACACAATTAATAATCAGGGTTAAATTGTAAAAATGTCTGTGGAAAAGAACGGGTTGCTTGACTGTATAATACTGGAGCAGGTGTGTCTGGCCTTATTGCTTTCTACAGCTTGGTCACTCCAAAATGGGTACCGTTATTCAATTATCATCTCTCTTCAACTCATGCAGTCCTATAAGTGTCTCAACTGAGGGCTATTGATTAGTCTTACTCTGAGCCCTAAAATAAGGAGTATTTCAAGTCAAATATGTGTATGGGTTGGGGAAGGAATGGGTGTGGGTATAGACTTTTTTTTAACTTAAAAAAATGGGGACAGGAGCCACAATCAGCAGTGATCAGGACTTAATCTTGGCTCTGCACTCAGGAATCACTACTGAATGGTGACAGGGGACCATTTGGGACCATACGGCACCTAGAGGATCAAACTTTGGTCCTCCAGGGGCAAGGCAAACGTCCTACCCTCTGAACTATCTCTCCAATCCCATAGGAATAATGACTTTGAAGAGCATAGCAGAAAATCTACTGTAGATTGCAAAGACTATTTATCTTTCCAATTGCTAGTCCTTCTTAATCTCTATAACACCCATATCCCCTTCTTATGGTTCTTTTAATAGAAAGTTTCTGAAACATTTGTTCTCATTTCCTTGTTACAATTTCTTTGCTGAAGTAAATGCAAAGGTAATAATATGTCCTACTACATTTTTTAATTTCTATTTTAAAAGATTATATATATTGGTTTTCATGTCTACTTTTAGAATAGAAAAATATAAAAAGTTCAAAACTATGATGAAAATTAAGTACATAAAACTGTATACAGTATTAGAAGTGCCTTTAAAATTATTATTTCTAGAAAATAGAAATAGTAATTTCAAAAAATACATTAAAATCTTCATTTTAAAAACAATGAGAAACAATATAAGTTCTTGAAATTATTAAAAATTCAGGCTATATAAATACAAAGTCTTTATGATTTTAATGCATATTAATTTATATATGAATATAAATATGACCTGGGTGTAGCAAATTAATATTGACTTAGTTCAATTACAAATTATTCTTATTGTTTGTTTTTTTGTGGGCCCACGCCTGATGGTACTCGGAGCTTAATACTGACCCTGCACTCAGGGATCACTCCTAGACGGTGTTCATGGAATCATTGGTGATGAGGATCAAACCTAGGTTGGCTACATGCAAGGCAAGTAACTTCTGATTGTGCATCTATACAGTCCCTAATTACAGATAATTAGCATATTAGATCTTAATAATGCCAAATGCTTAGAATTACCTTTTTCTGTTTTCATAACTAAGAGAATCACATTAATTTTAATTATAAAATTTTGGGGGCACAAACTATGCTCAGCGTATCCTCCTGATTCTGTTCTCAGGAATGACGCTTGGTTGGGTCCAGGAAACCATATATGATGCCATATATCAAACCCAGTTTGGTATTAGAAATATGTTACTGCTGCGATCTCTCCATCCAGAAGTCACAAGTCTTTTAAGTGACTAGTTATTATCTTCATATTAAAGATGATAATTGATAGCAAAGATTTCTCTTTTACCAGGTTGAATTAAAGAACAATAGCCCAAAGATATGGAAGGTAAATGAGGAGAAAAATGTCAAAACAAATAAAAGATAGATAATAAGTACATGCTAGTAACTTGACATTGAAACTTAAAGTGTACATTTAAATATTATCATTAAAGTGTTCATTGATTTATTTTCTTGTTTGCAATTTCATATAAAAACTTAAAAGGGGATATATAAATAATCATATTGATAATATAAATGCATATTTATGCATAATCATAAACATGTTCATCATTCCATTCCTTTGTAGTTGATATGAGTCTGTGTGGTCTGAACAAAATCATCGAAAAATATAAATAATAATTTATTTAATCAAGTAAAGCAGTCTACATCATAGATAACTATATTAAACATAAATTGTCTTCCTTAGATAGTTATTAGGACAAAATTGTACATTGTTATGTCCATTTTTAGAACTAAGATTTATTTTTATATTTATTTGGCAAGAAAAGCCATGACTTTCATGGTTATAATACTTTAAATGAATCCTAGTTGTTTCTTTTTGTGGAGTATTGTAGGTTGGAAACAAAAACCTTCTTAAACATATTTTATTAGTACTAATTTGATTTTAGTTTTTCACAAAAAACAATTATTAACTTACATTGAGATTGTAAAATTTTGAGTTAAAAATCAGTCAGTTAAAAACAAAACCATTCTGAAGACCATCATCTCAAAATGTCTTGATAGTATTTAAGAACTTAAGAACCCTAAAGTAAGCATTACTATAAAGGAGTAAGTTATACGTTGAATGATATTTCATACTTACTCTTATAATATTAGTAAAAAATTAGTACAATATTGTATGTCTTTGAAAAGTATATGCAGAGGTGAAAAGAGCTGTTATAGCTGTTTAAGTACTAATACATATATTTTTAGCCTGCATTTGGCTTTAACATTCAGAAACAAGAAGCTGCTTCAAAGTATCATAGATGTCTCATAATCTTTCAGTCACACTAACATTAAAGGATGAGGAAGAGAAAGTTTTCTTTAACCATACCTTGAAAAAATTCTAAGGGTTTCGTGGGAGTATTTTCACTCCCAGTGTCATGGGAAAATGGAGAAATTAGCAGAAATTTCTCCCATAAAACAGAGTAAGTTCTGTGACTCCTTTGGTTCAAAGAGCAAGGGGGATAACAGGTCTTTTTGCTATCAAAACACAAAATCCTGGACGCTTAGGAAACATTCCCAATTGCCCTAACTTTGTTAGCAAACGGAAAGCTTGACCTCACTCCAAAATATCTGAAGGTTGTAATAGTTACTATCACGTAATTCTTTAAACAGGCCATTCTTCTTGAGTTTTCTAAATATTTGATCACTCCCTAGTTTCTAGTTCTATGACCTATTCACAGAGCTTCCAGATTGTGCCTCTACTGAGAAGAATATTGGCTCTACACATACAGGAAAATAAAGGAAACATAAAAGCAAATAGAGCTGAACAAAATGAATCCAACAAAGGCGCAGATCAATAACGCTACTCATGTCACAACTTAATTTTCCTCATAAATATTAGAAGATAAGTGGAAGCACCAAAAAAATGAGGCATTGGCATCAAATATGATGAAATCTAAAGATCTTAAATGAAATAAAGATGAAGATACAGGGTGCCGTGAAAAATGACTCTAAAAAAACAAATAAAGCACTATTTTATATTTCTAAAGAAAAATAATGAGGCTTAGAGACTTCAACTCTGGCAGTTTTGCTGTCACCAGCTCTCCAGTAGAGAGGATTTTGGAAATCAGTTCCACTCAGGCTCTTGAGCTCGCTCAGAACCCCTGACTGTATTTCACTTTTCTCCTTATTGATCCCAAAATGCATATTAACTAACACACTTATTACCTGAAAAAGTAGATGATCGGGAAACAGATGATGTATCCATAAATTCATCTACAAATTTAGTATGTGGTTCTTATATAGATGCACAAATCCAACATCATGTCAGTAGTGCTTCATAAGTTCACCCAAATATTTAGACGTATTCTGCTCCCTGATATATGAATATATTATATATATTCTGCAATTCTTGCTTGGAATTGCAGTCTGGGACACTCTTTTGAGAGTGTCATATCCACAGTTTAAGTGTGCATTTTCTCTTTACTAAATCTTTACAAAATGAATAAACATTTCATTTATTGAGTCTAGCAATATGGAAGGTTCCACTTATATTAAAATTCTTTGTAATGCTCCAAATGTAAAACAGAATTATAGATATTATACATATTAGAGGGTCGCTTCAAGAAAATTACTATAAACAAGAAATTAAAAATACAAAGTCAAAAGCCTACCCTGATTTGGGTAGTATCCTGAACTTCTGATTTTTGAAAAGTTAATGTATTGGATAGCACAGTGGTAGGGCGTTTGCCTTGCACGCAGCCAACATGGCCGACCCGAGTTCGATTCCTCCGCCCCTCTCGGAGAGCCCAGCAAGCTACCGAGAGTATCTCGCCCGCATGGCAAAGCCTGGCAAGCTACCCGTGACGTATTCAATATGCCAAACACAGTAACAACAAGTCTCACAGTGGAGAGGTTACTGGGCCTGCTCGAGCAAATCAACGAACAACGGGAGGACAGTGCTTTATATACATATATATAATTTGCCTATAGCACAGCGGGTAGGGCGTCTGCCTTGCACGCAGCCAACATGGCCGACCCGAGTTCGATTCCTCCGCCCCTCTCGGAGAGCCCGGCAAGCTACCGAGAGTATTCGATATGCCAGACACAGTAACAACAAAGTCTCCAATGGAGACGTTACTGGGCCCGCTCGAGCAAATCGATGATCAACGGGAGGGCCTCATGAAGGTTTAAATTTATTTAAATTACTTTTTATTTTGAGTTTCAGATATCAACAATACACAGTCCTCTCTCAGTGATCAGGGTCATGCTAGGTGATGTTGCTCAATATACCATATACCTTGCCTGAGATTGAACAGAGGTCAAATGCATGTAAGAAAAGCACCTTAACTCTTATATTATTTAAGGCCTAAAATTATTCCAAAATTTGATAAACGTATAAACGTTTTTAAACTATTTGGAAAATTTAGGTATTATTGGATATATTTTTGACTATGCTTTATCTACATAAGTCAAGTGACTGTCCTATTTTAATTAAATTTTTGACCAAAGTTCCTCAAATTCTATTTGTCATGCAACCATAAATTTATGAAATAAATAGGCATTACAGTTTTAGAAAATTTGGGGGAGGCTAGTGAACTTTATCAAAATTATGAGCAAATAATTTGTACTTCAAGGTCATGGTCCTCCCGTTGTTCATCAATTTGCTCGTGCAGGCCCAGTAACATTGTGAGACTTGTTACTGTGTTTTGCATATCGAATACGTCACAGGTAGCTTGCCAGGCTTCGCCGAGAGGGGCGGAGGAATTGAACTCGAGTTGGCCATGTTGGCTGCGTGTAAGGCAAACGCTCGACCCGCTGTGCTATCACTCCAGCCCCTTTCAAATGCTAGCTCACTATGTTGCCTTTCAGCTTGAAAACATCACTCCCAATTATTTATTTTTCATAATTCCAGAAATACTTGCAGTTAATTTTCCATTTCTTTATGTCTGTTTTTTCACATAAACATTTTAACCCATGACTGTCCTTGAATTAAATATATCCTGATACAAAATGTATACAAATTATTTTACAGACTATGTCTTTTCTTCACCATGCTGATATTTATATTCTTTCTTTTCTGTCTAAAATATAGCTACATATATTTCTAAAAGTGTAACATAATTTCTTTAATATACTTCATAGATTTTAAAGATTTCTCCATCACCAAAAAACATCCAATCAAGCAAACAAATTATGATTATAAAGATTCCGATGTCTCTGGAGGGATATTTTAAATATATAATATAGCTAGTAAATTAATTATTTACTAGCTATCACCATTAAAACTCAGTATGTTTAACTCTAAACATTTCAGAAAGGCACTATTTCTTTGCTAAGAAAACATGCTGTGATTATTTTGCTATTACTTTTTATTTAAATATTCAGATTGTTTGCTATACCTGTATTGCTAGGAAATTGGAATATTTTATTCATTTTTTATTCTTAATATGCTAAGGTTACAAAATGAGTAAAAGCTAACTAATTTTAATTTCATCCCTGGTGCTAAATAGGAGAATTTATGGGGGTTAATGGATCTGTTCTTTTACTTGCTAAATAATATGTGTCCCTTTAGATGACGCTTACCATTTCTTAATTAAGAATCCACTAAAGTGCTATCCAAATGTACATAATTTATTTCCTTTATATTATTAGACTGGGAATTTTGCCAATGAATAAAACATCTTATTCTGAGGCAAATGGAAACTAACATTAAAAATCTTGGTGAAAAATATAATTTCTTTGCTTCTTTGAGTAATAAATCTATATTACAATGAAGAGCAAAGCAGGATGATACTGATGTGAGTTTCTGATCACTAGATAAAATTTAAAATGATACTTTTAAAGAAAAAACAATGAGCCATTAATCATAGAGAAAGCTTTCATATGTGTGTGTGTGTGCACATGTGTGTTCTGTTATTATTACTTTAAAATAAATGTTACAATACACATGTTCACTGGCATTGCTTTTAGGCATAGTTGTCATAATAAGAATTTTGATATATTTAATAGATTTTAATTTCAAAAATGCACATGTATCAAGGTTTCAAATTTTGAGTGAAACAGTTAAATTCCATACGAATATATTGTGCAGAATGATCTCAATTTTTAAAATCTATTTTCTTTTAAGGGTCAGGTGAATGAGGCCAGTTGTAGTTACTGGTTTTGGCATATCGATTATACAACGGATAGCTTGCCAGGCTCTTCCGTGCCGGCGGAATACTCTCGGTAGCTTGCCAGTCTTTCCGAGGGGGATAGAGGCTTTTGGGGCGATCTATAATCACCCTTGTAGGTGTTACCATATTTGAACCCTATCAAATACGGTTAGACAATTCCGGAAGATGGGTATTTAGTGTCCTATGATGTGTCGCGTTGCCGCTTTGCGGCTGCGCAGGTCTGGAAAGTGTCCTGGAGTGTGGCGATGGCTGGGTAGTGGAAGTAGTGTCCATTCACCTGACCCTGAAGGCTTCACCGACATGGCAGCACTGAGAGGAATGAGAAAGGAGAGGCCGACAAAATCTCAAGGCCGACCTAGGCTGCCACAATGAAGGAAGACAAAAATGATCGTCTGTACTTTCAATGCACGTACGCTAGCATCAGATGCATCCATCGAGGACCTGATGGTACAAGCGCGAATGATCAAGTACGACATCATTGGTCTGACCGAGACAAGAAGGCACGAATCTCACCATGCCGTTTTCGACACTGGAGGAGAATTGTTCTTCGGAACATGCGATTAAAGAGGTGTTGGAGGCGTCGGTGTCCTTGTCAACACAAACTTGGCCAAGAGCATTGATTCAATCGAATGCCTAACAACCCGAATCGGATGTTTCCATTTGAATAGATGTGGCTCACTGCCTGCAGTTTCTATCTTCGTTTTCTACGCACCAACATCTCATTATGATGAAAGAGAAATCGAGAAGTTCTTCATGGAGCTAGAGAAGTTCTATAAAGAAGACCACACCTTCTACAAGATCATTGTGGGTGACTTTAATGCCAAGATAGGACCAAGAAGATCAGCTGAAGAACTTCACATCGGGACCCATGGCCTAGAATGGAACGAACAGGGTGAGAGACTGTCAGAGTTCATCATGTCGACCAAGACCATTCATGGTAACTCACAGTTCCAGAAGGCAGAATCTAAACGATGGACATGGGAGTCTCCCGGTGGACGATTCCACAACGAAATAGACCACATCATATTCAATCGACGGTTTTGCCTGACTGATGTTGTTGTTGTCCCAAAATTTCGAACGGGATCGGACCACCATCTCCTTCCTGCAAAATTCTACTTCACAGAGCGGGGACAAAGGGCTGAAAAGTTCAAAAAGAGAACTCCCAGAATGACCACCAACTGGGAACTCTTTGGTACTATTGCGGCAACATGGGAAGATTCCATTGTTGAAAACATTGACGAGGAATACGATCGACTGATTCAGCACCTCCATGAATGTGTGAGGAACGCCAAGAAAGAGATAGCCACAAAAAATCGCCTATCTTCGAAAACTCTTGAGCTAATTCGCCAGCGTGGTTTGGCGCATGCCTCAGGCAACCGCAAGCTAACGTCCGAGCTCGCAAAGCAGTGCAGAGATGCGATCAAGGAAGACCTCAAAGAGGGAAGAGCAGAAGTACTGGTAGATGCGGCAGAAGCCGGGAAAAGTATTCGTTACGCCCGCCTGTGCCTGTCTTTCACCAACTACAAGACCAAGATGACTCCCCTCCGACATCCTGATGGATCCATCACATCCTCCAGAACGGCAATGGAGAAGATTATCTATGACTTCTACTCAAATCTCTTCGATAGCCATGTCCACTTGCCGACATACCAAATTCCACAGGATGGATATGTCATTTCCAATGTTCTCCCATCCGAAATCCGACACGCCATTTTGTTGTATGAAACAAACAGCACCCGGCCCAGACAAGGTCAGACCTGAACACCTGAAGAACCTGCCATCAGTACTCATCAATACACTGGCTCGGCTCTTCACCGCTACCTGTGTGAATGCAAGGTTCCGTCCCAGTTGAAAACCAGCAGGACTGTACTACTGTTCAAGAAGGGAGACATCCATGACACTGGCAACTATCGCCCGATCTGCCTATTGTCTGTCATCTACAAGTTGTTCACTCGAGTCATCCTAAATAGGATTGTTAGAACACTAGATGAAGGACAACCATGCAAGCAAGCCGGGTTCCGCAAAGGATTCAGCACCATCGACAATATCCACACGATAACCAAGCTCATAGAGGTTTCTCAGGAGTTCAAGATGCCGCTCTGTTTAACGTTCATTGATTTAAAGAAGGCCTTTGATTCTGTTGAGACGGAAGCAGTCATTGAAGCCCTAGCCAATCAGGGCATTCAAGCCCAATACATCAGGATCCTCCGTGAGCTGTATTGCGGATTCACTACCAGGATTTCACCATTCCTCAAAGAAGTGATCGTTGATGTCAAGAGAGGGGTGCGGCAGGGTGATACCATTTCACCGAAACTCTTCAGTGCCACCCTAGAGAACATCATGAGATGACTGGAATGGGAAGGAATGGGAGTGAAGATAGATGGTTGGCAACTACACCACCTCTGCTTTGCTGATGACATTGTTTTAATAACACCAAACATCAGCCAAGCGGCACAAATGCAGGCCGACTTTGACCGTGAGTGTGGAAAGGTAGGACTACAGCTGAATCTTACGAAGACAATGTTCATGAGAAACAGCCTCGTTCCTGACGCCCCATTCGTTCTCAAAGGAACGACCATCTCCGAATGCAACAGCTATGTGTACCTAGGTCGAGACGTCAACATGACAAATGACCTGGCACCCGAGCTGCGCAGGAGGAAGAGAGCGGCTTTGAACGCCTTCAAGAATGTCTAAGAAATAGCTAAGAGGACGAAGAACCTCTGGCTCCAGGCACATCTCTTTGATTCCACTGTTCTTCCTGCATTAACATATGCCTCAGAGACCTGGGCCCTACGCAAACAAGATGAGAACGCTACTCAGGTCTCCCAAAGAAGAATAGAAAGAGCTATGCTTGGAATATCACATTTCACTCAAATGAGAGAAAGAATCCGGAGTTCTGACATCCGTCGACGATCAAGAATCAGGGACGCTGTCTCATTTGCCAAGGTGTCGAAAATCAGATGGGCTGGTCACGTAATGAGATTTAAAGACGACCGTTGGACTAGAGCTGTTACTGACTGGATTCCACGGGATGTCAAAAGACCGCGTGGCCGCCCACCTACCAGATGGTCAGACTTCTTCGTCAAGATCATGAACGATCGGTTTGAGGCCCTTCATGTTCCCGGAGCAAAGAGATGCCATTGGGCTACACTAGCACGCGACAGGGACAAATGGAGACGTTACTGGCGCCCGCTTGAGCAAATCGACGACTAACGGGAAGTTAAATGATTAAGTGATTAAGTGATTTTCTTTTAAAATAACTATGAGCCTTTTAGATTTTGGCTTATTCTTAAAATAATTTAAAATTTTTGGAAAACACAGCTATTACAAGCAGTTAAAGGACACAGATCAAATGATAGCCATGTCTGGGGATTTCTGACTTGAGCACCAGTTTGAAGCTTTGGTTCCACTAATAGATGGTCAGTTACAGGCTTAGGAGAAGTTGTAGCTGTCACACATGAAAGCTTGAGCAATATATTACATAAACAGTAATGTAACATATCTGGTTGAGATCTGTACATTCAGGGTGAGGGAGTCTATAGATTTGGTAAAAACAAGACCAGGAGTTAGACTGTCTCTGATTTTGTTAATGAGTCAAAAGGTGAGAGGAACAGGACTTCCCTTCACAGAGAATCAGATATCCTTTGTAATACCCATTGATTTCTCTATTTTTTTTCTGTAAAATTATAATATGGATAAATTTTGAGAATCTATACCTCCAGTCATTTGAGAAATGTAACCTAACGAGTGTTAGAGACATTTACAAGAATTATTTTACTTGCTCTCATCCTGTTTTTGTATGTCCAGGTCTCTGAGCCATATATTAGTGCAGGAAGAACGATGGAGTCAAAAAGATGTGCCGAAAGAAGAGAGAAAGAACAAGGGGGAATGCCCTGCCACAGAGGCAGGGTGGGACAGGGGGGATGGAGGGTGGGAGGGATGTTGGGACCCGTGGTGGTGGAGGATGGGCACTGGTGGAGGGATGGGTACTTGATCATTGTATAACTGAAACCTAAGCACAAAAATTTATAAATCTATAACTGTACCTCATGGTGTTTCACTAATAAAAAAATAAAATATAAAAAAAAGATGTGCCTGGAGCAGGAGGTTCTTCGTCCTCTTAACAACTTCTTTGGAGCTCTTGAGGTGCTCCACACCACTCTCTTCTTCCTGCGCAGCCAGTTCTGGCATCAAGTCGAATGTCATGTTGAGTTCTTGACCCAGGTACATATAACTTCTATTTGGGTCTCCCAAAGAGGAATCGAAAGAGCTATGCTTGGAGTATCACACTTCACTCAAGTGAGAGAAGGAATCCGAGTTCCATCCTCTGTTGACAATCGAGGGTCAGGGACGCTGTCTCATTTGCCAAGGCATCGAAAATCAGATGGGCTGGACACGTAATACGATTTGGAGACAACTAGAGCCATTAACGACTGGATTCCATGGGATGTCAAAAGGACACCTGGCTGCCCACCTATGAGATGGTCGAACTTCTTCATCAAGTTCATCAACTTGAACAAACGTTTTGAGGCTCTTCATGTTCCTAGAGCTAGAAGACTCCAATGGGCATGAGACATGGATGAATAGAGACATTACTGGTGCCCGCTCGAGCAAATCTATGAGTAACAGGATGACAAGTGATACAATTGATTTGACTTTTTATCCCTTACTACTTACTGAAACCAAAGCACCTGAACACATATTTTTTATGGTGTGGATGATGAATTATTTCTGCACCAAGAGAAAAAAATTATGGGATATAATAAAAAAGAAAAATAAATAAAAACAGCACAGAGGTGAGGCTTTCTTTGTGTCTGAAATAAATAGGTGAACATCACATTGAATTCTAGGGAAAAAAAACTATTACATTTTAGCAGCCACTCAGATAGACAAATCTAGCTGTAACATATTTTTAAAAAAATTTTATTCAATTTTTCACTGATTTTGTAGTTCGAGAATTGCAAAGAAGAAAAACTAATAATGTAATACAGAGCTATCCTCTATTTGTAGTGATGAGAAATTTTATGATTATGTATAACCTGAATCTGAAGGTTAGACTGAAATGTCAACATTCCTGAAATAGCATTTGTTGACAACATACAGATTATATTTATAAAGATTAATATTGACTTTTCTATTAAAACATATTGGTTCCTATTTTAAAGTTCATGTATTAAATGATGTTTTTTAATTAGTATGCCAAAACATGCCCAGGAAACTAATTAACTTACTCTAAACATACTGGATCCAAAAGCAGTAAATTTTATAACAGGGGGAATGTCATGTTTATATAAAATCCAATTTTTTACTCAAAATATCTGCCATTTTAGAATTTTTCCCAACAATTTTCTTCCACTCATCTCCAGAAACCAATTTTAATTAAGAATATCACATAGGTTTTTATTAGACTTTAGGGGAGACTTGGCAGATTCTGACATGTCTCCCCATGGACAAGAACATTCATCAGCATAATACTTGTATTCACTTGCCAACTCTTTTCTACTTTCTCTTAGAGCTAAAATTGCTTTCTTTACTGAGAAATTGATAAAACAGAGAATCATTGTTACAGTTGTATGGAATTGGGTTATCCCCTGTAGTATGTGTTCTTTGTTACTCCCTGCTATAATATTTGTAAGAGTAGATTTGCCTCCAAAGTCTCTAAGGTCCATCATATACTCTGATTAAGAAATCCGTCTAATTTTGTTACAGAAGTGAAGGTTTCAAATACCTTAGCATATATTCTGATATCAGGTGCATAAAAAAATAATGTTATTGATGTGCTTTCTTTTTTCTGTTCTTCCATTGGATTTAAAACTTGCCTGACCACAGGTGCTAATTTGGGGAAGACTTTATTATGAATTCTAGTACTCTACATGATAGATATTATTGTTATATAAGCACGTTTTTGCTCTGCATAGTGTAAGCTAACCAGAACTTTCTGGACAGTGAGCTAATTTCAATTTAGGTACACACACACAAAAAATGAAGCTCAGCTTTTCTAATGCCTCTTCTATAATAATATATTAGAACTATATGTGTATTAGGAAATGACTAGAATGGTGTCATATAAATTAAATATTACCTCTCCTCTGATTTCTTTTTGTTTTTATTTGATTTTCAGAAGAGCAAAACGAGGCCGTATTATCTACTCTTCATAAAAAACAAAGACAGGTATAGAGCAAAATTAATTTAAAAAAGGGTTCTCATCAGTCTGTAAAGGAACTATATACTCAGTTCTTGAATAATAAGAACTGACATGAATGGCAATTGAAACTGAGCTGGCCTGAGTCAATATAACAAAACTCTTGTCTAAACATGAAATGTTACCAATAGAAGAAAAAAATAGAATAGATATAGTTCAAATTCACAGAAAAGAAAAACAGAATGTTGAACTGATACTGAAGAAATATTCATAGTGGATTGTGTGTATAAAAATATGGGTGAAATACATTATTTAACATTTAGACATATGTAGAGAAGCATACTTAAAAGTATATAAATGATACATATTGTAAATATTCATTTACACATTTAATATTTATTTAATGAGCTTTCTTCCTTCTGCAAATAATACAATAATATATACAAATTCTAAAAGCAGTAGTAAATTATGAGCTTATTCATGTCAAATAATATCTACCAAATGTATTTAAATTTTCAGAATTTTAGATGAGTTAAGTAAACTTTCAGGCAAACGTATCTCTTATTGCTGCATCTCATGTACTTACATTCACTGGTTTATCTGCAAATTAGCATCACAGATTTATATGAGTTTAACTATGAGTAAATTTTGTAAGAATCATTTGTCTTCAGAAAACTTAAATGTGTGTGTGTGTGTGTGTGTGTGTGTGTGTGTGTGTGTGTGTGACATTTCTTATTTAGCACTTTGGTGTGAACACGGTAAATTTTTTTTTTTAGCTCCAGTACTATTTCTCAGGCCCCGGTATAGTTCCTATTCCTAAGGAGAAAGAGCATACAACTACACTTAAGAGAGGTAGAAGCAGCAAGGCAGAATACACCTTGAATTCGGGAGAATTTGTAGGATTAGTTGAATCAAAATAGTTAGCACTGATATTGAAAACAATCCAGAAATATATTGGAAATAAGCTTATTTTTTATTTTAAAGGGCTGGAGGGATAGCACAGCGGATAGGGCGTTTGCATTGCACACGGCCGGCCCTGGTCGACCGGGTTCGATTCCTCCACCCCTCTCGGGGAACCTGGCAAGCTACCAAGAATATCTGCCTGCACAGCAAATTCTGGCAATCTACCTGTGATGTATTCGATATGCCCAAAACAGTTACAATAAGTCTCAGAATGGAGACATTACTGGTTCCCGCTCGAGCAAATCGATGAACAACGGGAGGACAGTGCTACAGTTCAGTGCTAGATTTTAAAATGCTAAATAAGCTATATCTAAGGTGGCTACAAAACAAAATAATAATCTGGATTAGCTCATTTTAAATATTTTTAACAAAATTTCAAATCTGTTTTTATTTCCCAAAAATTAAAAAAAAAGAAAGAAAACACTAGCCTTTTCAGCCAGATTGATGAGGATACTTTTACTTAAGAGGAGAATTTGAAACATCAAATTTTATAAAAGTAGCTTAATATTTGCCATTTATCTATTTTTAAAGTTCTATTTTGTGAGAAATTATTAACTGCTTCATGGAGCTTATGGCAGTGTGCACTTTTAAATTAAACAGCAGAAACTGTGAGTAATAAATAAATGAATATTTTTTACATATTTAGATAAAAGTTTATTATAGTTAGACTGAATTAGTTGCGGTTGGCTGTTGAGTCTGGTTATAATTTGCCTTCAAACATTTAACAGCTTATAAAATATAGAAACATGCGCTTCTGCATTTTGAGGCTAGATTTGCAAAAGGTGTAATTACTTTCTGGTTTCGAGTAGCAGATCTATATCACTATGAAGATGCTACTCATATTTGTACAAAAATAAAAGATTTCTGCGGAGTTGAGAAAGATGAAGAAATATCTTTATGAAAAGGATTAAAATAAGAATGTGAAGCTGATTAACATGATATTTTTTAAATATTGTGAATTTTCAAACAAGATAAAATATATCACCATATATATCTATGGAAAAAGTTATGTAAAAATTACTTGTATTTCAAATAAATAAAAATTGTGATGATAATTTTCTAAATTTTCAAAATCAGGGTCTATGATTCCCAATTATTTGTTCTTCCTATTGTGTCATATTTCTAGAACCAATCAGTCCTTAATCCATTCCAATTTAAAATCTGTATTGTCCTCTAAAACTTAAATAAAATGCTCTTAGAGTCACCACTGATTTCCATATCAAAGCTAAGAAATATTTATACTTTACTATACGTTGATAGATTTATTGCTGGCAATTTTATCTTCCATTCATATCACAGTTTTACCCTATATAATCCAGTCCCATATCTGATACTTGTTTTCTTCTCTGCTCTTATCTTCCCTCTCCCTACTCGTTATAGTAAGATATTTAATCGTTCTCCTAGTTATTTACTAATTTTCTTCCTTGCCATATGCCTCTTTTTGGCATCACTTGAGACTTAAGATGACACCGTTACTATTTCATTTTTCCAGTGAAGTATTGTAATTAAATTGAATTACTTGAAGCTTATTAAGCCCTATGTAAATCATTGTCAAGTATATTTAAAAGCAAGTGATTCTGTATTTTAACACTTAATTTAAAGATTAACACTATGGGGAAGAAATAGAAACATCAGGGCCAGGGCAGCTCAAAGGACTAGAGCACATGCTTTGCATGCGAGAAACCCAGCTTCAATCCACAAAATCCCATAGAACCTAGACACCACCAGGCGGTTCTCAAGAACCAGGCTGGGATTAATCTCCAGCACCCCAGGAATGGCAACAAAACAAAGCAAACAAACAAAAAGTAGCAACAACATCTTTATCTCATTTCATATTTCTTATTTTTTTTCCATCTTTTAAAATGTTTATTTCACAAGCCTCTTTAGTGAACATTTTCAAAATTCAAAACTTGGCTATTTCACTAGATTTTAAACTTCGCCTGTCTTTTGTTTATTTGTGTGTATATATATATGTATGTATATATGTATTTTTTGTTATCCTTTCAGATCCTGATGCAATAGCTTGATATATCATGAATATTAAATTATTCATTTTTTAGAAAAATTTTGGGCAAAAAGTTTGGTATATTTTTTGTCAGAGTTAAGATTTTTTTTTTTGCTTTTTGGGTCACACCCAGCAATATTCAGGGATTACTACTGGCTCTGCACTCAGGAATTACTCCTGGCGGTGCTCAGGGGACCATATGGGATGCTGGGGATTGAACCCGGGTTGGCTGCATGCAAGGCAAATGCCCTACCTGCTGTGCTATTGCTCCAGCCCCCCCCGCCTTTTTTTAAAATCAGAGTTAACATATTATTTGTAACTGTCACAGATATACATGTTGAAGAGATATTCATATTTGCACATCTAAACATTTTCCAAATGTATTATAGCCATAACTAATAAAATAATTTATGTTCATTTTATTGAATTTTGGGGTATTATATATTTTGTACATTATGTGGCATATATTTGGCAATAATTAAATACTTGGAAATAGATGAATCAATATACATAAGATCTTTAAGAATAATGTTTTCTGCAATTGCATAATAAAGTTGCTTCTATACCCTAATGTCTTTAAAATTTGCAATCCCTTGTTTTTAAAATATTTATCGTTTAAATATTTAAAGAATGATGCCAGAGCTGAAGAGACAGTAGAGTGGGTTGGGTGCTTGTCTTGTACACAGCCAATCTTGATATGGTTTTGTTTCTATTATGGTCCCCTAGGGCTGAAGCGAAAGCACAGTGGGTAGGGCATTTGTCTTGCACACGGCCAACCTGAGTTCGATTCCTCCATCACTCTCAGAGAGCCCGGCAAGCTACCAAGAGTATTCCGCCTGCACAACAGAGCTTGGCGAGCTCCCTGTGGCATATTCAATATGCCAAAAAACAGTAACAACAATTCTCACAATGGAGACATTATTAGTACCCGCTAGAGCAAATCGATGAACAACGGGAGGACAGTGTTACTGTGCTATGGTCCCTTGAGTCTGCCGGAAGTGTCCCTGGGCACAAAACTAGGAGTAAGTCCTGAGCGTAGCCAGGTGTGGCCCTCAAACAAAAACAAAATAAAATTTATGCCAAAGATCAATCCCAGAACCTAATGAATTTGAAGCATATATTCTTCTAAAGAGTTGTATCTCAGACTGTGAAATAGTTTCTCTATTTATTTCTTACTTAAAACCTTAAATGTATAAAATGAAAAGTAATTACATATAATTCTTGAATCAACAGATAATTTGTTAGACACATTATGACTGAAAATTAATTTATTGTCTTGAATAATATTCCATTATTTATCTGTATAGTAGTTTTGCAATTTGTTCATGTACTTAAAGGAAATGTTACTAATTAATCACAGGTTCCTCATAATGCAATTTGTATCTGCAATATAAAATTTAACATAATTTAATATGCATAAATGAATCTATAGCTAAATTAAGGTGTTTTAATTAAATTGCACAAATAGTTCTATTAATTTATAATTACTTACATTTATGGAGCAACTTTATCTCACTTGGTCTATGTTCTGAATACGGAATACAGCATTGATTTCAATAGAATTTTTTGCCACTATTTTGTATCTGAATCTCTAATAGCAGAGTTGTTTAAGAATTGGATTAATTTTAATTGAGAAAATAAAAGGTATTTTGTTTTTAACTGATGCCAAAATTCAAGGATTAATTGTATTACTGTTTCCTACAATATTGGAATGATTGTGAAAGTTATTAAATATTCCATTCCATGTCACTGTCCTCCTGTTGTTCATCGATTTGCTCGAGCGGGCCCAGTAACGTCTCCATTGTGAGACTTGTTGTTACTGTGTTTTGCACATTGAATACGTCATGGATAGCTTGCCAGGCTTTGCTGTGCGGGCGAGATACTCTGAGTGGCTTGCTGGGCTCTCGAGAGGGGCAGAAGAATCAAACTCAGGTTGGCTATGTTGGATGCTTGCAAGGCAAACACCCTACCCACTGCACTATCACTCCAGCCATTCCATTCCATAATTTTATAAAATTTATGTTTATATAAATTTATAAAAACTATAAATTTTATATATTATATATTTGTATATATAATTTAATAAAATTTATATTCAGTAAATCTGCCTATCCTCTTTTCTTTCCTTCTACTCTGAAGTTTAAAATAAGTCAGGGGAGGGTAAGTTATAAGCACATTGTAGTATTTGGGTTCATATTATTTAAACTGTACTAGATTTCACTATTTTTTGTTGAGAAGGAAATAGATTCTACGAACATTGGAATATACTCTAGATCCAAACTCCTCTATAGAGAGGGTCCAAGCTCTACAGCTCCTGAACTCTTCATGCCACCATGCCATGTCAGAAGAAGCACAACAAAGCCCATATGGACAACATGATGAGTTCAAGAGCAAAAAGAAGAATTCAGAGAACTCAAATAGTAACAAATAGCTCAGTAAAACCTCAGATAATAACTTTAGTGACAGTAACTTTTGTAATGTTGATTAATGAGATCAAAGAACTAACACCACAGGTGAGCAGGGCAGCAAAGACACAGTGCTCATGAAACAATGTATACTGAAATAATAAAACTACAAGCAGAAATGAAGAGTGGTGTACTGGATATAAAAAATGCAATGAAAGCTCTGAACAGCATATTGACATCAGCCAAGTAACAGATCAAGGAACATCAAGAGGACATGAAGGAAGCTTCTAGAGAACAACAGAAAGGAGAAAGAAGACTGTAAAGAAATGAACAGCATACCAGAGCACTCTAGGTTGAGCTCAAGTGGAACAATGTAGAAATCATTGAATTTCCTGAAGAACAGGAAGGAAATTTTGATGAAGAAACATTATTGAAAGAAATCATAGCCAGAAATTTTCTAGATTTGAGTATATTATAGGAACTCAGATCCAAGAGTCCCTAATGGTCCCAGCAAAAATAGACCCAACTAGGAAAACTCCAAGACACACTGTACCATAATGAAAAATTCCAAGGATAGGGACAGAATATTGAAAGCAGAAAGATCATTAAGACCACTTATATAAAAGGAGATCCCAGAAGATTCCCAGTGCATCTATCAAACTAGACTCTATGCACCAGAAGGGAATGGAAGGGCAGACTGCATAAAATCAAGGTAACGAACACTCACCAGGAATACTCTATCCAGTCAGATTATGATTCATTTCAAATCAATGATACAAAGCTTCAGAGACAGACAGTATCTTAGGGAATTTGTAGCCTTAAATTTTTGGCAGTTTTAAATGAAGTGTAAAGGTGCTTCTTTAAGGGATGAGACAAACCTTTCATCGCATGGCATTGGGTGTGGCATTCATTCATGATACTACTAGATTCAGGAAGGTATGTTCACTCCAATTTTCTAAGAGATTTTATACATATTCAATGAGGAATTAACATCTAATTAATGTTGAAGAGTCTATGATTTATTAGTTTCTTTAATATTCTCCTTCTTAAGATAGAAGATGTCATACTTTTATAGGCCTATTCAGATTTTCCCCTTTGAATTAAACCTAAATTCTAGACCACAGTATTTTAGCGAACATAAATTGAACAAATAAACAAACAGTGGGGTAGAAACTAGAAAAAAATATTGGAAGGACAAAACTGTGAATTCAATTAAAATATACACTTGCATATATGTATATGTTCTGGCATGCATTTGAGAGTTTAATTTGGTCATTATCAGTAAATTTATCAATTTTTTAAATATGCTGAAGATATTATTTTAATAGAATATGATTTATGTTTTTAAAATGTCAGCACTGTAGCACTGTCCCCTCGTTGTCTATCGATGTGCTTGAGCGGGCCCAGAAACGTCTCCATTGTGAGACTCGATGTTATTGCATTTGGCATATCTAATACATCACAGGTATCTTGCCAGACTTTGCCGTGCAGGCGATATACTCTTGGTAGCTTGCCAGGCTTTCTGAGAGGGGAAGAGGAATCAAACCCTGGTGGGCCACGTCGGCCACTAGCAAGGCAAACGCCTTACCGCTGTGCTATCCCTCCTTTTTGCTGCAGACAACTTAATTTAATCTCCTTTTCCTGTTCCTCCTCTTTGTCCTCCTCCTCCTCCTCCTCCTCCTCCTCCTCTTCCTCCTCCTCCTCCTCCTCCTCCTCCTCCTCCTCCTCCTCCTCCTCCTCCACTTCCTCCTCCTTCTTTTCCTCTTCCTGAGACTACAGTGGATAAGGGACTTGCCTTCCATGCAGCCAAACTCTGTACAATCCCTGGCACCCCATATGGTCTCCTTGAACTGAAAGAGTGGCTACTGAACACAAAAATAAGAGGCAAAAATAAGCCTTGAACATCACCATGTGTGCACCCCAAACCAAAAACAAAATACAGAAGTATGTTTTGCCTGTTTTATCTGTAGGTAACCAGTTTTAATTGCATACACAGATTAACACATTTTTCTTATTTTTGCTTCATTCTTTATATAACAAAATATTTTCCTATTTGTAAATTATTTTAACTCAAATGATAGATGCTTTCCCTTTACTAGAAAATTCTTTCATTTCATCAATTTTTTGGACTTTCTATTTAAATTTAGAAGAAAGTTTTGCAGATACCATTGGTCCAAATTCTACATGTGCTTAAGAGAACAGTTTACAACTGTTATTTTATTTCTTTGTGATTCAGTTTCCTCATATGGCAGATTCAGAAAATAATACTATTTATAATTTTTAAAAGCAAGTTATTTTACATAACTAAGGTACAGAAAACTTTGTCATGCACATTTCAAAACTTCCAGATATTTACTTTTTACTCTGGATTCATAAATTTAAATGTTACAAAAGTTCTCACAACATGGAAATATGTCTAAATTAGTATCTGTACAGTTGCAATTCAATAACAGCACTTAGAAACACATTTCCTTTTGCATATTTTAGAGCAAATAATCATTATATTATGTAGTTCAGACAATCTGTTGGGTTAAATGTTTAATATATAGTATTATGACTTGGGGCTCTGAGGTTTATATTAGTCCTGACAATTTGTTTATATCAAATATATAAATATTTTTGTTCTATATTTCTTTTAAAATGTGTAATTTTTGAGATAATAAAATATCTTTTATTATACTATTTTTTAATTTATGCTTCTGTTTTGTTTGTTTGAAAGTCACACCTGGTAGCTCTTAGGGCTTACTCCAATCTCTGTACTCAGGGATTACTCTTGGCTCTTCATGGGAGACCATATGTGGTGCTGAGGATGGAATCAGTATCTGTCACTTTCACAGCAATTTTTAACCCCTGTACTATTTCTCTGGTCTTTGAAATTTGGGGGTAAGGGGAGGATGTGGGGCCACAGTGGGTGCTGGTCCGTGGCTAGTTGTGGGTCTTCACTTAGGAGTGACCCCTAATGGTGCTCAGGGCTCCATACATGGTGTCTAGAATTTAAAATGCATAGAAAGCCTTATCTCCTGCATTACCTTACTGGCCCTGTTTCTTAAAGTTCTCTTTGCTCTTCTTGGTTACTTTCAGATTTCAGTTACCTTACAGTCCAGAAAATTAAAAATGTCTTCTTCATTTTTTCGTATAAAACCATAAATTTCCATTAAAAGAACAAACCAAAATATTCTGCATATAGAAGACCAATCTTTATCCGAATCAAAATCCATTTTGAAAGAGTTTGAGGGCATCCTTCTTTTGCATTCTGAATGTTCTTTAGAAACATGTGATAAAAAAAAAATACCTTACTTCAAAGTTTAGGGTGCACGCTCAGCTTCGGTGAAACCATTTTATCTTTCCATGTAAAAATCATGCCAAGAGTGATCAGAAACGAACTCATGTACTTGGAAAGACTTGAGCTGCTAACATGGATGACATATTAATGGAGTCTGACTTGTTGGAGGATTGCTTTCCAACTGGCCTGCACATTCTCCAGCAGGACAGAACAACCACAAATATGTTGGCACCTGCTTTTTAGCTACACCATGCAGGGAGTTAACATCTGCAAGGAAGAGATTACACTCATGCATCATATTGAGATTTTTCACACGCTTCTGTTATTGCTTCAAAAATTCCTCCCTAGTGACATATTCCACCAAGAAACTAACAAATCTGTAGGCAGCAGACAACCTTGAAACACCGCCACCGCTGTTAGAAAGTAATTAATGATTTTATCTTTCCTTTACCACTAAGCTTGGCATTTTTTTATTCTCCACTAGGACCCACAACTATTTTTATTTTTAAGTTAGACGTTTCATACTTATGGTCTCCTAATCCCCGTATTTAGATTGTTTATTCCAAAACATCACTTAGATGATCAAACTAAGAACTTGAACTTCCTGAGGAAAATGAAACTAAAATAGCACTGTTTGATGTGATACTTAAATAGTAATTTATTTGTTTTAATTTTCATTTACAGTTAAGTTTTTTTTATTCTCAAGCCTGTGATTTTATGTATCTTGAAATAATTTTTAAATTTCTGTGTGACTTTGAACTAGGTGTTTGTAAAAAACTAAAATAAAATATGTTTGTATAGGTACAAATATTAGATAAAATAAGTTGGTAGCAACTTAATTCAAAAATTGAATTAAGAATTGTTGGTAGCAATATAACATGACTTCCTGACTTATTAACAATTCTTTATCTCACAGATCTTTCTACTGTTTGGGAGCTGACTATTGAACTCAGGACCTAGCAAAATAAGTGTTATGCCTCCTAGTTATATAATTGCTTGTATTAAAATAATTTGTTGTCTTATAAAAAAATGAACTCCTTACTTGGTGAACCATATCAGGAAAAGTATAATATACTCTTAGGGGCAAAATTTCTTTTATTGCAAGTAATAATTGAAGATTTCAGATGATTATCAGTGGTCAAATAAAGTATACTTACATCTTAAATACATTAATATGGGTGAGAAAGATATTTCTTTCTTTGGTTAATCTAAATATCATCAATTCATTTTTATTTACATTAAAAATTTATAAATTGGCTATGAATGTTACCTGACATACAATTACAGACTTTTGTTGGGTATTCATTAGTTTTATGAAGCTATGACAAATAGTTACATGTATTTGCTCATGCAATTTTTAGATCAACCTTAGAAGGAAGTTCCATAATAATCCCTTTTTTTATGGCTCAAGTAATTGAAGTTCAAAGAGGTTAAATCTATTGCTCTAAGTCATAAAGAAAACAAACTGTAGAGCCTGGATTTAATCCCAAGAACTATATTGAAATTTCAGTGCATATTTTAATGTTATATTTTTTATTATTTCTTTTTATTTTCAAAAAATGACAATAAACATGAAAAGTATGTGGTTGTTTAAAACAACATCTCATATAATAAATGTTACTTATTTTGTTGTTCCTGTCCTCAGTGGAAGTTTTTACATTATTACCCTGAATCGTAGTTTTGCTGGAGACTTTTAGTTTGCTTTTTGTGCTAGACCTAGCAGTGTTCAGGGCTTATCCCAGGCTCAGAACAAAGGAATTACTCCAGAACGGGATTGGGAAAACATCTGTCATGCCCGGTATGGAACCCAGGTCAGTTGTGTGCAAGGCAAGCACCCTATTTGCTACTGAACTATGGCTCCAGTCCTGCCCTGCTGGGGATATTTTTTTTAACATATTTTTTTTAACATGTCTATGTAATTCTTTGTTTCTGTGGGTCAGTATAACTGGAGTTATATAACCTTGGTGAAATTAGCTAAGAAGTTGCCAGTTTTGTGTATCCTCTGAAAGAACCAACATTTGGTTTCTTTAACCTTCTGTAATACCTTTTTGCGTTCTATTTCATTTAATTTAGTTCTAATTTCTATTATTTTCTTCATTAACTTTCTCTTTCATTCATTCATTTTTTTTCTTGTTTCTTCAGGTTTGATGCTAGATTTGTGCTCGGGGATCACACTTAGCAAGTATAAGGGAGCACTCCTGGCAGGGATCAGGGAGCATCCCTGGCAGGGATCAAGGAGCATCCCTGGCAGGGATCAGGGAACACTTTGGCAGGGTTCTGAGATTCTATGGGTGCCTGATATTGAACCCTGGTTGACAATGCTGTACTTTGTCTTCAGTTCAAGTCTTCTATTATTGTGAGAAAAGCTAATATTTTTGTTTAAGCAATTTAACAAAGCACTCAACCTGTTACAAAAGATGTGTGCTTTATCTGTGACAAAACCATATTAAAGAAGTCTAAGAAGACAAACTCAGTTAAATTGTTAATAACCATCAACTTTATGCTGAGAAGAAATCAAGAGAAAATACTTTTAAAATGTTAAAATAAGTTGAGAACAATTTAATATGTAAACTTTTATTTGTATCTAATTACTGTATCACTGTATCACTGTCATCCTGTTATTCATCAATTTGCTTGAGCGGGTACCAGTAACATCTGCATTTGTCCTAGCCCTGAGATTTTAGCAGCCTCTCCTTACTCGTCCTTCCCAACAGTGCCTCACTGGAGTCTCTTTCAGGGTCAGGGGAATGAGACACATCATTGTTATTGTTTTTGACATATCGAATACGGCACGGGATCTTGCCAGGATCGGCCGTGCAGGCAGGATACTCTGGGTAGCTGGCTGGGTAGCTGGCCGGGTTCTCCGAGGAGAACTAGACTATCAGAGATCGCGCAGCTGCGAATGCATTCACTTCTGGGAGCTTTATTTTATAGTCTCTGAATTTTGGCAGGTGATAGTATTTCATGATTTGTATCTAAAGTAAAAGAAATATTCAGAAAGGGATATAAATTTATCACATTCTTAGAATTAATCCATGCATTGTCAGCAACTTTAAAAAATGTTAAATACATCTAAGTCAGTTCAATTTTCATTAGGTTAATATTACACTCGCTATTTTTAAAATTAAAGGATTTCTCCAATTTGGGAGAAAATTATCTTTCTCCCAAATTGGAAATAGACCACGTAAATTATAAAAGAAATTCATAGTCATCTGGAAAAAGTAAGCAACATAGGAATAAAGAACAAAATGGCAAATATTCTATGCCAATTCTAGTAGCACTCTACCTAAAGAAAATGCTTATATTTCAGAACCCAAAGTTCAGGATAGTTTTCCTTTTGCTATTCACTTTGTAATATCTACTGTGATATGCAACATATACTGATGCACACAGTGTAGCATCTAGTCAGTATTGAATAAAAATATTATAAAGGGATAATTTTTCCACAAAACCAACTCAGAAATTAACATGCTGGCTTGGTGCTTTCTTCATTGTACTTATTACTTTTTTAAGTATCTATTTTATTTCAATAAAAATTCATAAATAAATTCTTATCTTTTGACTCATTAAAATTGTTGATGCACTAAAATTGACATATAGTGTGGAGTATAACTTTTCAATTGAGTAAAGTCATAAAAAATAGTATAATAGCTCTTGCTAAATTGCTTTGTTGAAGAATTGCTAGAAAGTTTGAGCTGAAAATAAGCATAACAGTTACTGTTTTTTAAAATATTTTGGTTGTAACTTACTCTGTTCTCAATGTACATTTATATTAGTAATGAGATTATTCATGTTTGTTTTGTCAATTCATTGTATTTCAAAACACATCATAGTCATTAATATTGCCATGATCCAAACTAAAAATTTGAAATTACATGTGGGGAATAAAAAGAACATGAAGTATTATATTTGGTTGACTTATGTATGTCATGTTTTATCTTCACTGCCTTTCACGCTGAAATTTCAGTCATGTAAGTACAGTGTTTTGATAAATGCGACCTCTCCATTTCTAGTTTACTTTGATCATGGAACAATAAATACAGATTCAATTTGTCACTTGTATGATTAGTTAATGTCCCTTTTTATGGGAATATATTAATTTAAAGTAAAGTTTACTGCTTAATGAAACTTTATTTACCAAGTTAAAATAGTATGTATGTAGGTAGATAGATAAACATCTACATCTATATACACACATAGAAAATGCTTAATTTACCAAGAGCATTGTTATAGTTTTTCTTCTAATTTTTTTAACATCCTATTTATTTTTTTTGATAGTAAAGGCACATGTTTTAAATTTAAACTAAGTGAAAATAATACATCTAATTTGTTTTAAATAAGATGAACAATTTTAGCATCATTTATCTGTCTTCTTCATGCAATTTTGTTAATAGTCTACAGTAAGTCACCTGGTTTTAAAATTTAAACTTTCCATAATAAATACCATCAGCATTAAGAACCTATTAAATTTTTACAGCTATCTTGCCTATTTTATTTACCTATTTATTTTTAATTTATTTTGGGGTTTGGGGACATGCATTGGTGGTGCTTATACCTGGCTCTGTGCTCAGAGAACACTCTTCCTGACTGTGCACAGAGGACCATATGTAGTGCTGAGTACCACATTGTGGACTGCTGTTTGTGAGGGAACCATAGCTCGTTTATCCGGGCTTGTCACCTCATTTATACATATAAAAAATAACTTTATATTTCATGTTTATTGTGAGATAAATACTAGGTAAATGATACAAATATAAACTAGAATATAACAACTAATAATTCATTTCAAATATGCCTTATAGACATAGAACTTAGCAAGTTAATACATAGACAGAACTCTCACTTAGAAATAACTAAATTACAAGACTCTTTAACTATATAAACAAATTAATCAGCCAAAATGGAACATCTGGCCACCTTCACTTAGAAATCATTATGTGGAATTAATGCTTTCTGTTTCTAGTTCGCATACTTAAGCTGCAAGCCCATTTATTGTCATAATTCCACATTTCCTAGCTGTAGTGCTGGACAAGTGCAGTCTTTGCTCTCTCATGGCTGCATTTATAGATAATATATAAGCAAATATAACACTTTACGAAACAAAGTTTTATCTTAAAGTGGGCAATGGGACTTTAAGCGATCCTAGATGAAAACACCTGGGTTTTCTCATTTAAAAAAATCGAACCCTTTAATAGTCTAGAAAACTTTAAATAATTCTTGCTCAGACCTCAGAGGCAGTTAACAGACAAAAACAACAGAAAGCAAGCCAAAAGCAAAAGTAGATATTTTAAATAACAGCTGCTTAGCTTCTTTTGGACATTCACTGACATGTTGTAAAGCCAGCTCACGATATCAAAGTCTCAGAGAGCCAAGAAAACTTGAAATTGCTGGTTTAAAGCCAAGTACCTCAAAAGGCTTAAGATCTAGGGTCTGACATTTATTTTTAAAATAGCCAGTTAAACTGTAGAGATTATGACATTATACTCAAACTCTGAATGTCTTTGATCAAATTTCAGGCTAATAAAGGATGGCAAATCAAAGAAATATGAAATGAAATATGATGGAAGTGAGGATGCAGCTCTGAATTTGTGTGTGTGAGTGTGTGTGTGTGTGTGTGTGTGTGCACATGTACACGCGCCAGGGTTCAAACATAGTGTATTACACTTGCAAGGAATGTATTTTGAATCTAAATTACATCCCCACTCAGAATTATCATCCTTATTGTTCTAAAGAATTTTTTTAGGGTTTTTTTTTCTTCTAGGGTCACTCCTGACAATGCACAGGGCTTACTCCTGGCTCATGCACTCAGGAATTACTTCTGTCCATGCTCAGGGGACCATATGGGATGCTGGGAATAAACCCAGTTTGCCCACGTGCAAGGCAAATGCCCTACCAGCTGTGCTATCACTCTAGCCTGTTTGTTAGCTTTTTAAAAAACAATTTGCAGAGGTCTTTTTATACAAATTATTGAGATATGAATTAGCATATCTCAGTCTTTATTTTTATGATCCTTCAAATTCAATTATTCAAAGGTTTGAACAATATCATAGTTTTCAAATTGCAACTATTTATTATTAAACACCATGATTTAAAAAGTTATTTATAGTTGAATTTTAGACATAGAATTGCTGCACCAATCTTATCACTAGTGCCAACTTCCCTCTACAAATGTTCCCAAGTTCCCTTGCAAATCACCCCTCTTCAGAGTCTCCTGCCCTCTTGGCAGAGACCTTTCTAAGTTTAGCTGTTAAGTTTGGGTGTCTTGATTTCAGTGTTGACTGTGGTTTCGATATTTAGTTCTATCATTACTTAACTCTACTTTTTTATCTTAATCCTCTGACTTGCCCCCTTGCTTCTCATTTGTCTCTTCTCTCCCATCCCCCCACTCTTTACTTCCTTCTCCTCCCAGTACTCGGGCCAAGGTTGATCTGGGACCCCTCCCCCTTTTAAAGCATTATATCCTGTTATCCAAATATTCTAAATACCATACATAAGAGATATTATGCCGTGTTTATTCTTTTTTTGGCTTACTTCATCTAACATGATGTCTTCTGTTACATGCATTTCCGGAAATCCAGCGAATGATGACTTCGCCATTCTTATATTTGAGTAGCATTCCATTGTGTACAAACCACATTTTCATGATCCCCTTATCTATCATTGGGGATCTAGGTCGTTTCCAAATCTTGGTTATTTCACTGAATGCTGCAATGAATAATGGTGTGCATATATTCTTGTGAAGGAATGCTTCACTATCCCGGAAATAGATAGCCAAAAGAAGAATTGCTGAGTCATGTGGAAGCTCAACTCTGAGCTAATTGTGTGTGCCATACTTTTTTCCATAGGCGTTAGACCAGACAGCATTCCCACAAGCAGAGGATGTGTGTTTCTTTTTCACCACATGCTGACCAATAGTAATTGTTCCCAGTGTTTTTGACATGTTCCATATTTATTGTATAATGTCTTATTGTTGTCTAGATTTAGATTTCCCTGAAAATAAGTGATGATGAGAAATTTTTAATGTGCTCTTCACCATCCATTGATCTTCCTAAGAGAAGCCCAGTTCATTTCCTCTCCCCATTTTTTGATAAGGCTTTTAAATTTTTGTTGTTGTTTTTGTTGATCTATATTAGTACTTTCTAGATCCTGAAGATATTAACCGTTTACCTGATGTGTTGAGTGAAAATATTTTCTCCCACTCAACTGTCATTTAGTTTTAGTTTATCTTTCTTTTTTCATAAAGAAACCTTTAAGTTTGGTGCAGTCCATTTTATTTAGTTTTGATTCAGTAGCCTTTGCCAATGATATCATATCATTCAAGACTACTTTGAGGTCTAAATCTTGGAGCACTTTTCTGATATTTTCCTTAGTATACTTTATAGATTCAGTTCTGATCCAAAGGTCTTTGGTCCACTATGAGTTAGCTTTGTGTATGGTGTGAGATATGGATCCAATTCCAATTTTTTGCATGATGTTACTCAATTCTCCCAAGACCATTTGTTGAAAAGACAGTCTTTATTCTGTTTTATGCTCTCAGCAACTTTGTCAAGAATAAGCTGAGTGTTTATCCTTGGGTATTCTATTTGACTCATTGGTTAGATCGTATGTCTTTATTCTAGTTGTATTCTATTGCACCACAAAATCTTCTAGAAACAATGAACTGATACAACAAAACCAATACTACAAAGTTAATATACAACTCAATTGCATTCCTATGTACAAATAATGAGTCAGAAGATAAAGAGATCAAAGAGTCTAGCCTATTTAAAATACTGACTCTAAACATTAAGTGCCTATCAATCAATTTAACAAAAGAGGTAAGAGACCTATACCATGAAAACATTTTTTTTTTATTTTTGAAGTTATTAAAGTAATTGAGGAAGAGTTTAGGAAATGGAAGAACATTCTATCCTCATGTATTGAAAGAATTAACATTGTTAAAATGACCGTTTTACCTAAACTACCACACAGATTTGTTGTACAAATCCAGAGAAGATTTTTTAAGAACTTTGAACAATTATAAATTTGTATAAATCATAAAAAGACCCCAACATAGCAAAAATCATACTGAAAAACAAAAAATTATGGGGCAACTCACATCCTCTCTTGAATCTATGCTATAAAACCTTTTTAATCAAGTTGAAATGATAGCATTTGTATTATACATGTGTGTTTCTTGTATAACTTTTATAGTACAAAAGAGCTTCGTAAGCTTAAGTAACAGTATTACTAATGACATTTTTTTCTAGAAAAAATGAAGCTGAACATTTCTACAATTTTTTCTATTTTTTAACTTTACCTATTCTTTAAAGTATGTTTTGACGAAAATATGTGAGATAAGTTGTTTCTATTCTTACCTACATTATACCTCCAATGAGCTTAATAGCTTTTATATCCTGCTTCTTTTCTCAATTGTCATGGGTTACTAGAAATATCTTACTGTTCATTACATAAAAAAGAGCTATACCTGCTGAATGTTCTGTTAGTACAATTTTTTTTACTTATTGCATATTTATTTTCTGGTACTTACTTTAAATTATTTTCTTTGAATTTTTACAGTTTGTCACTGTAATTTCTTTATTTATAGTTCCTATTTACTGAAAATACAGACTTCCCCCCCCAAAGATTTGTAGAATATTTGGATTTTAGTGTAGCTTACAAGCTACTGAATATGAATGTTAACATATTAAGAGATATGATTCAGTAAATAGTATAGGTTGAAGGTACAAATCAAAGCTAAAATACATAAAAGTATTTATGTATAAGAATGATACTTAAATTTATTTTGCACATATTTATTTTTATGCTTCTTAGTATTTTTTGTTGTTGTTATTTATTTTTATCTTTCTTAGTAGCCTTTAACTAATTCATAACCTGTCCATGCACATTCCTAAATTGCTGCCTCCACCTAATGGAAGTTTAAGGAAATTAAAAATCCATTGAGGATGTGGGCCAGTCTCTGTGGTGTGAAATGATATCTCATTGTTGTTTTGATCTGCATCTCTCTGATGATTAGTGATGTAGAGCATTTTCTCATGTGCCTTTTTGCCATTCGAATTTCTTCTTTGCGAAAGTTTCTGTTCATTTCCTCACCCCATTTTTTGATGGGGTTGGGTGATTTCTTCTTGTGGAGTTTAACCAGTACCTTGTATATCCTTGATATCAACCCCTTGTCGGATGTGTACTTGGTGAATATCCTTTCCCATTCTGTAGGCTGTCTTTGTATTTTGGTCACTGTTTCTTTGGAGGTGCAGAAGCTTCTTAGTTTAAGATAGTCCCATTTGTCTATCTCTGTTTTCACTTGCTCGGCCAGTGGCGTGACATCTTTGAAGATACCATTAGCTTCAATATCATGGAGAGTTTTGCCGACTTTGTCTTCAATAAACATTATGGATTCTGGTCTGATGTTGAGGTCATAAATCCATTTTGATCTTACTTTTGTGCATGGTGTTAGGCAGAGATCTGAGCCCACTTTTTTGCATGTAGCCGTCCAATTTTGCCAGCACAGTTTGTTGAAGAGGCTTTCCCTGCTCCATTTCACTTTTCTTGCCCCCTTATCAAAAATTAGATGATTATATGTTTGGGAGGAAATGTCAGTATATTCAACTCTGTTCCATTGGTCTGCAGCTCTGCTTTTGTTCCAGTACCATGCTGTTTTACCCACATCCACAAGAACAAAAGCAACCGGTGCTGGCGCGGATGTGGCGAGAAAGGGACCCTCCTTCACTGCTGGTGGGAATGCCGGCTGGTCCAACCCTTTTGGAAAACAGTATGGACGACTCTCAAAAAATTAGAATTTGATCTCCCATTTGACCCAGCTATAGCACTCCTGGGAATATATCCCAGAGAGGCAAAAAGGTATAGTCGAAGTGACATCTGCAATTGTTTGTTCATTGCAGCACTCTTTACAATAGCCAGAATCTGGAAAAAACCTGAGTGCCCAAGAACAGATGACTGGTTAAAGAAACTTTGGTACATTTACACAATGGAGTACTATGTAGCTGTTAGAAAAGATGAAGTTATGAAATTTACATACAAGTGGTACTACATGGAAAGTATCATGTTAAGCGAAATGAGTCAGAAAGAGCGGGATAGACACAGAAAGATTGCATTCATCTGGGGAACATAAAGCAACAAAAAGGGAGAGTGACACACAGGAATGGCTGAGATTAGTACCAGGAATTTTGCTCCATGAATGGAAGGCCAGCCACAGGCTCTAGGTGAAAAGGAAGCTCAGATAGAGAAGAGAGTACCAAATGAAGGGTGTTGTGAGGGCCCTCCCAGGGTGGGAGAAGCATGCTAAAAGTAGTCGATAGACCAAACATGATTGCCACTCAAAGCCTCTCTTGTAAAACACAGTACCCAAAAGAAGAGAGAGAGAACAAGGGGGAATACCCTGCCACAGAGGCAGGATGGGACGGGTGGGGGGATGAGGGTGGGGGGGATGCTGGGACCCATTGGGATGGATGACGGGCACTGGTGGAGGTATGGGGACTTGATCATTGTATAACTGAAACCCAAGCACAAAATTTGTAAGCCTATAACTGTACCTCATGGTTTTTCACTAATAAAAAAAAAGAAAAAAAAAAAAAAAGAAAAAAAAATCCATTGAACTACAGTTAATAAGCAAACATTTTCTAAATTATTCAAGATACACTGAGGAGTGCTACAGAGTCAAAGTCTAAAGTTAGACTAAGTTTAACTATTTTATCGAATTCCAGAATAGCCAAGTAGAGCCCTTTTATGCTGACATTTTCCTGTAAAGTTAATTTTCAATATATTCTAATGACAGTTCATTTGTGTCTCCTATAAGCAGTAGAAGATCGGGTTAAGTTTTTTTGTCACACTGCTCTTTTTTATGTTATTTATTTTATTTTTGCACTACATTTGACAGTACTTAGCAACTTCTACTTGAATGTTCTAGAATCATTGACAGTACTCAGGGTATCATATAGTTCTGATATTAAATTCAGGATTCCTATGGCAAATCATATGTTCCAGCTCACTGAATCAATCCCCAAACCCTACTTTGTGCTTTTTTATTGTTTTTTTTTCAGGTTGTTGACATTGAATAAGAGTATTGAAATGAAGGAACTTATCTGCCATCTTTTTATGTGGAGTCTAAATGCTTGTGAAAGTTCCCTTTGCTTCTTTGGCCATCTTAATTTCTTACTCTATACTCTGGGGCTGATATTTATGTAGTAGTTTTTATGTTCCATGTGCCTACTTTTACTTGGTTATCTAAATATTCTTAGTTTGAGCTTAACTTGTTGTGTACCTCCGAAGGTCTGAGTCTGTTTCTCAAGTTCAAAGCAATGAACCTGAGCATATTGCATGAAACTTCGTGAGACCTCTTTATCACTGTTTAGTGTTTTTATTATCATGCCACCTCTAAGTAAATTTTTCTTGTCTATAATGAGAATCCATTTATTATGTCTTGCAAAGATAATTTGGTGATAAACTTCTTCAGCTGTTGTTTTCTGTAAAGTTTTGTGTCCCTGTAAAGTTAAGTGATTGTCTACCTTAGTAGAGTATTTTTGTTGGAATTATTTTTTTAAATAAACATGTTCTGCTATTTCAAACTCTTTGACTGTGAGTGTTTCACTTGGTAGATCTTCTTTCTTATGGGGATTCCCTTATGTATAAGTTATTTTTCTATTTATACTCTCAGAATTCTATTTCTATGTTTGCCTTTTGTCACTGTAAGTATTATGCTGGTTACATTAATTCTATAAAGATTTATTCTATCTGAGCATCTCTGTTTATCTAGCTTTATCCTCAGCTTGGAAAATAAACATTGGTTAGAATTTCTGAAATAAGCAATTCTTTCTTATTTTCTCTTTTCTTTCCCTTTGGATTCCTATAATTCAGATATTTCTCTTAAAATTGTTCATATATCTTTGATATTTTCTTCATTTAAAATTTTGCTTTTTATTTTGTTCTCTTTTGTTAATCTCATGTATTTTATCCACACACATACAGATTCATTAATTGCTTCCGGTCACAGACTCTGCTTTGAACCCATCTAACAGATATTTGTTTGTTTTAAGTTTACAGGTCATGTTTTTTTTCAGTACTAAGGCTTTATTTATTTATTTTAAAAATTAATTTATTTATTAAATCACTGTGAGAAAAGTTACAAATATTTCAGGTTTAAGTTTCAGTCATACAATGATCAAACACTCATCCCTTCACCACTGCATATTTTCCACAACCAAGAACCCCAATATACCCCCTATCCCACTTCTCCCAATGCCTGTGAGGCAGATGATTTCCACTTAACTCTCTCTCTATTTTAATTACATTCATTATTTCGACAAAAGATGCACCATTATTATTTGGAATTTTCTCCCCAAAAGTCAGACCTGCTGAAAAGGCATTGTGAAATAATTCATTTTCTATTCCTGATTATGAAGACCATATGATGTCATGAGGCCGCTATTGTGACCATGCAATTTTGGATCTCTGACATTTTACTAATTAAGTCTGGAGGGATTTCTTCCAAAAGTCGCATAGTTACAAGATTGGTTTGTGTGCTTCTGGGCCATGGCTGTGCCTGAGAGCAGCTCGTGGGGGGCAACCCTCTGCTTTGGTGGGGTGGGGAGGGTGTGCCAGTTCTGCCCCCCCCCCAGGCCATGAGGCTGCCGTTGCTAAGTCAACTGCCGGCTCATACCTGGCTGTCCAATAAGCTCTGAGGCGTCAACCACTGTGCTGCCGGGGGTGGGGAGGGAGGTGGAAGAGACAGACACCCTTTCCTTCCCGAGGGGGGCATGGTGCCATAGTCAATGCATAGTCCATTCCCATTTCTGCTGAAAGCTGCTGGGCTCCAAATAAGGTCTGTGTGCCTTTGGGGCCAAGGCTGTGTCAGAGATCTACTCATGGGGTGCAAATCTAGGCCTCGGTTGGGGCGGGAAGCAGTACTAAAACATTTGACTGTAATTTTCTAATACTACCTCCTATACATTTTCTATCTTTACAGAGGACTATTCTATTGCTTTCTTCAACCAGTGTATTTCGTTAATATTGTCATTTCTGAGTTTTCATCCAAAGTCAGTGTACTCTTTTGTTCTTGGGGACCAACTTAGACTTCTAAGTGATCCCTCATGTCTTCCTTGTGTCTGATGCACTGTGAGGGTCAGAGATTCTGATTTTATCCAGAATTTTAGAGCACATATTTTCTAATTCCACACAGAGTCTATGAGCTGAGTGTGTTATTTCTGACCATCGTTAAACTTTGCAACCCAGATAGGTACTGCTTCCATGGATTCACATTAAGTCATCCCTAGTCCGTCATGTTGGCTTTCTTCCTATATTTTCAAGTTTGCAGGGCCATGCACCACAAAATCAGCTTTTCTTCCACACTGGCTGTGGCTGAATATCTATATGTACTCTTATGCAGTGAGACAATGAAAGACTTTCTCTTCAGTCCCAGATTTGTTATTTCAGTATTGAAAGGTGGTGATTTGCTTCCTCTCTTGGGACCCCAGATGCATACTTACAACAATAGTTGGCCTAACATTCTTACTGGAGCAGGTCGCTGTTCCATTACGGTGAAGTTGGATATTCATATGACTGTGAACAGAGTACTTCTGGCCAGACACATCTCCCAGATTGGCTACTGAACACACTAGTGCAGTATCTGTGCTTATTCCCACTCAACTCTTTCACAGACAGGACATTGGCTTCTAATAAAGAAGAAAAGAAATTGAAATATAATAAAGACTTATTTGTAGCTTTCATACAATAGAATAGGAAAATGGTTTAGATAAATGTCAAAATATGCTAAAGAAGTAATACAGGAATTAATAAAAAGTGTAGGTGAGCTTCAAAGTGGTCAAGAATGTTGCCTACATTATGGATCGGTGGACCTAGACTCAAGGGTTCACTTAAGGACTTCTAATAAAATTCCAATAAGAGAATTTCATATTCTAGACTGTGCTGCATAATTAATTGAAAGCAATCTGGAATTTTAAAATAGCCTTCCTCCGGATATTTGCTCACTTATGATGAAGGCACATTTTTATGATGTGTTTGCTAGTGGATTAGTGAAGTGGGTATGTCAGAAAAATTCAGCGAGCTAATTAGCATGTTTAATGAGCTTTTGCTCTGTCACTGTTAGTAGTCTATTTACTACTTTCCATTCAGTAGCTTAGAAGCCAAAATCTTGCGACTTTCAATTAACTCTAAGATACTCTGCTAAAATAAGTCTACCCATAATATTAGATAGATTTAATCAATAGCAGAGATAGTAATGTTGACACAGTTATATGAATAAGAGAGAAACAATTAAATAAAGTATAAGAAAATATATGTGCATAAAATTATACAGCATATAAGCTTTAAAAGGTAAAATAAAAAGTGCAATGCTTTTATATTAAATTTCACAGTCACCTGTCCTATTTCGTATTACATAAATTCAGTTATATTATTTAGATAAAGTTTTAATAATCTTATTAAATTCAAAATGTAATTGTGCTATAGACTGCATACCCTGTGATAGCTGATTTCACTTGAAAATTCTGTGGCATTGATGATTACATAGTAACTTATAAGCACCTGTTTTATACCAGTTAATTGATTTAATTGCACCTAACTATTCCATTTTTACAGTATTTATTTGGCACACTTAATAGCCAAAATGAAACAAAAATGTGCATCAGTCCGTAGTCCAAAACAGCTCCAATTAATGAAACATGAATAGTAGTATACATTATGAGACTCACATTGTATTACAATCTCACACCAGAAAGATAATTTAGACTCATTTTTCAGCTTTGCATTTTGTACCAAGTTGAAACTGATCAACTGTACAAAATGAAAAACTTCATTCACCTGATCTGATTGGTTTTAATGAAAATATGCAATACTTGTGTTTGCTCTTTTTTTTCTTTTTACCATATTGCTCAGCTAGCACAAGAAAGTTGTTTCTCAAGTAGATGAGACATCCTTTAAATCCCAGCTGGTGGTTATATGAATTGCTTCCAGTCAGGTATATGTTTTATTCTCTTTGGGAATTATGGTTTGCAATACAGGTACTGAGAAGCCATCATGCTTGGTCCTTTAAGCACCCATTTTGCATCCAGAGCAATTGCTTCCAATCATCATTATCATAATGTTCCCTTCAAGCTGCCTCTCCCCAGCCCTTGAGGTGGGCTTCCAACCGTGGAACAATCCTCCTGACCGTTGTTTCTACTGTCCTTGGGTGTTAGTTTCATTATATATACATATGACTTAATCACTTAATCCCCGTTATTCATCGATTTACTCGAGCGGGTGCCAGTAACGTCTCCATTCATCCCGGTTGCATGCTAGCGTAGCCCAATGGTATCTGTTCGTTCTAGGAACATGCAGAGCCTCAAACCGATCATTCAGGTTCTTGATGAAGAAGTCTGACCATCTTGTAGGTAGGCGTCCACGTGATCTTTTGATGTCCCGTGGAATCCAATCGGTAATGGCTCTAGTCCAGCGGTTGTCTGTAAACCTCATTACATGTCCAGCCCATCTGATTTTTGATGTCTTGGCAAGTGAGACAGCATCCCTGATTCTTGAGCGTTGACGAAGATCAGAACTCCGGATTCTATCTCTCATTTGAGTGAATTGTGATATTCCAAGCATAGCTCTTTCAATTCCTCTTTGAGAGACCCGAATAGCGTTCTCATTCTGTTTTCGTAGGGTCCAGGTCTCTGAGGCATATGTTAATGCAGGAAGAACAGTGGAATCAAAGAGATGTGCTCGTAGCTGGAGGTTCTTTGTCCTTTTAGTTATTTCTTCAACATTCTTGAAGGCATTCCAAGCCACTCTTTTCCTCCTGCATAACTCAGGTGCCAGGTCATTCATCATGTTGATTTCTCGACCTAGGTACATATAACTGTTGCATTCGGAGATGGTGGTTCCGTTGAGAGCGAATGGAGCGTCAGGAACAAGGCTGTTTCTCATAAACATTGTCTTCGTAAGATTCAGCTGTAGTCCGACCTTTCCACATTCATGGTCAAAGTCGTTCAGCATTTGTGCCGCTTGGCCGATATTTGGTGTTATTAGAACGATGTCTTCAGCAAAGCAGAGGTGGTGTAGTTGCCGACCATCTATCTTCACTCCCATGCTTTCCCATTCCAGTCGTCGCATGATGTTCTCGAGGGTGGCACTGACGAGTTTTGGTGAAATGGTATCACCCTGCCGAACCCCTCTCTTGATATGGATGATTACTTCTTTGTAGAATGGTGAGATCTTGATAGTGAATCCGCAATAGAGCTCACAAAGGATCCTGATGTATTGAGTTTGTACGCCCTGATTGGCTAGGGCTTCTATAACCGCTTCCGTTTCAACAGAATCAAAGGCCTTCTTTAAATCAATGAACGTTAGACAGAGCGGCATCTTGAAATCCCGAGATACCTCAATGAGCTTAGTAATCGTGTGGATATGGTCGATGGTACTGAATCCTTTTCAGAATCCGGCTTGTTCACATGGTTGTCCTTCATCTAGTGTTCTGCTAATCCTATTCAGGATGACTCGAGTGAACAGTTTGTAGACGACAGACAATAGGCAGATTGGGCGATAGTTGCCAATGTCGTGGATGTCTCCCTTCTTGTATAGTAGTACAGTCCTGCTGGTTTTCCATTGGGATGGAACCTTGCATTCAGACAGGTAGCGTGTGAAGAGCCGAGCCAATGTATTGATGAGTACTGATGGTAAGTTCTTCAGGTGTTCAGGTCTGATCTTGTCTGGGCCAGGTGCTCTTTGTTTCTTTACCGACGAGGTTGCATGTTGGATTTTGGAAGGGAGAACATTGGGAACGACATATCAATCATGTGGTATGTGGTATGTGGGCAAGTGGACGTGGCTATTAAAGAGATCTGAGTAGAAGTCATGAATAATCTTCTCCATTGCCCTTCTGGGAGATGTGATAGATCCATCATGATGTCGGAGGGCAGTCATCTTGGTTTTGTAGTTGGTGAAGGACAGGCAGGCATTACAGATGCTTTTCCCAGCTTCTGCCGCATCTACCAGTACTGCTGCTCTCCTGTTTTTGAGGTCATACTTGATGGCTTCTCTGCACTGTTTTGCCAGTTCACTTGTGGTTGCCTGAGGCATGTGCCAAATATATATATAAAATATATATAAAATATATATAAAATATATATATATATAAAGAAAACTTCCAGTAGCTAGTCAGTTACACCCACCAACTGCCCCAGTGCTGAGTAATCCCATCAGTGGTCAAGATCCAGAGACTATAAAACCAAGCTTCTGGAAGAGTGCAGCTGCATTCGTGGCCGGGCAACCTCTTATTGTCTATCTCTCACTCTTGGAGAACCTGGCAGGCTACGCAGAGTATCCTGCCCACATGGCAGAGTCTGGCAAGCTCCCCGTGGCATATTTAATATGCCCAAACCCAGTAACAATGATGGGTCTCATTCGCCTGATCCTGAAAAGGCCTCCAGTGTGGCACTTGCTAAAATCTCAGGGCTATGAAGAATGGAGACAGTACTAGTTCCTGCTTGAGGAAATCAATGAACAACTGGATGACAGTGATACAGTGATGTTTATATAGATATTGAAATAGAGTTAGAGATAGATAGATAGATAGATAGATAGATAGATCCCACAAATGTGTGCAGTTATTCTTGGTCTGTCACTCTCCTTCTGATTTATTTCACACAGAATTATAATCCCCATGTCCATCCATTTCTAAGTGAATTTTATGACTTCATTTTTTCTAACAGCTATATAGCATTCCACTATGTAGATGTACCACATTTTCTTAAACCAGTCCTCTATTCTGAAGTCATATGGGTTGTTTTGGTTATTGTAAATAGTGCTACTATCGATACACATAGAATTGCAGATGGCTTTTCTTCAGTGTGTTTTTGCACTCTGAGGATTCCCAGAAATGATATTGCTAGGCCATATGGAAGATCAATTTCTAGTTTTTTTTGAGAAATACCCATATTATTTCCAGAAAGTCTGGACTAGTCAGCATTCTCAACAACAATGAATGAGACTCTCTTCGTCCATGCCTACATTTAATTGTTATTTTTACTCTTTTTGATGCCTGACAGTCTATGGTGTAAAGTGTTATCACATTGTTTTGATGTGCTTCTCTCTGATAATTAGAAATTCAGCACATTTTCTCATATGTCTTTTTTCCCTTTATATTTTTTTGAGGAAGTTTCTATTCATTTCTTCTCTCTACTTCTTTTTAATTTAAATTTTTTTTTTATTAGTGAGACACCATGAGGTACAGTTGTAGATTTACAATTTTTGTGCTTGGGTTTCAAATATACAATGATCAGATACCCATCCCACCACCAGTGCCCATTTTCCACCACCATGGGTAATATCCCACCCACCCCCATCCCCCCACCCCCCTTGCCTCTGGGGCAGGGCAATCCCCTGTGTTCTCTCTCTCCTTTTGGATGTGTGGTCTGCAAAAGAGGCATTGAGTGGCAAACATGTTCAGTACATAGTCTACTTTCGACATGCATCTCCCCTCCTGGGAGGATCCTCCAAACACCCTTTATTTGGTGCTCCCATCTCTATCAGAGCTGCCCTTTCCTCTAGAATGCCTGGCTGGCCACTAAGCTATGGAGTAATCCCCTGGTGCTGATCTCAGCTATTATTGGGTATTAATCTCATATTTTGTTACTTTATATCTCCCAGATGAATGTAATCTTTTTATGTCTATCCCTCTCCTTCTGACTCATTTCCCTTAGCATGATACTTTCCATGTTGTACCACTTGTATATAAATTTCATGACCTCATCCTTTCTAACAGCTACATAGTACTCCATTGTGTAGATGTACCAAAGTTTCTTTAACCAGTCATCTTTTCTTGGGCATTCAGGTTTCTTCCAGTTTCTGGCTATTGTAAAGAGTGCTGCAATGAACAAACACGGGCAGATGTCACTTCGACTATACATTTTTGCCTCTCTGGGATATATTCCCAGGCGTGGTATTGCTGGGTCAAATGGGAGCTCAATTTCTAATTTTTTGAGCATCATCCATACTATCCATACTGTTTTCCAGAAGGGCTGAACCAGTTGACATTCCCACCAGCAGTGAAGGAGTGTCCCTTTCTCGCCACATCCACGCCAGCATCGGTTGCTTTTGTTCTTTTGAATGTGGGCCAGTCTCTGAGGTGTGAGATGGTATCTCATTGTGGTTTTGATCTGCATCTCTGTGATGATTAATGATGTAGAGCATTTTCTTATGTACTTTTTTGCCATTCGGATTTCTTCTTTGAGAAATTTTCTGTTCATGTTATTGCCCCATTTTTGGATGGGGTTGGATGTTTTCTTCTTGTGGAGTTTAACCAGTATTTTGTATATTCTGGATATCAACCCCTTGTCAGATGTGTATTCGGCGAATATCCCTTCCCATTCTGTAGGCTGTCTTTGTATTTTGGTCACTGTTTCTTTGGAGGTGCAGAAGCTTCTTAGTTTAAGATAGTCCCATTTATCTATCTCTGTTTTCACTTGCTCGGCCACTGGCGTGGCATCTTTGAAGATAACATTAGCTTCAATGTCATGGAGGGTTTTGCCAACTTTGTCTTCAATGTACCTTATGGTTTCTGGTCTGATGTTGAGGTCTTTAATCCATTTTGATCTTACTTTTGTACATGGTGTTAGGCAGAGTTCTGAGCCTATATTTTTGCATGTAGCCGTCCAGTGATGCCAGCACAATTTGTTAAAGAGGCTTTCCTTACTCCACTTCACATTACTTGCACCTTTATTAAAGATTATATGATCAGATGATTGAGGGGAGATGTCAGTGTATTCAACCCTGTTCCATTGGTCTGCAGTTCTGCCTTTGTTCCAGTACCATGCTGTTTTAATCATTACTGCTTTGTAGTACAGTTTGAAGTTCGGTAGGTTGATTCCTCCCATTTTCTTTTTCCCAAGAATTGCTTTAGCTATTCGTGGGGGCTTATTGTTCCATATAAATTGCAGGAGTGTTTGCTCCATTTCTTTGAAGAATGTCATGGGTATCTTTATAGGGATTGCATTGAATTTATGCAATGCTTTCGGTAGTATTGCCATTTTGACAATGTTAAGTCTCCCGACCCATGACCAGGGGATATCTTTCCATTTCCTCATGTCCTCTTTAATTTCCTGAAGTAGCGTTTTGTAGTTTTCTTTGTACAGGTCCTTTACTTCCTTAGTTAAGCAGATTCCTAGGTACTTGATTTTCTGTGGCACAATTGTGAATGGGATTGTTTTTTTCATGTTGCTTTCTTCTCTCTCACTGTTTGCGTATAGGAAAGTCATGGACTTTTGGGTATTGATTTTATAGCCTGCAACTTTACTATACGAGTCTATTGTTTCTAGGAGTTTCTTGGTAGAGGTTTTAGGGTTCTCTAAGTATAGTATCATATAATCTGCGAATAGTGAGAGCTTGATTTCTTCCTTTCCTACCTGAATGTCCTTAATATCTTTTTCTTGCCTAATCGCTATTGCAAGTACTTCCAGTACTATATTGAACAGCAGTGGAGATAATGGGCATCCTTGTCTTGTCCCTGATCTTAGAGGGAAGGTTCATTTTTTTCCCCATTGAGGATGATGCTTGCTGTAGGCATCTTGTAGATGGCTTTAATTCTGTTGAGGAAGGTCCCCTCTATACCCATTTTGGCTAGGGTTTTCATCATAAATGCGTGCTGGATCTTGTCAAATGCTTTCTCTGCATCTATTGATATAATCATATGCTTTTTATCTTTTCTTTTGTTGATATGATGGGTAATGTTGATTGATTTCTGAATGTTAAACCATCCTTGCATCCCTGGGATGAATCCTACTTGGTCATGGTGTATGATCTTTTTGATGAGTAGTTGGATTCTATTTGTTAGTAGTTTGTTGAAGATCTTTGCATCTGTGTTCATCAGGGATATCGGTCTATAATTCTCTTTCTTTTTGGTATCTCTATATGCTTTTGGTATCAGTGTGATATTTGCTTCATAGAAACTGTTTGGAAGTGTTTTTGATATTTCAATTTCGTGGAAAAGCTTAAAGAGGATTGAAGTCCTCTTTAAAGATTTGGAAGAATTCACTAGTGAATCCATCCGGGCCAGGACTTTTGTGCTTGGGGAGACTTTTTATTACCATTTCAATTTCCTTGATGGTGATAGGTCTGATCAAGTATTCCAGGTCTTCTTGGTTCACCCTTGGGAGTCTGTAGGAGTCTAGGAATTTATCCATTTCCTCGAGGTTTTGATGTTCCGTGGCATAAAGCTTCTCAAAGTACTCCCTGAGGATCCTCTGAATTTCTGTAGTTTCTGTTGTAATGACCTCCTTTTCATTTCTGATTTGGTTTATTTGGGTTTTCTCTCTCCCTTTCTTTGTGGGTTTTGCTAGAGGCTTATCGATCTTGTTAATGTTCTCGAAGAACCAGCTCTTGGTTCCATTGATCTTTCGAATTGTTTTTTGGGTTTCCATCTCGTTAATCTCTGCTCTGAGTTTTATTATTTCCTTTCTCCTTTTAGGGTTGTTCTCCTTTTGTTGGTCCCTCTCCAAGTTCTTAAGCTGTGAGGTTAGTTTATTTATGTGGGCTCGCTCCTCCTTCCTGAGGAATGCTTGTAGAGCTATAAACTTTTCTCTTAACACAGCTTTTGCTGTGTTCCATAAGTTTTGATAACTCGTGTTCTCATTTTCATTCGTTTCTAGGGATCTTTTGATTTCCTCTTTGATTTCCTGTCTAATCCACTCGTTGTTCAATAGCGCACTGTTTAAGATCCAGGTGTTTGATTTAGTTTTCTGTTTTTGTGTGTGATTTACTTCTAATTTCAGCGCATTATGGTCTGAGAAGATTGTTGATACAATCTCTATCTTCTTAATTTTATGGAGGCATGTTTTGTGGCTCAGCATGTGGTCTATCTTGGAGAATGTTCCATGTACGCTTGAGTAGAATGTGTATTCAGCTTTTTGTGGATGAAGTGTCCTGTATATATCTACTAAGTCCCTTTCTTCCATTGTTTCCCTCAGATGAAGTATGTCCTTGCTAAGCTTGAGTCTGGTTGATCTATCAAGAAATGACAAAGCGGTATTGAAGTCTTCCACTAGTATTGTGTTGCTATTGATGTCTTTTTCTAAATCTATGAGTAGTTGTTTTAAGTACTTTGCTGGTCTCTCATTAGGTGCATATACATTTATTATTGTAAGTTCTTCCTGTTGTACAGATCCTTTCATCAATAAGAAATGGCTTTCACTGCTTTCACTGTCTCTTATGACCTTCTTCACTCTGAAATCTATGTGGTCTGATATTAGGATGGCTATCCCAGCTTTTTATGGGAGCTGTTTGCCTGTAGGATTGTTTTCCAGCCTTTGACTCTGAGTCTGTGTTTGCTTTGACTATTGAGATGTGTTTCTTGCAGGCAGCAGAATGTTGGGTTCAATTTTCTAATCCATCCTGCCACTCTATGTCTTTTAATTGGTGCGTTTAGCCCATTGACTTTGAGAGAGATTATTGTTATGGGATTTTGTCCCATTTTTCTGTTGAAATTTGGTGTATTTGAGGTGCCTTTCTTGCCTTAAAGTAGCCCATTTAGTTGTTCTTGTAACCACGGTTTTGAGTCTATAAAGTTCCTGAGCTGTTGTTTGTCTGTGAAACTGTGTGTTGTTCCTTCTATTATGAATGAGAGTCTCGCTTGGTAAAGTATTTTTGGGGAGGCATTTATTTCATTGAGTTTTTTCACTATGTCCCACCACTGTTTTCGGGCCATGAGTGTTTCATCAGAAAAATCAGCTGTGAATTTTAAGGATGCTCCTTTGTAAGAGATTTCTTTCTTCGATCTTGCTGCTTTCAGAATTTTGTCTCTGTCTAAGATTTTGGTCATTTTGATCAGAATGTGTCTTGCGGTATTTTTATTCGGATTTCTTCTAGCTGGTACCCTTCGGGCCTCTTGAATGTGGTCACAAGTTTTCTTCAGCTCTGGAAACGTTGTAGCAATGATGTCTTTGACAGTTTCTTCTTCATCAAGGTTTTCTTCCTGTCCCTCTGGGACTCCAATAATTCTTTTGGCTTCATCACGATCTTCTCTTGCCATCTGTTCCCGAATTGTGAGTCTCTTTTCCATTTTCTGCTCTTTTCTGGAGAGTCTCTGAACTTCATCTTCGAGCTCACTGATTCTGTTCTCAGCAGCTCTTACTCTGCTGCTGAGGCCTTCCACTGAGGTTTTCAATTCGCCTACAAGATTTTTCAGGTCTGATATTTCCGATTGCATTTTCCTCATTTCTACCTTCAGATCCTCTTGTCTTCTATTGGTATTGCTTTCCATTGTTTCTTTTAATTCCCTAAGCATCCTAAGTAGCTCCCTCCTGAGTTCCTTGTCAGAGAGGTTGTCTAACACTGCAGTACTGTTGGTGTCATCTGGGCTAGACTCTTCAATAAGAAAGTTTGGTGGGCTTTTGTGTTGCTTTACCATTGTGAGAAGTGTGGTTTAGTCCTTCACAATCACTGTTACTATTCTGCTTTGATATGCAGTGTGAGTTAAGATAGGCTTATGAATTATTGGCTACTGTGTTTCTAGTTGCTGAGCTAAACTAGAGAAGTTTCCTTCTAAGAAGGTAGCTTATGGTTCCTATGGTATATGTGATGGGGAAATATTTCACGGCCACGTTAGAGGCCGCGGCTCCGGAAAGAGTCCCTGGGACTGGGCGAGGAGTTGGGATCGTCTCCTGGTTGGAATGAGGAGCCGTTCAGCCTTTTTCACCAGAGCTGGTCCTCCGTGCTCGTCCCACGCAGATCAGGGGTGGAAACCGGCTTTCTAGGAGATGGGCCTAGCTGCACATGCCCAGAGAGGGTCCCAGGCCCTTGGGGGCGGGCTGTACCTGGTTGGAATAGGAGCCGTTCAGCTTGGTTGCCCAGAGCTGGGCCTCCGTGCCTGTCCCGCACAGATCAGGGGAGAAAACTCTTCTCTCTACTTTTGATGGTGTTGGAAGTTTGATTCCCTATAAAGCTCTATTAATGTCATGGATAGTAAGTTCTTATCTGATGTGGTTTCACATATGAATATATTTTACAAGCAGTATTTTTGAGGGGCCAACACAATAGTACCGGGAATAGAGAACTTGCCTTGAATATGGTGCACCAGGTTTGATTCCCTGCATTTATGTGTTCCCCATGCACTGTCATCAGTGATTCCTGAATGCAAATCCAGGATTAATCACTGAGCAGCATCAGGTGTGGTTTTTAAAGAAAACAAATAAAAAAAACAGTGTTCTTGAGTATTTGAATAATCAAATGTTTACCACTATTTTACTGTAGAGCATGTTTTTGATCTATTTTTAGCTTCTTGAAATCTGCTGTTGACTGTCTCTGTTGAATATTTTAAGCAGCTATTGTGTTGCTTAGACTCATAATACTTGTTTTGACTTTTCCCAAACTTTTTCTTCTATTTATTAAAAACATACTTTATTGATTACAGATTTTAGAGGAATCATTCAAACTTTTTTATATTTTCATCAACTTACATTGCTTAGCTATATTGTATTAGTTTCCTTAAGTCATCAATATTTCTCTATTCTCCCATCATTCTAGATGCTCCAAAGGGTCTAGAGAATGATCAGTAGCTCAGGATTGCAAATATCCAGCAGTTATTAGGATGTCACAGTCATGCACACTTTAATAATGGTTGGAAAACCAAGTCCAAGTGATTTTACGTAGAGTGTCCGGGGAAAACTATGAAAATAGTTTAAGTATCAGAAAATATGTCTCACATATGCAAGGTCCTAAATTTGATTATTGCCATGAATGACCCTCCCCCAATCAATGCCAGATATAACTGTGCTTCCCACTGAACACTTCTAGGAGGCTTTTGGTTGTTCTTGAACAGCACCTGGGCTGAGCAATAATTTGTCACTAAATCTAGCAAACAAAGTGCAGAATCAAGTATCACTGATAGTGACTATGGGTCACTGGAACACCAATGAATGTAACTCAGAAATAAAGAAAGGGATCAACTGAAACCCAAGCACAAAAAATTGTAAGTCTACAACTGTAACTCATAGTGTTTCGCTAATGAAAATTAAAAAAAAAAGAAAGGGATCAAGAATCACCTGCATCCCAACTAAAATAATTGCAAGCTGATCTTAATGGGTCTCTGCCCTATCCTACATTATTTGGAAGGGAGTCAAACTGGACTCCAGAAGTTTCATTGGAATTAGAGATGCCAGTGGACTGTGTCCTCACTCCATCATTCAAAGAAACATTGGAGAGCTACCAAGGAGAGCTCAGCACATCATCTTTGGAACCCATACAACATTAGAGACAATGAAAAGACAAGATATTTTTGCCATGTCAACATGATAACAAACATCCTGAAGATCCTGGACTGTAACACCTCTTTCTTGCTTCCAAAAGCAGAGTTTAGAAAAGAAATTGTCTCAATCTTAAATGATTATTAAAAATCATTGGAACAAAGACAACTTAACTTTAAAACAAATATTATTGGAAAAAATGAAAGAATTAATTTTAGTATAAATTAAGGAACTAAAGTAAAAGTGGAAGTCTCAGCAACAAAAAGGAAGCCTGCTATCTATTTCTGAGAAGAATTTTAAATAGAGCAATTCATGACAATAAAATGAACACCAATTTGACAATCAATATAGATATTTTTAATATTATCTATGACTAAGTGATTTTCTGTAACAAATATGATTTCCAACTTAATTTCTTAAAAAATTTATTTAAAACATATTAAAGTAATAAAAAATAACTTTTGCATTTGTTCTTCCACAGTCATCCAGGCAATCCATTCTAATGACAATGATGTCACTCGTTTGGATTTTAAAATGTGTCCATTAAGCCATGCATATATTTATTAAGAGAGTACTTGTTACTACTTAACTATTAAATTTTTTTAAAAGTGACATTTATTAAAACTGACCAGCAACAAGTGAACATTTTCCAGTATTTTATTTAATAAAATCCAGAAACATCCAAATATGGGAAGCTATTGTTACAGCTGTTGGACTGACAAAATAATTATATCTAGTACCAATATATATTTTTCTATATCTCACTTGCTACAAGCAAATTTCATTAACACTTTAGGAAATGTGAGCCTTTCTCCATATGCCACATAGTTTTTAAAGCTAGTCTACTAGAATTTAGGAAATCTGCAAACAGCTGGCAAAAATTGTATTTTCATGAAGTGTTTTTGGAATCACATTTGGAATGTCTGTAGGTCTGGCTGCGTTCTAAAATCCAGAATTTTGTATTTTCATTTTTAACTATCATTTTAATAATTTACCATTTGAATTCAAAAAATTAAATGACTTGGTCTTTGTTATCAACCTGTACATTAATCTCTATATTAAATTATATTGCTAAATTACAAGTCTCTGCCTCTGAGTGTATTAATGACATAAGAAGTTTTCTTTTTGATTTTTTATTCTAATTTTGTTCCTCTTAATTTATGTGAAATCTGGAGTGAATAATTAACATATATTTATTTGTTTGTAACCAAATAATGATGAGGGATTACTCTGGTTCTGTGCCCAGAATCACTCCAGGCCATGCTGGGGGACCAAGTAGCCCAGTCATATGTAAGGTTAGTACTTTACCTACTGTAATATCGCTCCATTAAATAATTAATGTCTTTTTAAGACTCTCTTCTTTGACATATGAACATCATATGTGAAACATTACATAGTAACAGATTTCCTCTTACTAAACCTAAATTAGTACATATTTTTGTTTTATCATTCTGATTGCCAAACAGAAATCTGCTTAAAATTATCTTGAAAAATGAAATCAAACACAAATGATAACATAGATTTAGATGCCAAAAATCACATTACAGTTTCACTCAAAAAGGCAGCTTTCCAAAATAGCTAATATAAGCAAATACACGTGATATTTGAAGCATTTGTCTTCAATAATTTCACAAATAATTTCAAGAAAACAAGTTATAGTAAAAAAAAAGACAAAATGTATTTACTGCCAGATTATGTTTATGTCAAACACTGCCCTTCCGTTGTTCATCGATTTGATTGAGCGGGCCCAGTAACATCTCCATTTTGAGACTTGTTGTTACTGTGTTTGGTATCTTGATAATTTTGCTGTGTGGGCGAGATAGTCTCAGTAACTTGCTGGGCTCTCTGAGAAAGGCAGAGGAATCGAACCCGACTCGGCCGGGCTGGCTGCGCGCAAGGCAAAGGCCCTACTGCTGTGCTATAGCTCCAGCCCATGTTTATGTATGTTTAGAATTTTGATTAGTAAAATTATAAAAATTACTGCAAAATATCCTCAAAGGTATCCTTAAATTGATTTACAGATTCAGTAATTTACCTTTCAATATGACTCTTAAAATATCTCTTTTGTTAATGTTACTTGAAAAGTTTATTCTAAAGTCTCTTTAGAATACATTTAAGATAAACTTTTGAGAGAATACATTTACAGAGTTCAGAAATCAACCAATATTCACTGTATCACTGTCATCCAGTTGTTCATCGATTTCCTCGAGCAGGCACCAGTAGCATCTCCTTCGTCCTAGCCCTGAGATTTGAGAAAGTGCCACAGTCGAGGCTCTCTCGGGGTCAGGAGAATGAGACTCATCATTGTTACCAGTTTTGGCATATTGAATATGCCACGGGGAGTTTGCCAGACTCTGCCATGCAGGCAGGATACTTTTGGTAGCCTGACAGGTTATCCAAAGTAAGAACAAGATAATAAGATGTCATGTGGCCCAGGAGCTGTGTTTTATAGTCTCTGGTCTCTTGCCCCGAGCAGAACCTCGACAGCTGAAGACCTCCAGTTCCAGCCAGAGCCATGCTTAAGACCTCTCTCCACACATTGGGACGAACCTCATGCATGAAGGAGACGGCAGAGGAACACAGTTATGCAGGACCCGGGGCTTAGATCTCCAAGCCTGCTCGGATCGGGACTGGGCCTCCTCCTCCAAGATCCACCATCTTACAGTATGTAGGCGTTACACCCACCAACTGCCCCCAGAGCCATGTAATCTCATCAACAGCCAAGACCCAGAGACAACCAATATTGTAAGGTAAAAATATTTTACAAATTTGTGTTTCAGAAAAGTGTACAGAAGATAAAAATAAATAAAAGTTTCTGGATGATAGATCATTGAACTGAAAAAAAGCTGGATTTCAATATTTAGGGACACACATCTGGATCACAATGGCTAAATCCAAATGCCATATTTGCATTTACTGGCTCTATCATACAGGACAATTAGTTAATGTTTCTGCATGTACTTTTAGTACAGCAGTAGAGCGTTTGCCTTGCATGCGGCTGACCTGGCCGACCTCGGTTCAATTCTTCTCCCCCTCTCAGAGAGCCTAGCAAGCTACCAAGAGTATCCCATCCACATGGCAAAGCCTAGCAAGCTACCCGACACATTCAATATGTCAAACACAGTAACAACAAATTTCACAATGGAGATGTTACGATGTTACTGGGCCCACTTGAGCAAATCAATGAACAATGGGAGGACAGTGCTACAGTGCTATTTTTCATTATCTAAAAAGATTATGTTAATTAATATGTGATCAATAATTGACAACTAGTTAAAAGGAATGTGTTAGCTATACCATAATTATAATTATCTACCTCATCACTAGCAGAATCATAAATACGACATGAACACTTTTGTAATGCAACCTTGTTTCATAAATAAAATCACTTTCTTATTGACGAAAATCCCAAAGGATAAAGAAACAAGTAATTTAAAACATATTTCTCTGTCTTCTCTATATCTAAATATAGTTACCAATACTCATGTACACATTTACACTTATCTCTTTCATATATATATACATATACACACAGACAAACAGACACACACAGACATACAGACAAAAGCACACAGATGTGCATACACACACACACACACACATATATATATATATATATACACACACACACATATATATATATATATATATATATATATATTTGAAAACCCAGAAGAACTTGGGGCTCTAATACCACTCTTATAGATTCTCTATATAGCAATTAACTACTTTTCCCTTATCCTAGCATCCTTATGTCTACCAATACCAATCTGGCAGTGCTTTGTAGGGGGTTGGGGGCCATGCAGTTCTGGGAATCAAACTTAGGGCGTTGTACATGTTACATATATGCTCTACTTCTTGAGCTATTTTCCTGTCCATCATTCACTTATAACTTTAAATCTGTTCACTAACTAGAGTTTCTGTTTAGAGTAAGAGTGTAAGGAAAACTGAGAATAGTTTATCAATAATTAACTGATGGTCTAGATAAGTAACCTTCTAGGGAATAATAATGTATAATGGATTAGATTGGGTTTGCCTTCATTATAAGAAATATTTCTATGATAGCATGTCTTTTTATCTTGTCATTTTAAACTTTATGATAAGCAGGAAGCAATGTAGAATCTTGATTATATTCATCTGAGCACAGATATCTTATATGAAGCTATATTGAATAAGTGCTTATTGTCCGTTTATGAGAGTTGACTGCATAAGTTAAAGTTTAATCTCCCCACTTGATTATGTTTTGTCTATTGAAAGCCTTAAGCACCAAAGACAAACTTTATTTTCCCCTATTTTCATGCAGATAGAGCTATAGGGATGCCAGTTACAGAATTATTGAGAAAGGAACCTTTTTATTCTTTCTATTGTTCCCGTATAATTGTGAACGAAAAATTGAAGGATAAGGGATCAATGGAGTAATAGAATTTTCCTCTGTGTGTGAAACATATTCCAGCTAATGGTCTCGGGTGCTTCAGAGTGTTCATTAGGTGTCATTACCTTACTTAAATGCCACTGCTTTTTTTGCATTGTTATTATATTGCTAGGGTTTCTAAACTCATGTGCTTGGAAGAACTTGGCTTTAAAAATGAGCGTCTTTCTTGTCAGTTTACATTTCATCTGATCACTGGTGACTTGTCAATATATTTAATTTGGCACCACACATTAAAGACAAATAAGTAATCACCAAATATTACTCTGTATAATAAGCCCCCATCCACCCCAACACCCCAGCCCATTTTTCCCATTTTTGTTTGATATCTCTCTGGAACGAAAGGGCAGAGCTTCGTTCATAAGATGCCATGAATGGAAAAACACTAAATACTTGTTTGTTAGTTCACAAGCAATATATTTAGGTTATCTACACAAGCTGTTACAAACAGATCTCATTGAAATGTATACCTGTCATTTTTTCTGCATTTTTATCTGTAATTAAAAACAACTTTAGTCATTTTGATTTACAAAACTGTTTATAACAGTTTGAACTGAATATTCAATCTACTAATTTCATACTCACCACCAGTGTCAGTGGCCCACCACCGATGACCCAAGGTTCTCCGCATTTCCCCACCCCAAAGCAAACTTATTTTTTTTTGAAATTGACCTTTCATTGGCTGTCTCAAAAGTTTCTGATGATATTACATCTTACTTGTCTGCTTTGTCTCTCCTCTAAAACACTGAAATGACCAAGACCCTTGATGCAACTATATCACCAGTTGGCCTTCCCATTCTCCCTTTTGTCTTTGATTGTCTATCCTGAACAATCCCCTATTTCTAACCCAGAATCATGGGTTTGCTGCCAATTTGACACCTTCCATTCCTTTGTCTTATCATTCTTTATACTAAACATAAATGAGAATGTTTGGTACTTGTTCTTGTCCTTCTGATTTACTTCATTTAGCATGATGCCTTCCTATTCAACCTAGGTCACAGTGAACTGCCTGTCTTCATCTGTCCTTATGACTGCAGATTAATCTAGTGTGTATTTTTACTTCAACTTCTTCAACTATCTCTCATTGGATGTTTGGGTTGTTTCCATGTCTCAAACCTCAGTAAACATAGGTGTGCAAGTATCCTTCTTTCACATTAATGATTTGTGTGTGTGCTTTGGGAATAAATATGCATTGCTTGCAGGAGATTAGAGTGTACTTTTTGGCAGGATGTTCCCCCATGCATTCCTGGAAGTGACCTTTAAGCAATATGCCAGTGATAGCTTCTACACACTGAGGGCCAAGACCAACAATAGCAAAGCCAAAGGAAAAACAAAAAAGTGGCTATTATTTCTATAAAGCATTCTACTTATTTATTAAGTAAGGTAGCGCTGTAGCACTGTCTTGCACTGTCCTCCCAATGTACATCAATTTGCTCAACTGGGCACCTGTAACTCTCAAAACAAATTGTGAGACTTGTTACTGTGTTTGACATATCGAATATGCCACGGGTAACTTGCCAGGCTTTGCCGTGAGGGTGAGATACTCTCGGTAGCTTGCTAGGCTCTCCAAGAAGGGCGGAGGAATCAAACCCGGGTCAGCCGCGTGCAAGGCAAATGCCCTACCCACTGTGCTATGGCTCCAGCCCATTAAATAAGGTATTATTTTACTATATCCAACATTATTACTATAATACACCAATCAAATCTCACTCCAATTTCTTAACACTCATCATACACTCATTAACCAATCAAAATTTGAAACAGTCATGTTACCCACTAAATTTCCCTACCCTACCTATAGCCTCATTTCAGGTTTACAAAGTAGACTTTTACATTTTCTGGAATATTACAAAACAAAATTATATAGTATGCACTTTTTTGGTCTGGGTTTTTTCTTAACAATATATTAACATCCAATTCACATTATTGTTGTGTTTATCAGTATTTTTCTTTTTATTGGTTAAATTATATTTTATTTCATAGATAACACTAAAGCTTATTAATATAATTAATTTAAAAATGCTTTCTTTTATTGTTTTTCTTGACTTTGTTTACTTGAATAATTCTTTTATGATCATCCTTATAGAAACTTTTGTGTAAACACATTTTAAAATCTCCTGGGAAGATGTTTAAGGAAAGATTAATTTTAGTAAAGAAATATATATATTTAGGGCTGGAGTGATAGCACAGCAGGTAGGGTGTTTGTCTTGCAGGTGGCCAACCCTGGTTCGATTCCCAGTATCCCATATGGATCCCAAGCACCTCCAGGGGTGATTCTTGAGTGCATGATCCAGGAACAACCCCTGTGCATCGCCGGGTGTGATCTAAAAGCAAAAATATATATGTGTGTGTGTGTATATATATATATATGTATATATATACAGCGGTAGGGCGTTTGCCTTACAAGTGGCCAACATGGCCGACCTGAGTTCGATTCCTCCCCCCTCTCGGAGAGCCCGGCAAGCTACCGAGAGTATCTTGTCCGCATGGCAAAGCCTGGCAAGCTCCCCGTGACATCGTCAATATGCCAAACACAGTCTCAAAATGGAGACATTACTGGACCTGCTTGAGCAAATCGATGAATAATGGGAGGACAGTGACAGTGATATATATATATATATATATATATATATATATATAAAAATTATTTCTTTGAGTAGTTATTGAGACATTCTCTGTTACGTGCAGGGCTTATCTCTGACTCCTGGCTCAGAAATTAATCCCTGTGTTGCTTGGGGTTCGTATGTGGTGCTGGGTTTGGAGCAGGGTTCAGCTGCATGCAAGGCAAGCTTCTTGATCTCATAGCTTCTTTTATTAGTTTATATATTTAAACTCGAATGTAAACAATGAACTTCTGTACAAATCAACTGTGCCCTTTTATATTTTAATCATCAATATATGTAGGTCTAATTATTTTCCTTCCTTTCCAACTGTTCAAAGGCCTTTTAAGTTTCACATCATAGTGGGGATGCTTTTTGTGTGACTTTATGTATTTTCTAATTATTTAGGCTTCTCTTGATTTTAATTTTTTTCTGCAGTAAGATTAGAAAGGATGAAAGTAGTTAAAAATACATCCTGAGATCTAGTCAATGCTAGACTAATATTGTAATTAAACAGAAATTCATCAAGAAACAATGATACAATTGACAGATCGTCCATCTAAATCTACAGCTTTCCTAGTGCACCTGAAATTCAGTATAACAATTTCAAGAAATAACCATGATGGGCAAAGGAAATAGCCCAAAGTGTTGGAGCATATGGCTAGCATCTGTGAGGCCTCAAATTTGACTTCTGTCTCTGCAAGTATCATTAGTTGTGGAGATTCAGGCACTCCTCTGTGTGGCTGTCCCTAACATCCACTGGGGTCACAAGACTGGCCACGGAGTCAGCCTTGACAACCGGCCTCACTCAGCCTTTTGGGTACCTCAATCCACCCATTGCACACCTTAGTGGGTGAGGAAGACAGCCCTTTGAGGGCGAGTGCAGTAGCATCAAGAAAAGACACTCTGGGAGCCTCTGTGAGGAGAAGACTCATTTCATTGTAAGCAGGATCAGGGTTATATACCTCAGGAAAGAGGGAACAAAGTTTTTGTGCTGTTTCCAGCACATGCCTGCACAAAGGTTTTGTAGGCCGTTGCAGTTTGGAATTCCTTCTAAGCCGGGGCTCTGGTTGCTCAATCATCCCCTGGTGCCACTGAAGAAACTGGATGTTACCTCTGGTTGACGGAAGGGTGAGGGGAGGGGAGAGGAGTCTCTGCAGGGAAATCAAAAGGGGAAGCTATGGGGAGAGGTGCCCCCTATCAGTTGTCCTGTTAGTGCCAAATCTCAGGGCCTCTATTCTCACCCCTAGTTGACCCCCAATTGTGTCTTGCAACGTCCACAAGTGTCCATGATGCTTTCATGCACAAGCAGCACTGCATCGTCATGTCTTAATGCTGACCCATGTGGCCTTGTGAGCATGGCCTGCATTGGGACCGGGGTTCCAGAACACTGTTGTGGAGCCCCTTCAAATAGAAAAAAGTGATAGTGATGATATCAAAACAGATTAAACATTAATTCACCCATTAATCCACTCATGATCTTTCCTTCTTATAAAAACCTGTTTTTCTTTTCTTAAAATCAATGGTTTCCAAGAGTATCACTGTATCACCGTCATTCCGTTGTTTGTTGATTTACTCGAGCGTGTTCCAGTAACGTCTCTATTCATCCCAGCCCTGATATTTTAGCAGCCTCTCCTTACTCTTCTTTCTCAATGATTGAAGGATCTTTCAGGGTCAGGAGAATGAGATGTTATAGTGACTGTTTTTTGGCATATTGAATACGCCACGGGGAGCTTGCCAGGCTCTGCCGTCTGGGCGGGATACTCTTGGTAGCTTGTCAGACTATCCGAGAGGCATATTTCTCTCTATGATTTGTTGCCCACAGTCTGAACTCCATCAAACGTGGTGTGGTAATTTATGGAAAATGGGTAAGAACTGACTTATGATGTGTCGTGGCCACGAGATCCGGAAAGCAACCTGGAGCTTGGTGGCGTTTGGGTAGTGGAGGTCAGCTGCCGGGGCTGGGTCCCTTGGGACAAGGAGGGGTCTCACCTGCCCCACTCTGGAGCTCCCTGAGTTGTAACAGCCTAGTGTGGAGTCTGGTGGCATAGTCATGGGGGGGCCTCATTTTATACTCCATTCTGGGAGGAGCAGCCGTGAGTTCTGGAGGGTGGCCAATGAGGAGATTATCTAGTGCCGACAGGGTGTGGCTTATGGTGTGACCCTGGGTCACTGAAGACTGGGGGAAGCAGGCAGAGGATCTCTGCTCCCAGACCCAGTTGAGTCCAGAGTCCAAGGTCACAAAAGTTTCACATTACCTGAGTTCCATGGGACTTCAGTTTTGCGTGAGACTTGGCCTGATACTCTGAGAATATCCTGCAATATTTTATTGCTCTTTGAACAAAAGACAAGTGAATCCACAACCTTATTTAATAATTGTGTGCATGGAAAGTCTATTTACTTCTCTGACCACAGCCCTGGCACCTCATAAAGCCATTGCATGTTGAATCGATATTGAAATTGCATTAAATAATAAGATGTCTTAACATGATCTAGGTTTAACTCAAATTATATTGATGCAATATTTTAGCACCATTTTAATTTTAAATTTAATTTAAAAAGTAAATGAAAATAAAATACAATGCTAAAATATTGACTAACCAAAATTATTGTTTCTTAAAAAAGAAGTGTCTTATTCTACTTTTTTTTGCTCTAGTTTTACTTTCATTTGAATGAAGTTTCCTCTGCAGAGGGTCTCTGATTGTCATTAAATAAATCAGCAGTCACATATTTCTCGTTTAGGTACATTCTGCTGCAGGTCTACACCCTACCACCAACCCATACTCACGTGACATACTTACAACATACCTTTATAGTAGGAATGAAATTAATATTTAAAATTCTGAATTCTTGACAATTTATAAAGCAAAATAACTTTTGTAGACTTATTTGATAGACTAAATCTTAAAAAATTTGTGATAAATGTCAGAGACATGAAACTGCAAGTGATAAAACCATAACACTTCACATATGTTTATTTTATTTGAGTTAAACGTCTCATTATGGATTACAGTGCTTAGCTATTTCCAGTGTTTAAAACTGGCCTTTACTTCTGTTGTGAATAGGCTTTTATTGTATGCAAGAAAAAAACTCCTCTTCTGTCTCAACTTCATTAAATTATTTGTCTGATTATGTAAATTTTAAATGTTTTAATAATGGCATTACCTGAAATACATCATGCTACTGACAGCTAATTATGTTGTAAATTGCATTATAGCCTGTTTGCTATTTCAATTTTACTCTTCAGCCAGGAGGTATGAAATTTATAGCTAAATATTCAGAGTATAATTGCTATAACAAATTTGCCATACATTGCATATACGTTCATCCAAGAAATTGTTCCAACAAAAAATCTAACTTGATTCTTTCACATCAAACGATAATTGAATTTTAAAACTTAACTGTAACATTGAAGTAGAAAAGTATTAACAACCTTGAAAATAGAGATGTCATTTAACCAAAATTTATTTTTATGTTGCATATAATTTGCTGTAATTTTTTTATTTCTCATCAAAAAGAAAACCGAATACTTGAGCATAGTGTAGCATAGACAACGATAGTAGAATATTGTGTGGCATAGATGACAAACCAATTTCAATGTGAGAGACCCCCTGGATGTAGATTTACCACAAGATAGATAATGTCTCTAACTAAGCCACCAGCCCTTGTAAAATTTTGGACACTGATTCTCTAAGGAGATTTTTGTAGATGACATGATATATATATATATATATACACACATATATATACATATATCACAACATAAGCTGAAAGAATTGAGCATGTCTTATGCTCTATGAGAAGAGAAACAAGATCTTGCAGCTCATTTCACCCAGAATTTATTTCTGTTCCCTGAATTTTGATTTGTAACTGATTTAGCTATACCAAGTTATAATGATAAATTAAATTTAAAAAGATATATATTTTAAATCCTTCTCAGTAATTAGTGAATGGCCATAGAGATCCCAGACATTAAAATAATTTCATTGACTTAAATGGACTCACTTTGTTGAATTCTTTTATGTAACATTCATCATCTGCTGAAAGCTAAACAGTCTTCTTATGCACGTTATTATGATGCTCTGTCTACTATAGCTTTAGAATATTTCAGGAACAATTATGTCAGTAATATATACAGGAATAAAATGTTTATCTAGTCTTTTTAAATAATATTCAATGATCCATTATAAGAAACGACTCTTATGGAGATTAAAGTATGTACTTATGTTTCTATAAGTAAAATATATTGAATACAATTTATAATAAAATAATATTGGAGTATGAAAAATAATTGGGTCTTGTGAAAACAAATCTTAAAAAGTATATGTGAATATAATAAATCTCTGCAAAGTAAAATAATTACATTTATGTGGACAATTATTAGTATGCCTAATTGGTTCCTATTTTACTTTGAAACACTGTTCTCATAAAAATAATTTATGCTCACATTAACTATGCAATTACAAAAACCACACTAAGGACATGATAGGAACATACAGACTTATTATATTGTGATAAATTTATAATTAAAGAGTATATAGTTTACATATATGTCTCATTTTATTATCAATTTTCTCCCATATAAATTTATGAATAAATTAGAATTTTAGAACACATTTAAAAATTTAAAGTATGATATTTTATATAATACTTCAAATTGGCAATTATGACCTCACATCATAGTTTTCCAAAATATGATCCTTATGATCTCACATCATAGCTTTCCTATGTAAATTTCTTACTAGTCTGGAAGAAGCCAGTACAGATACTCAAATTGTAGTGATATTAAGACAGTTACATAAGAGAATTAATATGAAAGTGGCAATTGTTATAAATACAATATATAATACAATGGAATAAAAATAATATATAGTTTTGAAAAATGCTTTATTTATATGTATAAAATATATTTTCTGCTGGGATTCATTTCATTACAGATGTCAATAGAACTAGATATTTTGATACTTGTTTTCTTTAAATAATAACATTCAAATTAAATTTCCAGACCCTGAAAGTTTAGTTCTATTTACTATTTTTTTTGTTTTCTTTTTCCTTTTGGGGTCACACCTGGCAATGCACAAAGGGTAACTTCTGGCTCTGCACTCAGGAATTACTCCTGGCGGTGCTTGGGGGACTATATGGGATGCTGGGAATCGAACCCAGGTTGGCCACATGCAAAGCAAATGTCCTACCCACTGTGCTATTGCTCCATCCCCTCTATTAACTTTTAAAGGCTAATTCACTAACCACTTTCTTCGTGTCATAATGTTCCCATTACATCCCTTTTACCATTTTGAATATTGTCATAGGTGTTTAATTCTCATTAATTTATTTTCTCATGAAACCATTTCAATGAATTTAACATGCACCAGAAATTAGGTAGGATTGCTAACCAAAATGTGGTCACTAGCTCAATCTTCCATGGCATGGAGGCTGCAGACAAGCTGGCCAGGAATATTCCTAACACTATTGCTCCAATTTAAAAAATCATTTTTACAATTTTGTATATGAAGCATGATTTTTACATGTTTTGCATGATTTGCAGCATTTTAGCACCATTCCCTTTACCAGAGTGTCCACTTCCTCCCACTATCACCTCCGGGGCCCCTCCTGTGCACCCCTGGTCCCCTGTCTTTGGGAAACTCATTTCTATAGACCAACAGTCAGGTGATGATACCTTCAAGCCTCTGTTATTCACATTTTATACTTCTTTTATATTTCACATATGGAAAGCTCATATTAAAGCTGTTCTTTTCCTTCTCAGTGACTTCACTCAGCAGGGAAATCTAGATCTATACTGACTGACTCGACAGGAGGTATGGGGACAGGAAGAAGTTTCTCATTCATACTGGTTTTGATGTTGCCTTTTGGTACATTTCCCTCAACTTTCTCTAAACTGTCATGTCTATTCTGATAAAAGAATGATGCACACAGACATTATCGTTTCTTCCGTGCTCTGACATGGCATTGCTATAATTGCTAGTCTTTACTCTTTGACAGAGGGGAAAAAATATCTTAAGAGAAACAAAGGAATGGAGAAATTTACTCGAAAGCTTTATTATCAATTTGCAGCTCTTCTGTCTAAAATGTCCTGCTATGAAGAAAAATAGAAATGTGACTGATTTCTAGTGTTTAATCCTGAGCAGTTTTTCTTTAACTTGGAAACATTTGTTTATTATGCCAATGTTAAAATCAACTTTGCTTGTATGTGTCACTCTCCTAAACAGTTCTTGTTTCTTATCTTTTCCTTGTGTTTGGTTGTATCCTAACATTGAGCAAGAAACTATTGGTGACTATACTTGTCTAGTGATTTACTAGATCATCCACTCCATTCATTATGTAAAATCCCTTTCCTTTATTAATGTCATCATTTGCCTAGCAGCAGATGTCAAACACTGTGGCTGAAACTACTTAGCTGCCCATGTCAATTTTTCAAGAATCTACTGTAGATTTAATGGTAAATGACTTATCAAATGGCTTATCAGATGGCATAAAGTGAAGCTGAGTTAAATGTCTGAAGTTGTAAAATACTTGACCACTGTAACTAGAAGTTCAAACCATGGTTTATTTGCATCTGGCATCTTTCCATTCAAATTTGTTTAAAATTGAAAGTCTTTCTTTCATTGGAAAACATCCTTGCCACCCGTTTGTGCTATTTTCACATATGTCTGACCTACACTATAGTTTTTCTTAAAGGAATGAATGCAGGATACATTAAAATTACAAAAATAAAACGAGATCAACACTGTAGTACTTTCCTCCCATTGTTCATCTATTTGCCTGAATGGGCACCAGTAACGTCTCCATTGTGAGACTTCTTGTTACTGTTTTTGGCATAGTGAATACGTCATGGGGAGCTTGCCAGGCTCTGCTGTGTGGGCAAGGTACTTTCTGTAGCTTGCTGGGCTCTTTGAGAAGAGTGGAAGAATCGAACCCAGGTCGGTCATGTGCAAGGTAAATGCCCAACCCGCTGTCCTATTGCTCCAGCCCAAAATGAGATTATAAATACATATTCAATTCTTTGGCTAGTAAGAGCTAAGCTTGATTATAAGATACTAAAGGCAATCATTATTAATTGCAACCACTTTCAACATTTGTAGCTACTTCTTTGGAATACTACTGTTCTTGCCCCTTTTTGTAGAGGGTATATTTCACTGGAAGTGAAGCAAGGGAAGAGAAATCAGGAATTCATCTAATTCAGCTGCTTTTTTAAAAAATACTGCCTGCATTGCTGTATCACGGTATCACTGTCATCCCTTTGTTCATTGATTTGCTTGAGAGGGTGCCAGTAACGTCTCCATTCATCTCAGCCTTGAGATTTTAGCAGCCTCTCCTTACTTGTTCTTCCCAACAGTGCCATATTGGTGGCTCTTTCAGGTCAAGGGATTGAGAGTACTATTATTGCTGATTTTGGCATATTGAATACACCACGGAGAGCTTGCCAGGTTCTGCCGTATGGGCAGGATACTCTCTGTAGCTTGCCAGACTCTCTGAGAGGGAGCGTACATAAAAGACAGTCAAAATAATCAATGCCTGTGGGGTGGGGGAAACAGTAAGACAGAAAAGGGTGTTCAGTTCAGACTCCACTTCAACCTTGAATTCATGTTTGTGCATGGACTGATAGCTTTGCCCCTTTATCTATGCTGGAGTGACAGAAGGAAACTACAGTTCTCATACCCACAGCTAGCATGGAGTCAGAGAAGCCAAGGGGACAGAAAACCCATTGTCATTCTGGAGTAACCTTCTTTTTGTGTTTGTGTTTTTCCTTTTTGGGTCACACCCAATGATGCTCAGGGGTTACACTGGCTCTGTACTCAGGAATTACTCCTGATGGTGCTTGGGGGACCATATGGGATGCATGGTTGGCCAATGTGCAAGGCAAACACCCTACCCGCCTTACTATCACTCCAGCCCCATGAAAAAATCTTTTAACAAACTCCAGAGCAGTAATACCCAGGAGAGAGAAATAAGTGCCAGGGTTCCAGCCGCAGACCTCTGGCTCAAAAGCCTTTCACCAGACAGAGTACAGAATGGGGCAGACCTGTTTGCTTACACTGGAGGTGGGTGCATAGTGAGGGCCAAGGTCAGGAAAGTACAACAGTACCACAAAGAAATAAGACTAATGGCATTGTGCATACATCAAAAGAAAGAGACTGGGGCATTTTCAAGGGACCTAAAACCATGTGTTTAAACTGTATACTACATGGTAACTTCATAGCTCTCAGGGTTTTGTATGCAAATCCTTTATATAGCAAGGCCCCGCATACTCAGGAATGATGCCATTTCAAACTGACAATATCAGGCACAGATTAACTTCATCAAATCATGAAGATCAACCTATGGATCTTTTACTCTTTATATATTCTGAATCTTTAAATTATCTAGTATTTAATTATGTATTTCTTCACCGCACATAGAAGTGCTCAGGGCTTACTGCACTCAGGGATCACTCCTGGCAGGGCATGGGGAACCATTAGGGGTGTCATGGATTTAACCCACATTGGTCAAGTGCTATATTTTCTACCCCATAATAATTTTTTTTAAAAATACTGTCAAGATTAACTTAAAATAACTTTGAGTTTATCATAAACTTAAATATTTTATTATAAGTATTATAGTAATAGAAAGACATCTGCTTTGTCTCTTTTGTTATCAAAGACCCGTAAATAAAAAAGTATTCAAAATTTGATAGTAAGAAAAATAATGTGCAGTATCAATTCTGCATCATTTTATGTAATGTTCAACAAGGACTCCCCAAATATAGAATTAGTTAATTATCTGAAAGTTCGTAATTTTACCAACTTTTTGTTTTATTAATATTATTTGATTAAGGTCCAAATGATATGAAACACAGACTGATGGTCATATTTCTGCTTCATAGTGAATTCTGCCTCAGAATGTATGATTTAATGGTCATATAGGGCATTCACTTGTTTTAGATTTCAGTCACATTGCTTAACTTTATGTATTATTAATTTCTTCAAAATATTCGGCCCTCCAGCTTTTCACAATGTTCCTTGAATCAACTTTATTATTTTGCTGATTTATTCATTAAATAGTCGTTGACTCTTTGACATGGGTTCAGAGTATAGTGCTGTTACAGGCATGCTTTCATCTTTAAAAAAAATGCTTTTCACTCCATAAAGTATATTTCACTTTCTTATATGTTTTCTAGGTTTCATTTTTATTTAAATTTCATATATTTATTTTCTATAATTGAAGTCATTAAACTAAGTGTCACAGAAATTTTCAAACATCTTTGACATTCTCTGATTGATGGAAATAAAGACATGTTTTAAATTTTGATTCCCATATAATTCTATAATTAACAATATACATGAATATTTATTTTTCTAAAATCTCTTCACATTGAACACCATATACTTTTACTTCAGACTGACCTCAGCTCAATAGCATTTTGTGTGGATAGTGGGTTAATAGGGCCAGGGCCACGCCTGATAGTTCTTAGAATTTACTTCGAGCTCTACATTTAGGGATCAGACTTGGAACACTTTAGTGTCATATGTGGTGTCAAGAATGGAACCTTAATCAGCCCTGTGCAAAGCAAGTGACTTATGAACTATTCTATTTCTCCAACCACCACTGCTATTTATTAATTAATTTATTTATTGGCATTTTGGGTCACACCTAGCATTGCTCAGGGGTTACTTCCTGGTTCTGTACTCAGGAATTAGTCTTGATGGGTCTTGGAGACCATATGGGACTCTGTGAATAGAATCACACTCAGCCAAATGCAAGGCAAACACCCTACCAGCTGTACTCTCTCTGTCCCCCCAAATCCATTTCTCTTTATTTTTTTCTTTTATCTTTTTCTTTTTTTATTTTATTATTATTATTTTTTAAATTTTTATTAGTGAAACACCATGAGGTACAGTTGTAGACTTACAAATTTTTGTGCTTGGGTTTCAGTTATACAATGATTTAGTACCCATCCCTCCACCAGTGCCCATTCTCCACCACCACTAATGCCAGTATCGCTCCCACCACCCCCACCCCCCCCATCCCACCCTGCCTCTGTGGGAGGGCACTCCCTCTTGTTCTCTGACTCCTTTTCGGTGCTGTGGTTTGCAAAAGAGGAACTGAGTGGCAATCATGTTTGGTCTATAGTCTACTTTCAGCATGCATCTCCCATCCTGGGCGGATCTTCACAAAATCCTTTATTTGGTGCTTCTTTCTCTATCTGAGCTGCCTTTACCCCAGAGTGTGTAGCTGGCCTCCAAGCCATGGAACAAACCTCCTGGTATTTATCTGGGATATTCTTGGGTGTTAGTTTCCTATTTTGTTTCTTTATGTTCCCCAGATGAATGATATCTTTCTATGTCTGTTCCTCTCTTTCTAACTCATTTTGCTTAGCATGATACTTTCCATATATTACCATTTGTATGACTGTATAATTTCATGACTTCATCCTTTCTAACAGCTACATAGTACTCCATTTTGTAGATGTACAAAAGCTTCTTTAATCAGTCATCTGTTCTCTGGCACTCAGTTTTTTCCAGATTCTAGCTCTTGTAAACAGTTCTGCAATGAACAAACAAGTGCAGATATCACTTTGACTATACTCTTTTGCCTGTCCGGGGTATATTTCCAGAAGTGGTATTGCTGGGTCAAATGGGAGCTCAATTTCTAATTTTTTGAGAATCGTCCATACCATTTTCCAAAAGGGCTGAACCAGTCGGCATTCTCACCAGCAGTGAAGGAGGGTCCCTTTCTCGCCACATCCGTGCCAGCATCGGTTGCTTTTGTTCTTTTGGATGTGGGCCAGTCTCTGAGGTGTGAGATGGTATCTCATTGTGGTTTTGATCTGCATCTCCCTGATGATTAATGATGTAGAGCATTTTCTCTTTAACAAATTGTGCTGGCAAAACTGGATGGCTACATGGAAAAAAGTGGGCTTAGATCTCTGCCTAACACCATGTACAAACATAAGATCAAAATGGATTAAAGACCTTAACATCAGACCGGAATCCATAAAGTACACTGAAGACAAAGTTGGCAAAACCCTCCAAGACATTGAAGCTAATGGTATCTTCAAAGATGCCACACCACTGGTGTGACAAGCGAAAACAGAGATAGATAAATGGGACTATCTTAAACTAAGAAGCTACTGCACCTCAAAAGAAACAGTGATCAAATACAAAGACAGTCTACAGAATCAGAAAAGATATTCGCCGAATACACATCCGACAAGGGGCTGATATCAAGAATATACAAAGTACTGGTTGAACTACACAAGAAGAAAACATCCAACCCCATGAAAAAATGGTGCGATGAAATGAACAGACACTTTCTCAAAGAATAAATATGAATGGTTAAAAGTCACTGTCCATTTTTCAAGAGGCTCAGAGACATAATTAAATCAGTGTGTCTTTATGTCTTTCTGTACTTGAACAAACTTGAGCTCCCATATCCTATCCCTTTGTCCTGACTCATTAATTTTTGCAGTCATTTCCTTCTATTCTCTACTGACTTATACAAGCTTTTTTCTTTCCACAGATACCTAGAGTCAATTGCATTTTCTTTTTATTCTTACAATTCTACTGAGTTTATAAGAAGATTTAGGCATGAATTGCTCTTATCTGTCAGAAGCATAAATGTCTCTCACCACATTTTTTTTCCTATCCAGTGTTTTATTTCATTCGTTAGCATCTTCCTTGACTTCTTACATCCTCATATTTTTTTTATTAGTGAAGTACCATGAGGTACAGTTGTAGACTTACAAACTTTTGTGCTTGGGTTTCAGTTATACAATGATCAAGTACCTATCCCTCCACCAGTGTTCATTCTCCACCACCAATGATCCAAGTAGCCCTCCCACCCCCCAACCCCACCCCCCACCCCACCCTGCCTTTGTGGCAGGGCATTCCCTTTTGCTCTCTCCTTCCTTGTGGGTGTTGTCACCACTTTCTTATTATAATTATTGACACATGTTTAACTCATAGGCAACAACAAGTGAAAAGTTTAAAATTCAATTATTTAATCACATTTATAAAACACAGTTAGAGAAATGAACTTCTTAATGTCTTTATTGAAAATATAAAGGAATCATGGAATAGATATGAACATTTGACTTGGATTGAAGCATCAGTTTCAGGAAATAATACATCTTTCAGTACTTGGTCAAAGAGGAACAGTCATTATGTGATAAATTGGAATTGATAATATCATATGACCAGAAATGTGGGGTTAAATTATGTCTAGATTCTAAATAATTTTGCTTCCTTGATAGTGGAGCTGAAACTAGCCCAAAGCAAATTAAGAGCTATAGCCAAAACAAATAATAGCAAAAATAAAACCAACATTCTTCTGGACAGAAATAGTTGTACTTAGCTTGTTCGTCCTTCAGCAGTCTAAAAGAAGGTCAGCCTGCATCCTTACTAAAAACACTGTGTCTTTTTTTCAGAAAACACTGAGAATGAATCAGAGGATCAGACTACAAGGTATTGACTAATCAGTCTGAGGCCACTTATCAATACCTACCCTTCCTAAAGTATATTTCCTGTTCTCTTTTACTTGTATCACTTGTATGACTTGTCATCACATTGCTCATAGATTTGCTCAAGTGAGTGCCAGTAATATCTCCATTCATCCCTGCCACTTAGTAGTATAGCCCAATGGCATCTGCTCACTCTAGGAATATGAAGGGCATCAAACTGTTTGTTCAGGGTCTTGACGACGAAGTCCGACCATCTCATAGACGGAAGGCCAGGTATTCTTTTGACATCCCATGGAGTCCAGTTGGTAAAAGCTCTAGTCCAGCAGTCATCTACAAATCACATTACATGTCTGGCCCATTTGATTTTCAAGGCCTTGGCAAACGAGGAAGCATCCCTGATCCTTGATGGTTGATAGAGGTCAGAACTCAGATTCCTTCTTTCACTGCTTTCTTGTGTAAAATACATGTTGGTCTTCAAAAGCAAATTAATCCTTGCTTTGTCTTACTATTTCCCAATCCCAGCCATTCTTCAATCTATTTGACTAGTTAGCTTTTTTTTTGTGAGTAAAATTAAAAAGCACCCATTAAATAACCGCATTACTTGGTACCCTTCCCTATCTTTTACTCCCACAATCTCAAAAACTGAAGTGTGATACTTTAAGCTTAGCTCTTTTGATTCCTCTTTGGGAGACCTGAATAGCATTCTCATACTGTTTTTGTAGGACATTCAGTCATCACACGACGTTCTCGAGAGTGGCACTAAAGAGTTGTAGTGCTGAACCCCTCTCTACGTCAATGTTCACTTCCTTGCAGAATGGTGAGATCCTGATGGTTAATCTGTAATATATCTCATGGAGGATCCTGATGTGCTGAGTTTGAACGCCCTTTTTGGCTCGGGGTTCGATGGCCGCTTCAATCTCAACAGAATCAAAGGCCTTCTTTAAATCAATGAAGTTAGACAGAGCGGCATCTTGAACTCTCAAGAAAACTCATTGAGCTTGGTCACCGTGTGGATATGGTTGCTTGTGCTGAATCCTTTTCAGAACCTGCCTTTCTCACATGGTTGTCCTTCGTCTAGTGTTCTGCCTATTCTGTTCAGGATGACTTTGAGTGAATAACTTGTAGATGACAGACTACAGGCAGATGGGGTGATAGTTCCCGATGTTGTGGATGTCTCCATTCTTGTACAACAGAACGGTCCTGCTGGTTTTCCATTGGGGCGGGCCCTTGCATAAAGACAGATAGCTTGTGAAGAGTTTAGCCAGTGTATTGACGAGTACTGGTGGCAGATTCTCTTTTGCTAAATTAAAAAAAATCTTCCTGTAAACTGTCAGTGAAATATGGGTCGATTCCTAAGTGGGTGCTGAAAGGCTGCATGAAGGACTTACATCCCAAATTCCAGATGTTTATGAGGCTACATATTCACAGTCTTAAGGTAGTTTTGCATTCCTACTGTCCTTTGTAATGATCTCAATCATTACATTACTTTGTAATGGTGCCTTCGGTGCTCCTCACTGGTATACAAGTATATGATCTTCAGTTTGAGCTGATCTCTCACTGGTGTGGTCCCAACTAAGTCTATCCCATGCTTACTTTGGACAAACTGGCAGGCTACCGAATTAACCTGCCTAAACGGCAGCGTCTGGCAAACTCCCCGTGGCGTACCCAATATGCCAAATACCAGTAACAATGATGGGTCTCATTCTCCTAACCCTGAAAGAGCCTTGAATCTCAGGGCTAGGACGAAGGAGATGTTACTGGGGCCTGCTCGAGGCAATCGACGAAGTCTTCTATTGTCCTCCTGCCCTAGGTGTGATGCTTTATAATGTCTATTGCTAGGCACCTTGGCCTAATAATGCTTCTGATCAGTAGTCCAGGGACTTTTTGTCCCTTTGGCTTTTCTTGGTTCTCCAGCCTCTTGCATGTGAGAAAATTGTTGCTTTCATGCAATCTGCCGTAGCACAGACAAGTGGTCAGAGAGAAACTGCTTTCTTCTGTAAAATACATGTTGATCTTTAAAAGCAAGTTAATCCTTGCTCTATTTCACTATTTCCCAATTTCAGCCATTCTTTAATCTATTTGACTAGTTAGCTTTTTTTTGCGAGTAAAATTAAAAGGAACCCATTTAACAACCACATTACTTGGTACCCTTCCCTATCTTTTATTCCCACAATTTCAAAAACTGTGCAGACAAGATAGTTTTATTTCTCTCTGTTTTTCAATAAATTTTCCATCTTCTCAGATGGCCAACACTTGTGTAAATCTGTTTTCTTGCACCAAGTCCTGTCTCCTGTCTATTAGTTGGCTACTGATCTGGTTTTGAATTTAGCAACCCTAGAAATAAGAAAGGCATGAAGAGCTTGAAAAGGGCATAACTAAATTCAATCCTTTCAAGATGAGCTGGGAACCAATAAATACAGGAACTCAAATATTTCTCTTATAACGTCAATTCTCCCGTAACAAATTAAAATGAGGTTTGTAATTTACAAAAGAACACTATACTCTGTGCATCTGAGTTGTTCCTAGAAATTGAAGAATCTACATAAAGTGGTCTGGTGGACAGGTAGAATTTAGAAGAACTAAGGCACAGAAGTTATCAGTTAACAAAAGTGTGAGCAAAATACTTTAATGTGTAACAGAAACTGAGCTTCAATCATATTTCTGTCCTATGTTTCCTCATCCTAAATTGTGTGCAAAATTCACTTATAACCTACTGAAGTGTCACTTTTTGCTAAATTTCCCTCTAACCAGGTTAGATATGGCACAATATTATTATTCAGGAAATTAAATTTAGAGTAGTGCATTTTCTATGTGTTATGCAACCTGGGAAGTGCTTGTTTTCAAAATTTGGGTTCTGGTGCAATCTTTATCAATGGCAGTATATTATTATTTTGATGTAATTATTGTTAACTATAATATTGTTGTCTTTTTTTACTTGAGAACTGGAAGAGCACCACTTTGTTTATAGTTTCCTTGTAAGCTTTTTCTTTGTGTTGTCCTGCAGATGATTATAGTTTATATTGATTTGTGAATGGAACATTTTCAATCATAGTTAGATATTATCTCTTCATTAGTTTTTACTGTAATAGAATGTGCTATTTTTATTTGCGAGTTCACATTTATTTGTACTCTGATATTTATTCTCAGAGTAAATCAGTGACTAAATGATTTTCTTTTCTTTCTTTATTTCGGTGTTAAATATTTGCATGTAAAAAAGCTGTGCATTTTAAGTCTTATGCAGCTATTACCACCACAATAAAAATTAAAAACCTATTTCAGGATTTGAAAAAAAAAGAAAACAAAGAACACTTCTGAGCAGAATCATTTGTCCTTGCCTTTTATTTAGAAATTCAAGATAAAATCAGACTGCACATATCTCAGTCATCTTTGCTGTAGTGTGTGGCTAGGCTAGGTGGGTAGCAACTGGTTAGTGTATCTGCTTTCCATGTTTGTGTTTGGGGGACCAAACCAGACAGTGATAAAAGCTCACAAATGATTCTGTGCTCAGGGAGCACTTCTAGTGGGACTTGGGCACCCATGTTCGGTGACAAGGATCAAATCCAAGTTAGCTGTGTCCAGTGTCCACAGAAAGCCCCCTACTCACTGTATTATACTATTCCCCATGCCCTCCATTAGAAATTCATTGATCACTTTGGTGTCCATAAGTTTGAAACCCATCCCTTCAAAAAAGTGTTTCACACTTATGTTTTTCTAATAAAAAAGTTTTATGCTATTAAGCATAGTAAAGTAAAGTAAAGTAAAGGCCCTCCCGTTGATCATCGATTTGCTCGAGCGGGCCCAGTAATGTCTCCATTGGAGACTCTGTTGTTACTGTGTCTGGCATATCAAATACGTCACGGGGAGCTTGCCGGGCTCTCGAGAGGGGCGGAGGAATCGAACTCGGGTCGGCCATCTTGGCTGCGTGCAAGGCAAACGCCCTACCGCTGTGCTAAAATATGGTTAATCTGAGGATATGATTTAATCAACTTTTAATCCGCTGAAATGTGCTGCCTATAAAACTTGCTCTTGACCAATCAATCATGTTATCTTTAGAATGATTGGCAATTAGTGTTAATGCATCCAAACCATTACTGTTACACAACTGTTAATTAAATATATTGACTTTACATCCTTTCATTGTCTACTAATGTACTACAGAGATTATTTTTGGTGAAAATTACTTTCATCCTATTGACAAATAATATTTCTAGTATGATATTTTTCATGGAAATATAAATTTGTCTCTATGTTAATTGAATCATTCTTATTGTTAAAGCAAACTATAGACACCTTATATTAATATTCAGATATCTGTTTTCAACCATTTTATTCCTTCTAGGTAACTTCTTGGGATCCAACTTTTATATATTTTTAAATGATTTCCAACATATCAAATTTTGGATTATAACCAGCATTCTGTTCTTCAAAAATAAAAGTTAAACTATAAATTAATTTCTTGTCATTATTATGTATATTTAATAGTCTATATTGGAAAATATAATGTGATACTATGCATTTTCTCTTGAGTATATCAAGTGCAAAACTGATTAACTAAAAAGTGGTTTTTGTTTGTAGAATTAATGTCAAATACTTAGCAGCTTAAACTATACCTTTGGTAACTTTGGTTAGAGGGTTCAGAAAGATAGCACAGTGGTAAATTTCTTGAATTTTATACAGCTGATTCAGGTCATGAAACCTGTCAGGAGTGGTCCCTGAGTCCAGGTCAGGTGCAAGCCATGAGTATCGTTGCATGTACATATATTTAGTATTATTGATAGTATATATTACATATGGGCTGGAGTGATAGGATGGCGGGTAGGGCATTTGCCTTGCACACTGCCAACCTGGGTTTGATTCCTCTGTTCCTTTCGGAGAGCACAGCAAACTACCAAGAGTATCTTGCCTGATATACCCAGGCAAGCTCCCTGTGGCATATTTGATATGCCAAAAACAGTAACAACAAGTCTCACAATGGAGACATTACTGGTATCTGCTTAAGCATCTATGAAAAATGGTAGGAGAGTGCTACAGTGATATATATTACATATAATATTTAATATAAGGGCAACATACAAATATTTTATGATTATTAATTTATTAAACATATCAAATATAGTTATATAACATTTTTATAGTATATAATGTATTCTTTATATATAATTTATGCATGTTTTACATATAGAATTTATATGTTATATAAATATAAAACTTACATATTCGAAGATATATAGAAAAAATTTTTGTACGTATATTTATATATTCATCCGAATTTATAGTTAAATACCTTAGATATTTGTTTATTTTTTCTAGTTTCTATAACAACTCTTCCATATCATTCCAATTATTTCTTATACAATGGTAACCTTAAGAGGGTGGGATAGGGAGGATGAGGGGTTGGAGGGATACTGGGACCCATGGTGGTGGGAAATGGGCACTGGTGGAGGGATGGGTATTTGATCATTGTATAATTGAAACCCAAGCACAAAATTTGTAATTCTACAACTGTACCTCATGGTGTCTCACTAACAAAAAAAAAGAAAAAGAAAATATACTAAAACAAATTAAATATATTTTTAAAATTTTATCTACCGAGAGTATTTTGCCTGCACGGCAAAGCCTGGCAAGTTACCATGACGTATTCAATATGCCAAACACAGTAACAACCAAATCTCACAATTGAGACATTACTGGGCTCACTCGAGCAAATTGATGAACAACGGGAGGAAAATGAGAGATTAGTGAAACACAATGAGGTACAGTTGTAGACTTACACCTTTTTGTGTTTGGGTTTGAGTTATACAATGATCGAGTACCCATCCAACCACCAGTGTCCATTCTCCACCACCAATGATCTTAGTATCCCTTCCAACCCCCCCCCATACCCCCACCCCACCCTGCCTCCATGGCAGGGCATCTCCTTTTGTTCTCTCTCACCTTTTGGGTGCTGTGGTTTGCAAAAGAGGCATTGAGTGGCAATCATATTCGGTCTATAGTCTACTTTCAGCAAGCGTCTCTCATCCTGGGAGGATCCTCCCAACACCCTTTACTTGGTGCTCCCTTCTCTATCTAAGCTGCCTTTTCCACTAGCATGTGCGGCTGGCCTCCAAGCGATGGAGTGAACCTCCTGTTACTTACCTCGGCTATGTTATTACTTTATATACCACAGATGAATGCAATCTTTCTATGTCTGTCCCTCTTGTTTTGACTCATTTCACTTAGCATGATACTTTCCATGTAGTACCACTTGTATATAAATTTCATGACTTCATCTTTTCTAACAGCTGCATAGTACTTCATTGTATAGATGTACCAAAGTTTCTTTAACCAGTCATCTGTTCTTGGGTACTCGGCCGAATCTAAATGTTGGACATGGGAGTCTCCCAGTGTACAATTCCACAATGAAATTTACCACATTATATTCAATCGATGGTTTTGCCTGACTAATGTCGATGTTGTCCCAAAATTCCAAGTGGAATTGGAGCACACTCTCCTTTGTGTGAATTTCTACTTGATGAAACGGGGAGAAAGGGGTGCAAAGTTCAAGAAGAGAAATCCCAGAATGAACACCACCTGGGAGCTCTTTGGCACTACTACAGCAATAAAGGAAGATGCTGTCGTTGACAGCATCGGCGAGCAATACAATCAACTGGTTCAGCACCTCCTTGATTGGGCAAGGAACATAGAGAGAGAGAGAGAGAGAGAAAGCCACGAAAAGATGCCTTTCTTCAGAAACTCTTGAGCTCATTTGCCAACATAGTTTGGTGCAAAGATCAGGCAATCACAAGCTAATATCCAAGCTTGCAAAACTGTGCAGAGAAGTGATAAAGACCTCAAAGAGGGAACAGCAGCAGTGCTGGCTGAAGTGGCAGAAGGAAGGAAAAGTATTCGCAATGCCCGCCTGTCGTTTGCCAACTACAAGACCAAGATGACTGCCCTCCAATATCCTGATGGATCTATCACATCTTCCAGAAGGGCAATGGAGAAGATTATCCACAACTTCTACTCAGATCACTTCTATAGCCATGTCCACCTGCCACATACCAAATTCCGCAGAATAGATATGTTGTTCCCAGGGTTCTTCCTTCTAAAATCCAACATGCCATTTTGTCAGTAAAGAATTGAACAGCACCCGTTTCAGACAAGGTCAGACCTGAACACCCAAAGAATCTGCCGCCAGTACTAGTCATTACACTGGCTCAATACTTCACATGCTACCTGTCTGAATGGAAGGTTCCTTCCCAGTGGAAAGCCAGCAGGACTGTTCTGTTGTAGAAGAAAGACATCCATGACATTGGCAACTATAGCCCCGTCTACCTCTTGTCCAATTTCCACAAGTTATTCACTTGATTCGTCCTGAATAGAATAGGGAGAACACTAGATGAAGGACAACCATGCGAGAAAGGCGGGTTCCGAAAAGGATTCAGCACAATCGACCATTTCCACACTGTGACCAAGCTCATTGAGGTTTCTTGAGAATTCAACATGCCGCTTTGTCTAACGTTCATTGATTTAAAGAAGGCCTTTGATTCTGTTGAGACTGAAGCGGTTATTGAAGCCCTAGCCAAACAGAGCTTTCAAACTCAGTACATCAGGATCCTCCGTGAGCTGTATTATGGATTCACCACTAGGATCTCATCATTCTACAAGGAAGTTACCATCAACGTGAAGAGAGTGGTTCTACATGGTGACACCATTTCACTGAAACTCTTCAGTGCCAACCTTGAGAATGTCATGTGATAACTGCAATGGGAAGGAATGGAGTGAACTTTGACGGTCGGCAAGTACACCACTTCCTCTTTGCTGATGACACCATTTTAATAGCACCAAACATTAGCCAAGTGGCACAAATGTTGGCCAACTTTGACTATGAGTGTGGAAAGGTCATATTACAGCTGAATCTCATCGAGATAATGTCCATGAGAAACGGACTTGTTTCTGATGTTCCATTCACTATCAATGGAAGGAAAATCTCAGAATGCAGCAGTTATGTATACCTAAGGCAACAACTCAACATGATGAATGACCTGGCACCTGAACTGCGCAGGAGAAAGAGGGCAATGTGGAACACCTTCAATATTGTTGAAGACGTGATGAAGAAGATGAAGTACCTCTGGCTCCGGGAACATCTTTTTGACTCCACCTTTGTTCCTGCACTAACATGCACCTCAGAGACCTTGGCCTTTTGAAAACAGGATGAGAACGCTATTCGAGTATCCCAAAGGGGAATTGAAAGAGCTATGCTTGGAATATGATGTTTCACTCAAGTGAGAGAAGGAATCCCAAGTTCTGACCTCCATCGATGCTCAAGAATCAGAGATGCTGTCTCGTTTGCAAAGGTGCAGAAAATCGATGGGCTAGAGACATAACTCGATTTGGAGACAACTGCTGGACTAGAACCTTAAGTGACTGTATTCCACAGGATGTCAAAAGAACTTATGGCTGCCCACCTATGAGATGGTCGGACTCCTTTGTTAAAACCCTAAATGAATGGTTTGATGCTCTTCATGGTCCTGGAGCTAGCAGACGCCATTGGGCTACACTTGCATATGGCAGTTACTGGGGCCCACTCAAGTGAACTGATGAGCAACTGGATTACAAGTGATATATCATGAGTCAAAAGAATAAATATATAAATTACTCAGAAGGTATATACATTGACAGAGAGAAGTAATTTATAGATATGCAACATTATTTCAGAAAGAAAAATACAACTAAACAAAGCTTGAAAGGAATTAGACTTGACTATATTGGAGTTCCTCAAAATCTTAAATTTATGTGATACCTAACAATGAATTATTTTAACAAGTCACTTTAATATATAAAACGATTTAGATGAACACTTATTTATCTCCAATATTGTGTTATACAAATAAAGGGAGATGGAGAGTGGAAAGGTAAGAATATTAAAATAAAATTTAAATTGTTACTTGTGACCCAAAGTGACCCAAAGAGGGAGCTACTATTGAAGGTGCTTGTCTTTCACGTGGCTGAATCTGTATTTGATGCCCGGCATCCCATATGGTCCCCTGAGCATGCCAGAAGTACGTATTGAGTGCAGAACCAGGAGTAACCTCTGAGCACTATCAGGTGTGGCCCTGAAACAAAGCAAGACAAAAAGAGTACCCAAATAAGTAAATAAAAGGTGATTAATGAAGCAGTTATGTAATTGTATACACACAGTATACTGAAAAATATATGTATACTTTTCTATTCATAGTTTTAAACTGTGTGTTTTGTGCAGCGGGTAGGGCGTTTGCCTTGTACGTGGTCTACCAGGGTTTGACTCCTCCGTTTCTCTCAGAGAGCCCCGCAAGCTACTGAGAGTATCCTGCCCACACGACAGAGCCTGGCAAGCTCCCCGTTTCATAATCAATATGCCAAAAACAGTAACAGGTCTCACAATGGAGACCTACTCTAGCAAATGAATGAACAATGGAACGACAGTGTTACAGTGCTACAGTTTTAAACTGTACAAAACACATAAAAGTAATAGTCTGAATCTGTGGCAAGATGTTCCCAGGAGAACTACCCTACAAGCCTCAATGTATCTCTAACTTGTGTCCATGCAAAAATCACTAATATTAAGATGTTAATTAAAATGGTAAGTTATTGGACTGTGGAAAGGAGAAAACCACCTTAAATTGGTACTTTGACCTTGAGCAAAGGAAGAGTTTTCTTCTGTTGATTTTGCTACCAGACTGGGTGTAGCTTAGGCCCAGAGTGCTGGGGGGGGGAGAGATGAGTTACTGAAGTTGGGGGAGAGATCTGGGAGCAAGATGGAGCTTGGAGACATGAGAGGGAGAGACATGAGCGGGAGAGAGGGGCAGTGTGAGAACAGAATGGGAGTCTCAGAGAGACTGAAACAGGCACGTGGGGAGAATGAAATAAGGGGAAACTGATCATCAACCGGCTTGGCCCTCATTTCTTTTCCATCTTCCCCCTGTCAGGAGCTGCCCCTGCTGGAGGAGTGGCCGATACCCCTCGAAAATGGGTGGCTAGGGGGAAAGTCAAAGGGGACTTCCCCAACCATCCCAGGAGATTAAACAGTGACACCTGGATGAAACTAGAGGACAACATACTAAGTAAAATGAGGCAGTTGTTTTAAAAATACTGTATGTTACCAACAAATACACTGTTCCTAACTCAAGGAGTCTAATTTATATTCACAGAAAATAAAATTGTACTTAGAAATCATTGGAAAGATGGAAAGTGGAGCATTAGTTATTGTAAATTATTTAATTTTGGTTTTGTGGGGATGACTTTCTAAGGCAATAGTTGCAAACATTACCAGAAAAAATATATGGTATGATAAAATAGAAAATTAAATAATTGTATAAAATAATATATTTAAACAAAGTTCATTAAATAATCCATTATCAATAAAGAACACATATAGCCTATATATGTGTGTGTGTGCAGATGTGTATGTATTTACAAATCGTATATGTATCTTATTATCAATAAACACATGAAATGGAAATTATTTAAAGATACTAACAAAAGCAAAGGCTCTAGGTTTTGATTAAATTGAAACAACTGTAAGTTTGCTAATAAATATATTTATAATAATAACCTATTTAAATAAATCTATAGAATGGCATATTTTCAAACGATATGGGATTTAAGTAGTTTGCAATTTATTGAATTCAGGAAATAGTGTTTGAAACTTGAATCATTTAATAAAATACAGGATGATTAGATATTCCAAGATAAGTTAGAACAAATTGTTGTTATTTAACCACAATCCAGAGTAAAGAAAAGAAATTGCATTATTTTCTTTGGGGGTAAAATTATGAAATAATTAATAACATAGTTTGCAAATAAAACAAAGAAAGATTTGAGAAAAATCTTAAAGAAGAGTTGACAAAAATAACATGATTTAACAGTGAACTTTCTGTCAAAAACAAATAAGGAAAAACAAATGATGATTGATTTGTTGGTTACTAAGGTGACATAATCGCCATTATGTCATTGCATATGCATTTCAGAACAGCCAAAATGCAGCTGTTTCATAGAACACCCACTCAACTTAATCAGAGACATATTAGCTGTGTAAAATATCACTCAGACAAAAACACAATTCTGTATCAAGTTACAAATCTTTTACAATTTTCTCATTAGAAAAGCTATAGAAAATGGCAAATACAATTTTTAAATAGAAATGCTGCTGTGTCTTCTCTAGTCACTTTAATTTTTTCAAATAAAATGACATTTAAAGAATGTAATAATCTCTAGTAAGTTTCATAAAAAATTATATAGCTACTAAACATAGATTCTATTCTACTTGTTAGTTGGATATTAAAACTTGCTGTGAAGTTGCACATGTTGGTGAACTGCCAAAGTCTTTCAATTAATTGAATCACACTATATTTGGCTCTGTCTCTGGTGGGCTTTATGCTTATTCCGAGCAGGTGTTGATGGATTAGGACATTTCTTTTTGATTGATTCCTGAGTAAATTTGGACAAAGATTCTGACAGCTGTCATATCCATTTCTCATAACTCCTAAAATCAAACAGCACCTAAACTATCCTATGCGAAAGTATGGAGAACCATGTCATGTAGACAGTTCTAAAGTTAATAAAAAATAGGGAAAAGTACATAATTTTACTCATCTCTCTCATACTGCCCACTCATAGGGAATGAAAAGTGGTCATTTTTTTCTAAATGTAACTTATTGTATACAATTAAAAACAAGTATAATGTTTATTTTTTAATTTCCTATCATTTCAACTCATAGGGAGGACAAAATCCTCTCATAGAATGATATTCTCCTTTAAGATAAATATAATGGAGATAAGTATATTTGATTCACAAATGACTTATGACATGCATAATTCCTTCAAAGACCTTCTTTTCCGAAAACCAAACAAGTACAACCAAAAAAACCACATATGTATCTTACCTGCTATTAGAAAGGCACTTGTCTCAAGCTTGCTTGTGGTATTCCCTGACGGCTGCATAATGTGGTTGTGACTCTCACAGACACTGGCTATGGTTCTCTCTGGAGACCTCTGAAGTGCTCACACACAGGTTTGCTGAGGGACATGCAAAGTCCCACAGTGCTTGCACACAATGGCAGTACTCAAAGGAAGCATGAACATTGCACACCTTTAGTTGTGAGCTTACGATGCCAGAAATCACATTGCTGGAGCTACCATAGAAGGCATCTCAGACCACAGAGCCTAATCAGCAGACTCAGTATTACATGGTGGCATCACGTTTGAACTCAGAGTCTCGTACACGCCAGGCATATTTTAAGTCACTGCACCAACTTAGCTCCTCTACTATCACTTCTCTGGCTTTATATCTTTATTTGTAGTCGGTAAACATAAAGTCAGTCAGTTTTGGCCACTGAATCTACTAAAGACTCTGTATCCAGACATTAATGGAGATGTCAGATCTCAGATTATCATCAAAGCACATTTTTTATTGGCCATTGATCTCTTTTTTTTTGTATTCAATTTATTTTAAACCTTTGTAAATGAAGTAGTTTAGAAGAAAATTATTCTTGAATTTATTTGTTACATTAATTCTGTCTTTTCCTTCTTAAATTTGGGATGTTTGAAGGACCACAGGCAATGCTCAGAGCTTGATTTTGGCTCTGTATCGGATTCAGTCCTGGAAGTGTTTATGGGACCACATGCAGTAATGGGTATAGAATGAGAGCTGGTACATGCAAGAAAAGCAACTAATATCTTGTACTATCATGACTCTGGTCTCATTTCTTTATTTTTAGAGGGTCAAAATAATGTCATTCAGTTAGGAGGGATATGGAGAAACTTTCCTTCTGGTGCTCAGGAAGACTAAGAGCCCTCCTGCATAAGTGAGCCAATAAAGCTAGTATTCCAATGTGAGGGGTCAAGGTACAATACTTTTTGCTTCTTGTGTATGGTACTAGGGCTCATTTAGGTCACTCTTGCAGTATCCAGGCTTCCAGAGCTACACCCTAGAATGCTCAGGGGATCATCTAGAATTGATCTGGGGTAGGCACATCTGAAAACAGTGAATGTCTAAAATTGATCTGGGGTAGGCACATCTGAAACCAGTTTTGGGGGAACTTAAAAATATTACCGTGGCAGTCATTTATTTAATCTAGTATATTGCTTCTATTTTCAAAGAGTGGTGGCATGTATTCTCTGTAGCAATGAGAATCAAAATCAATTCATCCACCTTCCTCCCTCATATTTTCTTTCTGGAGAAGTGTACCATGGAATGATATGAAACACATGTGACAAACTGTTTTGAACATATAATTCAACTTTCCTTGTCTTTTGTTGCCTCACTTGTGTCCTGTTGCTTTGTTGTTCTCTTTACACTGGATAATCTATGGGCCACTACAAAAGTCCAACTGAGTCTTCCATCTAAAATCAGCAAGATAGAGGTTTAACATCCTAAATATTGTTAAACATCAGTCCAAGAGATCTGGCTTATTGAGCAGCTGCCAAAATGACCAGAATTTTCTATGTGGAAATGATGACTAGCTCTAATGGAGAAACTTGGAAAAAGGAAACAGAATTGGAATATCAGATAGGATTTTTTTTTAATTCCTTCAATGGACAATTTGAAAGTATTTTTGTTCTGCTTTTCAATAAAAACAAAAGAAGACATCCGCACTATAGAGAAAAATACTTTTGCGGCAACACATTAAAAAATATTGAAGATCTTAATTCCGGTAAGTGCATTTTCTTCTCATCTTTCTTCATTTTTATTAATCTCTGTCCTCATTCTTTATGTTTATAAATCCTCCACTCAAAAACTCATTTTACCTTAAGCCTTGCTCACATCCACCTTCATGGAAACAGGATATAAAGGAACAGAACAAGAGGACAATCCTCATTTAGAAACCATTTAAAAGAGTTATTCACCTATAGTAATGGGAAGAAGATTCTCAGACAAAGTATCAGGCCAATCTTTGGGATACATACTCAGTTGCATTTTTAACATATGTCTGGATTAATTATTGATAGCACAATTATTTTCTGTTTATGTGATGTCAGAGATTCATGAATACATACCATTTCATTTTATGAAAACTTTAAAAAAATTGCCATGTCAAAGAATGAAGAAAAGCAGAAAAATAATTAGTTCATATATATATATATATCATCTATTCCACAAACTTTGAAATCAAAAGGATCTAAATTCAAATTCCTTGGATTCTCCACTTTGTTGAATTCTCTGAGCCTCAATTTCAAGTTTACGATAAGTCAAAATATTTATATAATTTTGAGGGTAAAATAAAATTAAATGATTTTTAAAATTGTATCAAACGGGTTGTTATTACAAAAACAAATTTCCCTCCACGCATTTTCTGATATTTGTATTTTTATCTAAAATCTCTTTGCCATTTTTTGACCAAATAACTTTTCTTCACTAGTTTTATTAATTTAGTTTTTGCATTTTTATACATTCAGAAATTTTTATTAACTAACAACCCATGCTATTTAGTAAATGAAAACAGTAAGTTTCATGCTCTAAAATGCAGCTATCTTCTTGCTCCATTAATCTCTTCCAAATTACTGAATTATTATTCTATGGTCTAAAACATGTTACATTGCCAGCCATAAGTAAGACAAAAACCCCAAGCCCTCTGTTCTACTCTAATAATTCAAACAGACTTGTTTTATAGCCAAGTTTTTATAGTTTGCAAATATTGTCATTTTCCTGACCTCGCATTAGCTTTTCCACCTATTATAACAGAGCTTCTATCCACTACATTCTAATGAAACTGTTTTCCCTGGTTCAAAATTGCCTCTTAGTTTCTAAACATAATGAGTTCTTTTTACTTCTTGTCTCTCTTGACCTTGCTGAACTCTTAAATTTGTTGTCCATTAACTTATTCTTGAAAATGGTCTGAGTCTCTGTGATATATTCTTTACTAGAATTTTTCTCAATTCCCCTAAGCAATTTAGCTAAATATTGACTTTATTTGACTTTGTCTTTAACTTTTTTTTGAAGAGAGTATTCAGGATTCATGCCAGCTTACCTTTTATCATTATACTAGTCTTGCTCAATAAGTCCTTCATGTCCCACCAAAAGGCATTCTTTTTTTTTTTATATATATATTAAATTTTAATTATACACAACAGAAAGTTACAGGTTATGATGCAATATCCCTCAACAAAAATATAAATGAAGAAATTGGATATTTTTAAATTCCATATAAAGACATTTTTGCAAAAAATATCTTTTATTGCTTTCTAGCATATAATCCAAGAGAAAGCCATGTGCTTATCTTTTACCTTTTAATCCTGGGTCTTTCTTTTTGCTTCTATTTTATTTACATGCTACAATGATTTACAATACTGTTGATAGCAATATATATACATATATATTTAAATTTTATTGAATCACCATGAGATAGTTATAAGCTTTCGTGTTTGGGTTACAATCACACAATGATCAAACACCCATCCCTCCACCAGTACACATTCCCCACCACCAATATACCCGGTATACCCTGCCTTTCTAAACCTCCCCTTGCCTCCATGGCAGACATGATTACCCATAATCTCTCTTTACTTTTGGGCATTATGGTTTGCAATACAGACCCTGAGAGGTTATCATGTTTGGTCCTTTATCTACTTTCTGCACACATCTCCCATCCCGACTGATTCCTCCAGCCATCTTTTTCTTAGTGTTCCCTTCTCTATTCCAGTTGTTTTCTCCCCTTTGCTCAAGAGGCAAGCTTCCAGTTATGGAGCAAACTATATGCCCCGTGTATCTACTATCCTTAGGTATCAGCCTCATGTTATGTTGTTTTATACTCCACAAATGAGTGCAGTTCTTCTATGTCTGTCCCTCACCTTCCGACTCATTTCACAGCATGATACTCTCCATGTCTATCCATTTATAAGCAAAGTTCATGACTTCATCTCTCCTGACAGCTGCATGGTATTTCATTGTGTAGATGCACCAAAGTTTCTTTAACCAGTCATCTGTTCTAGGGCACTTGGGTTGTTTCCAGATTTTGGCTATTGTGAACAGTGCTGCAATGTTCTACTGTGCTTTTTTGCATCCTTGGGATATATTCCCAGAAGTGGTATTGAAGGGTCCATATGGAAGCTCAAATTCTAGTTTTTGAAGAACTGTCCATATTGTTTTCCAGAAAGGCTGGACTAGTGGGCATTCCCACCAATAGTGAAAGAGTGTCCCTTTTTCCCCCCACATCCATGCCAGCACTGGTTGCTTTTGTTTTTTGAATGTGTGCCAGTCTCTGTGGTGTGAGATGATATCTCATAGTTGTTTTGATTTGCATCTCCCTGACGGCTAGTGATGTGGAGCATTTTTTCATGTGCCCCAAAAGGCATTCTTTGACCTGACTCATGCTAATTCAACATAGCCCACCACTTCATTCATTGTTCTCTTTATATGCTTTGTACCTGGCACTGTAGAGGCCTATAGACAAAAAATGGAATTTTCATCAAGTTTACTTTAAGTGCCAAGAGAAGTAGTATATATTCGCAAAAGCATAATCAAATTTAAATAAACTTTCCAACCATTCCCAATTATTTGGTACACAGAGATCTTGATGCCCTTTCTTTCCTTAGAATCATCACTTTTTCTCTAATTGTTGATGATATTATGCTAGTTGGACTTAGAAGAATGTAACAATAGATTTAAGACATAATCATAAGATGCTTATATATGAGAAAGCAAGAAAGAGAACCTATAAAAATGCATCGACTTTTGGAGCTGGAGCAATAGGACAACTGGTAGGGCATTTGCCTTGCATGTAGCCGACCTATTTCGATCCCCAGCATGCCAAATCATCCCCTGAGCACAGCCAGGAGTAATTCCTGAGTGCAGAGCCAGGAGTAACCCCTGTGCATCTCTGGGTGTGACCCAAAAAGAAAAAAAAATACATCGTCTTTTAACCTCTGACATTTGTTGCAGTCCACACACCTAAAGCCTACTCGGATTGGAGTCGAGCATCCTCCACCCAGATCCTCCAAATTCCAGTAGGCGGGGGTCACACCCACCACCTGGCCCCCTGGTGTCATGTAATCCCATCAGCGGCCAAGACTCAGAGACTATAAAATCCAGCTCCCGGAGGAGAAGAGCGCAGTCTCCTGCCCCCGTGCCTGGCTATTCCTCGCCGGGGCCCTTGGAGGGGAGCGGGTTGAGCTTTCCTCCCTGCCCTGGCCAGGGCCCCGGCAGCCGAAGACCTCCAGGACCAGCCACCACCATGCTGAGACCACTCTCCGCACACATGAAGGTACTGGCAGAGGGACAAAGCCACGCGGGTTCCGGGGCCGAGATCTCCAAGCCTACTCGGATTGGAGTCGAGCATCCTCCACCCAGATCCTCCAAATTCCAGTAGGCGGGGGTCACACCCACCACCTGGCCCCCTGGCGCCGTGTAATCCCATCAGCGGCCAAGACTCTGAGACTATAAAAACCAGCTCCCGGAACCTCGGCTGACATCTTAATTATGACATCTCATTCCTACTTTGACACACTGGCAGGCTACCGAATGTAGCCTGCCCACACGGCAGAGTCTGGCAAACTCCCTGTGGCGTACCCAATATGCCAAATACCAGTAACAATGAAGGGTCTCATTCTCCTAAAGAGCCTTGAATATAATCTCAGGGCTAGGATGAAGGAGACGTTACTGGGGCCTGCTTGAGGCAATCGACGAATAACAGGATGATCTGTGATCTGTGATCTGTGACACACCTAAAATTATAAATATTTATTCACAAAATAATGAATATACTTCTGAACATCTGAAGAGTTTCTTTGGATTTTGGAGTTAACATAGTTCTCATTTGTTCATCTAATAAGATCCATTTATTGAATTGCTGAAAGAAAAAGAGTCTGTATGAGACTGTTGATAGTCAAAATGTTTTTCTTGGACCACACAACCCAGCAGTCTCAGTAATGCTTAAATATCAGAAACTGATAAAAGTTCTGTCTGGTGAATCTTCAGACTATAATAGTTGGATCATATTGAAGAATATTAGAATTATGAGGCCAGGTGCCCAAATATGTGTTCCAGAAGTAATGGTTCTTTGAGAAACAGGATTTGTCTTGCAAGTGGGTCTTATAATCGAGCACTGCTCATCACAAGCAGGATTGTATCGGAAGTGTCATGAGCATGGACACGGAAGCTGTATGCAAAGTGGAAGTCTTGCCCATAGGAAAAGGGTTGAGTTAACTCCAATGTCAAGAAGAATTTGTGTTTTGTAAGTGGATTTTTAAAAATTGACCCATATTTCTGTCACATAGTATTTTTAAATCTTATTTATTCTACCCCTACCTCTGTGGCAGACACTTTCATTCTTACTCTATCTCTACTTCTCTACTTTGGGGAATCATGCTTTGCAATACAGATACCAAGAGATCATCATGTTTGGCCCTCAGTCTACTTTCAACACATATCTCCCATCCCAAGATCCCTCCAACCATTATTGATTAAGTACTTCCTTCTCCATCCCAACTGACTTCTTCCCATACAGATGAGGCAGCCTTCCAAACCATGGAGCGATTCTCCTGGTCCTTCTCTCTACTGTTCTTAGGTGGACCAATCGGCATTTCCACCAACAATGAAAGTCCCTTTCTCCCAGCATCTGTGCCAGCACTGGTTTTTCTAGTTCTTTTTGATGTGTACCAGTTTTTGTGGTGTAAGATCATAACCATGTTATTTTGATTTGCATCTCTCTGATGATTAGCAATGTAGAGCTCTTTTTCATGTGTCTTTTGACCATTTTTATTTATTCTTTTGAGGAAGTTTCTATTTATTTATCTCTGTACTTTGGTCACTGTTTCTTTTGAGGTACAGAAGCTTCTTAGTTTAATGTAGTCCCATTTGTTTATGTTTGTTTTCACTTAGTCAGTGGTGTTTCATCCTTAAAGATGTCTTTAGCTGCAATATCATGGAGGGTTCTGCCTACATTTTCCTCCATGTACTTTATGGATTCATGTCTTATATTGAGGTCTTTAATCTCAATTTTAAACTGATTTTTGTGCTTTCTGCCACATAGTATTTACCTCCCTATGGGGCCAGAGATGTTACACAAGTGATAAGGCACTTACAAAGCATGTAGTTGACCGAATTCAGTCCCTTGCACTCCATGGTCTTGCAAGCATTGTCTAGAATAGATGAAGAAGAGATTAACTGAGCCTGATTTACAGGTAATTCAGTAATATATTATATCATCTGAAAGTGAAAATTTGCAAAATTAGAGCTTCTTAGAGAGTATTTCTGTGAAACATGCCAGTGATATGCAATCTTCCCAGTGATCATAACTGCATTGCTTAAGAAACCAGTCCAGTAATACAATTTTGTGTATTGTGTAAACTATTGGGAAATGATTATTTGAATAAATACAAAACATTTAGCATAGCTTCTGCTTTATAAGCATATAATAATTTCTTATTAGCTATTTTTGTCCATAATATTCCTCGATTCTTCCTATTAAAATATATTTACCTAAAAGCTACTTAAAGGGACTGTAACAAGCATGCAGTAGATGGTTGGCTTGCCTTGTATGTGTCCTACCCAGGATCAATTCTTAAGATGCTATAGTGACCCCTAAGCACAAGTCCAAGTGGGACTTGTACATCCAGCTATGGTCACCAAACAAACAAACATACAAACAATAAATAAATAAAATATACATAGATATTAAGAAGAAGGTTGTAAATTAGTAGTCAGAACTTGTCACTCAAATTTCATACTATTAAATTGAAACATTATTTAAATTTGTATGATTCATAAAGCCAGCTATCATCTTCCAAAGAGATATCCAGTATCATATCGTTTCATTTAAAATTAGAATTACAATGTCTAATTTTGAAATATTGAACATATATAATGATAAATGAATAGCCAGATTTTTTGTTGTTTTGAGTGAACAAAAACATATCAATATCAGTCATAAAGTGTCACACAGAAAAAGAGAAAATCAAATATAAAAAAGAAGCACCTGAGAATTTGAATTAAATTTACAAAGAATAACTTAAAACTGACATCCTTTTAAAACACCATTGTGAAATAAGAATTCACAACAGGAGTTAGAAATGTCAACTGCAAAGAATGAATTCCGTTGCTCTTGTCAATGTAACAAAAGGCCTAAAATATTGTTTTGAGTACATTCAATCTTTACACATTTAAAAATATCTCAATGGTTTAAAATTACTATTATCCTAATTTAAAAGCATATTACACATATACCTTTTATGTGCTTATATTATGGGAAAGCTACAAGCATTTAGCATCTCTACATTTTTGACAGGCTTTGTTACAAATTGAAATAATCTGCTGGGGTGTGAGAAACTTCTAAAAAAGTTTTCTCTGAAAAGGGACATGTGGAAATAATATTTTCTCTTCCTCTATGGATTTAGAATTTTCTGTGTGAAGACTTTGTCCATTTTGCAAACATGAAAGGCCAATCCGGAAGTAAGAACAAAGTCTGGCAAAGGGAAGATAGGTACAATCTGTTCTTGTTATCAGTGTTCCTTAGTAAATTAAATTTGAAGCCATTTTCAATATTGATATGAATGGCAATAATATTTTTTATGTTTTAAGACACTTTAAGATATTTTAGTTTTTTTTTATTACCTGGTCAAAAGTATCCTAAAGGACACATAACCTAGGAGTCATAAAAAATGTGCATGGTCTAGTTTCAGGGATATAGGATGTGAGTCAGGTGCTCTCTTAGCATGTGGCAAGCAAGCCTTGGCGTGAATTCTCAAACTGAATGTGTTCTCCTGAGAATGCCAGGGGTGACCACCAAGTCAAGAGTAGCACCAGAACAAAGCTAGGTGTGGCTAAACACTAATAATCAGTATTTATAGTTATACCTCCCCCTTTCTCTCTCTCTCTCTCTCTCTCTCTCTCTCTCTATATATATATATATATATATATATATATATATATTTGCTCGAACGGGCCCAGTAACGTCTCCATTGGAGATTTTGTTGTTACTGTGTTTGGCATATCCAATACGTCATGGGGAGCTTGCCAGGCTCTGGCGTGCGGGCGAGATACTCTCGGTAGCTTGCCGGGCTCTCCGAGAGGGGCGGAGGAATCGAACTTGGGTCGACCATGTTGGCTGTGTGCAAGGCAAACGCCCTACCGCTGTGCTATCGCAAAGTAAAGATATTTTGAATAGAATTTATGTCTCTCTTTCTCTCTCTATGAATGTATATCCCCTCTCTATTTAGAGACTCATAGAGAGAGAGAGAGACATTAATTCATCTTCAAAATATCTTTACTTTTTAAAATTTAGGACCTAATATCATAAAAAACCTACAACCTCATAGCAATATCTGCCACCTGCGCAGAAGAAAAAGGGGAGCTGGTGAACAGGTTGTCAGAGTGGATATGAGGTTCCCTGCCCCGCATGGTTCTCAATTCCCTGCCCCGCATGGTTCTCAAGTACTGCAGGGTGAGAGTCTTAGCCCTGAGCACAAAGGCATCATATCATCATTTTCAGCAGCAGCAACAGCAACAACAACAAAACCTTTATTGTGAGAAATCACTAGAAAACTTAAAGAAGTTAGGAAAAGTGAAGGGCAAAGATTTTGTGTGGGCATCCATAATACCATATTCATGTAAGAAACATTTCATTTAAATTCCACAAATGAGTGCAGTCCTTTTATGTCTGTCCCTCTCTTTCTGACTCATTTCACTTAACATGGTACTCTTCATGTGGATCCACTTATATGCAAATTTCATTGCTTCATCTTTTCTAACAGCTGTATAGTAACATGATGGGAGACTAACACCCAAGGATAGTAGGGATAAGAGCCAGGAGGATTGATCCACAGCTTGGAAGCCGGCCTCACTAGCTGGGGGAAAAGGCAGCCGAGATAGAGAAGGGACCATTATACAAAGGCTACTTGGAGGGCTTTCTTGGGATGGGAGATGCGTGCTGAAAGTAGACTATATACAGAACATGATGTTCACTTATTACCTGCATTGCAAACCATAACACCCAAAAGGAGAAAGGAGTAAAAGGGAATGTGCCTGCCACAGAGGTAGGGGGTAGGGGTGTGGGAGGAATGGGGAAGGGACACTGGGAACATTGGTGGTGGAGAATAGGGACAGGTGGAGGGACGAGTATTAGACCATTGTATGACTGAAATGTAATCACAAAAGTTTATAAGTCTGTATTTGTATCTCATGGTGCGTCATTAAAAAATTTAAAAACAAGAAACATTTCATTTAAAACAAAAACATAATCTTGAAGACAATGCAAGACTAGATAAATGTTATTAAAAATCATTATGCTCAAAATTTCTTATCTACCATCACTGTATCATTGTCATCCTGTTTTTCATAAATTTCCTCAAGCAGGTACCAGAAATGTCTCCTTCCTCCTTGACCTGAGATTTTAGAAAGTGCCATATTCGAGGCTCTTCCAGGGCCAGGAGAATGAAACCCATCATTGTTACTGCATTTTGGCATACTGAATACACCACGGGGAGTTTGCCAAACTCTGCCATGTGGGCAGGATACTTTTGGTAGCCTGCCACAACCAGGCACAGAGGCAAGAGACTCTTTTCTACTTTAAAAAATTTAAGTGTTCTTACTAAAATTAAAATGGGTCTCAAATAGTTAAAAAAAATTATAAGGTCCTAGAAAATCCATGCAATTACAAAGTGAAACTAGCTCTACTTATAGAAAGCATAACCCAGTCATAGCCATAGCCCAGTCAAAGCATAGCCCAGTCAGACTTGCATGTTTTAGTATCAAAACATAGTTATGCATAAAAATATAATCCATGGAGCACAGCAGCAGAACACTTGCTTTGCAAGCAGTTAACCCAGGTTCAATCCCTAGTAACCCATAAGGTCTCCCAAGGCAATTAAGGAGGGATTCTTGAGTGCAGTGAAGAGTAATCCCTGAGCACTTCTGGGTGTTGCCAAAATACATATATATATACACTTGTATGCATGCATTACATTATATCATATATTATTTAGTATATGGAGCAATAGCACAGCAGTAGGGCGTTTGCCTTGCACACAGCTAACATAGCCGACCCGAGTTCGATTCCTCCGTCCCTCTCGGAGAGCCGGGCAAGCTACCGAGAGTATTCGATATGCCAGACACAGTAACAAAAAAGTCTCCAATGGAGACGTTACTGGGCCCCCTCGAGCAAATCGACGATCAATGGGAGGGCCTTTACTTACTTTACTATGAATATTAATATATAAATTGTATATCATATATTATATTATGCATATATACATTTATGTCTTATGCATATGCATATGTACATAGGCATAAGATATAACATATAAGGCCCATTCTGCTTTACCTCTGTAATATCTTGACTATTGTTTACGTCTTGTGTACAGTACTTTTGGAGTCATAGTTTATTTCATTATAAATAGTTGTCAATGGAATCTACTTACCATATAGTTTCATATTTAACTTTGCTAAAATATAGAAACTAGTCTTCACATGTAAATTATATCCTTAGTGCTTTTAATAGTTTAAATATTTCAACTATTAATTAATACAGAAGTCCCTTTGTATCTTCTGACAAGGGAAATATTAAGGTAAACTTATTTATTTGGCTAGGCTAGGCCATTTAGGTTTTGTTTATTTATTTCTTAACATTTATTTATATTCAAAATAGCCTCAATAGCTTAGTCTTACAAATAAATTTTTTGAAAATGATTCTTGAAATTAGTGATTCAACGATATATTAAATTTTCCTTTATCTTCTCTTTTATCCTTTCAGCCTGCAATTTGGCATCAGCCATGTGTATGCTTGTACATAGTCTCTATTTAGTAGTAAAACAACGAAAGACTGACAGAACAATTTTGAAAGCTAAGTAGAATTCAATCAAATATAAAGATTTTGGTTTAAGTTGGAGTTTCCACTAAGCAAATATTAAAGGATTCTCCTTGTACTCTTATTCATTTACTTGGTGAGTTACAATATCTTTAAATTTGTTCTCTATGACAATAAGTGACTTATTTAAAGTTGCTAATAAAAGTCATATTTTTAAATAAGTCAGCAATTAGAGGTGTCAAGAAATGTATGTTTCTGCTATCCTTTCCTTTATTCCCAGAGGTCACTGAGGTTTTCTACATTTGTGACATTCAACAGTAATGGTCTCTTGGCCATTTGAAAAATTTTGTGGCATACGACTTACACATACAAAATGATAACCCATTTATTGTCAGAAGTTATATATTACGTTTGATTTTATTTCACAGGTTCTAGCTCTTGCTAATTATTCCAGATACAGCTAAAATAAAATTTAAGTGGCTATTTATCTATTCTCTTTGTTTCTGTTTTCCTATTTCCTCACTCTTTGCTATATAGAACAAAACCTTAGTACAAAAATTGGTATTTGCGACAATCCGGCTTAGTTTCCTGTAGCACTTTACACAGTCCAATTAAATATTCCACAGATTCTTAATCAAGAATTCTAGAAAAGCTTTACATCTTCCACAATAATTAAATCGTTTGCTGCAATTTCGTGAAAGGATAAAGAATTTGTCTTCTTTCAACATTATGTTTCAAAGAAAAAAGTATTTATCATTAGGCATTGCTTTGCTGATGAACTTTAGAAAGTTTCTGATCCTGTTACTTTCCTGAACACATCCCAAGTGGTGCTGAGACCTCAGGTTCATTCCAGGCAATTCTAGGTCGACCGGGCCAGTGGTTAAATGCTAGGTTCCAAGGGTATGTATTAGCCCCTGTTTATCTTTCTGGACCCCAAATATTGCTGTCTTGTAGGTGGGTCCCTGACATATTTACCTCTAAGCACATACAGTGCCATCCAGATTTGCAAGGATATTTAGTCATATTAATAAATGTTTGTAGACTTATTCTTATTTATCCTGCCAGTGTTTCTACTTTAAAGTCACAATGTATATACTGTACTAAATTATATTTTCCTGTATTGCCTCACTTCTGATTTTGGGTCCAATATAGTAAGATCATACAATATAATTAATTTCTTCTAACTCCTCTGAAACACAGTTTCCGCAAATTGTTCCATTTTAAAATGCAGTGCATATTCACTGATTCTTATATAGTGTATTTAGCTAACTTATTGAAAAGAAAAATTCTGCTACATATATTTTCTAAACTCATTCTTAAATTATATTGAACATAGTAAATGTTTAAAGAGCATAAATTGTGTGAATAATATTATACACTTTCCTGCATGCTATCTATACACTTCATATTATTTTTATTATTTGTTGATGTGAGCCCATATATGATTCTCTATAAGATTATAATTTGCAAAATATAAATAAGATATTTAGATAAACTTTAACTTTACAATGTATTTGAAATATATACATATATTGCACAATTACACTGAAATATAAATATGTCAACATAAATAGGATCTAGTTATAGGGATGCATAATTCAAACAGATATAGTTACAAATAGAGATGCATGATAGAATTATCTATATGATTACATGAATTAGGCAAGTCTGTGTGTTTATGATTTTAAATGTGATTTTCATATTTACTCATATTTTATTCATAATTTAGAAAAACAAAAGCAAACATATTTAGCTATATCTCTGAAAAAAATGTGTGTAGGAGTATAAGTAGTAATAGTCATAGTGCTTGCTAATTTTGAAAATTGCCTAAATCCCTAGAGACAAGTTCATGATCACAGTTCTTTGCAAATAAACTTGAAGATTTTAAATTTTCAGTGATGGAGGTATACACTGAGGGTATAAGCGAGTTAAGTAATTATTGTTAAAAAATAGTTTAGTCTCCAATAATGATTAGAATCACAATTAATTACACATAATAATTTAACATTTTTGTATCTCTATATGCTGTCACGAACTCTAAAGAATAGGAGAAAGCTTAAACTGACTATTATCACAATTCTTTGGAAATAGTTATCAGCTAATTTTTTGGTGGGAAGAGATTTTTGGACACAATAGCAAATAAAGACATTATCTATCCTGGTACTAAGACATTGCTAGATATTGACTTAATTTAATTTTCCGCAAACACTATCATGTCTTCATTAGAATTACCTTTTGTCCTAGTAAAGTAAGTAAAAGCCCACCCGTTGATCGTCGATTTGCTCAAGCGGGCCCAGTAACGTCTCCATTGGAGACTTTGTTGTTACCGTGTTTGGCATATCGAATACATCACGGGGAGCTTGCCAGGCTCTGCCGTGCGGGCAAGATACTCTTGGTAGCTTGCCGGGCTCTCTGAGGGGGCGGAGGAATCGAACTCGGGTCGGCCATGTTGGCCACTTGTAAGGCGAACGCCCTACCCGCTGTGCTATCGCTCCAGCTTTTGTCCTAATTCTAACATTTACAATAATACTCCTAATATTAGTTTCATAAAACAAGAAATATTTCAAAATATAAAGCAATGTTCTTGGAATTAACTAAATTTACTAATCTGAGATTCAAAAGCTGCTGGCTATAAAGAATATTGTAAGTCCTATGAAATAACATTTATAAAATTAAGTTAAATTAGTGAAAACTAAAAAAACCATGTAGCAATAGCTTAAAGGCACAATTTTACTTTGACATTTTTGTTATGTTAGCCAGAGGAGACAATAGAACTTTTTTTTTTTCACATAATACATTCAATGGGCTGGAACGATAATACAGCAGTTAGGGCATTTGCCTAGCATGTGGCCAGGTCAGCCCACCTAAGTTCAATTCCTCTTCCCTTCTCAGAAAGCCCAGCAATCTACTGAGAGTATCTCGCCCGCATGGCAAAGCCTGGCAAGCTACCTGTGAATTATTTGATATGCCAAACACATTAACAACAAGTCTCACAATGGAGACATTACTGGGCCCATTTGAGCAAATTGATGAACTGGAGGACAATGAACAGTGACAGTGACAATACTACATTCAATGTGAAGAGATAGTACAGAAGGTAGGACTATTGACTTGGACACAGCTTAGCTGGGTTTGATACCTGGCACCCATTATGTCAAGCCTGCCAGGAGTGATCTCTGAGCACAGAGCTAGGAGTTAGCCTTGAGCACTGCTACTGTGGCCCAAAAACAAAACAAAACAAAAAAACAAAAAAGAAAAGAAACACACACTAATGTAAATGTATTCACAAAAATTTTCTACCCATTGTTTTAAGAGTGACCTTAGTTCTAAATTCTTCCTTTTCAAGAAGGTAATATTTCAATTATATTACAAGACAGTCGTTTCTAATGTCTTGAAGTTGGTTTTAATTATATCTGGTTAATTATAAATTCACACTAGTGCCCCAAAGAAGCAACTGTATTTTACCTATTTTGTGACCTTAACGTCCATAAAAAAAAAGACCTTTACTACTACACAATAGAAACAATGAAATATTCATCTGTATCATTGATAATTCTCTGTGTTCCTTATTTCTATGAATGAATCCTTTTTGTAGAAAAATTAAGACATTAGTAACCCCTATACAATATATTGCCATGTGTTTCATTTATCATATATTTTAGAATGCATTAGTATTACAAAATACTAGACAAATTTTCATGCTTATATGCATTTTGATTTATAAAATAAGCATTAACTTTGTACCCAATTGTTAGTCACTTTGGAAATAGTGGCTCATTTATCATAGTTTAAGTATTTTGAATATTTTTCAAGTAATCACATGATTTTATAAGTTATGAAGTTATCTCCGTTCGTTTTTCAGATATACACATTCACTGATTTTTATGTAAAAAAAAACTCTGTGTTTTTTTCACAACTCCAAAAGCAATTTTATTTATTTATTTACTTATTTATCTATTTTTTAAATTTTTATTAGTGAAACACCATAAGCTACAGTTGTAGACTTACAAATTTTTGTGCTTGGGTTTCAGTTATAAAATGATCTAGTACCCATCCCTCTACCAGTGCCCATTCTCCACCACCAATGATCCCAGTATCCCTCCCACACCCCCTCAAACCCCACATCCCACACCGCCTCTGTGGCAGGGGATTCCCTTTTGTTCTCTCTCTCTCTTTTTGGGTGTTGATTTTGCAAAAGAGGCATTGAATGGCAATCATGTTCAGTCTATAGTCTACATTCAGCATGCATCTCCATCCAGGGAGGATCTTCCCAACACCCGTTACTTGGTGCTTTCTTCTCTATCTGAGCTTCCTTTTCCCCTAGCATGTACAGCTGGCCTCCAAACCATGGAGTGAACCTCCTGGTACTTAGATATTCTTGAGTGTTAGTCTCCTATTTTGTTTCTTTATATTCCCCAGATGAATGCAATCTTTCTATGTCTGTCCCTCTCTTTCTAACTCATTTCACTTAGCATGATACTTTCCATGTAGTACCATTTGTATGTAAATTTCATGACTTCATCTTTTCTAACATCTGCATAGTACTCCATTGTGTATATTTTCCAAAGTTTCTTTAACCAGTCATCTGTTCTTGGGCACTCAACTTTTTTCCATATTTTGGCTATTGTGAACAGTGCAGCAGTGAACATAGAAGGGCAGATGTCATTTCAACTGTACTTTTTTAACTCTCCAGGATATATTCCCAGGAGTGATATTGCTGCGTCAAATGGGATCTCAATTTATATCATTTTGAGAATTGTCCATACTGTTTTCCAAAAGGACTGAATCATTTGGCATTCCTACCAGCAGTGAAGGAGGGTTCCTTTCTGGCCATATCCACGCCAACAGCTGTTGCTTTTGTTCTTTTGGATGTGGGCCAATTTCGGTGGTGTGAGATGATATTTCATTGTTGTTTTGATCTGCATCTCCCTGATGGTTAATGATATAGAGGACATTCTCATGTGCCTTTTTGCCATTCGGCTTTCTTCTTTGAGAAAGTTTTTGTTCATTTTATTTCCCCATTTTTTGATGGGGTTGGATGTTTTCTTCTTGAGGAGTTCAACCAGTACTTTGTATATCCTGATATCAACCCCTTGTCGGATGAGTATTGGGCAAATATCCTTTCCCATTCTGTAGACTGTCTTTGTATTTTGATTACTGTTTCTTTTGAGGTGCAGAAGCTTCTTATTTTAAGATTTGTCTATCTCTATTTTCACTTGCTTGACCAGTAGCATGTCATCTTTGAAGATATCATTAGCTTAAATGTTGTGGAGGGTTTTGCCAACCTTGTCTTCAATGTACCTTATGCATTCTGGTCTGATGTTGAGGTCATAAATCCATTTCGATCTTACTTTTTTACATGGCATTAGGCAGAAATCTGAGACCATATTTTTTTGCATGTAGCTGTCTAGTTTTGCCAGCACAATGTGTTAAAGTGGCTTTCCTTGCTCTACTCACATTTCTTGCTTCCTTATCAAAGATTAGATGATCGTATGTTTGGAGGGAGATGTCTGTATAGTCAACCCTGTTCCATTGGTCTGCAGCTCTGTGTTTGTTTCAGTACCATGCTGTTTTATTTATTACTGCTTTGTAGTAGAGTTTGAAGTTAGGGAGGTTTATTCCTCCCATTTTCTTTTTCCCAAGAATAGCTTTCACACACTCAACCAGGCACCCTCCTGGTGGCAGGGCCTCTTCCTGGGGCTTTGTGTCTAACTAGACTCCTCGAGAATTGCCAGTTTACATACTCGTTCTGCAGAGTATGGGGATTGAGGCACACTGGAAGAACCCAAAGCTGTATCGTTCTCGGCACCCTCCGCTCACTCACCCAGGTACACATTCGGTGACAGGGCCCCCTCCTGGAGCCAGGGATGCTAATGCAGCTGCAAGTTATTCTCCGCCTACATATCACATAGGAACCATAAGTTACCCTCTTAGATGGAACTTTCACTAGGTTAGCTTAACAACCAGAAACACATTAGCCAATAATTCATTAAGCGCATCTCAATTCATTCTTCATCATAAGCAGAGTAGTAACTGTGAGTGTGAAGGTCTAAACCATACAGGTCACAATGGTAAAGCAATGCAAAATCCCACCAAGCTTACTTATTAAGGAGGCTATCCCAGAATACCCCAACAGTAATGAAGTCCTAGACAACCTCTCTGACAAGGAATTTAGAAAGGAGCTTCTAAGGATGCTTAAGTAGCTAAAAGAAACAATGGAAAGCAATGCCAATAAAAGACCAAGAGGATTTGAAAGTAGAAATATGGAAAATGCAAACAAAATTACAAACAGAAATGTCAGATCTGAAAAACCTGGTAGGCGAATTGAAAAACTCAGTGGAAGGCCTCAGCAGCAAATTAACAGCTGCTGAGGACAGAATCAGTGAACTCTAAGATTAAGTCCAGAAAAAAAGCAGAACATGGAAAAGAGGATCACAATCCGGCAACAGATGGCAAGAGAAGATTGTGATGAAGCCAAGAGGAGTAACATAAGAATTATTGGAGTCCCAGAGGGAAAGGAAGAAAACCCTGATGACAAAGACATCATTGCTACGACGTTTCCAGAGCTGAAGAAAACATGCGACCACATCCAGGAGGCCCCGAAGGGAACCAGCTAGAAGAAATCTGAATAAAAATACCCCAAGGCATAATCTTGATGAAAATGAACAAAATACTGAAAGTAGCAAGATCAAAGAAAGAAATTTCCTATAAAGGAGCATCCTTAAGATTCACGCTGATTTCTCTGATGAAACCCTCACAGCCTGAAAACAGTGGTGGGATATAGTGAAAAATTAAACGAAATAAATGTCTCACCAAAAATATTTTACTCAGCGGGAATATCATTCATAACAGAAGAAACACAACACAGTTTCACAGACAAACAACAGCTCAGGAACTTCATGACTCAAAACCATGGTTACAATAACAATTAACTGGGCTACTTTAAGAAAAGATAGGCCTCTCAAAGGCATCAAATTTCAACAGAAAAAAGGAACAAAATTCCATAACAATAATCTCTCTCAACGTCAATGGTCTAAATGGACCAATTAAAAGACAGAGTGACAGGATGGATTAGAAAATTGAACCCAATATTCTGTTGCCCATAAGAACCACACCTCAATAGTCAGACCAAACACAGGTTCAAAGTAAGAGGCTGGAAAATAATCCTACAGGCAAACGACTCCCATTAACTAAGCTGGGGTAGCCATCCTAGTATCAGACCACATTGATTTCAGACTGAAGAAGATTGCAAGAGAGAGTGAAGGCTACTTCTTACAGATGAACGGATCTGTACAACAGGTTGAACTTGCAATACTAAATGTATTGCATTCACCTAATGAGGGACCAGAAAAGTACTTAAAACAACTACTCATAGACTTGGAGAAAGACATCGATAGCAACACAATACTAGTGGGAGACTTCAACACCACTTTATCACCTCTTAATAGATTAACCAGACTCAATCTTTGAAAGGACATACTTCATCTGAGGGAAAAATGGAAGAAAGGGACTTAGTAGATATATACAGGACACTTCATCCTCCAAAAGCTGAATACACATTCTTCTCAAGCATGCATGGAACATTCTTCAAGATAGACCACATGCTGAGCCACAAAACATACCTCCATAAAATTAAGAAGATAGAGATTGTGGTAACAATCTTCTCAGACCACAATGCATTGAAATTAGAAGTAAATAATACACACTAACAGAAAACTAAATCAAACACCTGGAAATTAAACAATACACTATAGGACAATGAGTGGCTTAGAAAGGAAATCAAAGAGGAAATCCAAAGATTCCTGGAAATGAATGAAAATGAAGACACGAGTTATCAAAATTTATGGGACACAGCAAAAGCTGTGTTAAGAGGAAAGTTTATAGCTTTACAAGCATTCCTCAGCAAGTAGGAGCGAGCCCACATAAGCAACCTAATCTCACAGCTTAAAAACTTGGAGCATGACCAACAAAAGAACCCCAATCCAAACAGGAGGGAGGAAATAATAAAACTCAGGGAAGAAATTAACAAGATGGAAACCCAAAAAGTGTTCCAAAAGATCACTGAAATGAAGAGCTGGTTCTTTGAGAAAATAAACAAGATCGATAAGCCCCTAGCAAAACTCACAAAGACAGGGAGCGAGAAAACCCTAATAATCTGAATCAGAAATAAAAAGTGGATCATTACAACAGAAAATACAGAAATTCAAAGGATCCTCAGGGAGTACTTTAAGAAGCTTTATGCCATGGAACACGAAAACCTCGAATAAGTAGATAAATTCCTAGACTTCTACAGACTCCCAAGGCTGAACCAAGAAGACCTGAAATACCTGAACAGACCTATCAACATCAAGGAAATTGAAATGTTAATAAAAAGTCTCCCCAGATGGAGAGACAAAAGTCCTGGCCCAGAGAGATTCACTAGTGAATTCTTCCAATTCTATAAAGAATATTTCTCCCAATTCTCTTTAAGCTTTTCCACGAAACTGAAATATCAAAAACACTTCCAAACAGTTTCCTTGAAGCAAATATCACCCTGATACCAAATGTAGACAGAGATACCACAAAGAAAGAGAATTACAGGCCGATATCCCTGATGAACACAGATGCTAAGATCCTCAACAAATCATTAGCAAATAGATTCCAACGACTCATCAAAAACATCATACACCATGCCCAAATAGGATTCATCCCAGGAATGCAAGGATGGTTTAACATTATGAAATAGATCAACATAATCCATCATATCAACAAAAGAAAAGATAAAAACCGTATGATCATTTCAATAGATGCAGAGAAAGTATTTGACAAGATCCAGCATCAGTTTATGATTAAAACTCTCAATAATATAGGCATTGAAGGAACTTTACTCAATAAAGTCAAAGCCATCTACCACAAGCCCATGGCAAGTATCATTCTCAATGGGGAAAACTAAAAGCCTTCCCTCTAAGATCAGGCACAAGACAAGGTTGCCCACTTTTGCCACTCCTATTCAATATAGTACTGGAAGCCCTGGCCATTGTAATTAGGCAAGAGAAAGGTATCAAGGGAATACAGATAGGAAAGGAAGAGGTTAAACTGTCACTGTTTGCAGAAAATATGACACTATACTTAGAAAACCCTAAAAATTCTACAGAAAAGCTCTTAGAAACAATAGGTTAGTTTAGTAATGTGGCAGACTACAAAATAAACACCCAAAAGTCCATGGCTTTCTTATATACAAATAAAGAAAGAGAAGAAATATACATTAAAATATCCTGTTCACAATAGTACCTTGGAAAATCAAGTACCTCAGAACCAGCTTAACCAAGGAGATTAAAGAACTGTACAAGGAAAATTACAAAACACTACTTCAAGAAATAAAAGAGGACACTTGGAAATGGGAGACACATTCCCTGCTCATGGATAGGGAGAATTAACATTATCAAATTGGCAATACTGCCCAAAGCACTATACAAATTCAATGCGGTCCCTATCAGGATACCTATGACATTTTTCAAAGAAATAGACAAAACACTCCTGAAATTCCTATGGAACAATAAACCAACATGAATAGCTAAAACAATCTTTGGGAAAAAGGAGATGTGTAGCATCACCCATCACCCTCCCCAACTTCAAACTGTACTACAAAGCAGTAGTAATAAGGACAGCATGGTACTGGGCTAGAAACAGACATGAAGACCAATGGAACAATAAATATTCTACCACAGACCCCCAAATATATGACTATTTAATCTTTGACAGAGGAGCAAGAAATGTGAAGTGGAACAAGGAAAGCCTTTTCAACAAGTGGTGCTGGGAAAACTGGATAGCTACCTAAAAAAAAAAAAAGAACACTAATCTCTGTCTAATGCCAGGCACAAAAGTCAGATCAAATTGGATGAAACACCTAAATATCAAACATGGACCCATAAGGTACATAGAGGAAAATATAGGCAGAACTCTCCATGACATTGAAGCTAAAAACATCTTTAAGGATGAAACAGCACAGTCTATGCAAGTGGAAGCAAACATGAACAAATGGGACTACATCAAACTAAGAAACTTCTGCATTTCCAAAGAAGCAGTGACCAAAATACAGAAAGATCCCACAGAATAGGAAAGAATATTTACCCAATACCCATCTGATAAGGGATTAATATACAGGGTACACAAGCTCCTAGTAGAATTGTACAAGAAAAAAATCTCCAACTCCATTTAAAAATGGGGAGAAGAAATGAACAGAAGCTTCCTCAAAAAAAAATACAAATGGCCAAAAGATAAAAAAAAAATCTCCACATCGCTAGTCATTTGGGAGATGCAAATCAAAATTACAATGAGATATCATCTCACACCACAGAGACTGGCACACATTCAAAAGAAGAAAAACAACCTGTGCTGGCATGAATGTGGGGGAAAAGGGGACACTCTTTCACTGTTGGTGGAAATGCCCACTAGTCCAGCCTTTCTGGAAAACAACATGGACAGTCCTTCAAAAACTAGAAATTGAGCTTCCATGTGATCTTGCAATACCACTTCTGGGAATATATCCTGAGGATGCAAAAAGCAGAGTAGAAATGACATCTGTACCTATATGTTAATTGCAGCACTGTTCACAATAGCCAAAATCTGGAAACAACCCACGTACCCTAGAACAGATGACTGGTTAAATAAACTTTGGTATATCTGCACAATAGAATATTATGCAGCTCTCAGGAGAGGTGAAATCATGAACTTTGCTTGTACATGGATAGACATAGAGAGTATCACGCTAAGTGAAATAAGTCAGAAAGAGAGGAACAGACAAAGAAGAACTGCACTCATTTGTGGAATACAAAACAACATAACATGAGGCTGACACCTAAGGAGAGTAGATACATGGGACAGATAGACTGCTCCATTGCTGGAAGCCTGCCTCATGAGTAAAGAGGAGAAGGCAGCTGGAATAGAGAAGGGATCACTAAGAAAAAGATGGCTGAAGGAATCGGTCGGGATGGGTGATGTGAGCAGAAATTGGGTAAAGGACCAAAAATGATGAACTCTCAGTGTCTGCATTACAAACCATAATGCCCAGAAGTAGAGAGAGATTATGGGAAATCATGTCTACCGAGGAGGCAGGGGGAGGGTGGGAAAGGGGGGTAAACCAGGGATAATGGTGGTAGGAAATGTGCCCTGGTGGAGGGAGGTGTTTGATCATTGTGTGATTATAACCCGACCGTGAAAGCTTGTAACTATCTCACAGTGATTCAATAAAAGAAGGAAACAAAGAAAGAAGGAAGGAAGGAAGGAAGGAAGGAAGGAGGGAGGGAGGGAGGGAGGGAGGGAGGGGAGGGAGGGAGGGAGGGAGGGAGGGAGGGAGGGAGGGATAAAGAATTGCTTTATCTATTCCTAGGTGCTTACTGTTCCATATGAATTTCAGGAGTGTTTGGTCCATTTCTTTGAAGAATGTCATGGGTATAGTTATAGGGATCACTTTGAATTTGTACAATGCCTTAGGGTATACTGCCATTTTGACAATGTTAATTCTCCTGATGCATGAGCAGGGGATATCTTTCCAATTTCTCATGTCCTCTTTTATTTCCTGAAGTAGCATTTTGCAGTTTTATTTGTATAGGTCTTTTACTTCCTTAGTTAAGATGGTTCCTAGGTACTTGATTTTCTGGGACACAATTATGAATGGGATTTTTTTATGTCACTTTTTTCTCTCTCACTATTTGCATATAAGAAAGCCATGGCCTTTTGGGTATTGATTTTATAGACTGCAACTTTACTATACAAGTCTATTGTTTCTAGGAGTTTCTTGGTAGAGGTTTTAGGGTTCTCTAAGTATAGTGTCATATGATCTGCTAATAGTGAGAGCTTGATTTCCTCCTTTCCTACCTGAGTGCCTTTAATATCTTTTTTCTTGCCTAACCACTATTTCAAGTACTTCCAGTACTAGATTGAACAGCAGTGGAGAGAGTGGCCATCCTTGTCTCATCACTGATCTTAGAGGAAGGCTCTCAGTTTTTCCCCATTGAGGATGATGCTTGTGGTAGGCTTGTGGTAGATGGCTTTAACTATATTGAGGAAAGTGCCCTCTATATCCATTTTGGTGAGGGTTTTCATCATAAATAGGTGCTGGATCTTGTCAAATGCTTTCTCTGCATCTATTGATATGATCATATGGTTTTTATCTTTTCTTTTGTTGATATGATGGATTATGTTGATTTATTTACAATGTTAAACAATCCTTACATCCACTGGATGAATCCCACTTGGTTATGGTGTATGATTTTTTGATAAGTTGTTGAATTCTATTTGCTAGTATTTTGTTGAGAATCTTCGCTTCTGTGTTCATCAGGGATGTCAACCTGCAGTTTTCTTTTCTTGTGTGCATTTGTTTCCTTTCAGTATTACATAGATATGGGCTTCATAGAAACTGTTTGGGAGAGTTTCTGTTTCTTCAATTTCATGGAAAAGCTTGAGAAGAACTGGCAATAGGTCCTCTTTAAATGTTTGAAAAATTCGCTAGTGAATCCATCTGGACCTGGGCTTTTGATTTTGGGAAGATTTTGATTTCAATTTCAATTTCCTTGAAGTTAATATGACTATTTAGGTACTCTTGATTCTTGATTCAGCCTTGGGAGATTATAGGAATCCAGGAATTTATCCATTTCTTCTAGGTTCTATTGTTTTTTGGCATACAGACTTTCAAAGTAGTCTCAGATAATTGTTTGAATTTCTTCTGGTTTCTGTTTTGATATCCCCTTTCTCATTTCTGATTTGGTTTATTAGGGTTCTCTTTCTCTTTATTTACTTGCAGGGTTGTTTTCCATCCTTTAACTTTGAGTCTGTGTTTGTTCTGATTGTTCAGATTAGTTTCTTGTAGGCAGCAGAATGTTGGATTCTATCTCTGATTCCATTTTGCTACTTTTTGTCTCTTACTTGGTGAATTTAGGCCACTGATATTGAGAGAGATTATTGTTATGGGGTTTTGTGTCATCTTTCTGTAAGCATCTGTTGTGCTTGTAGAATTTGTCTTGTCTTATTGTAGCCCCTTTCGCCCTTCTTTAGTTTTGGTTTTGAGTCTTCAAAGTTCCTGAGCTGCTCTTTATCCATAAAATAGTGTACTGTTCCTTCCAGTTTGAGTGAAACTTTAGCTGGATAGAGTATTCTTGGTGAAGCGTTCATTTCAGTGAGTTTTTCTCCTATGTCCCATCATTGCCCTGGGGCTCTTAGGGTTTCCCCTGATAGGTCTGCTGTGAATCTAAGGGGTGTTCCTTTGTAAGTGATTTCCTTCTTTGACCTCAATGCTTGCAGTATTGTGTCTCTATCCATGACATCCATCTTTCTAACTATGATATGTCTTGGAGTATTTTTGTTAGGCTCTCCTTTAGCTGACACCCTTTGGGCTCCTTGAATCTGAATGGCTGCATTGTCCAGCTTCGGGAACTTCTCAACAATGATTTGTTTAACCATGGCTTTTTCATTGGGATTGTTTCCCTGACCTTCTGGTACTCCAGTGAGTTTGATGTTCTTCTTCTTGGAATGATCTCCTAGGAGCCTGATTCTCTCTAGAGCTATTTTGAGATCCCTTGCCATTGTTTGTTGTTGCCTGTTGGTTTGGTGCAGCTGATCTTCCAGCTCACTGATTCTGTCTTCAGTTGTGGCCATTCTACTGTTGAGAGTAAAGACTGATTTTTTAAAAATTTTTTGGAATCTTTTATTCGTGCCATTTCTGTGCATAGCTTTCCAGTTTCTGCTCTCACTTCTTCCCATAATTTCTCGATTGTTTCTTTCATGTCCTCCTTTTATTTACTGAATATCTGTCTCACTATTTCCTTGAGTTCATTGAAAATCTTCATTACTTCATATCTGAATTCTTTTAGAGAGGTCCCTTAGGTGAGTAGCACCTACTGAGGCTTTTGGACTCTTTTCATCATACTTCTCTCATTGTGGGGATTTGTGTTGTTTCTTCATGTAGGTGTGGATATGTGGAGACTGAGATGTAACGCAAGATTGCTAGGTATGAGTAAACTAACTGCAGAATAGCCCAAAATTAGGCCACGCCCACTTCTGAAGAGGTCACACCCACTTCTGAAGAGGCCACGCCTCCTACTGGTACCTGGTATGTGTGGGGGAGGGTACAATGTGGGGGAGGAAGAAGACCGGGCACAGCGTTGGGGATGATTAGGAAGACCAGAAAGTATTTTAATATGAATTTTTATTCATTTGATTTACTAAGGCAGAGTCTCCTGTCCCTATGCCTGGCTGTCCTCACCGGGGCCCCTTGAAGGGGGGCGGGTTGAGTTTCCCTCCCTGCCCCAAGCAGAGCCCCGACAGCCAAAGACCTCCAGTACTAGCCACAACCGTGCTGAGACCACTCTACACAGGCATGAAGGAACCAGCAGAGGAACACAGACATGCAGGTCCCGGGGCTTAGGTCTCCAAGCCTGCTCAGATCGGGGCTGTGCATCCTCCACCCAGATTCCCCATCTTCCAGTAGGCAGACGTCACACACACCAACTGCCCCCGGAGCCAGGTAATCCAATCAATGGCCAAGACCCAGAGACTATAACCCAGCTCCTGGAAGAAAACAGCACAGAGTCTCCTGCCCTCACCCCTGACTGTCCTCCTTGGGACCCCTTGGAAGAGGGCGGGTTGAGTTTCCCTCCCCACCCCGAGCAGAGCCCCGGCAGCCAAGGACCTCCAGAACCAGACACAGCCATGCCTGGACCACTGTCCACGGGCATGAAGGAACTGGCAGAGGAACACGGGCATGCGGGTCCTGGGGCTGAGATCTCCAAGCCTGCTCAGATAGGGGCTAAGCATCCTCCACCCAGATCCTCCATCCAGATGCCATGCGACATCTTATTATCTCATTCTTACTTTGGACAACCCGGCAGGCTACTGGACGTAACCTGTCCACACGGCAGAATCTGGCAAACTCCCTGTGGTGTACCCAATATGCCAAATACCAGTAACAATGATGGGTCTCATTCTCCTAAACCTGAAAGAGCCTTGAATATGGCACTTTTTAAAATCTCAGGGTAGGATGAAGGAGACGTTACTGGTGCCTGCTCAATGCAATTGATGAACAACAGGATGATCGTGATCATGATCGTGATTTACTAAATGTATGAAGAAATTAAAATAAACAAATTTATAAAAGTATATGTTATGTTTTAATTTACTAAGAAAATAATTTTCCAAAGCATTTACAAAAAGCATTAGATTTTCAGATATATTTTCTTTCCAAACCGATTGTTTATTTTATTTTTTTAATGGAAGGCTTGATCTTTGATCTTATATAGTAGAAAAAAAGGAAAAGTAGATATTCATTATCAGCAGGACTACTACCAAATAAGTATTGCAATTCATTGTTGATAAGCACACTATTCTTGACAGAGCCTGCTCTTGAAGGGTTGATCAACTGCAAAATGATCTCATTTACATATCAGATATAGAGAAGTAAATAAAAAAGTGGTGAGTAAACTAGATAAAACCAATGTACTGGAGATAGGGGTTCAAGAGATCAAAGTGAAGAAGGTCTCTCGTAGATTGTGGGAGAGGAATATTTGCATGTTGCTGGTGGTGTTTTGGGCACGGTCAAAGATAGTTTGAATAGGTACAAAGTTGTATGTAGATTGAGGGATGGGTACTCTATCATTGTATAACTGAAACTCAAGCACAAAAATTTGTAAGTCTACAACTGTATCTCATGGTGTTTCACTAATAAAAATTAAAAAAAATAAAACTAACTCTTGTAAACAACTACCTTTTATTTTTATTAAAAAAATCAAATATATACCTATATGTTTTTACCCTTAGTATCAGTCTTATGTTTCCATATACACAGCAACTGATCTCTTTACCTCTTTCAGAGATCATTTTAAACATTTATTCAATTATGTGTTTCCATTGTCAATCTAAATCAGGTGACCTATCTTTTTTATAAGTAAAGGGTTTTTTTTTTTACTTATCATGAAATCTTTCTCAAAAGAATCTTTTAGATAATGTATTTTCCACCTGAATGCCTTTTCTGATACATCAACTGACTTAATATTGCCCATTATTTTAGCAAGTTGATACACAATACCTCAAGTCTTCTTTCTGCTTGATAGTCACTCTTGTTCATCACTTGGGAAATTATGTAGACTTTTTCTGCTAAGTAAAGTTAAAAATCTTCTCTAGATTCCCTGAATTTCTAGGGCATATTGGTAAGCAACAATTTTTGTTATAAGCAATTAGTTAATCTTTCTCAAAAAATATTATATTCTCTGGATACCATCAATGTTATATCACAATTTTTACTCATTTTACCCTTAGTAATAGAAGATGTACATAAATATGTTTACTGGTTCACTGATAGAAGTTTCAGATTTTGGAAACTAAACTGCGACATGGTCCAGGATTCCTTCAAATGATTATTGATTGATCCCTGTTTCTTCACAAGTGCCCAAGAAGTTTCTCATTGGGGATTTCAAATGTTATTGTTGTCTCCTCTTATCAGGTAATATTTTCTCAATAAATTTATAACTCGCTGAAAATGGCAGTTATATTATGTGCTACAGGTGGTATTTTGTGTGATACATTGATCAATTCTTAAAATATTTTTTATTCTTTCCCTTTTAGAAGAAACCCAACAACATTTATTTAGTTTTAATTGATAAATATTGCACCTATATTTCCTGAAATATATCTGAGCTGGAAAAGCTAATGACATCCAGGGTTTCTGTTTAAAGAATTGGCTAGTCTCTGTGCTTCTTTATTGATGAAAATATTTTCCATTGCCTCTTATTTCTTGATGAAATAATGACACTATTGAAAGAACAAGAGTAAAAACATCTGGCAAAAGTATTAAATAATGTTAATGAAATTAAATAGCTTTTATTACTTCTAAGAGATATTTTATAGGATTAAGGAGTTTGGGCATTATATTGATGATTTTTAAAGATCATCCTTTAAAAATAAGACTTTTTGCAAATTCTATGCTGTTATTTTATCTTTAGTATGGACATAGATTTCTTGCACCTCATTTCTAATATACATAAGTCACCATGCTTAATTTAGAGCGTATTCCAGGAACCATTTTACTGCACGCAAATGTGTCTTTAAACAGTAGATGATATAGTGTTTTATACCCCATGCCCTTATGTGATCTAATCCTAAAGGTCAAATTCTAAAGCATTCCCATTTGATCAAAACTTTATTTATGAAATAGCTATTTTTTCAAAAAAAACTTTTGTTCAAAATCTATGATGTTCTAACCTCATTTATTTAAATATCACTGTGATTAATGATCCACTTGCAAATCTCCAGTATTTGTACGTATTTTCTCTAAAATATATAAATGGAGCCAATTATTCTTCATAGTTTATGTGTACACTGAACTTTAATATAAATTGTAAAAGTTCTATTACACTCCAGCTGAAAATGTCACATAATCAGGTCTAACAATTGTAAGGGATTGTAAAAATAAATTCCTTGATTCAGTTTATCACAGACACTGATTGAGGTGTTTTTTAAATAAAATTGAAATTCTATATCACAGCAATGGAGTATATAAAATAAAATATATAAATACATCAAGAAATATACATAAATAAAAGCATTCCAATTTAAATTTTAAGCTAAAAAGAAACTAAAGCATGTAATGATATTTTTTACTAATTAAAGAAGAGCCAGAGCAGTAAGACAGATGTAGGGTACTTGTCTTGAACGTAACCAACCTGTTTTCAATCCCCAGAACTATGTAGGTGCCCCAAACTCTGCCAAGAGTGATGACTTAGTGCAGAGCCACAAGTGAACCTTGAGCACCTCAGATATAAACTGAAAACAAATAAACAGAAAAATAAATTAGGGGCTAGAACGATAGTACAGTGGGTAGGGCTTTTGCCTTGCACAAAGCAGACTTGGATTTTATTCCCCGAATCCCATGTGGTTCCCCGAGCACCGCCAGGAGTAACTCCTGAGTACAAAGTCAGGAGTAACCACTGTGCATTGCTGGGTGTGACCCAAAAAGAAAAAAAAATAGTATGCTTGTCTTGCATGATGCCAGCCTGGGTTCAAGCCCTCGTCCCTAGTATGGTCACTGAAGCACCATCAGTAGTGATCACTGACTGCGGAACAAGGAATAAACCCTTTAGTTCTCTAAACCAAAAAGCAAACAAATAAATAATGTAATAAAACTAATTCTAAATAAGTGCTGATATTTAAAAACCTGACTATTAAGAAAGCCTACAAATTAGTCTATAATTTTAATCAAATTTACCATCACGGTCACAGTATCACGGCCATCCCATTTTTCTTTGATTTACTTGAGCGGGCACCAGTAACGTCTCTATTTGCCCCAGCTCTGAGATTTTAGCAGTCTTTCCTTACTCGTCTTTCCCAATGATTGGAGGCTCTTTCAGGGTCAAGGGAATGAGACCTATTATAGTTACTGGTTTAGGCATATTGAATAGTCTCTGACTGTGCGAGCGGGAATACTCTTGGTAGCTTGCCAGGCTCTCTGAGAGACATATATAAGAGCGATAGCACAGCAGGTAGGGTGCTTGTCTTACATACAGCCTACCTGAGCCAACCCGGATTCTATTCCTCTGTCCTTGGAGATCCCGGCAAGTTACTGAGAGTATAGCGCCCCCATTGCAAAGCCTGGCAAGCTAACTGTGACATATTCGATATGCCAACAATAGTAACAAGTCTCACAATGGAGACGATACTGGTGCCCACTAGAGCAAATCGATGAACAATGGGAGGACAGTGCTACAGTGCTATATATATATATTATATAATATATAATATTATATAATATATATATAATTTGTTGCCTACTGTCTGAACTCCATAAAACATGGTGTAGTAATTATGGAAAATGTGTAGGAAGAGTTTTATGATGTGTCCGGACAGCAGCCTCGAATGTGGCAGCGATTGCATAGTGGAGGTTGGCTGCCAGGGCTGGGTCCCCTGGGGAGGGGAGGGCTCTTGCCTGTCCCCCTCTGGGGTGCCCTGAGTGAAAAGAGCCTGGTGAGGAGTCCAGACTCCGGACAAATTTAGCATAATTTATTAAAAATATAAGAATATCTCAAAATGCATCAATAAATATACCCATAGTTATAGATCTGTAAATAATTAATTTTTATAGTATTTCAAGTTTTTTACATTTTTTACATAAATTAGGTAGTAAATGTTTCAATATATGCATATATGTAGCTATACAGTTTATAGTTCTCAAAGGAAGGTATTAGGCTAAGTAAATATTAAAAGGCAATTAAATGTATTTCCTTAGATTCACACTTGGCAAAAATAAACTTCAAAATCATCAGAGATCTAAATTGAGAACAACAATAATTTAAGAGTCTGAATAAAAGAGTTAAAGTATTTACCTTGCATGTGGCTGAATCCCGTCAAATTTCAGGGTACCACATATGGTCCCTTGAACCTTGTCAAAAGTGATCAGTAAGTTAAAAGCAAGGGGTAAGTCTTGAGCATAGCTTTGCTTCATGCATTGCTAACCCATATTTGATATCAAATACTATCTTTGAGCATTACAAGTTGAAACTCCTGAGTGCAGAACCAGGATTAACCTCTGTGCATCAAAGGGTGTGGTCCAATTTTTTTAAGTTAAAAATGACAATGCTAAATCATGACAAACATATAGAGCAATTAGAACACTCACTTTTTTTTTCTAAAAGGAAAGCAAAATATATGATTTTGCTTTTGAGCTATCATTTGACTGTTGTAGTCAAGCAAACACTTATAATCTGTTGATCTCTTCTTAGGTATTGTTCCTAAAAAAATAGTGTGCTTACATAAAATTTGTACATAAATAATGATAGCTAATAATTCACAAATTCTAAATAATGAAAATATCCCAAATATCATTCGATAAATACATTGGTCAAAATGAATAGGTTATGCAAAATTTTCTAAATCTACACAGTGGAAAACAACTCAACTAAAATTAGTAATTGAACATCAATATGCTCAACAACAACTATTTTTCTGAGTAAAACTATACATGTTGTGAAGACTATGGGCTACATAGTGCATTTATAAGACGTCTCAAGAAATAATTAGTATCAGAAAACATAAAAATTCTCAAAAATTGAAATAAAAAGGCATTTTTACTAAATTTAAAGACTAAAATGAGAAAATGAAATTACATTATAGCAAAACAGCGTTTATAATTTAATATATATATGCAAATACATTCAAGAGATGGGGTTTTATCTTACATAACAAAAACTATTAAGCATGAAAACCAAGTTTGTTTACAAAATCAAACAGCTACCCAGTACTTTTTTAACGTATCTCTAAACTTGAACATTGGGGATACATACATGAGATATATTTGATACTTATAAATAAGTAGTATTGATAAGTAATATGCAACATTTCTATATGTTCAGCAATACAATATTTAAATATATACAGCAAATAGTAACATATTTGAAGAAACAACAGTAGCACAATAACAATAGTGAATTTCATTATCCTGAGTAATGAACACAGATGGACTGTGTCTCATTAGTCTTAGAAGTTCCAAGTTCTATACTCCCTTTCATCATGAATTATCATTATGATAGAAAGAGTTTAAATTGGTCCCTTTTGCAAGGGTAAGGTGATTTTATGCTTGAGATTTTAAGCTATTGAAATATTTGACATTTTCTTTCTATTCATTTTAATACTAGAATTAAAAAATACAAATATGACTTTTCTTTGCTATCTATTTGCATGTGCTTTACCTGAATAGTGTTGAACAGATAAAAGGAATAAAGTTTGTTTCAATTTTCAGCTGAACTAAAATATCAAAAGAATAACACCTTAAAGAATAACCTTAAATAGAATAGTGATGGAAACACTGTAGAAACAAAAAACACCTATATAAATATTGAGTAGAGGAAAGTTTTTTTTAACTAACTGAATTTAGCTTATTAGTAAATTGTTTGAAAGGCTTAATATATGTATCACCCTTTAAGTAGTATTGCAATAATAGGACATATTTGCATTTTATTGGTATTGGGGCATACTTCATAATACTCAGGGCTAACTTCTGGCTCTGTACTCAGTGATTTCTTCTGGCATCATTCAGGGGTCTTAAGTCCATATGTGGTGTCAGGAGCAAATCTGTATTGGCTGGATACAGAGTAAGCATCTTACATGCTATACTATCTCTTCAAAAAAGTATTTTTAATGCTTGTAATAAACACTGCAAATTTTCTCACCTTTCTGAATTTCCATTAAAAATTAACAATGCTGACTAAGTATTCCAAAGGAACATATATGCCATGGGAAAATAAATAAGCCCTTATATAAATATATTTACATTTTTCTACATAAAACATAAAAAAAAAGTTATGAGGCAAACCTTTTTTTGTTATTTAAAAGAAAATAATACTACAATTTTGTTACTTATTTCATATTTTTTTTTCTTTTTTTTTATTTATTTTTTTTTCCCCCTTTATTTTATTTTATTTTTTTTAAAGTTGTAGATTTACAATTTTTTGTGCTTTGGTTTCAATTATACAATGATCAGATACCCATCCCTCCACCAGTGCCCATTTTCCACCACCATGGATAATATCCCTCCCACCCCCATCCCCCCATCCCCCCGTCTCTGTGGCAGGGCAATCCCCTGTGTTCTCTCTCTCCTTTTGGGGGTTGTGGTCTGCAAAAGAGGCATTGAGTGGCAAACATGTTCAGTCCATAGTCTACTTTCGACATGCATCTCCCCTCCTGGGAGGATCCTCCAAACATCCTTTATTTGGTGCTCCCTTCTCTATCTGAATAGCCCTTTCCTCTAGGATACCCGGCTGGCCTCTAAGTTATGGAGTAATCCTCCTGGTGCTGATCTCAGCTATTCTTGGGTATTAATCTCATACTTTGTTACTTTATATCCCCCAGATGAATGCAATCTTTCTATGTCTATCCCTCTCTTTCTGACTCATTTCGCTTAGCATGATACTTTCCATATTGTACCACTTGTATGTAAATTTCATGACTTCATCTTTTCTAAGAGCAAAATAGTACTCCATTCAAGCATATTCCATGTTTTCTGTTAAACACCTATTTGGGCTCAGGAATATAGTAAAGAAGGGAAGGTGCTTGATTTACATATGCCAACTCCCCAGTATGTCACCATTAATGATCCTTGAAAAAGGAGTCATGAGTGAGCACTGAGCACCAGTGGGCTTGGTACACCCCCAAAACACAAGGAAACAAAACCTAAAGCAACTGTGTTGACTGAAAATACTGTATCTGATGTGATATAATTTATCCAAGGTCAAAATGTTTGGTAGGTTCTCAAAACTGAGTTTCTGATTATGTTTCTATAATCTAATAAAACAATGCTACAAATTTTTTACATAAATTTATATGTTCTATGAGTAATTATTTCATTACTGTAGAGATATACTATACATCACAATTGAAAGAAAGAAAAAAACAGACTGATACTTTAAAAATATCTACATTAAATCAAGAACAGTACCAAAAAGTTAAAATGAAATATTGCTATATTCCATGTTACATTCTTAAGGATATTATGCATAATAATTTTAGACAGGATTATAAATCATATTACAGAGATTAACTCTCTTCACCAATCATTCATTGTCTTAGAACATTCACTGACTGTGGATAAGATCTTTTGAGTCAAAAGACTTACTGTGTTATTATATAGATATATGAAGCCTACGCTCCCATAGAGGATAAGTTAGACGACAGACATTCCGTGTTACACAAGAGGATATTAGCATGACAAAATCTATATCAGTCTTGCTATTCATCTAAAATTCTATTACTTCATTATTAATTGCTTCAACTTAAATTTACTTGAGATGAACTTGACTTTCATGTCTACTGTGTCTATTTATTCCAGAGTGTTCTACCTGTCAGAATGAGAAAATCTGGTGATGTTATTTTGAAGAGAAGAAAATTTATATCTGCATGCTTGTCCTTTATAGGAACAAGTACAAATAATATAATCTTATTCACCCAGACAAAGACACACTACATGTGCAGTAATTATTCTTGTAATCATGTTCATAAAACAAATTATAAAAATACTTTAAATTCAATGGTGATATTTGATCTCTTTTTTTCTACTTTCCCTATTATAGATTTGTTTCAGTTTCGTTCTCCCCAAAATTAACAAAAATAAGTAAAGACATAGAATCTTAAATACTGTAAATCTTTTAGAAATCATAAAATCTAAATATTCACAAATTTTTACCTCTTGTTTTGCTAAACAGGGAATGGGAAGGAAACATAAAGCTTTTGCTAGTTGCCGAGTATAGAGTATAGTATTTACAGTTCTGCATCAGGGAACTTGGTAAATAATTACAGACAATTTGCAAAGTCAAGATGCATACGGCTGGATTTGCACTTACTTAAATTTCATTTTGAACTTGAAATAGCGCCAAAATGACCAATCAGGGAGAATTGGTGTGTATTTTCTCCCAGGGTAAGTGTAAATGCACACTAATATCTGGTTTAATTCACAGAAAAGTAGGTCTGCAGCATGGATAAACGCAGATAACATGACAAAGTCCAAGAAGACAACATTGAATCAGAGAGCAGACAGATACCTTTTCCAAGAATGAAACTTCACACACCCCCTTGAACAATCTGCTGCTCATAAAGATTTCTAAGGCACAGAACTTTCCAGTGTGTGCAGTAGCAAACACATTAAAATCTATTCTATTAGTGCTTGAATTATGGACGCAATAAACTATAAGGCATAAACTGGGGTAGGAGGGCTAGTGCCATCTTGGTATACTCTGTCTTGTTAAGAGAAGTCCTGGCTCATAGCATACTGAAATTCATTCTCCTTCTTAACAGAGCCTGAGGGAACGTTCTTGAGAGTACCTCAGTTGATCTCTAACAAGCTGACTGGAGCAGACATAATATCAAGAGTAAATAAACCAGGGCTGGAGCAATAAGGCAGGTAGGGTGTTTGCCTTGCACGCGTCCAACCTGGGTTCAATTTCCCGTATCCCACCACCGGGTGTGATCAAAAAAAAAAAAGAGCACATAAACCTAAAGAGGAATAGACTCAGCTCATAGGTGTGTCTTCCTATGGACAGCAGGTTAAATCACATCTTTACAGCAAGCAGGGACCCTGAGAACCTACCAAAGCATATCCACTCTGAAGGGGGCACTATTACCTATTTTTCTTTTTGCTGGCCCATCACCCTGTAAGACTCCGGGACTGGTTTCACCTACAAACAATAGTTGTATGACAGCCAAGTTATGTCGCAAGCATCTGTCAGAATTACTCAGGTACGAGACCTCCAGGGGAATCTCTACATACACGACTGAACCAACTTTGTGGCAGTTAGTTATTAGTTACTGCATAATTCCAGTTGCCACCCAGGCCCAGTTAATGCCATCCCCATAGTCATTGGTAGGCACTCACAACTGTGATTCAGTCAATGGCTGGCCAAGAAGACATAAACTTGTCTCCACAGTCAATGCTGGATATGTAAGACTACAGCATCATTGATTGTTACTCTGGTCTGCTCTACTTCATAACCAAAGCAGAGCCTGGAACTCTCATGACAAATTCTAGGTATTTATGCCTGATAAATTCACCTATAACAACTCTGTCAGGGCCAGGCACTCATGATAATTGAACATCAGCTACCACTTAGGGTTCCTGAAACACACACACTTTCCCACCTTCCCAGGTCCACATGAGGTACAGATACAGTGAGAAGTTAGGTTAATCCTCACTGATGGATCCCTGCAAAAGCCTCAGAAGTTTTTAATCAATAGAGCATGTCAGCTTTGCGAAGAGGATTTTAAAACAACAGCTCCAATTGTGCTCATTGAAATGAGAATATCTCTGATATAATATTTTGAGGAAGACCTAGAAACTATGATAAATTTTCAAACATATTCATGGAGCTAAGTGCATTAGCTTAATTAAAAAAAAAACAGTACGAGGTTCAAGAAAGGATATAAGAAACCAATAAACAAATTGATGCTCTCATGTACAAAGTAGTTAAAACCAACCATCTAAATGCCTGAAAAATAAGAAATTGTTTAAAATATTATGGATATTATAAGAACTTTAATGGACAGCATCAACAGGGACAGATTCCCTTCATGGGGCTTCCAGAAATAAAAAAAAAAGATAAAGGGTTCAAGCATGTGTGGGATCATCCAAACTTTGTCTTTATCCTTATGATCAATTTTTGCTTACTATAAATCTCTCCAACCTCATCCATGTTGTTAAAAAGACAATGTATTATATTTTCTTACTTAGTGTGTCCAGAACTGCTATTACTTTTTTGACCCCCCAAGTTGAGAAAGTATGGGAAAGATTCAATATCTCTAAATATTATAACACAATTACACCCATCAACTTCCCCTGGCGCTGTGTAATCCCATCAACAGCCAAGATCCAGAGACTTATATAAAACCAACCTCCCAGAAGAGAACAATGCAGAGTCTCCTACCCCTGCTCCTGGCTGTCCTCACCAGGGCCCTTTGGAGGGGGGCCGGTTGAGTGTCCCTCCCTACCCTGAGTAGACCTCTGGCAGCTGAAGACCTCCAGAAGCAGCCACAGACATGCTTAAGACCACTCTCCACACTCTCAGATGAGCCTCCCACAGGAAGGAACCGGTAGAGATCTTCAAGCCTCCTGGGATCAGGACTGGGCCTCCTCCACCCAGATCCCCCACCTTCCAGTAGCTAGACAGTTACACCCACCAATTGCCCCTGGTGCCGTGTAATCCCATCAACGGCCAAGATCTAGAGACTATAAAAACAAGCTCCCAGAACACGACTTCTTATCGTCTAGTTCTCGTTCTCAGAGAACCCGGCAGGCTACTGAGAGTATTCTGCCCATACGGCAGAATCTGGCAAGCTCCCAGTGGCGTATTCAATATGCCAAACCCCAGTAACAATGATGGTCTCATTCCCCTGACCCTGAAAGGGTCTCCAACGTGACACCTGCCAAATTCTCAGGGCCAGGACGAGTGGAGACATTACTGGTGCCTGCTTGAGGAAATCAATGAACAACGGGATGACACAGTGATACAGTGATACAGTGATATAACACATCTCCCCTCATAGTTCTCACGCTGATGTGAAGCCACTGGTGGTTCTAGTTGTATATAGATTGCATTAATGACCACTGTTGCAATCTTAAATAACTGTTATTTTCACATGATTAAGTTTTTAGAGTTTCATACTTAAAAATCTGCTGGGTTCTTTCTGCCAAATAGTGAAAATCATCAAATATTTCACAAAAAAGGGAAAGTACAAAAAAGGAAATTAAGTCAACAAAAGCATAAGTTGAAAGATATCTTTTTTCAACTTATTCCTGGAAGATATCCAATCACTGAATATATCCTGCAGTCAGGCACAGAAGTTACTACATATGAAATGCCACTACATGCAAATACTCTAGAAATTGGACTGGAGTGAGAGCGCAGCAGGTAGGGCATTTTCCTTGCACGCAGCCAACATGGCTGACCTGAGTTCGATTCCTCCACCCCTCCTAGAGAGCCCAGCAAGCTACCAAGAGCATCTCGCCCACATGGCAAAGCCTGGACAGCTACCTGTGACGTATTCAATATGCCAAACACAGTAACAAGTCTCACAATGTTACGGGGCCCGCTCGAGCAAATTGAATAATGGGAGGACAGTGACAGTTACAGTGACTCTAGAAATTGCCTGATGATCAGCAACTCTGTTCAGAGTTACCACATATTAAAATAATTTATTCACACTGGATACCAGAAAGATTTTCACTTTTGATCCTAAAGTCATGTTGTGTGTCAATCCCTCTCTATAGGAAAGGATATTGTCCGATGTCTCCTATGTTCCTTTCTTTCTGAGTGTAGCATATCTGTCACTGTCACTGTCACTGTCACTGTCCTCCCGTTGTTCATTGATTTGCTCGAGCGGGCCCAGTAATGTCTCCATTGGAGACTTTGTTGTTACTGTGTTTGGCATATCCAATACGTCACGGAGAGCTTGCCAGGCTCTGCCGTGTGGGCGAGATACTCTCAATAGCTTGCCGGGCTCCCCGAGAGGGGCGGAGGAATCGAACTCGGGTCGGCCATGTTGGCCGCTTGTAAGGCAAATGCCCTACCCGCTATGCTATCGCTCCAGCCCTCTCTTACCTGGGGTCTCTGCTCCCCTACCTGCTGCCCAGCCCCTTCCAGAGATGGAGAAACTCCCGGCCCAGAAACTCCTGGCCCCAGGGTGGGGCAGGGGCGGGGCAGTGACCAGCCACTGAGAGGGGAACTCCAAGGCCTCCTGGAGCTGGGAGCAGGGAAGCCCCCAGGCTGCCCCAGGATCCTGCCTGCCACTGCCCTGGTCACACCCCTGCATAATAGTACAATGAAAATATTTGTGCAGACATCTCTAATGAGCACTTTTACCCACATGTATTTTTTTCCCACATGGATCTCTAGGGTAAAATTGCTTAAACATATGGTAGTTCCATTTTTGTATTTTGGTGGAAATATTCATAGTGCTTTCCTTTGGGACTGGACTAAAACTCCCCATGGCTTCCTTGTTTCTTCACATCTGTGCTGTCACTTGTTCTTCCTACGTTTAGATTATAGCTTATGTACAGTATAAGCTGTGAGAAGTACCTCGTGGTTATTTTGATTGTATTTCCCTATAAGAAGTGATATGGAACATAGTTTTTTTAGGTGCCTGGATTCTCTTGGGATTGGTAAATACTGTTTTGAGTATGTTAGACTATACAAGTGAATATCCTATGTAACAAAACATTTTTTTTCTTGAGGCTCATTTTAACAATTCTTATATTTATTGTGATAAAGAAAATTTAGAGATCATGACCCATATATGTCCTTATACTCAAAACTTATTATTTAAATAGAAATCTGTTTTCTTATAAAATTGATTCATAATATATAAAGTACTATAGGAGAATTAAAGAAAAAATAGTATATATACCATCATGTAAGGATTCCTAAGGGACATTACTCCTGAGTTATATTTGGAAAATAAATACACCCATATTTGTATAAATAGAAAACTCTACTAGACCTCCAGAACCAGCCACCACCATGCTGAGACCACTCTCCACACACATGAAGGTACCGGCAGAGGAACAAAGGCACGCGGGTCCCGGGGCTGAGATCTCCAAGCCTGCTCTGATCGGGACTGAGCATCCTCCACCCAGATCCTCCAAATTCCAGTAGGCAGGGGTCACACCCACCAACTGGCCCGCTGGTGCCGTGTAATCCCATCAATGGCCAAGACCCAGAGACTATAAAACTCAGCTCCCGGAAGCGCGTGGCCTCAAATTGCGCGACACCTTTTAGCTCATTCTTACTTTCAACAAAATGGCAGGCTACCGAATGTAACCTGCCCACACGGCAGAGTCTGGCAAACTCCCCGTGGCATACCCAATATGCCAAATACCAGTAACAATGATGGGTCTCATTCTCCTAACTCTGAAAGAGCCTTTAATGTGGCACTTTTTAAAAAATCTCAGGGCTAGGATGAAGGAGACGTTACTGGGGCCTGCTCAAAGCAATCGACGAACAACACGATGGTCGTGATCGTGATCGTATAAATAGAAAAATAGAAATTTCAACAACTAAATAATAGATGATCTTGACTTCTAAATATTCCAGAAATGTCCATTCATTCTTTATTTTATGTCTAAATAGTCTCAGCTTCATTCTAATGAAACCAATTATAATGTCTACTTGAGTACTACTTTATGTCTACTATGTCTACTTTAGTACTTTTATGATGTACAATCACTATCTTAAACTATGCTATTAATGCCACAATGTTTTTTAAATACAAGTAACTAAATGACTCATAAATTTTTGATAACTTCATAAAAATTTTCAAAAAATTTATTCCATGTGTTTTATTGTTATATGTTAGAGTCAAATAAAAGTACACTTATGTCTGTGAATCAATTTCTGATTATATTAATTTAACACATTTAACATATAGTGTTAACTCCCATCAAGAAAAGTATTTTATTGATAATGTTCTTTCACTATTCAAAGTTTTTAACTAACAGATTTTATACTTACTTGACTAGCTTAAGGTATAAGTCACTCTTGCAGCTTTGTGAATAATAAATGTATATTTATAATGCCAAAATTACTAAAACAAGAAGTTATAAATTCCTCCATAAAGTAATAAAATTTTTACTCATAAATTTAATAATTAAAATCATACTTTAGGAAATTACTATTACAATTGCATAACCATATGTTTATCTAATATCATGACCAAATTTCTTGACATGTTTTGAATAAAACCATAAAACAATTTGCTTTACAACAGATTGCCTTGTATATTAGCTTTGACTGTTACTATCCATTTTAAAGATACTTCATGGACTAAAATGATAATAACTTTGAGAAGTTTACAAAATGAATGATCTAGAACCTAAAAAAATCTCAGCATAACTGCTCATTTCACAAGTTGCTGCTGAAAACTTCTCTTAATTATATGAGACATTCTCAGGAATTAAACTTTAGAGAAAAAACAAAGAAGAACGCCAAATCTGTCTTTTTTGTTTGTGTTGTTCTTTTTAGTATTTTCACTATTTGATAAGAAGGCCAAAGAAAATTGTTTAGTTTAAGTTATAACTGAATATGTTCCTATTCACCTTAGTCTAAATTCTAGTAATCTAGCCAGTTTAATATCCTGTTTCGTTAATCTGAATTCTTTTTTGAATGATATATACATCCGATCATTGGTTTTATAGCAGTTTGAATTGCTTAATAATGATGAAAAATGTAGAATGGCACAAAATAAAGTTTCTTCAGAGACTCAGGTACTGGTGTTGAATCAATAGTATAGCATATAGGACTTTTATTTTGGATCAATTATACTGCCAACCCAGATTGATCACCTGCATACTATATGGTCCCCAAAAACTTACCAAGTGTAATCCCTGATCACATAGCCAGGAATAAGTCCTGAGAACCCTGGTTGTGATTTAAATTTTTTTAAATAATAATAATATTAATAATAATCCTCCAGAGGTCTAGATTACTACTTTCTAAATTGCCTCAATTCATCATCTAAAAAATAGTATAAATTTGTGCATATGAACATATAATTTGTTCATGAACATGTATTTATGTATACAGTGATGCCATATTTATATACATTATACATTTTATGACAGATGTGCCCTAAATATTTAGTATAGTAATCTTTTGTTTCCTCCCCATAAATAATTTTCAATATTGATATTTCCACATATAATCATTATAAGTATGATGAACACTATTATTTTTTAATAATAAAATGATTTATGGATGTGAGATAATAATAAAAGGGCTACGGTAGGATAACATTGGTTTGTCCTTTCTCCCTGGCCGCAGGGAACTTAGGTTTATTAGGTTACACCCATCATAGTACTCCCGAGGCACTCTCATTCCTCCCATTCCCATTCTTCTTTATCTTTAATCTCTTCTCTGTGCTCTCTTCCCCAACAAGTTAATCACCATTTTCCCCTAAACAATACCTGTGACTTGTAAAGTCAAAATACTCAGAAATCTCTGGATTTGCATTTGTAAGTGAAATATTATTTTTCTCCTTCCCTTATGTTCTTTGCATATTTTACTTCAGAGCAATGCCATTTTTGTATAGATATGGGAAGACAGTTAATGCTATGCTTTTGTAACTTGGGAGTTGACTGACTCCCGATAATATTACTCATGGGCATCTGCTCTCTCAGTTTAAGCCTCAGTTGCCCTTAGTTCCTATCACCCCCAAAGCAGGGTCCTGATGAGGGATTGGATGGACCCAGGGTAAGCTGTGAGCTACACTGGCATCGAAACAGGCCAGGTCAAGTATCATAATACTTAACTATAAATTAAGAACATGGTCATGGACAAATTCTGTCATGATCCAAAGAGTAACAAGTGAATTAGGAACACGCTAGGCTTAGGAAAGACTAATCTGTCCTGGGCACTCATGTCTGGGATCTATAGTGAGATGCCCGCAGGAGAGCCACCCTAGAAACTTAAGGTATCTCTCACTGTGTCCATACAAAATGAATAATATTAAGAAGTAATCCCTTCTTAATATTATTAAGAATTCCTTCTTAATATCATTCAATTATCCATTATTCAAGTAGAAGATGAATGTTAAATGGTTGTAGGACTAAGGCATGGAGAAACATACCCCTAGGTGCCATTTGGCCCTTGAGCAGATCTCTTGGCTGCTGGAGTTCCTCTAAAGGAAGGGCTTTCATATGTTGATTGTGCTATATGAGCTGGGTGTAGTTGCTAACCCCAAAGCTTGGAGGACTCCAGACCAAGGCTGTGAGAAAGAGTGCAGAAAGATATGATGGGGGACAGGAGGAGATGAGAATGAGGGGCAGTGTGAGACTGGAATGGGGAGCTTAGTGAGACTGGAACAGGCAAGCAGGGAGAATGGATTAACAGCAGCTGATCACCTACCAGCCTTGTGGCCTTCTCCCTTCCTTCATTGTGTCTGTTGGCAGAGGCTACATGCCGGGCTGGGGGAGCGGCACATGGCCACTGAACACAGGCAGTGGGCGAGAGAGAACACTGCCTCCAATCACTCATTTATTTTATGATCACACAGGCTATGCAGAATAAATTTTAAAGAAAATGATCTTTCAAAGGCATAGAAAAAATGGCAGCTTTATTCTGGAAATAATACAAATAATGTTTTATGAAACGTAATTTATATCTACTTTGCCAATATTTCTGTTGAAGTTGGTTTATTTTACACTATATTTTTTCTTAGTTTTCACCTGTTTGACATGTCGAAAATATGTGAAATATACTAATGCAAGCATGGTCAAATAGAGAAATGAAATGGGGTTGGTACTTTTTCTTCTTTCAACTTTTCAGTAATAAAATCATATTTTGATTCTTCAAAATATTATATTGAATATTATTCAATACACATTATTTTATTCTGTATAATAACATATCCTATGTATAAAATATAACAAAATTTGTTGCAAGAAGTAACACATTTTATTCAATAAAGCTACAATAGGTGATTAAAATATTCCAAAATATCTTAGCATGTTTCTTTCTTAATATATGTTTTGGTATGTATTAATCAAAATGCAATTAAACTTCTACTTGGTAATTATTTCTTAAGGAGTTCCCTTATGTAAATACTTTAGGAGGTATGCAAATATTTCTGAATAACATTTTTTACTAGTAATTATCAACTCACTAAAGAATTTATATATGAGTTCTATTGCAAAATAGAAGAATCATATTTATTGAAAATTATTGCCTTGTAGTACATTAAGAGTGCATTAGATAGCATTTACTAAAAGTCATTTTATGTAATTGAATCTCAATTTGTATATGCCTACTATTTATGAATATTTTAACATTATACATCATAAGTAAACATGCCATTAGTGTAATAAATTATTCATACAGATTAAATAGCAACATTGGAAAAGTACTTCATCGTAATCTTAATGAAGACAAGAAAATTAGTTAAACTAGACTCTTGTTCAAAAGTAGCCTCACATGACATGTACACAATTAACTACATTTGTGGGTAATTTTTCTACTATACTTTTCTTTGCTTTTCATCACTGACATTTCACCTATTATCATTGTTATCTGTTCATCTGTCTTTGATTGCATCATGCTGCTATTCTGTGCAGTGAAACAATAATAAGATCCTTGCAATACTATGTAATTGGTGGGGGCAGACGGGTGGGATGGAGCTTTTTGCCCAACTCAGCTGAGTTGAGTGCTTGCTCCTTGCTCTGTGCTCAGGGGTCACTCCTGGCAGTACTCCAGGGTCAATATAGACATTCAGGGATGGAATCTGGGTCAACTGTTCACAAAACAAGTACCTTGCTCAGTAATCTCTTTCTCTCTCTCTCTCTCATGTTGTATGTTTATTTTTTGATTCTTCATCAAACTAATTATTCAATCATGTCAAATCGTTATTGGCAAATTTTTACAAGTGTGAATTTTCTATGATATTGTTAACATGGTGGCTAAATGTTTAATCATTATAAAATTGTAATATTGTAATAAACACATAACTAATTATAATTTTATCTGGCTTTCCATCTCTACCTATTAACAGCTGTATGTAAAATTGTAAGAAAGTGTTAGAATCCCTTAACAAGGCAATTTGACTAATAGTGATAGTGATAGTGATTTAAATTATTGTCATTTTCTATAAAAGTGCTATCTTATTCTGATAGATTCATTACTCCATACCCACTCTTACTTTCATAAAATTGTTGATTTTTCCCTTTGCATAAACTTAACATTTTATTGTTGTATACATTATATATGTACTCACATTCATCTATGTATATATTTATGAACTTTTATTTATTTAGCTTTCTTACTCATGCTTTGACCCATTTGAACAAATAACATTATTCAAACTAAAGACCAAGCATTCCTCAGCACAGATAATTCTCTGCAGCTAAAAATGTTTTTAAGAAATCAAAGATAGTTTATTATTCTTACATATCCTTTAGTCATGTAACTGTCCTTATTTTAATCATTATCGCTGTCACTGTCCTCCCATTGTTCATTGATTTTCTCGAGCGGGCACAGTAACGTCTCCATTGTGAGACTTTATTGTTACTGTGTTTGGCATATCGAATATGTCACGGGGAGCTTGCCAGGCTTTGCTGTGCAGGTGAGATATTATATTTCTTAATTAATGAAAACACCTTAATATTAAGAAATGAGTTTTCTCTTTTTTTAGACACTTTATCTTAAGCTGTATAAATAGTTAAATGAATGGCATTTTCAAATTATCACAGAAATCAGGGGACTCTATAAAGAATGAAAACAGTAAGTTTTATGTTAAACAATTATTTTTGCTGTAACATATGATCTATGCGTTTATGCATTACATGCATCTGTTTGCATCCGTAATCTCAAAAATAATTTAATGAATCCATAAAGAGATAATGCCACCTACCTTTACTTCTTTCAACAATAAATTTATTTATTCTATTTCAGTCTTGTTAAATCTCAGCTATTTATTAAGTAAAACAAAAATATGTTATCACTGGGGAGACAGTAAAATGAGCAGTGGGTAAGGCACCTGCCTTGAAGAGGGTCAGTCAGGGTTTGATTCCCAGCACTGTTCACAGTACCCCAGACAATCTCAGTAGTGGTTCCTGAGCAAAGAGCCAGGAGTCAGCCCTGAGCACAAGCAGTGTGATCCTCAACCACAAAACAATAAATTAGATTTTTAAATGTTCCTCATTCTGTAATAACCATTAATACAACTTTCAATCTTGAAAACTAAAATCCATGATACTAATATTTCCTTTATCTCATTTCCTTTTTTTTTTTTTAATTTTTTCCCTACCTGTACTCAGAGCACAGAAATTCAAATTATTCCTATTCTTTCTACTAAGACCTCATAATTTCAGCTATCCATATGTGGTTTTAGAAATATCTGTAGCTACTTGAAGAAATTTGACAACACTTTAAAAAATTTCTCATTTTACTGTGGCAAAAGTACTCTTATCTTAAGGTAAATTAATCTGGCAACCACAATAGATTGCTTCTCCTACCCTGGAAAGATATGAACTCCTTTCTCTTGTATATCAAATTACTGTATTTGTCCTATTAAATCAATTTTAAATGACATTTATAAGGAAAGTTCTCATTAATTCTCTGATAGAAAATAAAGTGTTGAGGAAAGGTCAAATGGACAACAATTCTCTTGGGATCATTTTTACTTTGGAATTCTCATCAGCAAACACACACATATATATAAATACAATTTAACAACATACTATAATTAATTTGTCATAAATGACTGACTGTGTTCTCTAGTGATCAAAAGCAATGAAAGTGAATTATGTTTTTTTATTAAAAATTTTTTTAATAGTGAGACATCATGAGGTACAGTTGCAGACTTACACATTTGTGTGCTTGGGTTTCAATTATATAATGATCAAATACCATCCCTCCACCAGTGCCCACTTCCCACCACCACGCATCCCAGTATCCCTCCCACCCCCCCCCCCATCTCCCCCATCTCACCCTGTCTCTGTGGCAGGGCATTCCCCTCTGTTCTCTCTCTCCTTTTGGGTGTTGTGGTTTGCAAAAGAAACATTGAGTGGCAATCATGTTTGGTCTATAGTCTACTTTCAGCATTCTTCTCCCATCCTGGGAGGGTCCTCCCAACACCTTTATTTGGTGTTCCCCTCTTTATCTGAGCTCCCTTTTCCCTAGTATGTGTGGTTGGCCTCCAAGCCATGGAGTAAAATTCCTGGTACTAATCTCAGCCATTCTTGGGTGTTAGTTTCCTATTTTGTTACTTTATGTTCCCCAGATGAATGCAATCTTTCTATGTCTGTCCCTTTCTTTCTGAGTCATTTCACTTAACATGTTTCTTTACATGTAGTACCACTTGTATGTGAATTTTGTGACTTCGTCTTTTCTAACAGCTACATACTACTCCATTGTGTAAATGTACCAAAGTTTCTTTAACCAGTCATCTGTTCTCGGGCACTCAGGTTTTTTCCAGATTCTGGCTATTGTAAAGAGTGCTGCAATAAACAGGCAATTGCAGATGTCACTTTGACTATAATTTTTTGCCTCTCTGGGATATATTCCCAGGAGTGGTATTGCTGGGTCAAATGGGAGCTCAATTTCTAATTTTTTGAGAATTGTTCATACTGTTTTCCAAAAGGGCTGAACCAGTCGGCATTCCCACCAACAGTGAAGGTGGGTCCCTTTCTTGCCACATCCACGCCAGCACTGGTTACTTTTGTTCTTTTGGATGTGGGCCAGTCTATGAGGTGTGAGATGGTATCTCATTGTGGTTTTGATCTGCATCTCCCTGATGATTAATGATGTGGAACATTTTCTCATGTGCCTTTTAGCCATTCGGATTTCTTCTTTGTCAAAGTTTCTATTCATTTCATCTCCCCAGTTTTTTGATGGGGTTGAATGTTTTCTTTTTGTGGAGTTGAATCAGTACTTTGTATATCCTTGAAATTAACCCCTTATCAGATGTGTAGTTGGCGAATATCCTTTCCCATTCTGTAGACTGTCTTTGTATTTTGGTCATTGTTTCTTTTGAGGTGCAGAATCTTCTTAGTTTAAGATAGTCCCATTTGTCTATCTCTATTTTCACTTGCTTGACCAGCGGTGTGACATATTTGAAGACACCATTAGCTTCTATGTCATGAAGGGTTTTGCCAACTTTTTCTTCAATGTACCTTATACATTCCGGTCTGATGTTGAGGTCTTTAATCTACTTAGATCTTACTTTTGTACATGGAGTTAGACAGAGATCTGAGCCCATTTTTTTGCATGTAGCCGTCCAGTTTTGCCAGCATAATTTGTTAAAGAGGCTTTCCCTGCTCCACTTCACTTTCCTTGCCTCCTTATCGAAGATTAGGTGCTCTTATGCTTGGGGGGAGATGTCAGTATTTATGTTTTATAGTGTCCTAAAGCAATTACTATAATACAATGATTTTTCTTTGCTTAAAGAATAGATGAATGCAAACCTGGCTGAAAAAATAAATATTATTTGAAAACCAAAATATCAATATAACTGAAAGAATGAGCATACTAATATAATAATGATTCACTTGTAACTGAAGAAAAAAATGCTTTGGTTTCATTCTATATTTATCATTGAACACTGGATAAAGGCATTTATACATTTTAAGTACTAACACGGACAATTTTTTTAACTTCTAGATTTTATTTTCAAAAACCCAAATAGAATCACCTGGTACATGTATTAGATGTGATGTTTATATTATAACCACTGAAAATTTCACTCTTCTTCATGCATTTTAGTCATTTTGTTGTTGTTGTTGTTGTTGTTGTTGTTGTTGTTTTTCTTATTTGTTTGAGTCAACGTGGTGGTTCTCAGGGCTTACTCTTAACTCTGTTCTCAGGGATCATCTATGGGGCTTAGAGGGCCCTAGAATGTACCAGGTTTGAATGTAGGTTAACCACACTCAAGACAAGCTCTGTACCATTGTTCTATCTCACCAGCCTCACGTAGTTATATTCTATGAACCTATAACTATTGTATTATAAGTAATCATGCAGAATGTAACACTTTATATATCACAGGTTGGAGGAACCTACTATTTCAGTGGTGGGCTGGAGCGATAGCACAGCGGTAGGGCGTTTGCCTTGCACGCAGCCAATATGGCCGACCTGAGTTCAATTCCTCCGCCCCTCTCGGAGAGCCCGGCAAGCTACCGAGAGTATCTCGCCCACACGGCAGAGCCTGGCAAGCCACCCGTGATGTATTTGATATGCCAAACATAGTAACAACAAAATCTCCAATGGAGACGTTACTGGGCCCGCTCAAGCAAATAACTAAATAGGAACTAGAAAAAGAAAAAAGTGTGACCTGTTTCTCCAAAGTTACTTGCTCTAAAGTTGTTCAATCTACTGTTGGCTCTATTTTCTTCAGAAAGATGAAACATATTTTATTATTATTAATAATTATAATTCTTATTAAAACAGCCACTTAATCACTTAATCACTTAACTTCCCGTTAGTCGTTGATTTGCTCGAGCGGGCGCCAGTAACGTCTCCATTTGTCCCTGTCGCGTGCTAGTGTAGCCCAATGGCATCTCTTCGCTCCGGGAACATGGAGGGCCTCAAACCGATCGTTCATGACCTTGACAAAGAAGTCTGACCATCTGGTAGGTGGGCGGCCACGCGGTCTCTTGACATCCCGTGGAATCCAATCAGTAACAGCTCTAGTCCAACGGTCGTCTTTAAATCTCATTACGTGACCAGCCCATCTGATTTTCGACACCTTGGCAAATGAGACAGCGTCCCTGATCCTTGATCGTCGACGGATGTCAGAACTCCGGATTCGTTCTCTCATTTGAGTGAAACGTGATATTCCAAGCATAGCTCTTTCTATTCTTCTTTGGGAGACCTGAATGGCGTTCTCATCTTGTTTGCGTAGGGCCCAGGTCTCTGAGGCATATGTTAATGCAGGAAGAACAGTGGAATCAAAGAGATGTGCCCGGAGCCGGAGGTTCTTCGTCCTCTTAGCTATAAATTCTTCGACGTTCTTGAAGGCGTTCCAAGCCGCTCTCTTCCTCCTGCGCAGCTCGGGTGCCAGGTCATTTGTCATGTTGACCTCTCGACCTAGGTACACATAGCTGTTGCATTCGGAGATGGTCGTTCCATTGAGAGCGAATGGGGCGTCAGGAACAAGGCTGTTTCTCATAAACATTGTCTTCGTAAGATTCAGCTGTAGTCCTACCTTTCCATACTCACGGTCAAAGTCGGCCAGCATTTGTGCCGCTTGGCTGATGTTTGGTGTTATTAAAACAATGTCATCAGCAAAGCGGAGGTGGTGTAGTTGCCGAACATCTATCTTCACTCCCATTCCTTCCCATTCCAGTCGTCGCATGATGTTCTCGAGGGTGGCACTGAAGAGTTTTGGTGAAATGGTATCACCCTGCCGCACCCCTCTCTTGACATCAACGATCACTTCTTTGTAGAATGGTGAGATCCTGGTAGTGAATCCGCAATACAGCTCACGGAGGATCCTGATGTATTGGGCTTGAATGCCCTGATTGGCTAGGGCTTCAATGACCGCTTCCGTCTCAACAGAATCAAAGGCCTTCTTTAAATCAATGAACGTTAAGCAGAGCGGCATCTTGAACTCCCGAGAAACCTCAATGAGTTTGGTCATCGTGTGGATATGGTCGATGGTGCTGAATCCTTTGCGGAACCCTGCTTGCTCGCATGGTTGTCCTTCATCTAGTGTTCTGCCAATCCTATTCAGGATGACTCGAGTGAACAACTTGTAGATGACAGACAATAGGCAGATCGGGCGATAGTTGCCAATGTCATGGATGTCTCCCTTCTTGAACAGTAGTACGGTCCTGCTGGTTTTCCATTGAGATGGAACCTTGCATTCAGACAGGTAGCGAGTGAAGAGCCGAGCCAGTGTATTGATGAGTACTGACGGCAGGTTCTTCAGGTGTTCAGGTCTGACCTTGTCTGGGCCGGGTGCTGTTTGCTTCTTTACTGACAAAATGGCGTGTCGGATTTCGGAAGGGAGAACGTTGGGAACGACATACCCATCCTGTGCAATTTGGTATGTCGGCAAGTGGACATGGCTATCGAAGAGATTTGAGTAGAAGTCATGGATAATCTTCTCCATTGCCGTTCTGGAGGATGTGATGGATCCATCAGGACGTCGGAGGGCAGTCATCTTGGTCTTATAGTTGGCGAAGGACAGGCGGGCGTTACGAATACTTTTCCCGGCTTCTGCCGCATCTACCAATACTTCTGCTCTTCTCTCTTTGAGGTCTTCCTTGATCGCATCTCTGCACTGCTTTGCAAGCTCGGACGTTAGCTTGCGGTTGCCTGAGGCATGCGCCAAACCACGCTGGCGAATTAGCTCAAGAGTTTTCGAAGATAGGCGACTTTTTGTGGCTATCTCTCTCTTGGCGTTCCTCGCACATTCATGGAGGTGCTGAACCAGTCGATCATATTCCTCGTCAATGTTGTCAACAATGGAATCTTCCCATGTTGCCGCAATAGTACCAAAGAGTTCCCAGTTGGTGGTCGTTCTGGGAGTTCTCTTTTTGAACTTTGCAGCCCTTTCTCCCCGCTCTGTGAAGTAGAATTTTGCACGAAGGAGACGGTGGTCCGATCCCGTTCGAAATTTTGGGACAACAGCGACATCAGTCAGGCAAAACCGTCGATTGAATATGATGTGGTCTATTTCGTTGTGGAATCGTCCACCGGGAGACTCCCATGTCCATCGTTTAGATTCTGCCTTCTGGAACTGTGAGTTACCATGAATGGTCTTGGTCGACATGATGAACTCAGACAGTCTCTCACCCTGTTCGTTCCATTCTAGGCCATGGGTTCCGATGTGAAGTTCTTCAGCTGATCTTCTCGGTCCTATCTTGGCATTAAAATCACCCACAATGATCTTGTAGAAGGTGTGGTCTTCTTTATAGAACTTATCTAGCTCCATGTAGAACTTCTCAATTTCTCTTTCATCATAATGAGATGTTGGTGCGTAGACAACGAAGATAGAAACTGCAGGCAGTGAGCCACATCTATTCAAATGTAAACGTCCGATTCGGGTTGTTAGGCATTCGAATGAATCAATGCTCTTGGCCAAGTTTGTGTTGACAAGGACACCGACGCCTCCAACACCTCTTTTATCGCATGTTCCGAGGAACAATTCTTCTCCAGTGTCGAAAACGGCATGGTGAGATTCGTGTCTTCTTGTCTCGGTCAGACCAATGATGTCGTACTTGATCATTCGCGCTTGTACCATCAGGTCCTCGATGGATGCATCTGATGCTAGCGTACGTGCATTGAAAGTACAGACGATCATTTTTGTCTTCCTTCGTTGTGGCAGCCTAGGTCGGCCTTGAGATTTTGTCGGCCTCTCCTTTCTCATCCTTCTCAGTGCTGCCATGTCGGTGAAGCCTTCAGGGTCAGGTGAATGAGACCAGTTGTAGTTACTGGTTTTGGCATATCGAATACACAGTGGATAGCTTGCCAGGCTCTTCCGTGCGGGCGGAATACTCTCGGTAGCTTGCCAGTCTTTCCGAGAGGTATAGAGGCTTTTGGGGTGACCTCTAATCGCACTCGTAGGTGTTACCATATTTGAACCCTATCAAATATGGTATGACAATTCCAGAAGACGGGTATTTAGTGTCTTATGATGTGTCGCGCGGCCGCAAGCGGCCGCGCGGGTCCGGAAAGCGTCCTGGAGTGTGGCGACGGCTGGGTAGTGGAAGTAGTGTCGAGAGTGGAAGTCTGCCAGTGGGGTATTTATCTGGGTAGGGTGGGTCTCCTGTGCACAATTCGATCCCTGGGTGGTTGATGGAAGCAGACAGGGCAGGGTAGGGTGGGGCTCCTGATTAGAATCCCTTTGTCACCTGTGGTGGTGGGAGCAAGCAGAGAAGCTCTGTCCCTGGGTCCGCCGAGCCTGGAGTCCAAGGTCTCAGAGAGTTCCGCTTACCTTGTTCTGTGGGTCTTCAGTTGTGCGTGGGTCTCGGCCGGAGCTGCCGCGCGGGTCCGGAAAGCGTCCTGGAGTGTGGCGACGGCTGGGTAGTGGAAGTAGTGTGTAACAGCCACATCATATATCAAATTGTCTTCAGTGTATGGGTGCAACATCTATGGGTAAAACTTTAAAGAGCTCAAGAGAGTTAATTAGATGTCTCTGATTTATAAATGGATGAATTAGGAAGATACTGTACTGATAAATCAGTAATAGACCTCTTATAAAGACCAAAACATTTTGACTCTCATCAGTAAGACTGAATCTCTTTAAAAGAAAACTATCTTATAAGTTGAAAAACTATGGAACTTGATATGATCTGATTCTGGAAGATATATTTTAAATGAAAAACCTGCTTTTTTATATTATTATAAATTTTTCAAAAATAAAGTATTGAGTGTTATCTCTATATTTCCAAGATAATTTAGATGAAATAATTAAAAATCAAGAAATAAACTACATTTACTAAAGATATAGTAATTGTTTTTAAAATAAAATTAGAATTTTATATTAAAACTAATGAAAAAGAATTTCAGATGTATCAATATATGTCATGCTTTAATTCAGTAATTCACCCGATATTTAATTCTGCTAAAATTAAATTATATGTTAACAATACACGCATAAACTCTTGTGTTGCTCTAATAATGTATGACAAAAAGCATAAAGATGATAATTTTATGTAGTCAAAATATTAAAAAGTTATGTTGGGCTGGAGCGATAGCATAGCAGGTAGGGCATTTGTTGTGCACTTGGCCAACACAGCCGATGCCCGAGTTCGATTTCTCCACCCCTCTTGGAGAGCCCAGCAAGCTATCAAGAGTATTTCGCCCCACATGGCAAAGCCTGGTAAGCTAGCCATGACGTATTTGATATGCCAAACTCAGTAACAAGTCTCACAATGTTACTGGGCCTGCTGAAGCAAATTGAAGAACAGGAGTACAGCGAACAGTGACAGTGACAGTGACATGTTTAAAAGATAGTGTAGATGAAGCCAATTCTAAGTAGTCAAGGAAAGAATTCTTTCTTTTAGCAGATACAAATATGCTGCTAGCCCTCATAGTGTTTTAATGTCTCTTACTCAAACAGTGAATATTATTCTCATATCAAATCCCGCTGGAGCGATAGCACAGCGGGTAGGGCGTTTGCCTTGCATGCAGCCAACATGGCCGACCCGAGTTCGATTCCTCTGCCCCTCTCAGAGAGCCCCGCAAGCTACCGAGAGTATCTCGCCCGCATGGCAGGGCCTGGCAAGCTCCCCGTGACGTATTCGATATGCCAGACACAGTAACAACAAAGTCTCCAATGGAGACATTACTGGGCCCGCTCGAGCAAATCGATGAACAACGGGAGTGACAGTAGTAATACAGTAATAATCAAATCCTGCATTCCAGTATCTCAGAATACTGACTGCATTGAGAGAGACTGCCAGTACAACTGAGGCAGTTGCAGTTTAGCTGATCAGAGTACTCAGATTAAATTAAGACATGCACAAAATGGAAGGAATGAACACACAGATGAAAGACCATGGGAGATCAAATCAAGGACTCAGGAGGATGTCTCAGAGAAAGCAAGCTGATTTTGAACTTCCAGCTTCAAGAACTTTAAGAAGAAATCTTTTTATAGTCAGCCTCATATGTGATATTTCTTATGGAAGCTCTAGCATATAAGTAGCACTGTATCAATGTCCTCCCGTTGTTCATGGATTTGTTCGTGCAGGCTCAGTAACATCTCCATTGTGAGACTTGTTATTACTGTATTTGGCATATCAAATATGTCATGGGTAGCTTGCCAGGCTTTGCCCTGCGGGTGAGATACTCTTAGTAGCTTGCCGGAGTCTCTAAGTGGGACGAAGGAATTGAACCCGGGTGGACCTGGCTGGCCGCATGCAAGGCAAACGTTCTCTGGCTCCAGCCCAGCATATAAGTATAGTAAAAATATTCATTGTATGTGTGCCTTGTGAAGTTACACTTGTGTACTTTTACTGAATGAGGATCCATTGTCTTCGGGGGTCTCTGTTTTTGTTCTTAATGTTTCCTTCTCTGTGTCAGGTCATCTCTGATACAGTAATTATCAAAGGAATGTAAAGGCATGAGGATTTTAATATTAAAATTGAAATAAGAGGCCCAACTACACAATAAATTGCTTCACTGTCAAACTTCTAGAAGAACTAAGATTGATTTAAATCAGCTTTACTACTTTGCTATGGCAGTATCCACAAGTAATAACTTATTAATGTCTGTTTTAATAGCAATACAAATATTATATATGTAAAGCCTATATTATATAGGATCCACTGTTCTTAAGATTATTTTACTCATTATTTTATACTCATGCCATATTGTGAGACTATTTATTTTCTTAAACTTACAGTTTATGAAATTAAAATAGATAACCCTATTGATAAAAATGGCTCCACATTCTACACAAATTAGAGTATGATATTTCTGTTATATCTGTTCACCAAAGTCTTAAATGTTTTAAATATTTTTAATCAAGATTTTCTTTTTCTATAAGGAGTAATTTGTCTTTTACCTTCTTACATGACATTATCAGAAACAGAAAGCTCTTATTCCATTGCCCCTCCTGAATTTTTCTATTATCCAATTATAAAAACCTAAACAATGAAATAAAAGATTACATCTTTGTTCTGGATTTATTCTTTAAATGATAATTTTATTCCTTGTTCTCACTTTCTAATGCACAACTAGCCCCTACTGAGGTGCCTGATATTTGCCTTATGGAATTTTTTCTCTTCAAATATTTGTACATCCACGAGGGAAATGTTAGCATCAAAAGAGAAGTAATCATTGATATTAAGGGAAACATTGGTATCCTCTCTTTGTCTGAAATGGCAGAAACACATTTCCCTGTAAATATATAACACACCTAATTTTGTTTCATTTTTAAAAAGTTTCTGTCTCTTATATTCTTCTTGGAAGCATGGGCGTTACAAAGTATAAGTAACAGATCATATATATAAATATTAAGACCATTAATTGTGCTACATAATTACAAAAGTTACTCTCCATGACCTCAGCGTTCATGTTAATAATTTTTATTCTAATTACACTTAGTTTAATAACTCTGCATCTCCATTCTGTATTACCTTCTGCATAGTTGTTGCACATTATGCTGTATCATGCCATTTCCATCAAACAAGATATTTCATTTTGGGGGGTAATAATCCTAAATTCAGATTTTAATATTCTCATAAAAGAGAAATTTAATTTTCTCAGTTTTTTAATTTCCAAAATAAAATTTGCATATTTTTCAAACTCTTGGGTGACCCAAAAAACACCAAAAAAAAAAATCTAAATATGTCTAGTCCAACTAAGTTTTCACCTGCTAATTTTTGAAACATTAGCAGATAATAGATGATATGTTAATAATAATTTTTTTACACTAGTGACTTTTCCTCATTTGCACATATGACAGATGCTTAGTTTTTCAGCAAATATTTTTTTAGATATACCAATCATCTATTTCTGGAAAGGGAATGTTTAGAGAAGATATTTTTTGGCCAGAGTTTTGTCCATTGCAATACTAATGATATCTATTTTTAATAAATTGGAACTGAATAGAAAGAAAAGGACAAATTAGAACAAGCCACTTTGAATTTATATATTGAACCATAAATCTCTAAAATAAGTTGATTTTCATTGCATATTTTCAAAAACTAATTATGATCACCTGCCCACGTACCAAATTCCACAGGATGGATATGCCCACATACCAAATTCCACAGGATGGATATGTCATTCCAAACGTTCTTCCTTCCAAAATCCAACACTTCATTTCATTGGTAAACAAGCAAACAGAACCTGGCCCAGACAAGGTCAGACACAAACACCTAAAGAATCTGCCATCAATATTCATCAATGCACTGGCTCGGCTCTTCACACACTACCTGTCTGAGTGCAAGGCTCCATCCCAATGGAAAATCAGCAGAATCATTCTGTTGTACAAGAAGGGAGATATAGACAACATTCAAAACTATTGCCCAATCTATCTGCTGTCCATCGTTTACAAGCTGTTCACTCAAAGCATCCTGAATAGGATTGGCAGAAAACTAGATGAAGGACAACCATGCGAGCAAGCCAGTTTCTGAAAGGATTCAGCACTATTGACCATATCCACACAATAACCAAGCTCACTGAGGTTTCTCGGGAGTTCAAGATGCCGCTCTGTCTAATGTTCATCGATTTAAAGAAGGCTTTTGATTCTGTTGAGACTGAAGCGGTCACTGAAGCCCTAGCCAAACAGGGCGTTCGAACTCAATACATCAGGATCCTCTGGGAACTGTATTATGGATTCACAACAGGGATCTCTCCATTCTACAAGGAAGTGATCACTGACAAGAGAGGGGTTCGTCAGGGTGATACCATTTCACTGAAACTCTTCAGTGCCTCCCTTAAGAACGTCATGTGATGACTGGAATGGGAAGAAATGGGAGTGAAGATAGACGGTTGGCAACGACAACACCTCTGCTTCGGTGATGACATTGTTCTAATAACACCAAACATTAGCCAAGCGGCACAAATGCTGGCCAACTTCGACTGTGAGTGTGGAAATGTCAGATTGCAGCTGAATCTCACAAAGACAATGTTTTTGAGAAACGGTCTCATTCCTGACATTCCATAAACTCTCAACAGGATGAAAATCTCCGAATGCAACAGTTATGTGTACCTAGGGCAAGGTGTCAATATGACGAATGACCTGGCACCTGAGTTGCGCAGGAGGAAGAGAGAGGCATGGAATGCCTTCAAGAGTGTCAGAGAAATATCTAAGAGGACAAAGAATCTCCATTTCGGGGCACATCTCTTCGATTCCACTGTTCTTCCTGCATTAACAGACGCATTAGAGACCTGGGCCCTACAAAAATAGGATGAGAACACTATTCGGGTCTCCCAAAGAGGAATCAAAAGAGCTATGCTTAGAGTATCACACTTGACTCAAGTGAGAGAAGCGATCTGGAGTTCTGACCTCAATTGATGATCGAGAATCAGGGACACTGTCTCGTTTTCCAAGGTGTTGATAATCATATGGGCTGGACACATAATGCTATTTGGAGATGACTGCTGGACTAGAGCTGTTACCAACTGGATTCCACAGGACGTGAAAAGATCACATGGCTGCCCACATACAAGAGGGTCGGACTTCTTCGTCAAGACCCTGGATGATCAGTTTCATTCTCTTCATGTTCCTGGAGTGAACAGATGCCACTGGGCTACACTATCATGCAATAGGGACGAATGTAAACGTTCCTGGCGCCTGCTTGAGCAAATCGATAAGTAATGGGATGTCACGTGATCAAGTGATCAATTATGGCCAAAATGATCAGCATCATTTCTTTTTTTTCTTTCTTTAAATGAGCAGTTTTATATACCCTACATTAACCATTACAATTTTAGAATGTTTACATTTCATATTTCTCACTCCATTAAAATAAAAGAAAAATTGAAAAGCAGTTCTACTCTTTTCATAAAAATGTCTTCCCTTTGAATTTTTAAATGGCACTACATTTATTAAAGTAACATATCACGTGAATCCTTCCTTGACTGACATTTTAAATTCATTGAAGAATAAAATAAATTGCTTAAAATAGATAAAAATAATACACAATGGCAACAAAAGTAATTGCCTGATATATAGCTCAATTCTAAGGTATAACTCACTCAGATAATTTGAAGATTTTACGAGATTTTGAACATCCTTCATTCTGTCATTGAACATTATGGAGATGATAGTAATGAGTATTAACCAATCAATATTACTTCTTATTTTGTGTGTTTTAGGGACAACTGGTCTGTGTTCAGGACTTACTTCTGGCTCAGGGCTCAGGAATCTCTCCTTACGGGGTTACAGAGACAATGTATAGTGAAAGGGGTCGGACCCAGGTTGTCTTCGTGTAAAGGAAGCAAGCACCTTAAGTCGAGTGCTTTCTCTCCAATCTCACATAATACTATTCTCATACTCAATGTGTCCACCTTTATAATAGTCTTGTGCTCCTGGAGGTCTGACGCAATCTGCATTTCTATAAAACAGATCCCTATTCCTCTTAATTTTGTTTTAGAATACAATATTGAAGTTATTGTAAAAATATAGACATTTATTCTAAATTCTTCAATAAGAAGTTCTTCTTAAGACATGCTACTATTTTTTTACTTTTGTAATATAGTATTTTTTATCTTTGTTGAACTCATGAAAGAACAATTCAAATTTAGTAAATATAAGTTGTAGCCTGGCGTATCATTAGTAAACATTGTAAATAAACTTGTGTTAGATACTTCACATTGCAGTGATACTGACAGATTGAAATGTTACATTTCAATTACCCTGGCTTATGGAAAGATGTCTATGGTTAAGGAAGGGAGTGGCACTCATTGATCCAAAAATGGGACCAAATGTAATTGCATGTATTATCCGTATAGAGACAAAAATAAAAGAACTAGATAAAAACCTGGCTGGGTGAAAGGCTTCATCTAGATAAAAATGAAAAATTTGCTGATATTACTCATCTAAAACATGATAATATTTTAATTAATTAATTTATTATTATTATATTTTATTGTTATTTTATTAATGTGGACATCAAAATGAGTGATAGTTTAGAGAACAATTAAATACCACTCCTGTGATTCTCATGCTTTTTCCAGAGAGGAAAACCTGGCTTAGAAGAAAGGGCTTCCCCTTCACTGCAAATGGACAGCCACTTCGTTCCTCTAAGAAGAAATCTCTAGACCAGCACTGTTGTCTCCTGCACTTCCTGCTTAAGTGGCTCATTCCACTTTCTTGCCCTTTTCAGCATGCTCTGAATTTTATGTTGTTTTATTTTGTTTCAATGTGAAAACTGTCAATGAAGTTGTATTAAAATTATATGTATATGGCTTGAGTTGTAGAAATGTGAAATCTGTCCACTTAAAGATGGATGCTATTATACTTGGAATAAATATCATATCACACCTGACACTGTAAATCAGGAAGGATGTAGATAATTTTAATCAAAGTTCCAGCTATCACACTTCAATTTCAAATCCTATGTCTGTCATTAAACATGAACAAGAGAGTTCTGAAAACATGTTATATTAAAATCTCCAAGACAACATATATATACATATACGTACACACACATATATATGCATAAATCAGTATTTTAGTAAAACCTCAGGCAATTATTCAGTTTATAAAGGAGAGTCAGAAGTACCTTGAGTTCCTAAGGATAATCATTTACAATGAATATCCAGTAACAGATTGAAGCTACACAGGCTGCAATAATGCTGTTCTTGTTAAAAAATGAAAATGTGACTACTTTATTCTCCTGATTTGTCAAAACAGAAACTTTGAGAATCACATTTGAAGAAAAATAAATAATGGCATAATGTTTCATTCTGCTATCTTTCTTTAAGCTCTCATCTTCCATAAACCTTTCTTTTCTCTATGGACAAAATATTCTTAAAATATCCTTCAATTAGACCAGCATTCGGTGAATACTTGTTAATCATGGTAGATTAGCATCTATATTCTTCACGTGGTGGTTCAAAAATGTAGGAGTTGAGGAAAGAACTTTTAACTATAATATAAGGCTGGAGAGATTAGTACAGCAGGTAAAGTGCTTGCCTTTCATTGCGTGTGGCCCAACTCCGTTCGATCCCTGGCACCCCATATGGTCCCCAGAGCTAGCAAGAAGTAATTTCTGAGTGCAGAACCAGAAGAAACCCCCAGAGTTACCCTGGGTGTGACCCAAAATTAAAAAGTAAATAAATAAACACACATGTAATATAAATGGAGTACATACTCATTAATGTAAACATGTGATGCCTCCATACAAATAGGTCTTTATCCCTGCATCTGGGTTTAGCATTGGCAGATATGAGAACAAAATAAAACCAAAAACTTTCACAAAATGCTCCCACTTGAAGTGCTTTTATCTTATTTTTCACTGAAAAGACCTGCACTTGCTTGCAGTCTAATTGAAGTTAGTGTTTTCAAAAGTAGAACTCTCAAATCATAGTATATTTAGCAATGAAAGTTCATCAATTTTGAAGTATTCATTTTATTTTATATTGTCCTTTCTCTGTGCATGCTCTTTATTATGGTTTCCAATTATTTTCTTAACTTATGATTTTTATACAGGGAGCTCTACTATTAGCAAATTGCTGCTAATCGCTCTCTGGAGAGCACTTGTCTCACCCTATATCTCCTACCTTATTCAAAGGTCACAGTAATTAGACGGCTCTTACTGGGAGGAAATCAGCGTGCCAGTCAGAGGGCGTACAACTGTGCTTCAGGTAAAGTAAATCAGTTATATTTAGTGTCCCAAGGCAGCCCATTCACAATTAGGTCTTTTAAATGCACTTTAAACAAGCGAAACAAGAAATCATAGTTACACTTTCTGGTTTACTCTTTTGAAAAATGTTAACTTTATATTACTTTATGTTAGTAATTATGATTAAAATTGCAGATGCTATCTAAAATAGTTCATAAAGTTTTAAAGAATACTTGTAATGTGATTTCTTTCAAAAGAGTGAGGGCTTGACTCTATAAATTACTTGTTTATAGTTTATATTTTCAAGTATTTCTGAGCAAACTTATTGATTTCTGATTTATTTCCCATTAATTTTATGAGCTCCATAGTCTTAGGTTCATATGTTAATACCTAATTCTAAGAAAATCAAAGAGAGTGGTAAGAAAAATTATAAGAATACCAGTAAATAAATATTATGAAAACATTTTACTTGGGGAATAATTTGTTTTTTAACTTATATTTTCAAATGCAATGTGTCTTATGCACATTTTCCTAATCAATATTCTTCATTTATTAACTATTTCTCATTCAAGAAAATAAATATCCATGTCCTGAAGAGACTTCAATATGTAAGCTGCTTGCCTTGTATGTAATTGTCACTGTCCTCCCATTGATCATCGATTTGCTCGAGCGGGCCCAGTAACATCTCCATTGGAGACTTTGTTGTTACTGTGTTTGGCATATCGAATACATCACGGGTAGCTTGCCAGGCTCTGCCATGTGGGCAAGATACTCTCGGTAGCTTGCCTGGCTCTCCAAGAGGGGCGGAGGAATCAAACTTGGGTCGGCCATATTGGCTGCGTGCAAGGCAAATGCCCTACCGCTGTGCTAGCGCTCCAGCCCTGTATGTAACTGAGGAGCTTTCAAATCCTTACCTTCACAAAAGGATTCCTGTGGCCACCAAAAGTGATCCCTGGGCACAGAGCCAGGAGTAAGACCTGAGCACTCCTGGATGTGGCCTCTAAGAAAAATAAAATAAGGTAAAGGTAAAGGCCCTCCCATTGATCGTCGATTTGCTCGAGCGGGCCCAGTAACGTCTCCATTGGAGACTTTGTTGTTACTGTGTCTGGCATATCGAATACTCTCGGTAGCTTGCCGGGCTCTCCGAGAGGGGCGGAGGAATCGAACTCGGGTCGGCCATGTTGGCCGCTTGTAAGGCGAACGCCCTACCCGCTGTGCTATCGCTCCAGCCTGGCAAGAAAAATAAAATAAAATTTAAAAAAAGGAGGAAAAAATAAAACAGAAAAAAGAAAAACACAATGTTCATTATTTTACTTGGTATATAGTTAAGTAGAAGAATAGATTCATTCAATTCTTAAATGGAAAAGTATAACACAATTTATAATGATTCTAATAAAATTAGAATATGACTTATAGTCTTAGTAAGAAAGAGATGCTGTGCGTTTGGGGACAATTTTAGAAGGCTTTTAAAATATGAACATTTTCCCAATTGGGAGTATAAAGGAAAGCCAAAAATAAAACAGAGCGTGTTTGGTGTGGCTCCACCTATATCCACAAGATCCTGAAACTAGATTAAGAACAGTTAGACAATTTGACCAGATTTTATGAAATAAGATGTCCTCAAGGAAAATATATATACTTTAGATAGGGCAATAGTAGGCCCCATTAATTGCAGAGAGGAAGTCAAGAGGCACAGATCCTTACCTCATCCTTCCAATATTCCCCATCTTTGGTAACACACTCCCTGAAAAGTCAGATAAGGGAGAGTATTGAGTCCATAAGGGTGAGTTTTCTAAGGTGTGAAGAAGATTGGAGAAAGGTCAAGAACTGAAGTGAAATTGCAAAATAAAGATAACTCTCCTGAAGATTGCATTGATAAATTACAAATGTCATTTGAGATGAGTAATAATCTTTAGTTAGAAAATCTGATACATACAAAGAAGAAAGACTAAACAAGTAGTCGAAGGCACAAACATTTTTAACAAAAGAAAGCAAAAATGATTCAGAGAAAGTCTAAACATATGAAGAATTTATAAGTTGGCATAAGGAATTACATACTGGTCAGAATAATAGGTTTAAAATCCTGAATTTCAAGCAAAAAAGATATATAACATCAAACATACAAACATGGAATAAGGGTAACAGGAAAACTTCTCTCAAGAGTATGTTGCTCATTTTGATTTTGGGGAAACCTAACAATTTGCCATAATTTCCAGAACTAGTTTTTTTTTTTTTCAACAGGATAAAGGTAAAGGTAAAGGCCCTCCCGTTGATCGTCGATTTGCTCGAGCGGGCCCAGTAACGTCTCCATTGGAGACTTTGTTTTTACTGTGTTTGACATATCGAATACTCTCGGTAGCTTGCTGGGCTTCAACAAGATAAGTAGTTTTATTTATGTATTTATTCATTTATTTACTTGCCTTTTTGGGTCACACCCAGTGATGCTCAGGGGTTACTCCTGGCTCTGCACTCAGGAATCACTCCTGGCGGTGCTTGGGAAACCACATGAGATGTTTGGGATAAAACCCAGGCCGGCTGCCTGCAAGGCAAACACACTACGTACTGTACTATTGCTCTGGCCCCAGGATAGTTTTAAACAATGAAAGATATGTTTACTAATACGGGCTAAGTGGAGGCAGATAATATTTCTGAATTTAAGTTTTATATAAAACAACTATTGGTGTATTTAATTTTTCATTTCAAACTTATTTTTATTCTCTAAACACTGTTTTAACATGACCTACCTCCAATATTCATTGCAATTTTTAAAAACTATAATTATCATTTGTCTGAATATCTAATATTTATAGGATATGGCTATTCAAATTTTCACTTCCTTGTAATGAACATTTAATTATATCCTAGATCTGGTTAGAATCCTCCCCGCCCGGAGCAGAGCCCAGGCAGCCGAAGACCTCAAGTACCCAGTGACAGCCATGTTCAAGGCCACTCTCCACATGCTCGAACCAGCCTCATCCATGAAGGAACTAGCAGAGGAACACAGGTGCACGGGTCCTAGGACTGAGATCTCCAAGCCTGCTCACATCAGGACTGGGCCTCCTCCTCCAGATCCCCCATTTTCCAGTAGCTAGGCCGTTACACCCACAAACTTCCCCTGGCGCCATGAAATTTCATCAATGGCCAAGACCCAGAGACTATAAAACAAAGCTCCAGGAAGCACACGACTGCATATGCACAACCCCTTATAGTCTAGTTTTCTTCCTCCGAGAAGCCAGCAAGCTACTGAGAGTAGCTTGATGAGATTTCATGGCATGGGGGCAGTTTGCTCAAGCGGGCACCATTAACATATGCATTTATCATAGCCCTGAGATTTTAGCAGGCTTTCCTCACTTGTCCTTCCCAATGGTGCCACATCGGAGGCTCTTTCAGGGTCAGGGGAATGATACACATCATTGTTACGGTTTTTGGCATATCAAATATACAACGGGAGCTTGCTAGGATGAATGCAGACATTAATTGAGACACTCGAACAAATTGATGAATAACGGGATGACTGTGATACAGTGATGGTTACTATATAAAATATTAGAAAATCTTTAAATCAATTTCCATTGAAATTTTATTAATGATAACATATTATAATTTCTTCACTAATACAGCAAGCAATTCAAATAGAAGTATCTAGGTAATAGAAATGCCACCAGTACATATCAATTCTATTTAAAGTAGCTTAAAATAATTAAATGACTATCATGACAACATCTTAACTATTAAAAAGGCCCTTACTATTGTTCTATCTTAATATTTAGGAGATACAGGAGTTATTCTACCATTTCCTTAAATTTTAACTGTTATGGAACTTTCTTTTACTTTTTTATTTGGGGGGGGGGGAATCTCTCACGTCCAAGGGTGTTCAGGACTAACTCCTGGCTTTTTACACAGAAAACACACCAAGCAATGCAAAAGGAACCATATTTGATGCTGGGAATAACATATGGTCAATAGCATGCAAGACATACATCTTAGCCCCTGTAATCTCTAGTATTGAATTCTATTTCTATGGTAAACTTTAATTTTTAAAATAACCTCAACACTTCTACAAAGAAAGCATACGTTTTTCTAAGAAATTAATAGAATTATTTGTATTTTTTATTTAAGGTTTAATTCAGATGAAGGACAAGAGTGATAGCATAGTGGGGAAGATGCTTGTCTTATACATGGTCTATCCCATAGAGTCTTCTGTACACTTCCAGGAGCATTTCCAGAGTACAGAGACAGGAGTCACCCCTGAGCACTTCTGAGTGTGGCCATAAAGAAATAGATGCCCTAAAAGATCCCAATAATTTAAATGAAATATAATTCCACCATTTTCACTGTATTTAAAACTCTGAATTTATGACTCAATTATTGACTCAAAGACCTAATGCCTTATTGCCACAATGAAGAGAGAGAGAGAGAGAGATTCTTCCTGTTTTCCTTTAATTAAATTATTTTCCATATTGAACCAATTGAAATCAAATATATATATAGATTTGAAAGCTTTGTACAGAATGTACAACAATTGTCCAACTAATCATGGAATAATGCTATTTGCTTTCCTTACATATATTCTTTTCTATGGATTCTATACTATGTACAAGTTAAAGTTTGAGAATACTGTAGGTCTCAGGTATCTTTAGCATGTAAATCTCTAGCATGTAAATCCCTGCTTGACAACAAATAAATCTCATACACTTTAAAAAATAAAATCAATTATTTTTAATTAAAATTCTTTAATATGTAAGACAAAATATTTTAAAATTTATTAAAATTCAAAATATATTTATTAAAATACATTTATTAAAAACCAAGTAAGATTGACATTTTGGACTTCTCATGTGGCTTTTGAAGACAAAACTCACCCACACATTTCCCAGATGCCAACGAGGGACTTTCCATATCAATTCACTTGTCTTGATCTCAGACCCAGATGCTCCACTGTGCTCAGTCAGACTTTGTGGAAGTCTTGTGTGACTCTCTGAGACTTTTTGTGTAGCCAGTTAGTACAAACCCTCAAATCACACAGATAACTTGGTTAGATACTCAACGACTATACTCCACCACCATTAAGTTGTTACTGCATATGTAAACTGCAAGTATAAGTAGGCTTAGGTATGCCTTCCCACTCCCAGCTTTACTCCAAAAAAGTGGATATGTACAGCAAGGTATAAAAAAAAAGGGAGGAAAGGCAATACAGAGAGAAAAAAAAAAGCAATTAAGTGTGTGGGGAGTGGGGAGAGTTTAAAAGGAAGAGCGTTAGGATCCTCAAAGGAGGGTGCACAGTGATTTGTGTGATGCTGCAATGATGTACATGGAAAATAGTTGTTGAAAACATTTTAAATCACAACATAATAAGAGACTGAAAGCCAAGAACGGTAGACACAAGGGTCAGGGATATTGCACCATAGTTGGAAGCTGGTCTCATGAGCTGGGGGAGAAGGCAGCTGAAATAGAGAAGAGATGAATAAGTCAATGGTGGCTGGAGGGATCGTTCAGGATGGGAGATGTGTGCTGAAAGTAGATAAAGGACCAAACGTGATAACCTCCCAATATCTATATGGAAAACCAATTCCCAAAAGTAGAGAGAGAGTATGGGGGATATTTTCTTCCATGGTGGCTGGGAGAGGGTTGGAAGGAGAGGGGTGGTATACTGGGGACATTGCTTGTGAAGAATGCACACTGGTGGAGGGATGGGCATTTGATCATTTTAGGATTGAAACTAAAACATGAAAGCTTGTAACTTTATCTCATGGTGATCAAATTAAAAAAATAATAATAATTGGGGATGGAGCAATAACAGTGGGTAGGGCATTGACTTGCATGAGACCGATTGGGGTTTGATTCCCAGCATTCCCAAGTACCACCAGGAGTAAGTCCTGAGGGAAAAGCTAGAAGTAACCCCTGTGCACCACCAGGTGACCGGGTGTGATCCCAAAAGAAAAAAATAATAAAAAAATTTTAAATCACCGTACCACAATTAAAAAATAAATAAATAGAAATTCAAATAAATATGAGATTGAGGAAAATGCAATAAAACTTCACTGCTAGCATATTCTGTTCATATTTTTTTTACTTTAAAAAACATGTTACCAGAAATAAAGAGAAAATCACTGAATTTCAGTAGCTCTCAGGTATATTGTTGATTATTATACTTCCAATTTTCTTCTTGCCATAGCTATTTTGTATACAGAATTAACATTTGACAGAATATGAGGCATTGAACTTTTGATCTAATTACCAGAGAAGGACAGGGAGAAGCCCCATGTCTATGAACACCACCCTAATGGCCAATTTCCTCTAAAAAATATCCTGACATTTCAAATATAAGTATTGAACACTACTATTTGGGGGTATTAAACGATATCAGAAAGCTTCTATCATGTAAGACTAACAGCGACCACATTTTTTTGTTAATATATAGGAAGAAAATTATTTAACTTAGTCTTCTTCTTGATACAACAGCCTTTTTCTTCAACACCTTGAATATCCTGAGCTTTAGCACTCTGTCCTGTATAGTTATCTAGAAAAGTGAATTGGGCATTTTATGGGGTTTCCCTTAAATGTAATTTGCTTTCCCTGGGTGCTTGCAATATTCTGTTCTTATATTTAGCTTCTTAATACTTTAATTATACTATGTCTCTGGTTATGTGTTTGAGTTTATTTAGAAAGTCACAACATCCTTGGGTACACTGCATATCTTATATACAGTTACTGCTCCCACAAGTCCCCTTCTTCCTCTCCGTATAAAGGCAGTGTTCCCTCTGCTGCTGGTACTTTTTTCAATGCTTAACTCATATTCTAATTGCACAACTTTTAAAAATGAAAGGGAAGTTCAATGCCTTCCTCATCTGACATGTTCATGCATCCAGAACGAGTGACATATTTTACAAAACTGAAAATTTGACTGAAGGCTAATGTGTGAAATATTTTCTAGTTATTTATCTTCACTTAATAGTTAACATAAACTGACACTATGATTACATCTCTTTACATTTCAATAATGATTGTTATGTGTGTATATTATTATTATTATTTTTAAATTAAGACTCAATGCTGTTTTTATCAATAAAGAAACACTTTTAAATAAAAATCTAATAAAATTAGAAACCAAGTCAATAAAGAAACACAAAATTTAAAGTACAAAATGGCACACTATATTCACCTAGCATTAAAAAGAGAATTTTCTTAATTCAGAGTTAAGAGTTCATTCAACTTTGTCAAGGTCTATTTTATTCTCAAACACAGCTGAGATTAACTCTGATAAGTGTGTCCATCAAACTTTTACAAAAGACATTAAGTTAAAATTACCTGCCATAATAATGAGTATTTATTAAAATGAATTTGAAGAGCTTCTTTAATTTTAGATCTGCTCTTTGTCTCCATCTCACAACGTTTCCACATTACTTCCTATCCTATTTCTCTCTTTTCTATTTTTGAGAACACATGATTTTGCCATGATCTAATGTAGTATTATTAGTATCCCCTGCAGATTTCTGTCTCTAGAGAATTAGGGTATTTTTTAGAGAATAAATCAGATTTCAATCTCGTTGTTAATAAAGAATTTTTAAATAGAAATGAGGAGCTATAAAACATTCTTATTGCTAGGCATGTCTGCCTTGTTCTTCCTCATCACCTTTGCCTAAACTCAATTCCAGTGACATCCACCACTGAACTTAACACAAGGGCCTCTAGCACTTGACATTCCCTAGAGTAGCCATTTGAAAGAGTTAGTAGAAAGACACAAGATGTTGTGGGCCTCCAGACATAGTATATCTGGTAGGGTGCTTACTTGCATGCTGTCAACCAAGATTCTGTTTCTGTCATCCCATGCGGTCTCCATGTGCCACCTGGAGTGATCTCTGAGCCAGAAGTAAACCCAGAATACCACTAGCTGTTATCACCCTTTCCCCTCCCTCCCTCCCCCCGTAAGAGGAAAGATTATCAATTGTAAAAAATATCTGAAAACCGAGAATGTTTTCCTGATGTCGCCAATGTCTCTCTACTGGACGTAACATTTATTTTCTTTTTATCCTTTCCCTCACAGCTACTCTCTTCGGTGTAAATGACAACTCTCAGCCTCCCTCATCCTTCTGTAGTTCCCATCTTTGAGTATTTGCTATCTTGTTTCTACAAAAGAAGTTTATAGTATAGTTTCTATACTATCTTATTTTTATATTATGCTTTTTCTATAACCTTGAAAGAAGCTCATTAACTTCATTTTTGTACATTAGCCTATTTTATAAACAATCAAGTCCAGATAGTCTTATTTTTGCAAGTACTTAAAAAATATGTTATGGCTTACACCCTAAATTAAGTAAGCATCTGCAGAATTAAGCTTCATGTGCCAATCTAGAAGTAAGAGAATATACACAATCTGAATATTTTAGGATGGAAGGATTATTTTAATTTACAAAACAAAATCAGAAAATAAATATCTTCTTTTGCCTCTTAATTTGTTATTTTCTTCAGAGCAATGTGTGCTACTTTACCAATTATGTCATGTCCTGTCTGGACTTTCTTGATCTCTGGCTACTTGTTAATAATGATCAATTTGTGGCACCACGGGAAGTAATAAGGAAGAATAACATGTGGCATATTACTGAAGTAGGCAGTTAGACAGGAAATTGCCCCTATGGCATCGAAAGTCCTCAGGAATAATAACTGCCTAATCCTAAGGCTGCTAGGACTCATTGTGTGGATATAGGAGAGAACTTTATGAATAAAATTCTGATAAGACCTTTACCTGGTACCAGACAGAGTCAGAGAAGCCTAGACACTCACTCTGACAGAAGCTCCTGCAGGAATAAAGGAATAAAATCTAACCAAAGGGATTTAAAAGAAGGCTTTCAACTACTCCCAATTTTATCCCCTTGGCATCTGCTCAAGCCACTGACTGGTACCTAGCTAGAAAGACCCACCAGGGGCAGCTTTGGAAATCTGTATAAAATTCAAATTGAACAAAGGAAGCACACACATGCTTCATGGGCCCGTATGCTGCTTGTGCTTATGTGGGCAAGCACACATTGTGAAACAAGAACATGTGTTGTCCCAATCACCCCTCATGAGATGTGTCCCGGAGCTCTTTAGGGCCTTTGGAGAAGCCTCAAATGCCTCCAAAGAGTAACTATTTTTACTGTACTGCTCATCTCTTCCTAAAATTCTTTTCTGTGAGAAAGACAAGGTCCTTGAAGCCCTGGGTAAGGCCTAGGGCTGGCTTTTTTTTTTCCCTGCAAAGTGCAATCTCTTGCTCCAGCCTGAGTTCACAGCTCCTGGAGAAATCAGGAGATGGCAATTAACTCCCCTAGAGCATGAACAAGTGGACATCTTGTGTGACATGACAACTACCTAGTTTGGCAGCTGGGAATCAGACCCACACCATACAGGGGCTCATCACAGACTTCGTAAATCCTGGCATTCCCAGCGGCTACTGGGGTGGAAGAGGCAGATGGGGAGAAAGCACTGTCTCTCTTCTCTCCACTTCACATCATCTACCCGCGGCTAGCCCACTGACTTCATTACTATGTGTTCCTTCTCTTCTCTGTTCCTTTTTATTCTTAAACATAGCAGTTGCCCCAATAGTTCTAGTGAGGGAAGCTATACAATTTTTCTTTGGTTCACTTAGTTCTATCAATACATTTGAAATCACATCCTTAACAAATAACAAATATTGTAGGTCATCAATTTCTGCATGTCATCTGTTCCTGCCAGGATTTTGACAAATTCAGCATTTGAGCAAATTAAAATTAATGAAAGAGATTTTCACATTGAGTGAGTGAATTTTATAATAAAAATGCTTCCTTATATTAACAAATTAAGTTACAATGTAAATTTTTTTGTAATCTACATTTAAGAAATTTATAATTTTAACTCCTAGATTGTTTGAAATCTAAAATGCAGAAGCTTGCAGAACAGTTAAAATAAATAAATAAACGGAAGCTTTATAACAAATGAGACTCAAAGTGAATTCTAATTTAAAGGAAGTTAAACTCAATGTGAAATATCACTAACATAAATATACCATGTTCTCTTAATATATGTTTCTTAAGCAATGTCCCTGCAGCCTTCTAAAAGAACCATTACAGTTTCCAATATTGAATGGAAAAGAATGTGAACTACGGTGAATTTACTTTATAAAGAAGCAAGGCTTCACTGGGAAATTTAAATAATTACAATAGAATTTCTGCAAAAGCCATAGATTCAGCATGCCATTTTTTAAAAACTTTTGTGGTCACACCAAACATATTCAGTGCGTAATTCTAAATATTTATTAACGGATCATTTCTAGTGGAATTGGGGAACCATATTGGGTAAGTGACTTAAAAAATGTTTAAAGAGTTTCAAAATGCATCAAGTTCTTCAAATACAAAATTTCTGCCACAGAATTACAATGTAATGATTAAATAAGTGTAATTCTTGATGTTATATAACAAATAACTTTTTCTTATACAATTTTTAGAAATCATTAGGGCAGAAACTTTAAATAGATTCACTATCATATTCTAAAGTTAAATATTTCCATTATCTTATTTGGAAAAGACACCCCATTTTATTTCTAGCAAGCTTTTTCACCTCATATTTCACACATAAAATAAGTAATCACTTTTACAATGAAATACAAAATTTTGTTTGAAAAATCACATAGGCAATTCATGCCATGCTAATATAAAATACTTCAAAATAAATGATGGAATTTAGTCTTACGTTTTATTTGTTTAGTGTCTGGTTATCAATTGACTGCTTTATGTCCCAAATTTACTGGTTTTCCAGCCCTGAAACAAATGAACATGAAGTTTTTAAATATATTTTTTTCTGACAATGTACTGAACCAATGTGGTAGTGGTGGTGAAATACTGAGACCCAGAAGAAAATAGATTGCTTGCATATTCTGATGTGTTACTTGGCACATTTCTGCAGCAGGTGTGACTTACTCATGGATCCTTTGTTCATTGTGACCAGCAATATCCAGTGAGCAGTGATTACTTCTGGCCCTTTGATATGGCCATCTTTGCACATACTGTCTCTAGCCAGCTTGAGCAGTACTTCCGGCTCCTCCAGTGTCTACCTTTGTGCCATGCAGGTCAGCAAGCAGACCCTGTTGCCCAGCAGGCTCCTCCCAATTTCCTTTCATCTGGGGCAGTTTCGAATAGCTTACTCTCTGGAACTCTGGCAAGCTGTCCCTTGGGCCCAGTCTGTGCCTGATAGGGTAGGGTACTGGTTGGCAGAAAATGAAATGGACACACACATACAAACACACACACACACACACACACACACACATACATACATACGTACATACATACATACATAAACACATCCAAGTTTTAGAATTACCTCTGAAGTCACAAAAGAGCTCACAAGTTAGCCATTTATTTTCTCAACATGTGAGTCATTAAGTACATTGAGGACACTAAGTCAGTTATTAAGATATTAAGGAGAAAACGTCCAACCCCATTAAAAAATGGGGTGACGAAATGAACAGAAATTTTCTCAAAGAAAAAATCCGAATGGCTGAAGGGCACATGAGAAAATGCTCTACATCACTAACCAACAGGGAGATGCAGATCAAAACCACAATGAGATATCATTTCACACCACAGAGACTGGCCCACATCCGAAAGAACAAAAGCAACCAGTGCTGGCACGGATGTGGCAAGAAAGGGACCCTCCTTGACTGCTGGTGGTAATGTCGACTGGTTCAACCCTTTTGGAAAACAAATATGGACGATTCTCAGAAAACTAGAAATTGAGCTCTCATTTGACCTAGCAATACCACTCCTGGGAATATATCCCAGAGAGGCAAAAAAGTGTAGTTGAAGTGACATCTGCACTTGTTTATTCATTGCAACACTGTTTCCAATAGCTAAAATCTGGAAAAAAACTGAGTGCCTGAGAACAGATGACTGGTTAAAGAAACTTTGGTACATCTACACAATGGAGCACTATGAAGCTGTTAGAAAAGATGAAGTCATGAAATTTACATACAAGTGGTACTACATGGAAAGTATCATGCTAAGTGAATTGAGTCAGAAAGAGAGGGATAGACATAGAAAGATTGCATTCATCTGGGGAACATAAAGTAACAAAATTGGAGACTAACACCCAAGAATAGCTGAGATTAGTACCAGGAAGTTTACTCCATGACTTGGAGGCCAGCCACACATGCTAGGGGAAAAGGCAGCTCAGATAGAGAAGGGAACACAAAATAAAGGGTGTTGGGAAGATACTCCCAGGATGGGAGAAGCATGCTGAGAGTAGACTATAGACCAAACATGATTGCCACTCAATGCCTCTTTTGCAAACTACAACACCCAAAAGGAGAGAGAGAACAAAGGGGAATGCCCTGCCACAGAGGCAGGTGGGATGAGGGGGATAGGGGAGTGGGGGGAGGGATACTGGGATCCGTGGTGTTGGAAAATGGGCACTGGTGGAAGGATGGGTACTTGATCATTGTATAATTGAAACCCAATCACAAAAATTTGTAATTCTACAACTCTACTCATGGGGTTTCACAAATAAATTTATTTTAAAAAAAGATATTAAGCAGAGTAAGCACATGGACATTCAATAGGTGTATGAAGAGCAGAGACTGCATATATAACATAAACAATCATTAGGCACCCTTTAGTATAAAGCCGCAATTTTCTATTCTATTTTTGTCTCTGTTGCCCTCAACATCTGAAAGGTTCTGAACTGTTTCATTCTGTTCTTTCTTGGGTGTGCATTTACACTCATCTTTTAGTCATCTATTCTTTCCTGCTGTTCTTTAGTGTTATTCTATTATGACCCTGGGTTCTTGCTTGCAGACTATTATATTCTAACACCTAAACTGCTTTGCCCAGGGGCCTATTGTAACATTGATGTCTTTTGTTAAGGGGTTAATTTCCCACCAATTATTTTCAGAGAAACCTCTAGTGAGCAGCATACTAGATTTTGGAAAGCTGGTGCAAGATCTCCTGGCATATGGGGCTGGAGTGATAGCACAGCAGGTAGGGCATTTGCCTTGCATGCTGCCAACCCAGGGTTGATTCCCAGCATCCCATATGGTCCCCTGAGCACTCCCAGGAGTGATTCCTCAGTGTAAAGGCAGGAGTAACCCCTGAGCATCACCAAGTATGACCAGAAAAGAACAAAAAAATAAAGATCCGCTGGCATAGTACCACAAGCATATCTATATAACCTCAGACTCATGTAAGAGTCCTTCTCCAAAGAGTTTGAACTACATCTCTGAAAATGAGGTGTTCCTCAAAGTGGTTCTGCTCTTATATCTGATGTTTCTATACTCTTTAGAGTTCACTATACTTTCTTATATGCAGTAATATAATGCAAAAATGGATAAACAGCTAAGGAGAGGACCCATATAAATTAAAATTATGACGTTTTCCTTATAACCTATATTTGAAATAAAGTATAAATATCTACTCTGAAGTGCAAAAATTTAAAACACATTCTGAACTTCACATTTTCTCTGGGCATCACAATTTTAAGATTGCTCTAAGATTTCACTCTGAGAAATGACCTCGCATCCCAAACCTGGTGGATACTCTGGACAAATTTAACATCATTCTAATTTTCAGTTAAAATGGTAATATCTGACCACCTTAGGGCTGGAGTGATAGCACAGCGGTAGGGCGTTCGCCTTACACGCGGCCAACATGGCCGACCCGAGTTCGATTCCTCCGCCCCTCTCGGAGAGCCCGGCAAGCTACCGAGAGTATTCGATATGCCAGACACAGTAACAACAAGGTCTCCAATGGAGATGTTACTGGGCCCGCTCGAGCAAATCGACGATCAACGGGAGGGCCTTAGGTTTCAACAACTTTGAAAAAATTGTTTTGCCGGCTCATATCAACAGAAGCACTTTCATGATATATATATATATATATATATATATATATATATATATACACACACATATATATGTACATTTTATTTTTTAACAAGCAGGGGGGTGGCTGGCTGGTTAGGTTGGGAGACAGAGGGACCAACTCCCATGGCCAACAGGGCTAGTTTTGCCCTGGGGACTTCCCTTTCCTTTCTCAGTCTATCAGTTTTCCCCCTGCCATTTTTGTAGGGTCAGATCGATTGATCAACTGCAAACCTGTGCACGTATTTGTGTGGTGTTTTTAGTCAGTTTGTTGTCTGTCTGTCTTCTGTCTGTCTGTGTGAAATATTCGAGTGTTAGAGGCAGTTTAAGGTCAGTAATTCTTAGATCTGGGCAAATAAAACCATCAAGAGAGGTCAGAGTGATATGAAGACCAGCAATTTAAACGGTCTAGGTATTTTGGAGCTTGTTAGATCAAGATTTCTAATCAGAATGTGGCGCCTACAAAGAAATTGAAATTTTCAATGTAAATTTCTTATTGGAGGAACATTAATAGTTATTAACAGTTGAAATTCTTTTGAACTCCAGGATCTGTACTATCGAGGAAAAGCTACAGAACCAGAGCCAGAAACTGCAAGAAATAAGAGCTCAGAAAACGCAAGGCTTTATCATACAAGCCTCAGCCAATTTTAATAAAAAAAATTAGGTCATTTTACAAATAATAAAGATATAGAAGCCACTAAATAAAGTTTCCTCATGTTGTCATAAGCAGTTCAAATATTTTCTTACTCTAATACCAAGGTTTGGTAAGACGGAGGGCCCTTTTCTGTGTCTGAAAGCAAGTTTGTATTCTTGTGGAAAAGCAAGTTTGTATTCTTGTGAAATTGGTAAAGTATCTGGTGTATATTGTTTAAAGGTGCATATTTGTTTATAGTTGCATCAGAATAGAATATTTGGCCTAGAGAATCTTGTGAGTTGAAATAATTGTGGTATATGAAAGCAGGTTCAAAGGTTAGTGCTTTAGTTTGAAATATGAGTTTCTAGAATTGCAAAATTGGCTGCAAAACTTTTCATACCTGTTTTATTTGATCTCTGAGAGTTCTGGCAACAAAAACTTTGAAAGCTACTTAGCTAAGGGTTATAAGGAATTAAGGGGTTAATGTGAGCTCTATAGTCTGAATTCCCAGGCCCTCCCTAACCTCAATAATGAATTCTATTCACTTGCTAATTTAGTTGCTGGACCCTTCCAAGGGGCCTGAACAATAGCACAGTGGGTAGGGTGTTTGCCTTGCAGGTGCCTGACCAGAGTTCCATATCTCTGCCCAGCTCAGAGAGCCTGGCAAGCTAGAAAGGTATCTCACCCCATGGCAAATCCTGACAAGCTACCCTTGACATATTATATATGCTAAAAACAGTAACAGCAAGTTCTCACAATTTGTTGTGAGACATTACTGGTGCCCGCTCGAGCAAATTGATGAACAACGGGTGGACAGTGCTACTACAGTGCTAATCTTCAGTGTTTCATCGAAGTGCTTTATACTTCTCCTAAAACAACCAAATAGATGACATGCTTATATTGTTGGAATGTGAATCCTCTCCAATAAATCATATTTCAATGATATGTTATTTACTTAAGTCATAAGAGGAGCCTCTCCACCCAAGTGAAACCCTCTCTCTGAATCTCATTATAAAAGAGCATTTTGCTATTTTTCTTTTTTGGAAAGTGACTATCAGATTCAGACTATCTGAAAATGACTATCAGATTGTTTCAGTTGATGGAGGATTATATATTTTAAACAATGTATAAATAGATAGAGGTCTAGGTGGTATCTTAAACTAGTGGAGGACTTAGGTGGCATGTATGAGACACCTTGTTTGGGATCCAGCAATGCATAGACCCTTGAGAAACACCAGAAACAGTCCTGCCAGACCTCAACATTTTTGAGTCTGAAAAGCTGGGCTATGTCCCCTATTGACTACTAAGAAGGCCATTAATTTTCAGATTTAATGCCCTATTCAGTTTCCCTTTCTAATCATTAAAATGTAACAGTTCACAAATCAAGCACTTGCTAGTTAGAAGGTGAGATCATTGCTATTCTTCCTTTCTTTGTGTTTGAGCCACACCCAGAAGTGCTCAGAGCTTACTCCTGGCTGTAAACTGCAAGGATTAACCTAACCATTGAATACCCTAGTAGGTAGCTAAATGTTATATGGTATTACACGTGCAAGGGTATTTCTATGACAGTTTCATTGATGGACTGAGGAAAACAACTGAGTTTTGCCAATATGGTGGACATATCAGGTGAATGAGACCAGTTGTAATTACTGGTTTTGGCATATCGAATACACAACGGATAGCTTGCCAGGCTCTTCCATGCGGGCGGAATACTCTCGGTAGCTTGCCAGTCTTTCTGAGAGGGATAGAGGCTTTTGGGGCGACCTCTAATCGCCCTCATAGGTGTTACCATATTTGAACCCTATCAAATATGGTACGGCAATTCCAGAAGATGGGTATTTAGTGTCTTATGATGTGTAGCGCGGCCGCTTTGCCGCTGGAGTGTGGCGGCAGCTGGGTAGTGGAGGTAGTGTCGGTTTATGAGAAACAGCCTCGTTCCTGATGCCCCATTCGCTCTCAACAGAACGACCATCTCCGAATGCAACAGCTGTGTGTACCTAGCTCGAGAAGTCAACATGACAAATGACCTGGCACCTGAGCTGCGCAGGAGGAAGAGAGCGGCTTGGAACGCCTTCAAGAACATCAAAGAAATAGCTAAGAGGACGAAGAACCTCTGACTCCAGGCACATCTCTTTGATTCCACTGTTCTTCCTGCATTAACATATGCCTCAGAGACCTGGGCCCTATGCAAACAGGATGAGAATGCTATTTGGGTCTCCCAAAGAGGAATTGAAAGAGCTATGCTTGGAATATCACATTTCACTCAAATGAGAGAAAGAATCTGGAGTTCCAACATCCGTAGATGATCAAGAATCAGGCACGCTGTCTCCTTTGCCAAGGTGTCAAATATCAGATGGGCTGGTCACGTAATGAGATTTAAAGAGGACCGCTGGACTAGAGCTGTCACCAACTGGATCCCATGGGATGTCAAAAGACTGCGTGGCCGCCCACCTACCAGATGGTCAGACTTCTTCATCAAGATCATGAACGATCGGTTTGAGGCCCTTCATGTTCCCAGAGCGAACAGATGCCATTGGGCTACACTAGCACGCGACAGGGACAAATGGAGACATTACTGGCACCAGCTCGAGCAAATCGAGGACTAATGGAAAGTTAGGTTATTAAGTGATTAAGTGGTGGTTATATTAAAATCTTTTAGGTACTAAGGCATTCAAAAGCACAGAAAATTGATTTCCTTCTCTTCCAAATGTAGCACTGTAGCTCTGTCCTCCCGTTGTTCATTGTTTTGCTCAAGCTGGCCAAGTAACACTGTAAGACTCATTGTTACTGTGTTTGGCATATCAAATATGTCACGGGTAGCTTGCCAGGCTTTACCATGTGGGCATGATACTCTTGGTAGTTTGTCAGGCTGTCCAGTGAGGGGTGGAGGAATCAAACCTGGCTTGACCTTGCCGGTGCACTTAAGGCAAACGCCCTACCATCATGCTATCACTCTATGTGGTATACACAGATGTTTTGTTTTCCATAGATAGTACTAGTTCTTAGACTTTAATTTCCAGACTATAGTTTTCCAATTTCAGACCCAACCAGGGGCAATATAATATTTTTTTCCTACTCCACATTTATTTTAGTCACCAATTTATGACATCAGGACATCTTTTTATGACATCTTATTATCTCATTCCTACTTTGGACAAACTTGCAGGCTATCGAATGTAGCCTGCCCACAGGGCAGAGTCTGGCAAACTCCCCGTGGCATACCCAATATGCCAAATACCAGTAACAATGATGGGTCTCATTCTCCTAAAGAGCCTTGAATATAATCTCAGGGCTAGGATGAAAGAGACGTTACTGGGGCCTGCTCGAGGCAATTGATGAATAACAGGATGATGAAATGAAAAAAAATGAAAATTTATAAATATTATAATTCCTCTTGATTTTTGTATCTTTCCCACATTTGGGGTAAGAGTAGAAAAATCTTGCAATTATGGACATTAATAAATGTTTATATGGTATTTTTGTCACCAAATGCTCTCAGACAAGGTAATGTTCTTTTGACAATTAGAAATCTAGGACAGACAAGCATGTTTATTTATAATTAGAAATATTACAGGAATTCTGATACGACCAGTTTGCATAATTCTGGGCACTGTTGAAGACAATGACAAAAAGCAGTCAGCTAACATTCTAGTCAAAGGCGAGAGTTACAGTTGATTCAAAGATATACAAATATTATTTATACTCTTGAATGCATTTGTCCCATAGAAATTCACACTTAAGGACTGACTTGTTAGTGTCACATTATTTTTACAACATGCCCTTTATTCATAGTCTCCTATCAGAGAGAACTTAGCACAGGATATGAAGATAGACTGAATTCTACGAGTCTATTGCAAAACTTGTAGATGTGGTGCTCTATATTGTCTAAGTGGCATGAGAATTCGTATGAAACACAGGAGATACTTTCTATTGGTAGTGTAAAATTCTCACCTGAACCACCTGTTTTTCTCTACTTTGCAACAGAGGTCTTCTTATAGTGTGTGTGTGTGTGTGTGTGTGTGTGTGTGTGTGTGTGTGCATGCATATGTCTATATGTAGTTATATGTATATAAGTACCAATACTTATACATATATAATATATTAAATATAACCAAAAGTTAACTGTTGAGAGTCAAAATACAGTGACTAAATATTTCTGTCTCATCATGTTTCTAGGACAGTTAAAAAGATGCATGCTACATGGCTTCTCTGATATTTCCAAAAAGAATGATCTTCAGTTGCCCACTTGAGAAGCTACCATACAATCACCATTATTGGTTATTCTTTTTCTTCTCTCACTTTTCACTCGTTTATGTATTTCCTATATAATTTATCCAATATCTATCTGTTACATAGTTTTTACTTTGAGAACCACTTCTAGGGAAAATTAAACTACCATTTCTTTAATTTGTATAAAATATAGAAAAAGATACATATTATTATATTGATTCAGGTTCTAGATATATAATTTTATGTTTCTGCAAAAACCAAATATAAGCCTTAAATTATATACATATATGTGAAAATAACACATAAATATATGTGTATAATTCAAGACTGACACTATATATAAATATACATATGTACATATATATAATTTGTTATCTATAAAATATTGTTATGTTATATATAATATAAACATATATATCTCTCTAAAGGTCAGACCTTGCTTCAAAATAATGAGACTGTTAAAAAAACAATATTTAAAATCTTTACCAGCAATATCTGTAATTTATATCTCCTAATGGATATAGTAATGCTGTTGTAACATTTTATCTCTTAATATGAAAAAGTAATACCCCTGCTTACTTTGGGGATGTAATGTTAAAATATTTGCTTTTAACTTTTAGCACATTCTTAAGTAGGAATAGTAAATCATGCACTAAGACCAAGAACTAATCCCTCCTAAGAAAAATAGATTAAAACAGGGCGCTCTATTGCTTTGAGTAAGCATTCCTCCCAGAATACCTAAGCAGATAAAATCAGATGATGGATGGTGTTTCTTGGGGTAAAGCTTAGTGTTTTCTAATATTTTATTATTTTAAATTAGAGAAAAGTAGTTGGCACACACACACACACACACACACACACACACACACACACACTTGTAGCTCCTAAAGCCCTAAAAAAATTCAAGTAATAGGAATATTAAGAATATTTTGTTCTATTAAGGTGGGTTCTTGTAGACCCCTATAAGCTCCTGCATAGTCATTAATTCCCAGAAAGATGAAGGGATTATAAGAAGCTTGACATTTTTATCCTTACTTACTATTCTGTGGAGAGGGGTTGGAAATTGAGTTAATATATTATCCTGATTTTTGTGAGGCTACTTCTATAAATTCTAACATTTGGGGTATCAGTGATATTCCATGTTGGAGTTCCCATCTACGTTGGGAAAGTTGGTACAGGCCAACTCTCCTGAGAGAGAAGTTCATGTGATCAAGACCTCCTGGACATTATTCTATGAATTTCTTCATCATAAGTCTGTCATTTTCTTTAATAGATTGGAGCACATGTTTCCCTGAGTTTTTTATGCTGTTTTTAACAAATTTAGCAAAACTAAAAAGGATCATTGAAATCTCTTGTTCATTGTCCAGTTTGACAAAAATTGTAGGAAAACTGGAGGTCTACTACTATTTATATTGACATTGAAAGAGAAAGACAGCAGTCCTGTTGGTTGAAAATTTCACCCTTGGAGCTTGATACTAGAACCATATAGACAGCACAGTGTTTGAGTCAAATTGTAGGACTCTCACTTGGTGTTCTGAAGAATAGCTGGTATGGGGGCGGGGGGCATATATCTGGAAAACAAAAAATCTAATACAGTTTGGCCGCATACAAGGCAAGCATCCTACCTGCTGTCCTATCATTATCTCCTGGATTTAGAACTGCTCAGGGTTATTATAGTGAAAGAAAAGAAAAAAATCAGAGGAAAACAAAGAGGAATGACTTGAAGTTTCAATATATAAAAAGTAAAATGGGTATTTTATCATCTACTTGCTTAATTGCAGATATTATAGATTGAGTTTTGAATTCACAAAACCGGTATTGTTAGAATATAATTGTAACTAGAATTGCAGTGAAAAACGTATATGTAGTTTGACTATATTTGACTATGTAATATAGGTAAGAAAAGGGGCTAGAGCAATAGTACATTTGATAGGGCATTTGCCTTACCTGCAGCCGACTATGTTTGTATTCCCCAAATCCCATATGGTCTCCAAGAACCTCCCAAAGTAATTCCTGAGTGCAGAGTCAGGAGTAGTCCCAGAGCATTCCGGGATGTGACCCACCACCCCATATAAAAAAGAGTGCTTTAAAAAAGATAGGTAACAGCATTCCCTCTTTAGAATATACTGGGTAATCTTTTGGTTTTATAGAGTTCTTTAGACAAAATAATTGATCATTTAGATTCAGTAAGAGACAGATTATTTGTATTCATCTAGAATATAAATCTAAACCAAAAAGGGACTGCAACAAATGGATGTAAACTTTTTATTCCAGATACTTTAAGAGTTATTTCTCTGTAGGATTACAAATTTTAACTTTTAAAAGCTTGTATTCATTTGGTGGCCACACCCAGGAAACACCAGGGTTTACTCCTTGTTCCATGCTCAGGGATCACTCCTGTTGGTGCTATGGGGACATTATACAAATTCAGCATCTAACCTGAATCTGTCACATGCAAGGCAAGCACTTTACCTTCAACATTCTCTCCAGTCTGAGTCACATTTTTAGTTATTTTACTGAATGACACCTAATTGACAAAATGTATCTAAAATGTTATCTGAAATGATTCAGCTCTTCAAACTGGAAGAAATATACAATTTTTTATATGGAATTTTGCATAGCAGTAATTAAAGAACTATTTAATCTATAAACCTATATCATCAAGTTTTGTCCTATTAAATCCAGTATGGTTCATGACATATTACCACATTTGAAATTTACTTTGTGCAGTACGCTGGTTACCAATCACTTACGAAATACTGCAAATGTAAAAAAGCACTCTTTAATATTGTAATTCATTGTAAGAGATAGAAATTATTATATAGGGCTAATATGATTGTATTATGCATCACACTTTTATAGAATATAAAACAAGAATGTCAAAACTAACTGAATTAAATGAGAATTGAAATATTAAAAGTAGAAGTGAATTTGTCTGATATATGGGTAAGGCCTGAACTCCAGAAAGGTTATTTAACTAACTCAATCTAGGTTTCATTATTTTTATACTTTATTTTATCAGCAGATGTGAATGCTAAAGAATCACTTAATGGGTATTAAATGTAGGCTGCAGTCTGTGGATTTTACTTTTATGTTTTGTGGTTGGAAGATCAAGTGTGGTCTGAATTCACAGTAAAACTTAATGTACCTTTATGAATGAATGAAACTATTTCTTAATTGAACATAATAAGATATTGAACTATTTTATTAAACTAATAAAAGGATAACATCTAGTTAGGCAATATGTCGTTGTATGCTTAAAAGATGTAATTGAATAATTTTATTTAACACTGAGTACTTTAAACAAGAATACATGTACTACAAAGTAAAACTGACCATTATTTCAGATTAAAATGAGTAAGTGTTATATTTACATATGAATGTTATTTTTCTGAATATGTCCATTATAAAGTTTTCTTTTATATATATTATATAAATATAAATTTATTGCTTATGCCATAACTAATTAATTCAGTAATGTATTATTTTAGTCTTAGGTTTGAAGACAAGGAAAGTTCACTTTGTCTAGTACTAATCGTCAGTCCAATTTTACTTCCAATGATATATACTATCTCAGACATTTTTCTCATTTCCTCAGATTCAGAAAATGATAGAAAAATTCTCCCAAAATGAATGAACGAGTATTTCTTAGATCTTAAAAAAATATCATCAAAGAAAGAAAAAAACAAAGTCTTTTTTCTATGTGGATAGTACCAGAAGTCTTTCAAATCCATTGACCACTTGGTGCAGATACTAGTTGTTTTCCTTTTTAATTGCTACATTATATCTTAACTTCTATATAACATATGGTTTCTGTGATACTTTAATAAAGAATGCATTTAGTTAATGCATCTAAAATGTCAACTAAATAATTTTAGAACAGATACTCTTGATTTTTATAACATATATTTTAAAATTACAAAGTGATTTCAATTTACCTTACTTATTTTGAAAAGGCACAGATAGTGTCAAGATTTCAAAATTGTTTTTGTCAAAACAGTAGTAAATGTATGCAGATTTTCTCAGAGGAATCAGGCAGTTTTATAAATGTTTTGCTTTTGAAATATAAAACTTTAAGTTCATTTCTCACAAATTCCCTGCTTATCATTCTTTTTTTCATGCATATTTATAGAAGTAGTTCAGATATAATTTTTTTGTACAAGTGAAGTTTGAAGGAAAAACGTTACTCGATTATCTCCGGCAGAAACAAAATATGGGATTGAAATCAGAGCTTCTACATGGCAGGACCAGAATTAGAATATCCTGTGGCTTCTACTTGTCCAAAAGTGAGTGTGGATCTTAACAAAAAAATTGAGATAAACCAAGAGCATAAGGGAAATACTCAAAACAAACCAAAACTAATCATCAAATATGTAACCATATTAAGAGCATGACATAGAGTGTATAAGCAAAGTCTTTCAACATAAACTTTCTCTGGGACTAATTATATGTTTGACCTGATGTAATTCATAAAGACTATAACTTTTTTGTAGAATTTAAGCATCCCTTGTTAAATATTCAGTTTCTTTAAATTATTTTAATGAAATAGAGACTTCATTCTAGAAAAGTTGAATTATGCCACTGACAATCTGTCCTTATGATTTTGAGGCATTTATGCATTTTATTTAGTCTATAATATTACATTTACTATTGATTTTTTTGTTTTTTATTTCCTTTGAATCCATGTCATTTTTGTTGACTAAAACTTACTTAGAAAGTTTTGAGGGGAGACAAGAGAGAATGTGCACATTCAGAAACAGACCTGATAAGCAGCCAAAATAATGACCATCTTAAAGATCTTCCTGTCTTTAATGTCCTGCATGTCTTGGGATTAATGATCTGAACGATAAGATTGCCAACTTCCTTGGTTACAGAAGTATTAAAGATAATGTGGAAAAGGAAGGTAGCCCCTCATTGGCAACCCAAACTCATTCTGGAGGTTCCTCCCATTTGGCATCTCTCCTTCCTCTCAATAAATTTGTCTGGGTTTAACTGTTTTTGTTTCCTCTTCTTATTTCAATCACTTATGACCAGACAAATAATTGGCCTGGGTTATAATTGTACAAAATTTTTTGTATTAAATGTTGTGCTATGCACGTATTCAAATGTAAAGCAGTTTAAATTTTAGATGTTTTGCAAACTAGTAATAAATATACTTTTATTCAATAAACTACACACAAAATATTGCCTGATACTTTAATACTTTATATCCTGTCACTGTCCTCCCGTTGTTCATCAATTGCTCGAGCGGGCCCAGTAACATCTCCATTGTGAGACATGTTACTGTGTTTGACATATCAAATACGTCACAGGTAGCTTGCCAGGCTTTGCCATGCGGGCGAGATACTCTCGGTAGCTTGCCAGGCTCTCTGAGAGGGGCGAAGGAATTGAACTCAGGATGGCCATGTTGGCTGCATGCAAGGCAAGCGCCTTACCCGCTGTGCTATTGCTCCAGCCCAATACTTTATGTGAGCAATATTATAATTACTAGAATCTATGTTTAAGAATGAAGCTGATTATTGATTATAAGAGTTGCATAAAGATAAATCTCTTTGATTCTCTCATGCATTCATTAATGCAAAGACAATAAAAAATGAGAAAAGACATGATGGTGATTGAAAAAAACTTGTTTGTTAAAATTTTCATGTTTATATTAATAAGTAGCTTATCTTTCTTGTTGGAGCATGTTTGACACTTAAATGTTGCTATAATAAAATATGAAGTATAATAAAATATAATATATTAAAACAAAATATAATTGAAAACTTATCTTATATATGTTATCAAAATATGGATTTGATTTAAAAGTCAATTGATTAGTAAAAAACTATTTACATAAAATTTGTTTAGTTATGGTTGTTTTTCATGCTCTTTCCTCTCTTGTACATTATTTATTTCTTCAAATACTGCTAAGAATACTTGAAGTACTTTAAAATGGATGCATAAGAAACGTAATGCAAAGATAGATGTTTATAACAAAATCCTGATCCCAAAGGATTTTCCAACCAAGTGATGAATATGAAAATGCATGTTTAGAAGCAGCACGTTAAATGTCATGATCTTTTTACCCAAAATAAAAAGAAGGTATACTCAACTCAGGTAAGTATGATGTTATGGCAGCACATTTACAAAGACTGATTTGGGCTCTAAAATTCATAGCTAATGGTTATGTGTGCACTCATTCTTGGGTATGTTACTAGAGTATTTTATATATCGAATCAATTTCATATTTTACATTAGAGTTTAGCTTTGGCATTTTAATATTTTGTCCCATTAAGTTCTGAATTGCTACTTATGGTTGTAATATTCCAGAAAAACACTTTGTGTATAGTACTTATTTGCACAAACTATTTGATTAAGAAGTCTTTTAAAAATATTCCTCAATGTAATGTGTAGTGTTTTATCAATAATGGTTTAGGAAAACAGGTAGAGAAAAGTTAGCCATGTACTTCATAAATATTCACTTCAGCGTTCAGGTATAATATCTTCCTGTCCAGATCTTTGAATAAACTCTAAGTTTTTATTTGTTCAATATGCTATTACTAGAAATCTCCATTTCTCTGTTCTCAAGAGAATTTGTTGTAATGTTATTATTCCTAATTCCCCTTTCCCAGACGTTTTTATAGTCAAACTATATAGCATTTCTTGCTTTTGAAGTTCCATAAAGTATTTTATTTTGATCGAATTATCATTCATTACTGTGCATCTTTCACCACCTCTATGCTAAATATTGACTTCCAAATATTCTCTCAAAGATTGTTTTTGAACCATATAATGATGATCACGGTGCAAATCTCAGAATATGATAGAAAACAGAATCTTACTGATGTCTCAGTCATATCATGTGTACTCTTTGAAATTTTATAAGAGCTATCTAGAAAAATAAGGAATATATCTATTTTTGAACTCTACAAATGACAAACACATCCCCAGAATGTGACATTTTTCATTGTTGACCACATCACCTCCTTTTACACATCACTATCTAAATGTAGGAGTTGGAACCATTGGAGAACAAGAGTAAGTGGTAGAATGTTTGTGCTAGATGTAGTCTTTTCTTTGCTAAACTTTGATTTATGATGCATATGTGAGAGTATGTTAGTGTCATCTTAATCAACTTAATAATATATTTTCATCTCTCTGTAGACAGCACTTGCAATATTACGAAAGAAATACTATACAAACTAGATAAATCCTCCCTCCATACTTTCTTATCAAGCAAGGCTTGGTCATGGTACCTTATTTTGTGCAACCTCAAGGAAATGATACTAGAGCATACTACAGAATCTGATGAATACATATAGTCAGTAAGAACTCCAAAATGTAGTCTAGAAAGATAATACAGTGGTTAAATTAAGGTGCTTGCTTTGCATGCCGGTGAGTCTGGTTCAATTCCTGCATCCCCTATGATCCTTTGAACACCACTAGGAGTGATTCCTGATCACAGAACAAAGATTAAACCGTGAGCAAAGCTAGGTGTAGTTCAAAAACAAAAATGAAATTAAACAAAAAATGCAAAAGTTTAAATAGAGAAGGGACAAATTGAGGGTGATTTGAAGCTGGGACACAGATAAAGTTTCCATCTGGACTTCTCTGGGCTATGGCTCTAGTTATCACAACTTCAGATAATTTAGGGAATTCTTAGGAAAACATATTATGGACTCTTAAAGTATCAAAGTGATATTTTTGCTAGCTCAAGACTTAGAGCATCAAAACTTGAAATTTTATCAACTTGAAATCATTTTCATGTTAATCTATTTTTGATAAATAATCTAAAACATGCATTTTGAAGATATGATCATGCTAATAATAATTAATATAAAATTCTTATAATTTTTCTTTTAGTTGGGGGTCACATTGTCTGTGCTCAAAGTTTATTCCTGATTTGATGTTTAGGGATCACTCTTGGCAGTGCTTGGAAATCAGGAATCAATGACAGGGTTAACTGTATACAAAGCATGTGACTGACTATTGTACTATCTCCCTAGTTCCTTATAAATTTTTTATAAAGGCTATGCATTTAAAATATTACTTTAACGAATTCTTGTTATTTGCAGTAGTATGGATCAACCTAAAGGGTACTATGCTAAGTGAAACATATCATATGGAGAAGAACAAATCATGTAATTTCACTCGAAGTCTAAAAGACCAATTAACAATTACTGGAAAGGAAGGGAAATTGAGTATGTTAGTAAATCAGATAAAGGAGTGCCAATAGTATGATAAAGAATACAATTAAGTACTCTGTCCTGAATTTAATGTGGTGAGTAATGTATGTTAATTATTTCTATAATGCACACCTGCAACTTTAAAATGTAAAATGTCAATTAAATATAAAAAATATAATGTTGAAAGCAAAATTAAGTGTTGGAAAATTAAAGTGTTTATCTTCAATGCAATTTCTCCGCCCCTCTCAGAGAGGCTGGCAAGATAGCTACTGAGAATATGGCAAAGCCTGGTAAGCTACCTGTGAGATTCTATATGCCAAAAACAGTAACAAGAAGTCTCACAATGGAGACGTTACTGGTGCCCACTCGAACAAATCGATGAACAATGAATTTTAGATTTTGAATTTTAGATCATTTGTATAAAATTATAGTATCTAGAAATATATCTCTAGCCTACCAAACATCTTTAAAAATTTCACTTTTTTATTTTTTTGCTTTTTTGGGTCACACCTAGCAATGCACAGGGGTTACTCTTGGCTCATGCACTCAGGAATTACTCCTGACGGTGCTCAGGGGACCATATGGGATGCTGGAAATCAAACCCGGGTAGACCGTGCACGTGCAAGGCAAATGCTCTACTCTCTGAGCTATCGCTCCAGCCCCTTTAAAAATTTTAGACTCAAAATATAAGCTATTATAAAGTGCACAATTATAAAACTCCTAAAAAGAATTTTAAATCATTCATCTGCATTCATATTCTCAACTAACTGCTAAATGGTAAGGATGTCATTATAATTAATAATCATTTAACCATTTTTATGGAAATATAAATTGTGGCATAAGATGAAAATTCAAGTGACTTGAAAGTCAAAGGACAAAAATCTATAATTTACTATGTATGACTATGTATAATTTTCTATACCCTAACTTTTTTCTTCAGCATTCTTTTAATTAGATTTGATAATTTTAAGGCTACCAAGTAAACATCTATTTCTCCACATCTCACATTCAATTCAATTTCAACCCACTACTAGCTTGCTGTTGTTTTAGTGATTTCTAGAGTCCTTTCATTTGAGTTACCTAATCAACATGATAAAAAATCATAAAATAGTGATTTACTAATAATACCTAAATAATCTATTTAAATTTAGATAAATTTTCTAGAAATATATTCATATTTTAAAATATCATGCACTACTTATAAGGGCTGGAGCTATAGCACAGTGGGAGGGTGTTTGCCTTGTGCACAGTCAGCCCGGTCAAGCCAGGTTCGGTTCCTCTACCTCTCTCCGAGAGCCCGGCAAGCTGCTGAGAGTCTCTCGCCTGCATGGCAAAGCCTGGCAAGCTACCCGTGACATATTCGATATGCCAAACACAGTAACAACAAACTTTCATAATGGAGACGTTACTGGGTCCGCTCGAGCAAATCGTTGAACAACGGGAAGACAGTGTTTGTGTTTTCTTATAAATTGCAAATATCAGAAAAAAATATAAAAATAAAATCATTTAATTAAATCCATTAGATAATGAATTTTTAAATCACTTCAAAAAAAGAAAATAAGGGAAAACTTTTATTTCTTTATCTATAATTGAGGAACTATTTTAAATGAATAAAATATTTGAAAAAATTGTAAATGATTATAACAATTTAGTTTTATGAACACTGCTAATATTTCACATAGCCACATTATTTTCATATCTTTGGATTTCTTTTGGTGTATTAGGAGGAAGATACTCTTCTTCTAACTCTAGTCTAGGCTAGAATGTAAAAGAACAAAAACCAGCATGAGAGATTAACAAGTGGAAATTGTTAATATGCATAGGATGGGACATACAAAAAATATAAAACAAATCATCTAGTCATTTCAGTGAAATTAAACAGATTACAAAAGAGTAAAATATTTTGCAGGGAAAAGCAGAATAAAGCAAGTGAAGAACAATGAAACTTTAGTTTTTAACTGCAACATTAAGGGTTAATTGGGTGGTGTGGGGTGAGATGGATACTGGGATTCGTGATGGTGGGAAATGGGCACTGGTGGAGGGATGGGTATTTGATCATTGTATAATTGAAATCCAAGCACAAAAATTTGTAAGTCTACAACTATACCTCATGATGTCTCACTAATAAAAATTAAAAAAAAAAAAAACCAGACCCTTCTAGCCCCACTGTATCTTTCCCTAGACTGGGGACCAGGGAGTTAGTTGTATGCTGATAGCATAAGATTATATGACCCTCCCTAACCTTCAAAAAGTTTAACCATTTTCAGTGAAATGATCACTTGGCAAAGTATCATTCTCTGCACTTCTGCATCCTAACTTTTGTCAATTCAAGCTAACCAGCATGCCCCTTAAGAATGCTCTGGACACCTGGAGTTTCATCCCATATTATTCAAAGTGTCACCAAATAATCAATAGCCAAAACTCCATTTAAATTTAAGCTATGCATCTCCATTCAGAGCTTGTATAGGCATTGAAAGAAAATTTGGAAATTGTTTAAGTCTTGGGGAAAAAAATATTTCTGAAACTCAGCTGAGGGTGTTAGATGTACAACTGTTGGGATGAACCTAATTGATCAAAAATGTGGTCATTGAAATGAAGTGACTTCATTTTTTTATGCTCCGAATATAATCTTTTTTTCTGAAATTTTTATTAGTGAGACACATGAGGTACAGTTGTAGACTTACAAATTTTTGTGACGGGGTTTCAATTATACAATGATCAAATACCCATCCCTCCACCAGTGCCCTTTTCCCACCACCAAGGAGAAAGGAGCACCAAATAAAGGGTGTTGGGAGAATCCTCCCAGGATGGGAGAAGCATGCTGAAAGTGACTTCATTTTGAACGTTGAAGATTATAGGACTTTGGATATTATGTAACCAAACTCATCAATAAAAAGGCCAAACCAGTGAGCTAAACAACCTGGTTGCACTGAGAAAACAAGGCTCCCAAAAAGGCAGGTGGGTCCCACATTATAGCCCAGAAGCGATATCAATATAGAAGTTAATGAAACCAGAGAAACTTCTGAGTCTGAAACTTGTTTCAGATCTTGGCATTGGCATTCAGAAGCTCTGCCTAGAACAACACTAACCTCCATGAGCTGCTATTACTACAGTGAAAGTTCTGGTTTTTTTTTTTTTTCTGGTTGTTCTGTTTGGGCTTTAGGCTATATATACTATGGTGCTCAGGACTTCTTCCTTTTTCTGTGCTCAGGAATTTCTCCAGGTGATGCTCAGGGGACCCTATGTTGTGTCAGGGATAGGACCTGCAGGTGAGCCAAGTATTCTACCTGCTGTGCTATCGCTTTGGCTTCACAGTTCTGGATTCCATAAACCATCCTTCTCACTGGTCTCGATATCCTTCTAGTATCAGTTGACCACCTTCCCAATTTTTCTATCAATTGATTTGTATTGCAGGGGAAGAAATAGATGTCTTCCATAAAATGGATGGGGGCGGGGGCCACGGTCTGAAAAACAGCCCAGCTCAGTAGCTTTTAAAACCTAGAATCTATTTGTGGAGTCCAACAAACCTTGAAGGGCAGAATTTAAGGGTCAGAGCATCATCGAAAAACTCTAGGAAGATAAACTCTAATGCATGGCCAAGCTAAGACTATTAAGCCATGAGTCCCAAGCTCCCCTCTTGCCAACACACTGGCACAGATAAGTGGATGGGCAGCTAGGGAAAACTGAATTAAGACTAACTTTATAGGGGAAAAAGCTAATACAGACCACAAGGTACTGGTCTTGCACATGACCAACTCGGGTTGGATCTCCGGCATCCCATATGGACTCTAGAGTAATACAAGAAGATTCCTGGTACAGATCCAGGAATAAGCTCTGAACATTGCCAGGTGCGGCCCCAAACCCCCCACCCTCCCACCCCCTTTACCTTCCACCCCCATACCCCACTCCTGCCCAAAGACTAAAAGACTCTAACTTTACAGAGATAGATAAATGCATTTCTCTAGCTGGGGTCACACAACTGTTTCCCTCAGATGGTCACTTCTTCTACTACACAGGGAATTCTCTATTTTAGGGATTCAACCCCAGGAAAAGTTGGGGGATATATATGTTTCTCTATTTTGGAGAGGCCTAGATTCTCTCCTGAGGACATAACTCGTTTTCATTCCCTCATATTTCCTAAATATACTAAAATTTATTATTTGAATTCTTCACATTTTTTTCTGTGAAGGTAGCTGATGAACAGGATAAGAAATGACCTTTTGAATAAACAGTTGAAGAAAATTTTCTTTTTCCTGAAAAGAACAAATTCCTGATTCTGCCTGAGACATGGCTTTCTGAAAAGTCGGGGGTAGGGAATATTCTACAAAGTGAAGACTTGTGGCACTCAGGAACCATTTAATTAATGTCCTGTTGAGCAGTGAGACGAAATCTATGCTTCTTAGATCACCGAATCACTGTCATTCCGTTGTTCATCAATTTCTTTGAGCAGACACCAGTAACGTCTCCATTTGTCCTAGCCCTGAGACTTCAGCGAGTGCCACATTGGAAGCCCTTTCAGGGTCAGGGGAATGAGACCCATCATTGTTACTGAGTTTTGGCATATTGAATATGCCACAGGGACTTGCCAGACTCTGCCATGGGGGAAGGAAACTCTCGGTAGCCTGCTGGGTTCTCTGAGAGTGAGAACTAGATAATAAGCTTCCAGGAGCTGAGTTTTATAGTCTCTGGAGTTTGACCGTGATGGGATTAGAGAGCACTGGGAGCAGTTGGTGGGTGTAACGCCTAGCTACTGGAAAATGGGGGATCTGGGTGGAGAAGGCACAGTCCCTATCCAAGCAGGCTTGGAGATCTCAGCCCTGGGTCCCACATGCCTGGATTCCTCTGCCAGTTCCTGTGTGAGACTCGTCCAAGCATGTGGAGAGTGGTCTTAAGCATGGCTGTGGCTAGTTCCAGAGGTCTTCAGGTGCAGAGCTTCTTAGATGTGTATGCTAATGTTAATGAAACATGAATCAAATTTTAAGGAGCTGAGTTTTGTTCTAAAACAATTCACATACTTGATTCATAAGGCTTAACGTTAAGAAATATAAATTCTTGTAAAAATGGCCTCTTGTTATACTTTATCAAACAAAAGTAAAATACTTGAAGATATGATTAAGAAATGCCTTCTTCATCCTTACAGTTTCCTATACCATGAACTGTTGCTAATATACTAAGATCCATTACTTGATCCTTAAACTTCTTTTATCTGCTTGCCAAGAACGTTTAAAATATTTTTCCTTAAGACTCAATCCCCTTGTGAGTTCTGAGATTACCCAGACAGTAAACATTCTGTGTTTACATTGTCCTCATCTTCTGAGTGTCCTTTGTTCATCCTATTCCTCCTCTTTTCAGTCATACCACATATCAAATTTATTATTAAATTCTAAAACTATTAAAGAAATGTGTGTCAGCTTATATATTATCAACTTGTACTACTCGGATCAAATTTGCTATTGCTTTCTTTCTGTCCTCAATAACCCAAGAATCGTGTCTCATATTCAACTATCAACCTAAGGATATCTTTAACTGCTGTTTCTGTGCTAGGCAGAGGTGTACGGCCATGGCGATTTTCCCTGCACCCAATATGTTCTGTGTCTTTGCTCTGTAGACTTCTGGAATTGAAGGCAAGCTTTACCTATGGTCAGATTCAAGCCATAAGGGGTCCTGTGTAGGGCAGAATCGAGGCAAGCTGGAGGCTTTGAGGTATGAGTCATCTCCTTTTAGGGAAAAGCTGTTGACAATTTTATTGTTAGAAAGCACTGAACAAGTAGGATGGAGAGTCAGATAATTTTCTAGGTCTCCGAAAAGGAGCCTGGTGATACTCTAGAAGGGTGCTAATCACCTGGGCCTCTGGCAGCAATTTTTTTAATTATAGGGATAAGCTAATTTCTTTTTTTTCCCCTTTATTTTATTTTATATTTTTTTAAAGTTGTAGATTTACAATTTTTTGTGCTTTGGTTTCAATTATACAATGATCAGACACCCATCCCTCCACCAGTGCCCATTTTCCACCACCATGGATAATATCCCTCCCACCCGCATCCCCCCATCCCCCCTGTCTCTGTGGCAGGGCAATCCCCTGTGTTCTCTCTCTCCTTTTGGGTGTTGTGGTCCGTAAAAGAGGCATTGAGTGGCAAACATGTTCAGTCCATAGTCTACTTTCGACATGCATCTCCCCTCCTGGGAGGATCCTCCAAACATCCTTTATTTGGTGCTCCCTTCTCTATCTGAACTGCCCTTTCCTCTAGGATACCCGGCTGGCCTCTAAGTTATGGAGTAATCCTCCTGGTGCTGATCTCAGCTATTCTTGGGTATTAATCTCATACTTTGTTACTTTATATCCCCCAGATGAATGCAATCTTTCTATGTCTGGGATAAGCTAATTTCTAAGAAAATGGGTGTATTCCCTATTTTGATCAAGTGTATCATCAATAGAGAGATCATCGATAACAGTCTAAAAAGAATCCCAAATGAATCATCTTTCACGTTGATTTAACTTTAACTTGTCCGATGTTGATTTTCCCTCTCTGGAATGCTTAATTGATAAAAATTTGCTCTGTTTATTTCCAAATCCTAACATATCAACAACTGGTGTAAAACGGGTACCAAAGTCTGTATCAAGCTAGGTATTTTATGATAACTTCCGAAGGAGCACTGAAATATGTTAAGCAGAAAACACTGCAATGCAATAAGCTTTCTGATCAAAGTCTCACTAATTTGAGTCTCAATTGGGAATATGTTTGGAGGAGACTTAAAACAAAAATAACTCTTTGCATAATACTGTGAAAAATAATTTTTAAATTAAAAGTCGTAGAAAAAAAGGAAGCTAATATTCATGTTTCTGAGAGTAACACAGATTTTTAAAACAGATAATAATGCAGATATACATGATCACAATCACATAAAGGTGAATTTACAAGATGGGGAAAGCAGTTTGGTGATTTTATAGTATCTTACTTATTTTCATTTTTAAAATGAAGAGATGTAAATATACATTTTCTTTGAGGAAAATTTACAGATAACACCAAATGGGGGAAAGAATATAGGTAAAGAGGATGTGAGATAGGCAGTGGATGAGACATTGGAGCACAGGTGGGAGATTAACCTCCAGAACAGGCAGTGCATGATGCAATGCCTCAGAGATACAGAAGAAAGGACTTGGATAAAGAGGATGTTAAAAAAAAAAGCTAGATTATGTTGTATTTTGGGATTATATTGGAGATAAAAATTATCTATGCAAGTATCACTTCATATATATACTTTAACAAATATTTTTAGAAAGTAAACCACTTAGTTTATTTTTTATTTCTTAATGAGAGTATCACTGTGTCACTGTATCACTGCCATCCCATTGATGGTCGAATTAATCTAGCGGGCACCAGTAATGTTGCTCTTCCTCCCAGCCCTGAGATTTTAGCAGCCTCTTCTTACTTTTTTTCCCCAATGATTGGAGGCTCTTTTTGACTTAGGGGAATGAGATCTGTTGTCTTTACTGTATTTCCCACATCAAATACACCACGGGGAGCTTGTCAGCCTCTGCCCGTGTGGGTGGGATACTCTCGGTAGCTTGCTGGGCTCTCTGAGAGGCATAAATTTATGTATTTCTCTCTAAACTATAGTATAAAGTAATAGTAAAGGTCGACCTAAATCACTGCACTGTAGCACTGTCCTCCCGTTGTTCATCAATTTGCTCGAGAAGGCACCAGTAACGTCTCCATTGTGAGACTTCTTACTGTTTTAGGCATATCGAATATGCCTTGCCAGGCTAACCTAAATGAATTTTTAAAAATGTGTTTATATTTTAAATTAACCACATTTTACCTATACAACAAACAATACAAATGTGTGTTACTCATGATATATATATATCTATCTATATATGTATATATATTTTACTTTGATTTAACTTTTGTTTGATGTTGATTTTCCTACTCTGGAATGCTTAATTCATAAAAATTTGTATACATATATATGATAAAACCATGAAAATAGTATCAACTCAGAGATCTAGAGTGTTGCAGCTTACATATTATTTTTTCATTTTCATTTCATCATCCTGTTAATCGTCGATTGCCTCGAGCAGGCCCCAGTAACGTCTCTTTCATCCTAGCCCTGAGATTATACTCACGGCTCTTTAGGAGAATGAGATCCATCATTGTTACTGGTATTTGGCATATTTGGTAGGCCACGGGGAGTTTGCCAGACTCTGCCCTGTGGGCAGGCTACATTCGAAAGCCTGCAAGTTTGTCCAAAGTAGGAATGAGAGAATAAGATGTCATAAAGAAAAGTTCTGATAAGATGTCTAAATATATATTTAGAATGATATCAATAAAAGTTCTGATAAGATGTCTAAATATATTTATATATATTATGATATCAATAAAAGTTCTGATAAGATGTCTAAATATATATTTAGAATATATATTTAGAATGATATCAATATCCTGACTCCTGTAAGAGCATCTAATTATGCATGAAAACTGTTGATAAAGCAAAAGCAATAAAATATATGGGGAGGATTAATGTCAATGATCACTTTGCCTACACTTCTCTATAATTATAAACCAGCTTAATCAAGGAATAAACATAAATAGTCTATACTTAGTTTCTAAAAATCACTTTTATTATACAAAATAAGTTAGAAAACAGTATATGTAATGTAGAAATAAAACTCTTTGTACATTGTTCTCAAATATTTCAAATACTGTTTTATCAAACAGATGAGTGACACAGCATTTCTAATTTTTTCATATTATTGATATATGTATATGTATCTTTATATATTGTTCAAAATCCTTTATGGTTTTTTCTTAGTTTCTTGGTACTAAGTATAATTTTAATCTACATTATAGTACAATTTTTTTAAAAAAATTATGGACATTCAAGCGTACACAGATTCTCAAAAAGTATGGTAGGGAAAGTATGAGCTAAATATACCTTATTATAGATTTTCAACTGATTTTCAAATTAACTGATTTTCAAATTAACTAAATGGAAATTTGAAAATCTTTATTTTATCTTCTGTCATAGATAGTGGGTTTATCACTATTGACCCTAGTTATTATTATTCTTTTCTCAATATAGATTGGTCAATAGGGCTCCACCCACTGATGCTTGTGTGTATTTCCCATCAATGCTGTTTATGTGGTTATGGCTATCAAACTAGGACCAGCCACATGCAAGTCCTGACCTTTACTCTCTCTCCACCCATCACCTTCTTTCCTTTAACTTTTACACAGCATCCTGTGTATTTACAAATCAGAGATCAGATTCAGTGAAGTAATAGAAGCATGGACAAGTGGGGTAATTTCTGCTCCTATGGTTAATTACTAAGTCTTTCTAAAAAGTGACTACACCTTCATGATCTATATAATTTGAGAATTTTCCCCATGTCACCCTGATTTCCATGGGGATTTGGGTGCCTGCAGAATCTTAACTGTGAAGAAATTAAACTATTTCATAAGTTAAAGAGAATTGTCAAACTGAACGAGAATTTGTGATGAAGAGATCAAAAATAGATGGGGAGATGTAAACACCATTGAGAATTCTTAAGCCTGACATCACTCAGTCTCCTCAGACTCAAGCAATCATCAGTTCCCCACTGGGTTTGGCTTGATCAGTATAACCTGGGATCATGGACCTGGTGCCAATATTTTGAGAACTGTACATCTCAGATAACTGTGAGTTAGTTTTTTTTTTCTTTTCTCTTCTTTTACAGAGGTAAGAAATAAAAGCAGTCAACATGCACACCTGCAGTGACCTTGCCTGCTTGCCTTTCTCAAGAGAAATAATTCAAGGAAGAAACAAAATGTAGATAAACATAGTTGATTTGTGAAAGCAATAGCATATACAGTAGGAAGGGAAGTGTGTGCTCAAGGGAGAAAGCACTGACTCTCGGCCCAAGTGTTTATAAAGAGTGAACCAACTAGACATAGGTGGAACAAATTAAGAGCAAGGGTCCAGTCTCACTTGCATGTTCTAGGGGTGCTGAAGATGGAGACCTGTATGACTGCATGTTTGTTCATAAGATTGCACACAACATTAGACTTTTTATAACGTAGCTAAGGGGATAGCACTGTAGCACTGTTGTCCCGTTGTTCATCGATTTGCTCAAGCGGGCACCAGTAATGTCTCCATTGTGAGACTTGTTGTTACTGTTTTTGGCATATCAAATACCCCCTGGGTAGCTTGCCAGGCTCCGCCATGCAGGCAGGATACTCTCGTTAGTTTGCCAGAATCTCCGAGAGGGACAGAGGAATCGAACCCGGGTCAGCCATGTTCAAGGCAAACACCCTACCTACAGTGCTATTGCTCCAGCCCTCTGTGCTATTGCTCCATATCCAGCTAATATTAATATTGGAAAATGAATTCCAATATCCAGATAAGGGGATATTGAAATTAATATGTATTTTGGATTTCATGAGGAGAAAAAAGGAATTAGTGTTAGGTTCTGTTCGATCACATGTTCAATAACTGACATAACTGGTTTGCAAAATGTTGAGAGCTATTAAGACTTTTGGAATAGGGATTTCAAAACTTTTCTCCCATCATAAAACTAGTTTCTTTAATTCTTCTAACAGTCTTCTACATTTCCTCTATCTCACATACAATCTAAAAATTTGAATTGTGTGTTAATTAATAGTGTGTTGTTTTACTAAATAGATTGTGGACAAAACAAATTATGTTGCATTTTGTGCCAAGCAATGGATATATTCTGTGAATGGGACAATTCTTTGAACCCAGCTTCGCCAGTGATAAAGTTGCAAATGATAGAATTAGTTTGCTGGTTGTGTCATGACAATATAGTTAAAATGGAAAAGTTAATATAAACTTACATTCTAACAGTTTTAATTTGAAAGGCCAAAATCAATGAGGTGTGGTTCTTTAAGACATTATTCTCTCTCTTCTACATGGTCATTACTCTGTACCAATAACTAATGTTTATTCCTTCTTTTGTAAGTATACAGGTCCTATAAAATAAAAATTTGACATTTAATGATTCTTAACATAAATTTGGTCTTTTAAAGACCTATCTTCATACTGGTGATAGAGGGGGTGATGCAGCCATTATTGTAAATTTGAAACAGTAATAGGAATATAATTATAAATCATAATATTTCAATATAAAAAATTAGGGCTGAATTATTAGTAAAGCCGGTATGACACTTTCCTTGCCTGTGGCTGACGTTGGTTCAATCCTTGGTACCCCATATATCACCAGAGTGCTAGCAGGAAGTGTTTCCTAAGCCCAGAGACTAAACCATTGGATATGACCTCAAAACAAAACAGAAAACGTTATTCATTAAATTAAAATAAAGACATCTCCAAATATAGTCAAATTGTAGGCTTGGAATTTTTTATACAGAAATTTTGAAGTGGACACAATATACTCCATAAAGATATATTTTTTCATAATGTTGTCCCAAAAAATCAGATGTTTTTATTTTTTATAATCAAACAATAAATTTGATATTAAATTGTTTTATAACAAAAATGTACATAAAACATAAATTTGGTTTAAAAATACGGCCAATAATTGTTTCAATAAAACAAGTCAAACTAAATACCAACAGTTAAAGAAGGCTCACTTCCTTGCCTAAAATGCTTCTAGTTACTATCATTTATTATTTCTTAAGGAAAAAATCATATCATTTTAGATATCTCATACACATACACATAGATACATATATGGTGATATTGGTTCATACTCTTTTTAAGTGTGATTTTTGGGTATTGTTGAAATTTAAGAATAAATAAATAAAAATAAGATGCAGGCTATAGTGTCAGAAATTATAGGCTAGGATTTCCAGAACAGGTTAAAGCAAATTAAATCATGAAAGACTAATCAAGTGTGATTTATTCTGATCCCTCAGAATATGGTATATAAATATTCTTTTAGTAGCCTTTAAAGAGAGAAAATTTTATTCTGAAATAGAAGTCCAGGGAAATAAAACATGATACCAAATTCCTTTTCAAACATAACAATGTTTATTTTATTTTAAAATTTAGTTTATTTTTATCGCTATTCATGGTTGATTACATTCAATATTCCAACACCAATTCCAACACCATTGCACCTTCCCACCATTATTATTTCCAATTCTCCCAATCACCCCTTAAGCCTACCCGAGAGCATGCCCTGAATAATGTATTTTATATGGCTTGTTATAATTCACTAAAAAGGGTTGAAAAAATATTTTAAGCATGCATAAGAATTTTATTTAAAAAATAACTTATATTATTGCAAACTATCATTATAAGCCAGGGTACGAGGCAAAAAGGAAAAGAAAAACCTCAAGACAGGCATGGGGGTTGGCAGGAGGGAACCTGGGAAGATTGGTGGTTTAGAAAGGGAACTGGTGGAGGGGTGGGTACTCGAACATTGTTTAATTGAACTGCAATCATGAAAATTTGTAAGTCTGTAACTGTATCTCATAGTGATTCGCTAAAATAAAAATTATTAACATTTAAAAAAAGAAACTATAAAAAATAAGAACCTCAGAACGTTTCAAATATTAAACAAAACCACAACTCATGTGGTGTCTTCTAATACTGAAATGAATGAATATAGATGTTTTAGATAGAGAAAAGGAGCTAGAGTTTAAAAATAATTTTATAGTCAACATTTCTCTACTGCGACCTCGTCCTTTAATACTTCTATAATTAACAATAGTTGAATAACAATAAAAATAAGAGTATTTATGTAACCAGAATACAAGTAGTAATTTCTTTTAAAGGCTATATTATATTAAAATTTACCTTTTAAAATGGGGCTGGAGCAATAGCATAGCAGATAGGGCATTTGCCTTGCCAGTGGCCAACACAGGTTCGACTCCCAGCCTTCCATATGGTCCCCTGAGCAGTGTCAGGAGTAATTCCTGAGTGCAGAGACAGGAGTAATCCCTGTGCATCACCAGGGGTGACCCAAAAAGAAAAAAAAATTTTAAAAAAAGATTATATTAAAATGTACCTGACTCATGGGTGCTAGAAAAAATCCCATGTAAATAATTTTGTTGCAAATGGAGTTTGTGCAATATATTATTATAATTTCAGGGACCTTGCAATCAGTTTTATATCGAAATATCTCTCTTATCAACGCTTAGGAATATGTACTATTTTGTCCTCATGGGATTAAGAGTTTTAGAAACCATTCAGATATTCTCTATTGTGCAGTTTATTCATTACATGATTCCTTTTAGAGCTTCAATTTTTAAATGTGTATAGTAACATAGCCTTTGGTATAGCTTTTTGGAAGTATAATTTAAACCCATTGACCTTTGTGTGAATAACTCTTAAAGTCTAAATTAAAGATTTTGTTCTTTAGCTTGTGGCATTTTATGCTTGTTCTTCTATTTTAGACAATAAATAATTCATTTTGTTCATTTGTATTTTACCTGAAAAGTTTTACAGTATTGCAATCTACTTAAAAAGCTTCACTTTTTTTCATTGGCACAAGCTCATATTGAAGGTCCATTTTTATTTTTCTGGTTACATCAATATGACTACAAGCATGGACTTAAACTTTCCAATTTGTACACAAATATTTTTTCAGTTGGGATCATATTTTGCTTTTTTGTAGTAAACTCTTTCTACTTTTCCTTTATTATGCCAATAAAAATGAAATCATAATCTATGAAGTACATAGTATAGTACATAGTTCATAAAAATGTACATAATGACCATAAATGACTTCACATATGCTAACATATCTCCAAACTTGAAGATCAAGGCAATTTAAACATGCTTTATCTTCACTTCCTTGCATTATTATTAATGTTCTATTTCTACATAAATTTTCTTCATGTGAATATCACTTCAATTTAAATAACACTCATAAAATGTGACTGAATTTATACAATTAGATCACATATTATGATATTTATATCATTACTAATTTGAGTGATACTTGATACTCGTATGACCCACTGAAGCAAATTTATATGCCATTACTGTGATACCAATGTTGCTAACATCCTTCACAGCTTCTGAAAATCCAAAGGAGCTTTCAGTCCACAATATTATTTCAAAATTGGTATTAAATAAAAGGTTAATTTCTTAGTTGTTAGATCGTTTGTATCATTTTATAGTTCAAGTATGATCATAACATTAAATTTCCCTCTAAATGCTTTCAAATTCATCAGCAGCACATTGCACAAAGGGTAATTTTTTTTAGAATAAAAGTTTGCAAAACATATTCCCGCTCTTATTTTTTCCATAAAAAATTACTCAAAGTCATTCAAAAAGTTAATTTATTTTAGTCTGTACTCAACATTTAGTGTTGGATTTTTGTTTTTTGATGGCAGGCAAATTGAAGGAATCAGAATTAGATTTTTACCTTACTCCAAGTGGAAGCCTAGATTTACAGAATTGTATATTTTTCTCCTATAAATGATATGGATTCTGACAAAAATTCATAGTCTAAACTCATAAAAATAAATTTTCTTGAGAGCAGACCTTGGTTAAGAACAAAATACAATAACATAATTCTATTAAAAATTTATTCCCTGTCCTTTTGCTGTTGTTGTCATTGCTTTTAATGTACAAATTCCAGGAATTGCACAGAATTTGTGGAATCATAAGAGTAGAGCTGTTATGAGACAAGCTTGATGTCCCATTCGTGCAAGGTAGACACTACCCCTGAGCTTCATCCTTGGATCCAGTGGCATAGTTTTCATTTGCTTTATTTATAGTCTGGAGCGATAGCACAGCGGGTAGGGCGTTCACCTTACAAGCGGCCAACATGGCTGACCCGAGTTCGATTCCTCCGCCCCTCTCGGAGAGCCCGGCAAGCTACCGAGAGTATTCGATATGCCAGACACAGTAACAGCAAAGTCTCCAATGGAGACGTTACTGGGCCCGCTCGAGCAAATCGACGATCAACGGGAGGGCCTTTACCTTTACCTTTACCTTATTTATAGTGTGGTGGGCAGATTGGTGACACAGTAATGCTCAAGGGTTACTCCTGACTCTGCAGTAAGGAATTTCTTCTGCTGGTGCACCAGAGACCGCATGGGATTCTGGGACTGAACCCTAATCAGTTGTGTGCAAAGAAAATACCTTACCCATTGTACCCACTGTACTCTCTTGGGCCTCCAACGTCATTGTTTTTAAATGACTTCTCTTCATTGAAGAAGAATGAGATGCACTTTCTCAAATTTATTGGAATACTACGACGATATTACAGAATGCAAATTCACAGTAGTGTAAGGTCTACAATTGCCGTCCAGCAATTCATCGTAGTTCGTGTTGACCTACCAGGTAATGGCTTTTCTGGAACTTTCTTGTGGATTTCTGCTTTAGTAACCTGAGATCTTCTATAGATTGTTATGTGCCTCTCCAATTGGAAGTGTTGGTTATTCATGGGACCTGACTTTTATAAAAATCTAGGAAGACTTGTTGATTTTTCAGTTCAGTATTTTGCTTACTTTTACAATGAAGTAGTGACTTCTAAGTTCCTTAAAATTCTAAATAGAAACCTGTCCATTTGTTTCGTTTTTTAATTTGTCCAATTTTTTGTTCTGTTCCCTTTTCCTGCCTTATTTTGTGTGACCTGCTTTATCAAAATTTAATGTTGTCTATTTTGTTATATTTTTCTCATTATTTGACAGTATTTGTCTGATTTAATATGTGACTGATTATTCAATAAATTTATCTAATGTCCTATCCAGTTAGTGAAATAGCATGTGTTTATCATGTCACAAAGCATGAATTATCAGATATTCATAACTGAATAATTTGGATTATGAGTCTTATATCTCAATGTTTTTAGAAACATTAGAATGTTGACAAGTGGGCCAGAACAATAGTAGAACCGGTAGTACTCTTGCCTTACATAAAGCTGACCCAGGTTCAATTCCTATTACCTCATACAGTCCATTCAGCCCAGCTAGGAGTGATCCCTGAGAGTAGTGTTATATTGCTATAGAGGTAAATACTGAGCATTGCTGGATGTAAACCTGGCCCACCCAAAAAGAATGTTTACAGGGATATTTCTAATTGTACAGAATAGTGAGTCATGTTTTCATTTGCCAGCATTTTGTTCTATTTTCTAATGGTCTCTGATTTCTTTTACATGAGAATGTGACAGATATTTTTATTGATTGTTTCCTATATGTGACGTTCTTTTAATCTACCTGAAATAAGTGTTTTATTTTTTCCCTTTTCATTTTAGTTCTCAAAGTCTATTACTTTGAATTTACATTTTTTGATTCTTTAAGTTTCATTTATTCCCCACCTTATTCCAGGAAGTTTATAGAGCTAACCTCCCTTCATGGGAGGCATTTATTTCATAATAGTCTTCCTATTTATACTTCAGTTCCCATGGACTTTAGTGATATGTTGTCATTCTGGAAGATAATTTCAAAAATATCTGAATCTTGGTTTATTTTTTGACTTAATAGTCCACGAAGTGATAACAAATTCTGATACTTTTCAGTTTTTTCTAACATTTTAAAGGTCCCAACCTGGAACAATAAATAAAATGTTAAGCCTCAGTTCTCAAATTTTGCATTACCTTCTTTCTACAAAAGAAAAAATAGTGTTTTAGATAATTTGTTAATCCATTATTTAACCTCCCCAATTTATATAAAACTTTCTAAATTTTCCACTGTAATGAACATTCTCTAGTCAAATATAAACGTTATGTGTAGCACATTGAAACATTTCAAGTTTTTTTCATCCAATATGTAGACATTCAAAATTATCACTGACTTTTTTGACAATAGAAAATGTGTTTTCAAGTTAAAGATACTTTTCATATTTAAATGATATTCAGATTAATATTCACATTTCAAATAATAACCGTACCATATATAATTTATACTATTTTTCTTCTGCTTTTTTGGGTGTTAGTAAAGCACAGGGTTTACTTTGACTCTGCTAAACTAAATAATTTCCCAGTAATTCTTAGGAATTATTCCAGTTGGTGCTTTGGGAACCATTGGGATGTCGAAAGGGAATAGAACCTGGGTGATAATGTACAAGGCAAGTGTCCTACACACTCTACTCTCTCTCCATTCCAAATCATATATAATTTCTTAAATGCTCCATAAGTTAGACCAAAATTAAAGGCTTTGATTTGTATTTTCTAAATTATCTATTTCTTTGTGAAGTAAAATAATATTAATCATATTCTTTTATGTAATTTTAGAAGAGGTAATAATAACACATGAGGTTAAACTTCTCTATAATGTGATTTACCGCAAATGAATTTGGTAATATATAATGTATACTGTGCTATCCTGGGCTGGAGCGATAGCACAGTGGGTAAGGCATTTGCCTTGCAATCGGCCAATATGGCCGACCCGAGTTTGATTCCTCCACCCCTCTCAAAGAGCCTGGCAAGCTACCGAGAGTATCTCACCCGCAGGGCAAAGCCTGGCAAGCTCCTTGTGACATATTTAATATGCCAAACACAGTAACAACAAGTCTCTCGATGGAGATGTTACTGGGCCCGCTTGAGCAAATCAATGAATAACAGGAGTACCGTGACCCTGACTGTGTTATCCTAATCACTGTATTTAAATATTAGTTTTGATTTTAATTTCTTCTTATCAGTTAGATTAGTATCTCTATATTTTGTTCTTCCAGGCAGTTACTTTTGGATAGCTATCTTCTTGATTTTACTGTATTGCAGTCAAAGAATGTAGCCTATTAGTGCTCCGGAATTCACTGAAATATACTCATTTAATATCATAGAGACATTTGTAACCTAAAGCATGTAAAGAAATTATAAATAATTTTCTGTTCACTCCATGAGTGAATAAAGTGTCCACGCAAAGGTGACTATGTCATTTTTTATAATAGAAATCAATTTTTTCTAGTTACTATTAAGACAAAATGGATACAACTTGCCATGCTCTAACTTTCTATTTTAATTCAAATACAACTAACTTTAAAGTTTATCATTATACAATGAAGATATAACTTCTATGAAAAATTAAAAGATTAGTCATTTAAATAATATTTGTACTATAAGATTTTGAGGTTCAAATTGTATGATGTGTCTTAACTATTGTTTTAAACATTTTTAGGAAATTGTGCTGAATTTTTAAGGTATATTTTCTTAGAACTTGGTAGACTCCGTAAGTGAAGCTGACTTAACTTTTTTTTTTACCAGCCTGACACCGGCACTTAAATTAGAGATTTTTATTTCAATATTTCTTACAATAAGTCATATGTTCCAACAAGATTTCTTAGGTAGCAAATTTTTTTTTTCTAAATTGAAGCTCATTATATGATAAACTACTTTTTTTGTGCATGTAACTAATAAGTAAACATTGAAATTAGCTAAGTACCAGACATGAGTATAAATAAGGGATACAATAAGGTAAATCTTCTCACCAAACGTACACTATTACATAGCATGATTTATTCAAATTTATGTTCACAGTAGGAGACTGTCTCTTCACTGAACTCCTTCATTCTATAAAAAGAAAAATTTTAAAATATCTTGGTTGAATCTGTACTTGAGACAGTACTTCTTAGGAAATGGCAAAACTCTTCTAATATTATCATTTATTCGCAAAAAATACACCGTACCTAAACTGAGCTTCCTGATAGAAGATTTTGTGAAAACAGTTTGTTGAGAACTGTCATTCGACAATAGTCTCATGATTCTTTGAAAGTTTACTCACATTTATGTAGTCTGACAGAGACTGCATAATGAAGATCAAAAAAAAAAAGAAGAAGAAGAAGAAAATAAAGTAGCCAACTAAATAAATAAAAGGCTTGGAAGCTTGGATGCCACAGAAGATTAACTTGGCAATAGAGATAACATTTAATCAATGAAAAGTTTCATGGATCAGATCAGATCATAGTGACAGGAGGGCAATTTGAAGAGACCCTGAACGATTTCTACTTATATTATGAGAACAGTGAAAGTAATATTTTGCATTTTGATATCTACTTTGATCAGAAGTTTCAAAACTCAGCATATTTTAACATATTAAAACTTCTAATAAAAATATGACTTCAGTCAGAATTTTATTAAAGATAGATTTGTGTTGGAAGTTGTCAATGGGTGGGGATAAGAGACTTTAAAACACTCCACAGTTCAAACTTGGTGGCCATGCATGTGTGACTATGTTATTTTTATAATATAAATAAATTTTTTCTAGTTACACTTAAGACAAAAATGGATACAACTTGCCATACTCTATCTTTGCATTTTAATTCAAATATAACTGTCCTTAATGTTTATCATTATACAGTAAAGATGCTATTGCTAAGAAAACTTAAAAAATCACTGGTCATTTAACTTAATTTAAATACCCACTAAGCCAATTATAAAATAGAAAAATAACAGAAATAGAGCATATGACATAGGTATCTTGAAGTAATTGCACACTGATAAATATAATATAATATAAATAAATATAAAAATAATTCTAATGAGTGATTTAGTACAAGTATTCTAGTGGAGTTTGGAAAATACTCAGTGTGAATAAAAACATATTTCACAGCATTTATAATTTTACATACATAATAATCATATTTTTCCTTACTATATATGCATTACCTTTGCTGAGATTTTGTTTTCTTAGAGGAAAAGAGAATAGTCCATCAGATACAAAACTAAATAAAGGTCTAGTTTATAATGAAAGAAAGTATTATATTCTGTCCTGTTTCTCTTGTGAATGGTTGAGCAGACAGATCCATTGATGATAGATAGATGATAGATAAGTTTTTTCTTCCCTAACAGTTCAACTGTTAATAGTTCAATTGGAAATAGATTTTTTTATGTGTACTGTTGTATACAACAGACTGTATGCATCATGTTTAATTTTTATTTGTTTTTTATTGGGATAAACTAATCTGTTCTCTGCTGTGATATGACTGGTCTGACAGAGGGACAGAGATTAGTTCAGAGAAGAAATCAAAGTTTATTGGGGTTCACTCACAGGTGGACTCTACCAGCCTCTGGTGAGATTGGGGTAGAACCACGCCCTGGGAGTAGCTAAAAGAGATTATCAGTTGTCTTGGGAAGGAACAGGGAACAGAATAGGATCACTGAGCTTGGTTTGGCCTTCTGTTGTCTGTAATGTGTAAAAGTGAGGCAGCATGCAACATAGTCTGGTAGCTTCTTGGTACCAAATGAACCATAAGTCCTGTCTTCAGTGCTGGGTACATGGTGATCTTTTATTCCAGGAATATCACTCTCTCATCAGCTGGTTGCCATTTGGTTAAGAGCAAACAGAACAAACATTAAATGATTTTCATTAATAAGTAATATATTTTTGTGTAAATGTGTTTCTATAAAAGAAACTCTTCATCTGAAGATTTTAGGACATGATCCCCAAATTAATTAACTAGTGCAAACTACACACTAAGTCATTCTTTTACAGTCATGGCTCTTATGAATAAAATGCATTTTCAAAGATTTGATTCTAGACGTTTTATCTGACAAAATAAATTTTTCTATGAAAAATTAAAACCTGTTTCTGGAGACGCCTCTAAGTCATCGTACTTTAAGGTTATGATAAACATTTCTGCTTAAATCACAGAGATTTGATTGACCTCAGTTTCAAATAGTACGGAAACACACACCCAGTTATATTTAATGAAAGGAACAGATAAACAACTGGCAAAAGTTCAGGAGGTAAGCAAACATCTAGCACTCCAAAATAGCTCTGTGCCAAAGCATAAAATCGTGGGAAGGCTTAAAATAGTTCAAATAGAAAAGGATCTCAACATACAGAACTTTTAATGGCACCTTCTCAGAAGTCTCACTCTCCTGTTTTCAAAGAGGAAACAGGGATAAGTCTTATGCACAGTTTACTGTCTTCCCTATTTTCTTTGATGAATTCCAATTCCTTTTATTCTTCCACATCATCTTCTTTTTTTAAGGAATATACTTTAACAAAGCCTCTGAGGAAATGTGGTAACCTCTGCTGGATTTCTCTCATGTAGAGGCTATCAGTAAGCATCTCACCATCTTCATGGCAGTAGTTTGATTAAATGTGTGTTTTTGCAGAACCAAAGGGGTTCTAAGATGTTTTCATTTGTGTTCTAAAAATTGTATTTCAAAGCAGTGCCTATCTGAGATTACCATAGATTTTTTGACATTTTTCTAGACGTTAGACTATTGTTCAGATACTTCAGACACTAAATTTTATCCATATCAATGGACTGGTGATAAAAGGTTACAAGTGTCAGAGATATTTGAAATATATGTGTTTTTTTACTCTGATTGTCTTTGATTTTGTCCAAGGAAGAAAATTCTGCAATGAGTCAGAACGTTTCCTACGTGATAGAAAGCAGACATTTAATAAGGTCAAGAGCAAAATTAGATTATGAATCAAGAACAGTCTGCTTCCAAAGGCTAACTCTGTATTCAAACCAAAAAGTCAAACTGTTTATAAGTGATCTGATTTCTTGTACTTCATAGGTTTATAACAATATCTATCTTATCTGTGCAGTTCAAGAAAATGTCAAAGTAGTTAACTTCCTGAGGACAGGGAAGCAACTGTGAATCACAAAACTTATTATGAGCCAGTGATAGCTTTGAAGCTACAACACAATTCATACAATTTAGTGTTTCCTCCTCTCCTATTCCAGAAAATCCCCAGATTCTTGGTCTGGGAATGGTCATGTCAAAGCATAGTAAGAGAGAAAATAATACTCATTGAGAGAGGAAAACAAAAACAATAGCAATTGATTTCCTGTGACTGTTGGTGGAACAATAGTATCCAAGTGTAATATTATTTAAATATTACCTTCATAATGAAAGCGGAAAATCAATTTCTCCTAGCCATTTTTCCCCCATGGACCTAATACAAATCTCATCCCCAAATCATGTTTAATATTCCTGGTACTCTTGGAGAAACATTATCATATCTTGAGTTTATTCTTTTTATATGTAACTATCCAGCTGTTTTCTTAATTAAGTCTGCCATGGGCAAGGATATGGTTTGGCACACCTGTGGAGAAGATTGTGTTGGCATCTTAATGACTTAATAAAGCCTGAGGAGATGGAAACCAGTGTAAATATGAACAATGATTAGTTCAATTTAGTGCCAAAGCTATCAACTTTTGATTTAGGGATGCATCTATTCTTTAACAACATAGGAGCAAAAAATGGTATTTAGACACTGTTAATTCATCTTTGCCACTTGGTAGAAATCAAATGGCTCCTTATAAACATTTCTATGATACAGAGTCATTGAAGCTACACACAGCTGGATATAAAATTTAAAACTAAACAAAATCATTTTCAGCAATGGAATTATGTGACAAAGGTAATTACTGTCTTTATTAATGTGCCCAACTTGTGATTTAATTGAATGCCAAAGATGTCAAAGTAGGTAGAGATTTCTGAAAGGATTTATGTGAATAGATGACAAGGGAGAAAATTAAATATGACACAGTGATAAGAAATCTTATTTAATGGACAACACAGTACATAATAAATATTCTTCTAACAAAGGCCTAAATTAGAATTAATTATGTAATAGGTGATGAGAGACTAAATACACTTAAAAAAAGTAAAAGAAAGGACTGAATTATCAGAAGAATCTTTTTCCCCTAGGACACACATTCAAGTTTACTAGTCTCAAGATGACCAAAGTTTCTTAAATTGTCTTCGTTAATACACATGTTCAGTTGAATCTTTTCATTTATATAACACTATTATTAATAAGTTGTAGTATATTATGAATAAGTACCAAAATATTATAAATAAGTACCAATATTATTAATAGTTATGGATTGTTGCATTATGACTGATGCCTAATCTTGATAATTAAGTATTTAGGAATTGTTAATGGCTTTGCAAGTCCCATTGAACATGCTGCAAGAGAGTTCATCTCTACTCAATTTACCCTTGTTTGGAAAACCTTTACTTAGACTGGATAGTACACACTCAAGATGACCTAAAAATTTTGTTGGCAAGTTGGTATTGATTCAGTTGGTTCAACTGATCCTTTGTCCTTAAGCCTAAGTTATCTACCGGTGTTGTTTCTCAACTTGATAGATTTCTCTTTCCTATATTAGAGTTGAAGACCAATTGTAATGGGTAAGCTTATAAGAATCTCCTTCCAACTCACTTCAAAATGTCTACTCCACCAAAACGCGTCACCTGAACACATAGCTTTTGTCAAAATCAGACATGACTTTCCAAGAATATGAGACGGATTGTCTGGACTGTAAAAACTGTAGCTGGTTAAAATATGCCATCTATAACTTTATGGTTAAAGTTGAGAAACATTGCAAAACACCCTTTATTTTGAATGAAAATTTAAAATAATATAAGAATTTTTGTTGTATTGGAGTTGCCCCCACGAGCAGCTTTCCGGCACAGCCATGGCCCCAGAGATACACAGACCTAATCTAATTCAGAACTCAGCAGCTTGCAGCAGAAATGTGAATGGACTATGCGTTAAACTATGACACTATGCCTCTTCTGCCTCCCCGCCCCCCACCCCCCTGCGGTGGCATGGTGGCCGCAGGCTTAGATCTTATCGGACAAACAGGTATGAGCCGGCAGTGACGGGTAACTACAGCCTCATGGGGTGGTGGTGGAACCAGCATGTCCTTCACGCCCTATCGAGGCCACTAGTTGTCCCCGACAAGCAGCTCTCTGGCACAGCAATGGCCCCAGAGGCACACAAACCAATCTCGTAATTACCTGGCTTTTGGTAGAAATCCCTCCAGACTTAATTAGTAAAGTATCAGAAATCCAAAATCACATGGCTGCTATCACGGCTGTGCAACTTCATATGGTATGCATAACCAACAATAGGAAACAAGTTATTTCACAATGCCCTTTCAGCAGTTCTGATTGTTGGAAGGAAATTCCAAATGATGATGGTGCATCTTTTGTTGAAATAATGAATTTAATCAAAGTAGAGAGAGAGTTAAGTAGAAATCATCTGCCACACAGGCATTGAGAGGGATGAGAAGGGGGGTAAAATGGGGTTCTTGGTGGTGAAAAATGTGTACTGATGAAGGGATGGGTGTTTGATCATTGTATGACCGAGACTTAAACCTGAAAACTTTGTAACTTTTCTCAGGATGATTCAATAAATAAGTTTAAAAAAAAAAGAATGTTTGTTGTATTGCAATATAAATTTTAGCACTGCAGCTAGTGATCTAGGATATGGCCCAGAGATGTCTTGAGTGGGTGATACTCGGGGTTCTATTGTCCTGTTTACTATAATACAATTATACCATCTTTAATGTGAAGAAAATGTTTACATCAGTCTTGATGTTTGTAACAAATACTTATAAATTAAAAATTTTAATTTTCAAAGCAGATATTTCATCTATCCAACAGATTAAATAATTTTATTTATAATATTTTATATGAGTAAGATAAAAATGCAAAGAATAAAAATGTATAATTCCTTTAAAATTTCTTAATGGAAAAAATGAAATGGAAAGTGGTAAGAAATTCCAACACCATATGTACATTAATTCACTCCACCACCAGAAAAAATATATATAAGAAAAATCCCTGGTCTGCAAGATAACATTTCCTAGACACTCAAAATTAGATGTTTAAATATAATATAGAAAAATCTAGTTTGTGTATAAATTTGAATTTACTTTGGAAATTAAAATATAATTAATGCCAAAGTTTTAGAAAGTTTGACTTAGGTATTTTAAGAACTCTAAGTATTTTAATTCAGTGAAATAAATCACATTTCCACACAAACACACAGTGAATACCAAATTAAAGAAAATATGTCAAATATGGAAAATACTTTGTTATGAAAATACTTGACTAATTTTTGTAGTAAGACTTTTATGATTTTCTATGGTTCTGCTAAACTTATCAAATCATTTATTAAAATAATATCTTTTCACATAATTTTAACTCTATATAAAAATTAGCTAAAAATATTTCAGTTTCTCATTTTTAACTTTTCTTCTGCACATTAGGATTTTTAGTAGTAAAATTCAAATTTGAACTTACTGTGCTGCTTTTGGGATTATGCAGATAGAACATATTTATAAATTTAGGTATGTGCAAGCTGACTTACATATAGCTAGAATGTACTTTCTTTTATTTTTCAAGATTAAACGATATCTGTGCAGTGCCTCGTAGACCATCTAGCTAATCCTGAGTTCACTTAACAAATTCATTTGGTTTCCACAACAACCTGAGCTTTCCAAATACCTAGGTGTGGGTTTCATTTGTTATCTTTAACCTTTTCAAAAAGAGAAGATCCACATATTCCAATAATATTAATGGCCATAAAATAAGAATTAAACAGTGTTAAATCAATTTATTGTTCTAGAACAATATGTACGATTGTCAACTTGTCAGTATAATATAAGAAAATGTCTTTTAATAAATTGCTTTGAACTTGTGTGATTTATATCATATGCATACTGAGTTTTTCAAGTATTTAAATAAAACACCATAATTATTTTTTTATCATCTACTGAATACAAATTCCCAGTTCAAATAATTCATAAGATATATTCAAATAATAAATAAGAGTTGATGCTTTTACCTTTTCATCTAATGTGCTTTAAAAAATTAACAAAGCGATTCAATGGGAATATGGTTATTGATGCAGAATATGTCACTTGTCACTTGTCCTCCCATTATTCATCAATTTGCTCAAGCGGGCCCAGTAACGCCTCTATTGTGAGACTTCTTGTTACTGTGTTTGGCATATTGAATACTCTCAGTAGCTTGCCAGGCTTTCCGAGATGCAGAATATGAACAATCATAAATAAGTGAGAGCAGTGATAAAGTTTCTTCTGTGATGTTTTTACTTTTATGTTTAGATTCATTTATCTGCTCTTTTATCCTTCCAAAAATCATATATTTTCCCAAGGTCAAAGTAATTTATCAGAAAATTAAAGAGCAAACATTTCTTCTGTCATCCATATGTCACATTTAAGATCTGAATCAAGTTTATTAAAAATCTGTGTTGTCTACAGGAATACGGGCCTTTGTGTTAGAGATATTTTGAAACAGTTGCTATACATTTACTTATATTTATGATCATTATTCGACTGTATTAAAAAATATATGAAGTCTGAGCACCAGTTTTCAGGGGACTCAAAGGTCACTTTGATGCTGAGTCAATTAAACATGCAATTCAATGCAAGCTCTGAGCATATTACTGCTAGTATCCTCTGGTCCTGGGGACCCTCAGTATCAGCCACCTTTGCAGTGCTTATGGGCCACAGAAGCCAAAACTGTGGTACTGGTTACTCCCAAGTCTAAATCTTGTATATCTGGGTTGGAAAGAGGTGATTGGACATCAGGAATTAACTCATGGGTTCCATACTTACAGAGCAAGTATGCCAAGGATCCTCTGTTATTTCCTCAGCTTCTAGGGTTCAATTATCTATTAAATATTTTACATTATTATTATTATTATTATTATTATTACTATTATTGGTCTGGAGCAATAGCACAGTGAGTAAGGTGTTTGCCTTACATGCAGCTGACCTGGGTTCGATTCCTTTCTCTCTTTCTCGGAGAGCCTGGCAAGCTACCAAGAGTATCCCGCCCTCACGGCAGAGCCTGGAAAGCTCCCCATGGCGTATTGAATATGCCAAAAACAGTAACAACAAGTCTCACAATGGAGACGTTACTGGTGCCCGCTCGAGAAAATTGATGAACAACAGGAGGACAGTGCTACAGTGCAGTGCATTATTGCTATTATTATTATAGTATTAGAATTAGTATTATCTTTATTATTATTTAGGTAATATGGTTAAAACAGCGTTAAAGTTTATGGTTTTGGTGTATAAAGTTACTGCCCAGCTTAACACTTAAGTATTCATAACCCTCTCTCACCATTGTGATGTCATTTTTGCTTCAGTCTTTGCCCTATTGCTAGCACTCTGTATGCTGTTTGTTAATAAATATTTTAATTCAAGTTGAAGAGTTTAACTGTTTTAATGTTACAATTCCATACTTAATATTGATTTACATCCAATCATTGAATATAAAAATAATTTTTAGCAAAGAGCAACCAGTATCACAGACTTTATTATATGAGATCAAACACTAAGAAATGTAATGTTTAACTATCATATGAATTTTTATATTTGTATATATATTATTTTAATGAGTGTGACATTTTAATCTTGTTGAAAGATTAGAACTATAGAAATACACAAAATAAGGAATTCTAAATAAAGAGAAGGTATTTCTAAAATAACTTAGCTATAGAGTATATAAAATTGAAAATATGTCATATACTGGTTAAAGAAACCTTGGTACATCTACACAATGGAATACTATGCAACCATTAGAAAAGATGAAGTCATGAAATTGTCGTATGTGTATCAACATGAAGAGTATCATGTTAAGTGAAATGAGTCAGAAAGAGAGGAACAAACATAAAAGGACCTCACTCATTTGTGGAATATAAAGTAAAAGAAAGGGAAGCTAACACCCAAGAATAGTAGAGATAACGACCAGGAGGATTGCTCCATAGCTTGAAAGCAGCCTCACATGCTGAGGGGAAATGCAACTCAGAAATAGAAGGGACCACCAAGGAAATGATGCTTGGAGGGCCCGCTGGAGATGGGAGATGTGTGCTGAAGGTAGGCTATGGACCAAATATGATGACCACTTACTGCCTGCATTACAAACAACAACACCCAAAGGGAGAGAGAGAAAGGAATGAGCCTGCCATAGAGGCAATGGGAGGACATGGATAGAGTGGAGGTGCTGGGAGTGATACTGGGAACATTGGTCGTGGAGAATGGACACTGGTGGAGGGATGAGTACTCTATTTTTGTATGACTGAAACGTATACACGAAAGTTTGTAAGTCTGCAACTGTACCTCACAGTGATTCATAAAATAAAATTAAAGTAAGCTGCAAGCAAAAAAAAAAAGAAAGAAAACATGTCATACAGAAAATGTACCAAATATAACATAGATGTGAAGGAATTTACAAATGAAGAGTAGAAGAATTCAAGCATGAGAAGTTTAAGGCCCATCTTTACTACTAATAACTTAAATAATGATAAAATAATCATTTGATTTGATTTTTCAGATAAAGAGCAGCTTATTTCATTTTGATAAGAGTGATATTCACTTAAGTGCATTTATCTGTAAAACACTAATTTTTGTACAATGAGCTACCTTTACATTCTTCTAAGAAATTGCTAATTGATATAGAACACCTCAATTTCTTCTAAATAGATTGTTTTATGTGGAAAATAAGAAAGAAATGAATATTTCTATTTAATATCTTCTAATAGACAAGGAAGGAGATCCCTACTACAAAGCAGACTTTCACTCTATAAACATAGATTAAGCTTTATTTGAAGCAAATTGATTTATATTGTGAAAAGAATAGAGACTTGATTAAATCAAAAAGATTAAATGCTAATTCACTTGATACTTAAAAAGAAAATTCTATGCACAGTATTTCTCTAGTGGTCTTATTAACATCACTTCAGGCCAAGTTCAAGTGTGCATGTATCATAAAAAGAATGTACATGTATATTCACTTCTCTGATTTATCAACCATTTTTTCCTTGAACATGCTTCTTATAAAGATATTGAAAGTTAAAAGTTTACTGAATTTACTTTTTTATGCTCATTCCAATTAGTCTCCTGATAATTAACACTATGTCTATAGTATATCTGCTTTTGAAAAAATGATATCAGCTGAAAGTCTTTTTGTATTGGTAGTCATGCTATTTCATACCTATTCTTATTGGTCACTTGATCACTTGGCATCCTGTTCCTCATCAATTTGCTCAAGCGGGCACCGGCAACATCTCCATTTGTCCCTGTAGCGTGCTAGTGTGTGTGCTACTGTAGTCCAATGGTGTCTGCTCATTCCAGGAACATGAAGCTCCTCAAACCAATAGTTCAAGGTCTTGACGAAGAAGTGTGACCATCTCATAGGTGGGGGGCCACAAGATATTTTGACATCCCAAGGAATCCAGTCGGTAACAGCTCTAGTCCAGCAATCATCTCCAAATCGAATTATGTGTCCAGTCTATCTGGTTTTTAATGTCTTGGAAAATGAGACAGCATCCCTGATTCCCAATGATCGATGGAGATCGGAATTCCAGATTCCTTTTCTCACTTGAGTCAAGCGTAATACTCCAAGCATAGCTCTTTCAATTCCTCTTTGGGAGTCTCGAATAGCATTCTCATCCTGTTTTCGTAGGGCCCATGTCTCTGACGTGTATGTTAATGCAGGAAGAACAGTGGAGTTGAAGAAATATGCCCAGAGCTCGAGGTTCTTCGTCTTCTTACCTATTTCTTTGTCACTATTAATGGTGCTCCAAGCCGCTCCCTTCAACCTGCACAACTCAGGGGGCAGATCATTTGTCATGATTAGTTCTCAACTTAGGTACACATAACTGCTACATTCAGAGATGTTCATCCTGTTGAGAGTGAATGGAAAGTCAGGAAGGAGTTTCATTTCTCATGAACATTGTCTTCGTGAGATTCAGCTACAGTACAACCTTTTCCACACTCATGGTCAAAATCGGCCACCACGTGAGATTCAGCTGCAGTACTACCTTTCTGCACTCATGGTCAAAATTGGCCAGCATTTGTGCTGCTTGGCTAATGTTTGGTGTCATTAGAACGATGTCATCAACAAAGCAGAGGTGGTATAGTTGCCGACCATGTATCTTCACTCCCATTCCTTCCCATTCAAGTTGTCACATGACGTTCTCGAGGGTGGCACTGAAGAGTTTCGGTGAAATGGTATCACCCTGCCGAACCCCTCTCTTGACAAGGATGATCACTTCCTTGTAGAATGGTGAGATCCTGGTAATGAATCCATAATACAGCTCACAGACAATCCTGATTTATTGAGTTTGAATGCCCTATTTGGCTAGGGCTTCAATGACTGCTTCAGTCTAAACAGAATCAAAGGCTTTCTTTAAATCGATACTTTAATAGTATCTTTAAAAAGTGATACCTTTGGGGCTGGGGAGATAGCACAGCGGGTAGGGTATTTGCTTTGCTCGCGGCTGACCAGGGTTCGATTCCCAGCATCCCATATGGTCCTCCGAGCACCTCCAGGAGTAACTCTTGAGTGCAGAGCCAGGAGTAACCCCTGTGCATCACCAGGTGTGACCCCCCCAAAAAACAAGAAAAAATAAAGTATAAAATGTGATACCTTAAATGGATTAACTCTTCTTATTATAATTATTTAATCTACAGCCATGGAAATAAGTAATCAGCATTTTTTGTTTGTTTTTTAAGGCTTATTAAGCAAAAACAGTCACCATTTAGATTCTCAACATCATTTTGGGGGAATTTTCTTCAAATCTTTTTGCTGAGTCTTTGAAATTTATGTACACATGTCTAGAGAGTGTGCTTGATTGATTATGTATTTTCTATTGCTCTTGATCCATAGAAGCTGAAGATTTTAGTATTTTTCTTTCTCCAAACCTTAAAGACAAAGGCATAAACTTCCCATACATATCATCTTTTAAAACTGGAAACAGTACTGTATGGTGGGTCCAATAGTAAGGCTTCTGTAAAGCAGGGGCGCAATATGTGTATAAGTCACGAAGTAGACATTCTTACTCATTTCTTTTTCTTAAATATGTTATTATTATTTTATTTTTCTAGTTTGCAATATAATTGACAATGATTTTTTATGGACATAATTCCAACCCCAAAGCTATGTACATTCTTACACATTTCTACTTGCATACTCTTTACCCTTTGGAGTGAATATGTGTCTTATAGTTATATTTGTTTAATATTGATATGCATCATTAATCCCACTATGAATAAAAAATACAGCTTCCACTATTAACTAAATCTTCTCTTAGGTTTCCACTCACATCAGTTCATCAATAATGTTTTAAAATAAAATTCTCAAGTGTTGGTTGTTTTGGTTGTTGTTATTGTTTAGGGCTGGAGCGATAGCACAGCGGGTAGGGCGTCTGCCTTGCACGCAGCCAACATGGCCAACGCGAGTTCGATTCCTCCACCCCTCTCGGAGAGCCCGGCAAGCTACCGAGAGTATTCGATATGTCAGACACAGTAACAACAAAGTCTCCAATGGAGACGTTACTGGGCCCGCTCGAGCAAATCGATGATCAACGGGAGGGCCTTTACTTTTACCTTACTTATTTTTTGGGGTGGGGCCATTCCCAATTATACTCCAGGGTCACTCCCAGCAGACCCAGGAGAATATTGGGTTCTGGGGCTCCAACCCAGCATAGATACGTGCAAGGCAAGTACCCTACCAGCTGACCATTTCTGCCACCACTCATCTATATTTTCTGTATTTTAATCTTGATTTTTTTCTTTCTATATAGATGTTACCTTTCTTGAAAAAAGTCTTCCCTGCAAGAATTTTATTAACTTTAATCATTATCATCTTCATGCATATTTTTCTTTAAAAGATCTTGGGGTTGTAAGGATATAAAGTATTTTCTCTCTTCAATTCTAGGTTCTTTGATATTCCCCAAATATAAATTTACATAATAAAATCAATAGGACAAAAACAAATTGAATTTCAACTGTACATGAGTACCTTCAATATGTGAAAGTCAAAGGTAGTTCCAATGACTTTAATTTTGTATTATTTTATAAAGGTGTTTGGAAAATTATACCTAATATCATGGAAGAAAAATAAAATAATTTAATGTGATTATATCTAAGTAGCTTCTGCTTGATGAAAAAAAAATCTCAAAAAAAGACATCTAGTGAATGGAATAGGTTATCTGACATTGACATGTAAAAAGATATCTGAATCATTATGAAAACTTATTAAAATATATCATCTGCGGGGTTTCATTACCTTGCTTTTTCTTTATTATTTTTCTTTCTTTTTACTTTTTCTTTTGTTTTGAGTCACACTTGGCAGTGCTCATGGGCTAGTGTTGAACTTTGGGCATAGGAGTTAATGCTGGTGATACTCGGTGGACCATATGTGGTGCTGGATACTCATTAAGTGTCACAGATATTGTTGATACTTTCAAGGCAAGTTCCTTACCACATGCATTACCTGTCTGGTTCTTTTAGTCTTTTTTTCTTCATAAAACAATTTGAAGTACTTAGATTTATTTTTTCTTCATCATATCTATATACAACTATAATACTCTGTAACAATGAACATTTACTCATTATCTTTAAGTCATCTTACTCAATTTATATTTAAAACTCTTTTAAAGCAATATGCAAAATTGACAAGGGGTAATTTACAAGTACTGCAAAACTTGTCAATGAATACAAACGATTCAGTTAAGGAGGTTAGAATATATACTTCACCAAAGAAGTGATACATGTGGTAAGTAGACACAGGAAAAGATCATCATCTCTTCTTAATAGGTACATGCAAATTTAAACCAAAAACTTTCCCCACACATCTGTGAAAATAGGTATTATCCAAAAGACAAGAAATAGGAAGTGTTGAATAGAATTCGCAGAGAATCCTTATCACTTTTGGTGTGAATTAAATTGGTATAACTACTATAGGGCTGGAGCGATAGCACAGCGGGTAGGGCGTCTGCCTTGCACGCAGCCAACATGGCCGACCCGAGTTCGATTCCTCCGCCCCTCTAGGAGAGCCCGGCAAGCTACCGATAGTATCTTGCCCGCACGACAGAGCCTGGCAAGCTCCCCGTGACATATTCGATATGCCAAACACAGTAACAACAAAGTCTCCAATGGAGATGTTACTGGGCCCGCTCGAGCAAATCGATGATCAACGGGAGGGCCTTCACTTTTTTTTTAACTACTATAGAAAGCATAAACATATAGAAATTATACATGTTATAATTACCCTATTTCCATCTCGTAACTAAAAAAAAATGCAAAAACATTAATTGGAAATTATGTTGAAATTATATCTGCATCATTAATTGCTAGAGCCCAAAACTGAAAAGTGAAGAGCCTACTTACTGACATGTGTATAATAAAGATGTTGCATATAATCCAATAAATAATATTAAATAAAGAACAATTGATTCTTCCATTTGTAAATGTGTGTCAATCTTGAGTTTATTTTGCTTACTGAATTAAGTCAGATGGAAAAAAAGAAAAACACAAAATGGAAGGTTAATACTATATTTGACATATACAGGTAACAAATTTGAACTGAAAATACAGTAGTAATCTTTCACATTGTAGAATCTATGAGTATTTATCAGAAAGGAAGGGAGAAATCGAGATTAAGGTAAAATCATAGATCAAGGTTAAAGGGGAAATACATTCATTTTAAAAGGTGCATTGTTGAAACTTATAATGTTATTATATCATGATATTTCAATGAAAATATTTTAAAGCAAGCAAATAAATTAAAAATAATTGTGTACATATTCCTAGAGGTGGATCAGAAAATTTTGACAATCCGAATTCTAAAAGCAATTCTAAAAATCAGATTATTTTAAATATGCTTCTGATCCTACTGTAAGTGGGAATTTGCAGAGAGAGAGAAAAAGATTGCATGCTTTTGATTTTCTGTTTCAACTTTAAGTTAGATTCGAATACCTCTAAAATTTGTTCAGTGAAAATTACTATTTGCAGGAAAAATTCACCCTAAACTTTTATACCACATTTTTTGCTAAGTTGAATTTTTAATACCAGTCATTCATATCAATAAACTACTGAATATTTCTTTAGAACTTTTAATATTCATGAAAAATTATTAAATTTATGTTATTTTACTCGAATTTTATGAACGCTAAATTCAGCACAGTTAAGACACATGTAAATAGAATATGAGTAAATATATACTATCTAAAATAATTTTTTTCATAGAGAAATTTTATTATTATAAATAAGTTATGAGAATATGATTAAATTTTGCCAGAAATTTGCAGAAGAAAATGTTCTGTAGTCAAGAATATATATTAAGACATCTGTATCAATTTTGGTAATATTTTATTTATAATCTTTGATACAACCAGTATTAAATATTAAATAACTGTTCTAGAAATTGAAAATTAAAAAATAAAACAGCATCAATTTTACTTAACTAGATTACCTATCAAGTGGAATGCAAAATATATGAGAAAATTACAAGTACTTGAGAAAAAAATATAAAACAAAATATGAAAGAAATTTTCATAGAAAAGTCCAATTTTAGTTTCAATAAAATGAAACTAAGTAAGGTCATTCAATCCTAGGAGGCAGTAAACTAGGGTGACCTATTAGTGTAGCAAGTTCAGAGGTTCAAAAAGAGAATTGAGAGGGCATTTATGAAATATATTAAAGGCAATTACTAGAATTTTGACTTTCATCAAGGTGGTTAGCCACTTACCACTTAATAATATTAAATGTTAAATTTGAGTTATTTGTTGTAGATCATTTCAATACTTTTCAAAGAGTTTTTTTCTGAGGCATCCTCTAGGACTCTGGGATGCTCACCATCCCTGAGCCTCTTCCTGTTCATGCTAACACTGTGCCTGATCTTCTTCCTCCCCCAGGATAGTCAGTGTTCGAACCCGGGATGTGGCTTTCTCCGTGAACGTGCTCCAGGCATCCTCTAGGACTCTAGGATACTCACCATTCTTGAGCTGCTTTCTGTTTGTCCCCAACTCTGTGCCGGGTCTTCTTCCCCCAGGTTGTACACCCCACAAGCACACACACCAGGTACCTGTAGAAGGCGTGACCTCTTCAGAAGTGGGCGTGGGCTCTGTAGAGGTAAGCATAGCCTACTTTTGGGCTGGTCTCTGGTAGTTTACCCATATTCAGCAATCTCGTGTAACATCTCAGTCTCCATACCTCCACACCAACATGAAGAAACAATGCAAATCCCTACCACGAGGGGAGGACGATGAAAAGAGTCCAAAAGCCTCAGTAGGGTGTTGTTCACATAAGGGACCTCTCTGGAAAAGAATTCAGATATGAAGTAATGAAGATGTTCAATGAACTCAATGAAACAGTGAGACAGATATCCAGTAAATTAAAGGAGGGCATGAAAGAAACAATCGAGAAAATACGAGAAGAAATGAGAGTAGAAATTGGAAAGCTATGCACAGAAATGTCAGTAATAAAAGATTCAGTAGATGAAATAAAAAAGCCCAGTCTGTTGCCTCAACTACAGAATGGCCACAGCTGAAGGCAGAATCAGTGAGCTGGAAGATCAGCTGCACCAAGCTAACAGGCAACAACAAACAATAGCAAGACCTCAAAAAGCTCTAGAGTGAATCAGGGTCCTAAGGGATCATTTAAAGAGGAACAACATTAGTATCATTGGAGTACCAGAAGGACAGGGAAACAATCCCAATGTAAAAGCCATGGTTAAACGAATCATTGCTGAGAAGTTCCCGAAGCTGGACAGTGCAGCCATTCAGATTCAAGGAGCCCGAAGGGTGCCAGCTAAAGGAGAGCCTAACAAAAACACTCCAAGACATATCATAGTTAGAATGATGGATGCTATGGATAGAGACACAATATTTCAAGCAGTGCGCTCAAAGAAGGAAATCACTTACAAAGGAACAGCCCTTAGGTTCACAGCAGACCTATTAGAGGAAACCATACAAGCCCGAGGGCAGTGGTGGGGCATAGTGAAAAAACTCACTGAAATGAACGCTTCACCAAGAATACTCTACCCCCGGCTAAACTCTCACTCAAACTTGAAGGAACAGTACACTATTTTATGGATAAACAACAGCAAAGGAATTTCATAGACTCAAAACAAAAGCTAAAAGAAGGGCTAACGGGGCTACTGTAAGACAAAGCAAACCCTGCAAGCAAAACAAACCCTTACAGAAGGATGACAACAAAACCCCATAACAATAATCAATCTCAACATCAATGGTCTAAATTCACCAATCAAGACACACAGAGTGCCAAAATGGATTCAGAGACAGAACCCAACATTCTGCTACCTACAGGAAACTCATCTGAAAAGTCAGAGAAAACACAGACTCAAAGTTAAAGGATGGAAAACAACCCTGAAAGCAAACAGCTCCCTCAAAAAAACTTGGGTGGCCATACTAGTATCCAACAACACAAATTTCAGGTTAAAAAAGATTAGGAGGGACAGTGAAGGCCATTTTCTATTAATTAAGGGATACATAAAACAGGAAGAAATCACACTCTTAAATGTATACACTCCTAATGAGGGAACAGCAAAATATTTAAAACAACTGCTAACAGATTTTAAGGAGGACATTGTTAGAAACACAATACTAGCCGGACTTCAAAATTGCCTAATCATCTTTGGATAATTCAACAGTAACAAAACTCAGCAAGGAAACATTGACTTTGAAGGAAGAAGTAGAAGAGAGAGGGCTTATAGACCTATTCAGGGCTTCACATCCCAAAAAGAAAGAATAAGAATACACATTCTTCTCCAGTGCACACGGGAAGACATACCTCAATAGAATCAGGAAGATAGAAATAGTATGAACAATCTTTTCAGGACATGATGCACTGAAGATAGAAGTGAATCGCACACAGACACGGAGAACCAAATCAAACACCTGGAAATTAAACAACTCAATGTTGGACAACGAGTGGGTCAGGAATAAACACACAAATAAAATCGATACCTGGAAACAAATGAGATTGAAGACATGAGCTACCAGAACAAATAGGATGCAGCTAAAGCCGTGTTAAGGAGAAAATTTACAGCTCTGCAAGCATTTCTCAGGAAGGAAGAAAGGGCTTACATTAACAGCTTGACTTCACTGCTCAAGACCAACAAAAGGACCAACAAAAGAAGCCCAAACCAGGCAGAAGGAAAGAGATCATAAACTTAGAGGAGAAATCAATGTCATGGAAACAAACAAACAAAAAATCCCAAAGATCAATGAAACCAAGAGCTGGTTCTTCAAGAAAATAAACACTTGATCACTAGATATCCCATTACTCATTGAGCTGTTCGAGTGGGTGCCAGTAACATCTCCATTCATCCCTGTCATGTGCTAATGTAACCCAATTGTGTCTCCTTGTTCTAGGAACACGAACAGCCTAAAACCAATCATTCGGAGTGTTGACGAAAATGTCTGAACATCTGATAGGTGGGGAGCCATTCGATCTTTTGAAATCCAGTGGTGTAGGATAACACTCTTTTGTCCTTCCTCAGGTAGCTTAGGTTTATCAGGTCACACCCATCTAAGGACACTGAACTTGTATTGTAAGCAATGTCCTTTCTGTGAGGACACAGGAAGAGAGTTAATATTATGCTTTGTAACTTGGGAGTTGATTGACTCCGAATAATATTTACTCCTGAGCATCTGATTTCTTGACTCAGTTGCCCTTAGTTCCTAGTACCCCAAAAGCACGGTCCTGACGGAGGACTGAATGGACCCAGGGCAAGCTGTGAGCTACCCTGGCATCGAAATGGGCCAGGCTAAAGAGCCACGATACTCAACTATAAGTTGAGGGCATGATCATGGACAAATGCTGTCATGATCCAAAAGTAAGTAACGAGGAGACTAGGACCTACTGGAGCTAGGAAGATTAACCTGGTCTGAGGACTGTGGAATGTATAGTGAGATGTTCTCAGGAAGAACCAAACTAAGTTTATATCTCTTACTGTGCTCACACAGAATGACATTGCTAGAAATATTAGAAGTAGATTTATTACAACTATTTAAGTAGATTAATAACTGAGGGAAGAAAACACCCTTGTTGGGATCCCACCCTTGAGCGGATCTCCTAAGAATCTGGAGTAATCTCTGTAGATGAGATTTTATCCTTGAATTAATCTCCTGGAGGAGTGGTCTTACCTCTCTTTGTTGATTCGTCAATATTCAACCCACCTTTTTGTCACCGCCTTATGTGACTGCTATATAAACTAAGACTGTAAGCTCGGGGAGAGGAGAGTCAGAAGCAAGAGAGCTCGGGCTCCAGAGATCCAGAGTCAGAGCCAGAAGGAGAGAGGTTCCAGATTGGGGCCCAGGAGAGAAGGAGGCAGAGAAAGACAGGAGTGAAGAGGATTGGAGTAAACTACTATTGATATAGACCGGCCTGGCCCTCGTTTCTTCTTCCATCTGCCCTTGGCCAACAGCTGTTCTGATCCAGGCCACACACAGTGGCTCAAGAGCACCAAACGCAGGCAGTGAGACAGTGCCATTCAGTGAGCCCGTGAACACACAACCTTTGGCGTGATAAGATTTAACACAGTGGAATCCAGTCAGTAATGGCTCTAGTCCAGTGGTCATCTCTAAATCTCATTACGTGTCCAGCCCAACGGATTTTCAATGTCTTTGCAAACGAGGCAGCATCCCTGATTCTTGACCGTCAACAGAGGTCGGAACTCCAGATTCTTTCTCTCATTTGAGTGAAACGTGGTACTCCAAGCATAGCTCTTTCGATTCCTCTTTGGGAGACCTGGATAGCGTTCTCCTCCTATTTTCGTAGGGCCCAGGTCTCTGAGGTGTATGTTAATGCAGGAAAAACAGTGGAATCACAGAGAAGTTCCCAGAGCCGGAGGTTCTTCGTCCTCCTAGCTATTTCTTTGACACTCTTGACGGCGTTTCAAACCACTCTTTTTCTCCTCTGCAAGTAAAGTGCCAGGTCATTCATCATGTTGATTTCTCAACCTAGGTACACAAAACTATTGCATTCAGAGATGTTCGTCCCATTGAGAGTGAATGGAATATCAGGAACGAGACCGTTTCTCAAAAACATTGTCTTCCTGAGATTCAGCTGTAGTCCGACCTTTCCACATTCACGGTCTAGTCGGCCAGTATTTGTGCTGTTTGGCTGATGTTTGGTGTTATTAGAATGATGTCATTAGCGAAGCGGAGGTGGTGTCGTTGCCAAATGTCTATCTTTATTCCCACTCCTTCCCATTCCAGTCATCACATGACATTCTTGAGGGTGGCACTAAAGAGTTTCGGTGAAATGGTATCACTCTGCCAAACCCCTCTTTTTTTAAAAATTTTTAATAGTGAAACATCATGAGTTACAGTTGTAGACTTACAATTTTTTGTTGTTGGTTTTTAATTATACAATGTTTGAATTCCCATCCCTTCACCAGTTCCCATTTTCCACCACCACGGATCACAGTATCCCTCCCCCCCCCCCTTTGCCCCCCATCCCACCCCACCTCTGTGGCAGGGCATTCCCTTTTGTTCTCTCTCTCCTTTTGGGTGCTGTGGTTTGCAAAAGAGGCATTGAGTGGAAATCATGTTCAGTCTATAATGTACTTTCAGCATGCATCTACCATCTTGGGAGGATCCTCCCAACACCCGTTACTTGGTGCTCCCTTCTCTATCTGAGCTGCCTTTTCCCCTAGCATGTGCGGCTGGCCTCCAAGCCATTGAATGAATCTCCTCGCTACTTATCTCAGCTATTCTTGGGTGTTCGTCTTCTATTTTGTTACTTTATGTCCCCCAGATGAATGTAATCTTTCTAAATCTGTCCCTCTCTTTCTAATCATTTCGCTTAGCATGATAATTTTCATGTAGTGACACTTGTATGTAAATTTCATGACTTCATCTCTTCTAACAGCTACATAGTACTCCATTGTGTAGATGTACTGAAGTTTCTTTAACCAGTCATCTGTTCTCTGGCACCCAGATTTTGGCTATCGCAAACAGTGCTGCAATAAACAAACAAGTGCAGATGTCCCTTCGACTATACATTTTTGCCTTTCTGGGATATATTCCCAGGAGTGGTATTGCTGGGTCAAATGGGAGCTCAATTTCTAATTTTTTTGAGAATTGTCCATACTGTTTTCCAAAAGGGCAGAAGCAGTCGGCATTCCCACCAGCAGTGGAGGTGGCTCTCTTTCTCCCCACATCCTCGTCAACACGGTGAACCCCTCTCTTGAGGTCAAAAATCACCTCCCTGTAGAATGGTGAGATCCTGGTAGTGAATCCACAATACAGCTTTCAGAGCATAAACCACTATCAAGACTCACAAAGAAAGAGAGAGAGAACCATAATAAACCTAATCATAAATGAGAAGGGGGATATCACAACATAAACCAAAGAAATTCAAGAGGTCATCAGAGACTACTTTGAAAGTCTGCATGCCATGAAACAAAAGAACCTAGAAGAAAGGGATAAATTCCTGGATTACTATAATCTCCCATGGCTGAATTAAGATGATCTAGAGAACCTCAATAGTCCTATTAACATCAAGGAACTTGAAACTGTAATAAAAAAAAGGGCCCTCCCGTTGTTCATCGATTTGCTCAAGTGGGGCCAGTAAAGTCTCCATTGGAGATGGAGACATGTTACAAACATGTTACTGTTTGGTATATCGAATACATCACGGGCGGCTTGCCAGGCTCTGCCGTGGGGGTGAAATACTCTCGGTAGCTGGCCAGGCTCTCCGAGAGGGGCAGAGGAATCGAACTCAGGTCGGCCATGTTGGCTGCATGCAAGGCAAACGCCCTACTGCTGTGTTATCGCTCCAGCTCCTGTAATCAAAAGTCTTCCCAAAAACAAAAGCCCTGGTCCAGATGGATTCACTAGTGAATTTTTCCAAATATTTCAAGACGACCTATTACAAGTCCTTCTCAAGCTTTTCTAGGAAATTGAAGAAACAGAAACTCTCCCAAACAGTTTCTATGAAGCCAATATCTCTCTAATACCAAAAGGAAACAAAGAAACCACAAGAAAATAAAACTTCAGGCCCGTATCCCTAAGGAACACGGATGCAAGTTCTCAACAAGTAGCAAATAGATTTCAACCACTCATCAAAGAGTTCATACACCATTACCATCCTGGGGATACAAAGATTGTATAACATTCAGAAATCAATCAACATAATTTATCATATCAACCAAATAAAAGATAAAAACCATATGATCATATCAATAGATGTAGAGAAAGCATTTGACAGGATCCAGCACCTCTTTATGATGAAAACCCTCACCAAAATAGATATAGAGGGGACTTTCCTCATTACAGCCACCTACTGCAAGTCTACAGCAAGCATCATCCTCAATGGGGAAAAATGAGATCCTTCCCTCTAAGATCAGGGATGAGACGAGGATGCCCACTCTCTCCACTGCTGTTCAATATAGTACTGGAAGTACTTGCAATAGCGATTAGGTAAGAAAAAGATATTAGGGGCATCCAGGTAGGAAAGGAAGAATTCAAGCTCTCACTATTTTCAGATGATATGATCTATACTTAGAGAACCCAAAAACCTCTACCAAGGAATTCTTAGAAACAATAGACATGTATGGTAAAGTTGCAGGGTATAAAATCAACACCCAAAAGTCTATGGCTTTATATACGTAAATAGTGAGACAGAAGAAAGTCTCGTGAAAAAAAAACAATCTGGTTCACAATTGTGCCCCAGACAATCAAGTACCTAGGAATCCGCTTAACTAACGAAGTAAAAGACCTGCACAAAAAAACTAAAAAATGCTACTTCAGGAAATAAAAGTGTACACGAGAAAATGGAAAGATATCTCCTGCTCATGGATCGGGAGAATTAACATTGTCAAAATGGCAATATTCCCCAAAGCATTGTACACATTCAAAGTGATCGCTATAACTATACCCATGACATTCTTCAAAGAAATGGAGCAAACACTCCAGAAATTTATATGGAACAATAAGCCCCCATGAATAGCTAAAGCAATTCTTGGGAAAAATAAAATGGGAGGAATCAACCTCCCTAACTTCAAACTCTATTACAAACAGCATGGTACTGAAACAAAGACAGAGCTTCAGACCGATGGAACAGGCTTGAATAAATGGACATCTACCCCCAAACATATAATCATCTAATGTTTGATAATGTAGCAAGAAATGTTAAGTGGAGTAAGGAAAGACTTTTTAACAAATTGTGCTGGCAAAACTGGACAGCTACATGCAAAAAAAATTGGCTCAGATTTCTGCCTAACACCATGTGAAAAATCAAGATCAAAAAGGATTAAAGACCTGAATATCAGACCAGAATCCATAAGGTAAATTGAAGACAATGTTTGCAAAATCCTCCATGACATTGAAGCTAATGGTATCTTCAAAGATGAAATGTCACTGTCCAGGCTAGTGAAGGAAGAGATAGACAAATGGGACTATCTTAAACTAAGAAGCTTCTGCACCTCGAAAGAGACAGTGACCACATAAAAAGTCTGCAGAAGCAGAAAGGATATTCATCCAATACCCATCCAACAAGGGGTTGATATCAAGGATATACAAAGTACTGGTTGAACTCCACAAGAAGAAACATCCAACCCCATCAAAAATGGGGCAATGAAATGAACAGAATCTTTCTCAAAGAAGAAATCCAAATGGCTAAAAGGCACATGAGAAAATGCTCTACATCTTTAATCATCAGGAAGATGCATATCAAAACAACAATGGGATATCTCACACCTCATCCAAAAAAGCAAAAGCAACTGGTGTTGTCGAGGGTGTGGTGAGAAAGGGAACCTCCTTCACTGCTGGTGGGAATGCTGACTGGTTCCACCCTTTCGGTAAATAGTATGGACAATTCTCAAAAAATTATAAATTGAGTTCCCACTTGACCCAGCAATACCACTCCTGGGAATATATCCTGGAGAGGCAAACAAGTACAGTCGAAATGACATCTGCACTTCTATGTTCATTGCTGTACTGTTGACAATAGCCAAATCTGGAAAAATCCCGAGTGTCCTTAAACAGATGACTGGTTGAAGAAACTTTGGTACATCTACACAATGGAGTACTATGTAGCTGTTAGAAAAGATGAAGTCATGACATTTACATACAAGTCGTACTACATTTAAAGTATCATGCTACGTGAAATGAGTCAGAAAGAGAGGGACAGATAGAGAAAGATTGCATTGATCTGGAGAATTTAAAGTAACAAAATAGGAGACTAACACCCAAGAATAGCCGAGAATAGTACCAGGCGGTTCACTTTATGGCTTGGAGGCCAATCACACATTCTAGGGGAAAAGGCATCTCAGAAAAGGCATCTCAGATAGAGAAAGGAGCACCAAGTAAAGGGTGTTGGGAGGATGCTCCCAGGATAGGAGATGAATGCTGAAAGTAGGCTATAGATCAAACATGATTGCCACTCAATGCCTCTTTTGCAAATCACAGCATCCAAAAGGAGAGAGAGAACAAAAGGGATGCCTTGCCACAGATGCAGGATGGGATGGTGGAGATGTGTGGGTGGGAGGGATACTGATCAGTTGTGGTGGAGAATGGGCACTGGTGGAGGGATGGGTACTTGATCATTGTAAAATTGAAACCCAAGCACAGAAATTTGTAAGTCTACAATTGTACCTCATGGTGTTTCACTAATAAAATTTTTTTAAAAATAAAATGAAATAAAATACTTTCATATCAACAAATATTTTCAAATATTGCTGCTTTTGAAAACATTTATTTCTCATGAGCACTGCATTATATTATAAGCATACATATTATGTATATTTAGTATAATTTAAAACCTTGGTAATTTTAATAAAACCATAAAGAAAAATAAAAATTAATAATATAAGCAGGATGTCATAAATTAATGCTTAAGTAATGTCTTTTTAAAATTATTATTTAAGTATAATATAATTATACATATTTTGGTATGTTATACTATCTGAGATTTAAATCAGTCCAAGTATTATATATATGTATCAATTTAAAGAAATTCTATACTTATTCAAGTATAAAAAATCATAATAAAAAATTAATTAGTAAGATACTCTTTTTTAACTTATAATGAAATCTATGAACACACATCACTCATTCATAACTTTTTCCTTAACAGTATATCTCTTAGTAATTTGGGAGGGGTCCTAATAAATTTTTGGAAGAGTGCTTATATACATGTTACTTACTCACTCTATATTACTTGCTATGACATAAAAGAAGGAAATCCAGTGAGAGAAGGTCCTAATCCTTAGAACTCATTCTATTACCTTTTTTGAAAAAAAGAAGGTAAGGTAAGGTAAAGGCCCTCCCGTTGATCGTCGATTTGCTCTAGCGGGCCCAGTAACGTCTCCATTGGAGACTTTGTTGTTACTGTGTCTGGCATATCGAATACTCTCGGTAGCTTGCCGGGCTCTCCGAGAGGGGCGGAGGAATCGAACTCGGGTCGGCCATGTTGGCCGCGTGTAAGGCGAACGCCCTACCCGCTGTGCTCTGATTTTTTTTCCTTTAAATAAGCCTCTGTTCTCTTTTGAGCATGTACCGATTTCTTTCTCCACTTTGAAATTCTCCTAAATAAATCTTGTTAAATGCAAATATTTGCTTCACCTTTAAAAAAAAAAGATTTTCTGCAACTATTATTAAATTAAGGATCTTGAGTTGGGAAAATGAGATTCTGTTGATTCAGCAACATATTCAAGAGAAGCCATGTAAGAGCGATGTGGTGAAATATGACATATGGTGAGAATATAATTGGAAAATGAGCAGAGGGACATTAAAGGTATTCATCTTCAAGATAATAGTGATACAATCACAGTGCTGGCTGACAACAGAAATTCAAAGGTCAAATAAAATATTCCTTGCTAGAGTTCTGGAATAATCAGTACTTGATGGCACCTTGATTTAGACATAACACTGCCCTAAGCCCAACCTGTATTGTGCAAACCATGTTTTTGATGCCTTATTTCTCTACTGCCATCTATGTTTGTTATTTTTGCTTTAGATATCAGAATTACGAGAACAAATAATTGGTTATTTTAAATCTCTAATGCCAAAAAGTATTTGGTATAGGAGCTAAATGGCAAAAACATATCACTTGATCACTTGATCACTTGACTTCCATTAATCATTGATTTGCTCGAGCAGGCACCAGTAACGTCTCCATTTATCCCTGTCACGTGCTAGTGAAGCCCAATGACGTCTGTTTGTTCGAGGAACACGAAGACCCTCAAACCAATCATTCAGAATGTTGATGAAGAAGTCTGACCATCTGGTAGGCGGGTGGCCACGTGGTCTTTTGACATTTCATGGAATCGAGTCGGTAATGGCTCTAGTTCAGCAGTTGTCTCCAAATCTCATTACGTATCCAGCCCATCTGATTTTTGATGCCTTGGCAAAAGAGACAACATCCCTGATTCTTGATCTTTGATGGAGGTCGAACTCCAGATTCTTTCTCTCATTTGAGTGAAACGTGATACTCCAAGCATAGCTCCTTCAAATCCTCTTTGGGAGACCGGAATAGTGTTCTCATCCTGTTTTCATAGGGCCCAGGTCTCTGAGGTGTATGTTAATGCAGGAAGAACAGTGGAATCAAAGAGATGTGCCTGGAGCCAGAGGTTATTCGTCCTCTTAGCTATTTCGTCCATGCTCTTGAAAGCTTTTCAAGCTACTCACTTCCTCTTGCGCAACTCAGGTGCCAGGTCATTCGTCTTGTTGACTTCTCAACCTAGGTACACATAATTGTTGCATTCAGAGATTGTCGTTCCTTTGAGAGCGAATCGAACGTCAGGAAGAAGACTGTTTCTCATAAACATTGTCTTTGTGAGATTCAGCTGGAGTCCGACCTTTCCACACTCACAGTCAGTGTTGGCAAGCATTTGTGCCGCTTGGCTAATGTTTGGTGTTATTAGAACAATGTCATCAGCAAAGCGGAGGTGGTGTAGTTGCTGACCATCTATCTTCACTCCCATTCCTTCCCATTCCAGTCGTCGCATGATGTTCTTGAGGGTGGCACTGAAAAGTTTTGGTGAAATGGTATTACCCTGCTGAACCCCTCTCTTGACATGGACGATCACTTCTTTGTAGAGTGGTGAGATCCTGGTAGTGAATCTGTAATACAGCTCACGGAGGATCTTGTTGTATTGAATTTGAATGCCCTGACTGGCTAGGGCTTCAATGACCGCAACAGAATCAAAGGCCTTCTTTAAATCAATGAACGTTAGACAGGGCGGCATCTTGGACTTCTGAGAAACCTCAATGAGCTTGGTTATCCTGTGGATATGGTCGATGGTGCCGAATCCTTTTTGGAACCCAGCTTGCTCGCATGGTTGTCCTTCATCTAGTGTTCTGCCAATCCTATTCAGTATGACTTGAGTGAACAGCTTGTAGATGACAGACAATATGCAGATATACATATCAATAGGCAAAAAACATATCAAGAGAGATCTAATCTTGGCTTTAAAAATAAATTATGTTTTGTGGTCATTTCACTTGATTTCACTACAATTGATTTCAACTTGATTTCACTACATTTCTTACTTTTCTGAGAACCATATAGTATAGATTTTTCTTCTGCTCATTTAATATGTTTTTTATATTGTTCAACAGTTTTATGAATAGCTTCATAAATATCAAATTACTTAAAACATAGATCCTTTTTTTAAGGGGCTGGTGTGATAACACAGTGGTAGGGCATTTGCCTTGCAAGCAGGCAAGCCAGGATCTATTCCCAGTATCTCATATGGTCCCCTGAGCACTTCCAGGAGTTATTCCTGGGTGCATGAGCCAAGAATAACCCCTGTGCATCGGCAGGTGTGACCCAAAAAGCAAAAATAAATAAAAAATAAAGTAAAAAAAAATCAAGTAAAACAAAGCATAGACCCTTTTAATAATTGTATGATAAAATGGGCATGGATTTATAATTGAAAAATAATAATCTCTCTTCATATAACCCACAATGAACAGGATTAGTCTTGAGGAAATTAACTTAATTCTTTATAATATAGATATTTTCAAATGGATATGCTTTTATATACACTTATTAGAAATATGTTTAATTATTGTAAAATAGTCAGCATTAATAATAATTGATAATAGTCTATTCACCTTTAGTGAAATACCTTTAAATCATAAATATAGGAGTATAGCTTCAATATAAATAGTGACCAAACATTATTGTGAAATTTGATGAGTTGTGACTAACATATACAATCTTGTAATATGAATCCCAACTCTCAAAGTACAAACTCTTGCCAGCGTAGAGAGGTTTCACTTATGATTCAAACCCCGCATCTAGTTACAACATGATTTATTAGTGAAAGGTCACTTTACAACAATATAAGCATGCAATTTAATTAACAGTAAGTGGGGGAGGGTTATGAACCACTAAGATTGGATCCAGGAAACTGGCCTGCTGGCAGGCAGCAGGTCATTCTAGAGTTCTAAGAAATGATCCATTAGCTTTGGGAGGAAAGGTCACTTCTCAGAATGAAAATCTCCTGTGGCTTTTTCCCAAAAACAGCGAGGCCTCAGCATCATGCAGATGGCAGAAGCTGTCTGAAACTGCCCTAGGGTGATACCCAAATTTATGACGTTTTTCAGAGTTATATTACCAGAACAATCTGTTCAATGTAATTTAGATAGCATCACATAGTACAGTTAGATTGTTATCTGTTCTTGCCTTTCACATGTCTGTTTATCAAGTGCACTTAGGGACAAATGTTTCCTTTAGATTATTTTTAATAGGCACCATACCCAGCAGTGTCAGGGGTGGAGAGGGAAGGCAGAGAGAGTTCAGCTCTGTGATCCTTAGCCTAGTGGTGCAGGCTTGATGCTCAAGTTCAGTGGTGCCCAGAAGCCACATAAGACACATTGGCAGCTATTAGAGTAGATTTATGGCACCAAAGTTTGACATGAGTACTCATATATGAAAGATGAGTGCTCTACCATTTGAGTCACACTCCAGTGCCAAATAGTATTTTGTGGGGAATGAGTGTCTCCCAAAAAATGTTCTGGATCCCTGTGGTATTCAAAGTGATGCTTTACTGACCAGGCCAAGTGATTTAATACTTGGGTCTGATCAAGTGACACTTCATGGATACAGCATTGTTGGTGGCCACCAGGTGCTACTTCCAGGCCACCAAGACACCAGTGGTGCTCAGAGCTCTCGAAAGCTGCACCATGTCTGGTTGGGGATGCATTCGGAGCTAGAGAATAGATTCAGGGCTACACATATGTAAAGCATGACTCCAGCTCTTTTAGATAACTGTTAAGCCACTTAAAATGATAAAACTTTATTTGATAACAGTCACTGTAACAAAATTGCCCCTAAATTTTAATCAGTCAAAATTATTAATATAATGTTAATACAATAACATGTAATACTTAATGAATCCTTTATATCACATATTGCTCCCCTAAACATCTTATCATTTAGTCCTAAGTACAGACATTTATCTTAAAGGTAAATTTATCATAAGTATTAAAATTTAAAGCAAAGACTTACATCAACATATATATGGGTTTTTAAATAAAATATACATTTTTATTTAATATTTCAATAATAAATATATATATTAAATAAAATATGTAAGAAACTGTTATATTTTTAAACCTAAAATGGAAAAGATATTAAACACCATACAATTCATATATTTTATATATATATATATATCGTATGACTGAAAAATTAATTCTGATAATGTTATCCTGTGCCTAGTAGTGATTGAGGAAAATAAAACTTAACCATTGTTTTCATAATTCAAAAAATATATCAAAAACAACCAAAATATTTTATGTGATGCTTAAATTGTTTTTTATATTGGTTTTGCAAGGTTTTATTATCAAGGCTTTATTTTATTATTCTGATGACCATATATATGTCTGATTAAAAATAAGAGAAAGCTTCATGAACACTTAATATAAAATATTGATAACAATAGAAAAAAGTTCCCAAGTAATGCCCAAAGCGAAGTACTAATAGGATGGAAAAGTAATTGATGTAGTTTTACCCTCTCAAGGGTCTTCATTTCTAATACTAGCTTAAGGAAATTGTTCTTTTAGTATTTCCTTATTTTTGTTAATAAAGATTTTGACTTTGCTTTCAAATATGCTTAAAATTAGGTAATGGAATTTTTTTGCCAGTTTGTTTTATAGAGGATATATTTTAGAAAAACCTACTCAAGAAGAATAGTGTGTACACTTTATTTTGGTGGGTGGGAGTTGGGCCACATTTGGCAATGCTCAAGGGTTACTCCTGATTTTGTACTCAAGAAATAAACCTAGAGGTGCTTTGGGGAGCATATGGACGCTATATTCAACCTGGTTTGACTGTGCACAAGGCAAATGCCCTACCCACTGTACTTTCCCTCTTTCTAAGTGTCCTACACATTTTTAAAAAATATTACATAAGCTGGGTGTGTATTATTTTCTATTAATCATACACCAATTACAAATATTTTAATTTCCTTTAGCACTAAAAACACTTTGACATTCTAATCCGTACTGTTTTTATTCACCCAACTATGCAAGTTTTTAAGAAGTATGTCTTTTTTTCTGAATTCATTAATAAAATGCCCAGTGAAACATTTTATAATGATTCTCAATGTGTATATCACAGCTCTTCCTATCTCTAACTTAAAATTCTGTCATTATTACTCTGGAAGCATTGAATTTCCCAGTATCGACCTAAGTGTTGATTATATTTAAAGATTCATTAATGTTTTATCGAAATGCCATAGCCAATCAGGGCATTCATACTCAATACATCAGGATCCTCCGTGAGCTGTATTACAGATTCACTACCAAGATCTCACCATTCTACAAAGAAGTGATCATTGGTGTCAAAAGAGGGGTTTGGCAAGGTAATACCATTTCACCAAAACTCTTCAGTGCCACCCTCGAGAACATCACAAGACGACTGGAATGGGAAGGGATGGGAGTGAAGATAGATGGTCGGCAATTACACCACCTCTGCTTTGCTGATGACATTGTTCTAATAACACCAAACATTAGCCAAGCGGCACAAATGCTGGCCAACACTGACTGTGAGTGTGGAAAGGTCGGACTCCAGCTGAATCTCACAAAGACAATGTTTATGAGAAACAGTCTTCTTCCTGACGTTCGATTTGCTCTCAATGGAACGACAATCTCTGAATGCAACAATTATGTGTACCTAGGTTGAGAAGTCAACAAGATGAATGACTTGGCACCTGAGTTGCGAAAGAGGAAGAGAGCGGCTTGAAAAGCCTTCAAGAGCATGGACGAAATAGCTAAGAGGACGAATAACCTCCGGCTCCAGGCACAACTCTTCGATTCCACTGTTCTTCCTGCATTAACATACACCTCAGAGACCTGGGCCCTATGAAAACAGGATGACAACGCTATTTGGGTCTCCCAAAGAGGAATTGAAAGAGCTATGCTTGGAGCATCACATTTCACTCAAATGAGAGAAAGAATCTGGAGTTCCCACCTCCATCGAAGCTCAAGAATTAGGGAAGCTGTCACGTTTGCCAAGGCGTTGAGAATCAGATGGGCTGGACACGTAATGAGATTTAGAGATGACCGCTGGACTAGAGCCGTTACCGACTGGATTCTACGGGATGTCAAAAGACCGTGTGGCTGCCCACCTACAAGATGGTCAGACTTCTTTGTCAATGCTTTGAACTATCGGTTTGAGCTTCTTCGTGTTCCTAGAACGAACAGATGCTATTGGGCTACACTAGCACGCAACAGGAATGAATGGAGATGTTACTGGAGCCTGCTCGAGCAAATCGATGATTATCGGGAAGTCAAGTGATCAAGTGATAATATTTTGTCATCTAAAAAAGTAATCCACAGTAAATAAAACTAAAAAAGTTTTAAGCATATCTGCATAACTCATTTTCAGATTTTTATGTTACTATACTGATTTTAAGAGTTTCCCATTAAACATTAGATGATGAATATATTCATCAAGAATTTTTTAATCTTATAACAATAGTTGGATTGTATTCCCCAACATTTAAGATAAATATAATAAAATAATTAAAGCTAATACATTGGTAGGGATTTTGATGCATACTCTGAGCGTAATCTTTAGGAAGAGAAGATATAGTTCTGGATAGAAGTTGGAAAAACAAAATAAGCAAAATAAGGGAACAGTTCAATACAGGAAGTTCAGGAAACAAAAAATAGATGAAATGAATTTTGAAGCAATTTGAGGTATATTCACAACATACTATTTGAATTTGTCATCAGATAGAAATTGACTCATATTTTCATTTGTTGAAAAATCTATTTTGCATTCCATGTTTGCACTGATTTCCATTCCCATCACCAGTTACAAGATTCTCTTAGCTCCACATCTTCTTTAAACACTTATTTTTTGTCTTATATTCTCACTGATATTGTTTTTTGGGTGGTCTGAGGGAATATCTGACAGTGTTAAGTGTTTAATTATGGATCTATGTGCAATGAATGTAGCTTTTAATTCTCTGGTGTGATCTGGGGATCAAGGTGGGGTCAGCCTAATGCAAGGCAAGTATCTTAACTGTGCTTTTTGTCTTTTGGATAGCAGTCATTCTCACAGTGTAAAGTGATATTTTCTTATTCTGGTTCTCAGTACTCTGATAATGAAATAATAAATGCCTTTTGATTGGCTATAGCCATCTATATAGTTTTGTTAAAAATATATGATCCAGTTATCTCATTTCTTGATTGTTGTATAAAAGCAAAAATAAAAGTCTTGAAACATGCATATACATTCTTAGATTCATTGGTGGATTATTCATAATAGCCCAAAATTGAAAATAAAATTTCCAAATTGAACGAATGTCATGCATACACAATATAAACTACTCAACCCTAATAACCACACAAATTTTACAAATTGTACCTTATTGCTACATAAATATACCTATGGAAAGCAATGTCTCTTGAAATAGGTCAGATAGAGAAAGGCACGCAGTATTTTATTTTTCTCATGTTGTGTTTTAAGAAAGCAAATGATGAACAAATAAAACAGATGTAAACGTTCATAAATTTAAGACCCATTAGTTATTAGGAAAGACTATAAAGGAGGTGGCAACCAGGGTAAAAGAAGACATTTGTATCATGGGGGACAGAATTGGATTTTATGCAGTAAACATATAGTATATACTTAGGTTGATTTTCAATGAAGCACCTGCGGAACACAAAACACAATGCAATAGATTACGATTCAAAATGGTATTATAAAATGCCTGAAAACATCTAAAATATAATCTTAATCATAGCAAAATAAGTTGTTTGTCCATGTTCCAATTTCTGCTATTATGCACTGTGCTTTCATTCTCAGTTCTCCTCACACACTACAGTGTATTTTCTATCAATACTTTTACAAAAGATAATTATCCAGGTTTGAGTACTTAAATTGCTATCAAATTTTCTCAATCTAGAGTACAAAATCATTTCTAAATAATCTTTAGTTGTGCTGGAATAATATCCTAGTCCCTTATCAGAACTCAGAAATAGTCATAGGTTGACTCCTATCTACCTTATATTAGAATACTTTTTATTTCTATTTCCTTACTCAGAACTACCACATTACAATTCTTAGACTCACATGTTAGATTAGGAAATTTAATAATAAATGAAATATTCCAAAAAGGAAGAAAAAACAAGTGCGACATTATAAGCAAATTATAAGAATCATAACTCAAATATATTAATAATCAATTTATTAATAGTGTCAGAAATCCAACCTAGGACCTCATATACCATAATCACTTTAAATATAAAGTACTATTGAATTATATTTATTGTCTCTCCATGTTATTATTGCAGTTATTGGACCAAGACAGTCTTACAAAAAACTTTGTTCTCATAAGGACACTAGTCTTGATAGATAAAAATTGGTGTTGACATTACTTTCATCTTGAACAAACTTTATTTCATTAGCTTCCCAGCAATGGTGTTTCTACACCATTTTGCATAATATGATGTATAATTCATATGCTCATTTCATATTTCTTAGATGATTGCACTTAATATTTTCCTCATAGATAAGTTTCTGTGGAAAAAGTTTTCTATATGTACATGATTTTCCTTCATCCTAAATATTAGATAGAATGTTGGTCAGATTCCTTCTTCCTCTGTTCAAGGCATTTTCCTATATTTTGTCCTGCCAAAACTTACTTCCTAACTTGCAAGCTGTAGTCTATCAAATGAAGGCCTTATTTCTAATACAGTTCCTCAGTGAGTTTTGATACTAAACCTGAGTATCTTAATATTATGTGGATTCCATTTAGATTCTAAGGGAAAATTAATTTTATTGTATTTTCTAAATATTATGTCCCTAAGATCATTTAGTGGTACATTGGTAGCTTAGAAACTTAATATTTCTATCATTTCTTAAAGTCTTATCAAATTAATTATGTTTCCTTCTTGTTGGGCACTGAGAAAATAGACACAACAGAGACCAGAAATAAGTAAAAGAGGAGTTGATTGTTCTGAGAAAATTATTTTTTTTTCTTTTTTAAAGAGACAGAAAAGCTAGGTTTGCAAATTACTGCTCTTTTCAGAGAAAATTTTTGGCTTTAGAAATTGCAATGCTTGGAAATGAGGAGATGGGGCCGTTCTCAAATTTGTTCTTGAAAACCTATATTTTTTGGTTTGTTTGTGTTGCTGAGGGCTTTCTCCTGGCTCTACACTCAGAGATCACTCCTGGTGGTTATCTAGGAATCATATGGAGTGCTAGTGATAAAATGCATGTGGTCCATGTGCAAGGCAAATACCCTAGACTCTACGCTACTGCGATGGCCCTAAGAGCTATATATTTTTTCTGTGGCTAAATGAATTTCTTGAAATTTAACCACATTTTCAGAAAAAGTATGTAAATTTATCTTCAGGTGAAATGGTATTGAATTCTCAAGTCCGCAACATCTTAAAGAACTTCTGGCAAGGGCATGCTTGTACCAGTTCTATTTAATTGACTCTTTCTGAAAATTTTGAAACAAGAAGAGTTAGGCAGAAAGCGCATCTACAAGCAGAGTTCTAAAGGCAGGTTGAGGGTTCGAGGTAAGTGGAAACTGCACTGTCAAATGGTATAAATTTTTCACCAATAAAATTCATAATCTACTTTATTACCCTGTAGCACTGTAGCTCTGTCCTCCCATTGTTCATTGATTTGCTCGAGCAGGCACCAGTAACATCTCCACTGTGAGACTTGTTGCTACCGAGAGTATCCTGCCCCGCATGGCAGAGCCTGGCAAGCTACCCATGGCATGTTCAATATGCCAAAATCAGTAACTAATTTATTATCCTAATTATTATTAACATTTTTGGAGTCAAATACATTTTCATCCTATTTTTAAATTTACAATGTGTAAAATGATTCCAGGCAGAGATCTTTTTTTACTTGAGATGAGAAACATGTGCATATTAAGTATAAAAACATTAGTTGACTCTTTGAGGAACACGGGTCTGTAAAGCTAGAAATATTGAATTTTAAGAGGTTATTAGTGTAGATTTGCTCGAGCGGGCCCAGTAACGTCTCCATTGGAGACTTTGTTGTTACTGTGTCTATTAGTGTAGAAGTAAAATTCAAAATACAGTTATGCTTGACGTAAACTCTATACTCACTTTGTTTGAATATCTTTGAAAAAACATTAGTTCCTAATTGTAATTTAAAATAAGGGCAATATCTCATAAGTACAGTTTATATGGTATTTATGCTAATCATATGAGAAACTATACAAATATACCTTGAAAAAAATTGTGTCCATTTTTTTACTAATGGCCTAACTGTTGTAAGTTATATAACAGCATTTTTGAATTTCATTTTTAAGTTTCATAAGGATTATATCTTATAATAAAACTCAGTCATACTATCAGTCATACATATACCCATATGTCCTCATTAATTTATAGTGATAATTCACATAGAAGTAATAAAAATAATTGAAAATTCACATATCAAAACATTTAATGGGTGTTAAATATTTTTTCTAAAAATAGAACGTTTTTTAATCTTAAATGTAGTAAAGGCATAAAATTTATTTTATGGCAATTGATAATATACTTCTACTAGGGATTCATTATGACAGAGAACACATTTTTACTGTTTTTAATCTGTGAACTTTTTAATAGAGAACATTATTCCTTAATATTATGAATGAAAGCTGAGAAATATTGCGGCTTTGTTTTTCTGAAAAATGCAATTAGTTTTCTTAGCAAAGTTAATTTAGATAAATATCACTGGATAAGAACCTTTCTTGTTAAGTGGCAAACCCATCTGAATTCTTTCTGGGTATAGATTTCCAATGCTACAACAAGGGACGAACAGAAATATAATGAATCGTACGTATGTGCATTTTGATGTTCCCTAAGAGAAGGAGAATTTAATTACGCTGATCTAATTATGCCCAAATCTGGTTTGTCTGATTTGATTACAACGTAATCTAGATTTTGTGTAAGGTTACTGCTGAATCGGGACTACTCTAATTTCTGCCAAATCTAGTTTACTTGCTCTTTTCATGACCAAAATTATCTAGCTTGTAGCTACAACAAAATTAACATTTTGTTACATTGGATATTTATATGCATAATTTCTTCATCCCAGAAGCAAGAAAATATAATTTAGAAACTTAAAAGGGTGATTAGAATAAGCAGAAATTGTACTGGGTTTATATAGAGGGCAAAAGAAGAATCTGCATGTTTTGCAATATGCAAAAAGTATTAACTATTTCAAATGTAACTAACTTCCTAATAAAAGTGTGTGTATGTATACCATTACAGACCCAGAATGGCTCCCCATTTGAAGAAAAGTTATAATGTTATTAAAAGCAAGCAACACTAGGTTGGGAAAGGTATATGCAGTGACTTGCAAAGTAGGCTCCTTTTCTCCAGATTCTAAGAATTTATTACTAACCTGGGTATAGAGAGCCACATTTAGCTTGCTCTCTTTGTTGCTGGCTATCTGCCTTGGAGAGAAACTAAAAGCAAGAAAAGACGTCTCCACATTGTAAATTTTCTCTAGGAATATATAACTGCAGTTATTTTAAGAATCTGGAAAATCCTTAACATATGTGCCATTTCAGCTGTTCTGAAGGGGCAAGAAGGATGAAGTAGTGATTTTTTTCTTAAGATTTTTTTAGGGGGAAAGGAAAGCTTGGGGTCATAATCAGCTTTTCTCAGGATTTATGCATGTCTCTGCTCAGGGATATCTCCTGGTGGTATTGGGGTGTGGGGAATCAGACCATAAGCTGCATGGGAGACATAACCTTTATCAGCCATTTGCAAAGAAACACCTTACTCACTGTACTATGCCTCTGGCTCTGGGTAGTGAATTTTAAATAATAAATGAAGGGTTTAGAACAATTGAATTTTACTAAGTAGGCAGAGCTCCATCCAGTATTTGATATAGAATATGATATTTTATATATGCTTTTTTATTCATTATAATGCATTAGTCTCAAAACTAATTAACACTGAAATGGCATATAGTTACATGACCACAAGTGGCAATTTAATGTTTAAAGTACATTTCTAAAAATCAGTCATTTTGGTTAAGTCAGTACAAAAGAATTGGAAGATAGGTTTGTCTCAAAACAAGCAGATTGAGTGTCTTTAGATAAATATCCCCTATGCAGGAGGGACTAAAGGTCAACAAAACCCTGAGGGCCAAGAAAGGGTCTGTTATTTAAAAGACTCAGATTACTTGAGATTAGCAGTAAAAAGTCCTAGAGGCTGGAAATAGCATTTTTTCTAGGAACTTTGCCCTTCATTATTGAAAGAAGCAAGCTCCTTTGAACCTTTGTATCACCTAAATATGTAATCTGGAGGATATAAAGCCAAAGTAGGTTTATGAACCAGTCTTCCCTATTTGGAAAATTCATCTTTTTTAAGGTCAACTTCCTTTCTTGTTCAGTCAAGTCTCACCTTCCTGGGCTTTCTCACTGATCACTGACATTTTTGCACAGGATATCAATCCCTGAATCAGCATTTTTTTTTAGAATCTAAAGACAAGTAAATAGACCCTATACATTTTATAAATCTTAGCCTTTTACTTACTCCTACCACTAATTTGATGTTCATTTGTTCATTCATCTAGTCTCAGAAGTTCCCCAAAGCAGTGACTTGACCTTCACCTGTACCCTTTATAAACATTTATAAAATAAAAAGAGAAGGAGGGATAGAGCAACACAGAGATATAAAGAGAGACAGAGTGGAGGAAGGGAGGAATGGTGGAAGGAAAATGAAGGAAGGAAGGGAGGGAGGGCGTGAGGGAGGGAGGGAGGAGGGAAGGAAAAGAGGGAGGAAGGAAAGAAGGGAGGAAGGAGGGAAGGAAGGAAGGAAGGAAGAAAGGAAGGAAGGAAGGATTGTTTCAGTTTGTAATTAGTTATATAATGTTTACCTTATCATAAACAAAAATGAGTAGAAAAATTCCAAAACACTATAATTAAATGTTCATGCTTTATTGTTTAATAGTGCTCATACTTTTTAATTCTCGTGCGTATGAGTTTTCATTTTATTGACTAGCAAGTACTGTACATGCATAACATGCTTGGGAAGCAGACTGAATTACAAAAGCTGCATATACCTGCATGGCATTTCCTCTCAACTAGGAGAAAATTGATCTTTTACCTGCAGAAATAATAACTAGAGTGAGAGGAAACACATAATAAAGAATAATTTAGTATATCAAGTAGCTCATTTATGGTGATAGTTGAAAAATATATTTACCAATATTCTGGAAATTTAAGTATAAACCTCTGTTCTTGAGACAAAAAATTAATTAGTTTTTTTTATAAGGAATTGACTCTGTAGCTTCAAGAGAACATCGAGCAATTTGCTCGAGCGGGCCCAGTAACGTCTCCATTGGAGACTTTGTTGTTACTGTGTCTGGCATATCGAATATGTCACGGGGAGCTTGCCAGGCTCTGCCGTGCGGGCGAGATACTCTCGGTAGCTTGCCGGGCTCTCTGAGAGGGGCGGAGGAATTGAACTCGGGTCGGCCATGTTGGCTGCATGCAAGGCAAACGCCCTACCCGCTGTGCTATCGCTCCAGCCCAAGAGAACATCAATCTTCTGTATTCACATCAAGTTTAGAACTAAAAAAAACTTAAAAAATATTTTAAAGATCCATTTTTCAAGCCATCAAAAATGAAAGTTCACTAAGTATTATTGAAAATAATTAAAGTATATCAGATTCAGTTTATTTTATTTTTATGCTATGAGTCTGAATGTGTCTATTCTTCATTGTTCAAGTGATATTTTTAGATCTGGAGTAAATAGAAACCAAAAGAATAATTCACAGTCATTATTATTCTTACATAAAATCTATGGATTATTGCTATTTAGAGGGAACTATAAGAATAATTTTATATTTCTACCTTTCTTTATATTAAAGCACTCCACTAAGCACTTTTTTAAAAAAGCACTATTTAATTTAATCCTTACAGTAATTTTATGCAATGAAACTAGCTCCAGTGCAGGCATAAATGACAGAGTGAATTATGTCTCCAAGAGGCTACATAACTGGCAACAATAAATTTGTTAATCTCAAAGTTCTGCTATTAAATATTGTATATCGCATAATGTTATTATGTGTCCAGATGTTTGAAAATGTCAAGCACATCACTTGAAATGGTGTACTCAGTTTTAATAAAATATAATGAATACAATAAAATTTTAAAGGGAAGCATGTGTGAACCAGAAAACAGAAGTTCTTAAATGAAAGTGAATTGTATTGTTAATGACACTAAAAAGGAAAAAAAAAATCACAAGTGCAAAATCATTTTGAAGAAAATACAAATCAAGCTATTTAATTGTTATTTCTTTATTTTTAGTTTGAGGCCACACACAGAGTTGCTCAGGATGTCTGTCTCTGCATTCAGGGGTCACTCTTGGTCATCCTGGGAGACCATAATGGGTGCCAGGCTGGAGACTTTATCTGCTGCCTACAAACAAGTGTCCTATCAACTGTCCTTTCTCTATGATCTTCCTGGTGAAATAGGGTAACAGCAGCTGAAGGCCATCACAATTGCTTCTGTAAGAGAAGTCATTGAGTATGTTTTTCATGCACAGATACTTTAGTGTATGAGCATTAAGAAATCTAAATCTAAATCTGGTTAGGTTAGACTAAGTCTAATAAATACTACCTATATTCCTTTATCTTGGGCAACAGAAACTTGCTTTGAACTGCAGATGAAACTGAAATACGTGGTAATGATGAATGCTTTATAGTCCAGGACACCATTCTTATGTAACCTTTTAAAATACATTGTCATACTTTTTTTAAACTTCTTAATATAATCCATAAATTTGGAAAGAATATTTGTGTAGCAGACAAACTTTTCAATGTAAATATTGATTCTCATGCTTTGTTTGCCAATATAGATTTCCAAATATGTATGTAAATGTGACATTAAAAGCTTATTTTTTTCCCCAACTAAAAGGGATATTTTTCTAAGAAACCAGATTGAATACTATTTAAACCCTCACCAGCCATTTTGCCATTCATGGACTTTTATTTTACATTTTGAAAAGACAAAATTTTTAAACAGTCAAGGCAGTAGCAGTAGCAGTCACAAAATGGAATAAATAGTTAATTTTTCACAAATTAAACCTTTATTGTTAGTGATAGGTCTATACTTGACAAACTGGCAAGGTTTTATTAGCAGATTTTATAAAAATAAGAAATTTGACAACATAGAAGGAATCTCATGAACATTCACCTCTAGGAGTCAGTCCATTTTATTTTTATTTGCAAAAGGTGCTTTTATATAAAGATGTAATATTCTTGAGAATTCTTAATGAATGCTATAAAGGTAATGTTTTAAAATGCATTCTCTGACAATACATTTTAAATGTGACAATAATTCCTCTCACAGTAAGACTATCCTTTGCTCTATTTACAGTTTCTTTATATTCTACCAATTGGGATTCAAGTTCTAATTATTTGATAAATCCTAAAGTTGAGAAGGTTTCTGACATCCAAAGCACAAAAGAACTCAATTTCTACAACTGGTACTTAAAGAACTCTCAAGAAAAAAAATTATTTGCTAAACATCTGTCTAGTATATCTTTATACACAAGGTCAAGTAGTATTAGAAATAACTGACAATTTTTTAAAAAATGTGTTTTTAAGACTGTGTATGAGTGTGTCATTTTTCCCCCTCAAGAAATATAGGAGTTAGGACCAAGAGAAATGTATGCTTGGTGCAGTGTAAAAAAGCAAATCATAATTTTTTACATTCGAAATTATACTGTGTTGCATTTTTTAAGAAAGTACACTAACAATTATTATCCAAAAAGTGTCTTTCATGGCCTAGGGCAATGGTATTGCTGGTAGGGAAGCTGCCAAGCCAGATTTAATCACTGGGATAACATTTGATCCCCAAAGCCCCAACAGGACTGATTAATGAATGCAGAGCCAGGATTAAACTCTGAACACCACTGGGTGTGGTGAAACCACCCCCAAAACAAAACTAAACAGAGGTAGGTGCCACCCATATTTATCTTTATTTTAACCTAAAAAGGCATTTGAAGGTGATGTTTATATTTTAATTAGTTGCTTTTATTTATTTTCAAATGAAGAAGTGCCGAGTTGTAAAATTAGGGATTATAACAAATTTTATATTATTTAAATTGAAATTGAAGACGAAAGCAACATAAGGTTAATGCTCGTATGTATTAATAGGAATATATGCTGTCACCATAGGTTTCCATGTACTTCTCTAGACATATAAATGATATTATGTACAAATTCACACACACCCAGGAGAATGGATTTCCACATAATTTACACTTATACAAATTTTTGTTATATTTATTTATTGCATTTATTCTGCTTTATATATCATATTTATATTACACCCTTTTTTAAGCAAAAGCAATAATTTGTTGCTTTTGCAAAAATAATTTCCGATATAGCCAAAAAAGACTTTCTGGATACTGCCTAAAATAAATAAAATACATATTCAACAACACTCATATTAAGTAGTGTAAATATCATTCCTAACTAATTCAGCTACTTAAATCAATGTGTTCAAGTTGACCTTTTAGACCCATGAGTCCATTAAAATAAAACTGTTAATTAAAAATTATTGGGGGTTGCAATTAGAGAGCAGAGAGGGTGAGATTCTTGCCTTGCATACAACAGATAAGATTTGAGCCCTGAAACAACATTTGGTCCTATGAGCACCAGAAGGACTGATCCCTGAGGACAGACTCAGAGCTAAGCCCTGAGCACAGCCAGGTGTGATCCTCAAACCAAACAAAAGTACATAGGTATGCTTTTTTTTTCCTGAAATTATATATGCCATTTGAATACCCAGTTTGGATTAAGAGTAGTTATCATTGTGCACTGTAGCACTGTAGAACTGTCCTCCTGTTGTTCATCGATTTGACTGAGTAGGCATCAATAAAATCTCCATTGTGAGACTTGTTCTGTTTTTCACATATGGGCATATCGGCCATGGGGAGCTTGTCAGACTCTGCCCTGCAGGTGGGATACTCTCCGTAGCTTGGCGGGCTCTCTGAGAAGGACAAAGGATTCGAACCAATGTATGACGCGTGCAAGGCAAATGCTCTACCTGCTATGCTATTGCTCTAGCCCAAGGGACACTACATTAAGGATTTCCTTTGTAGTTTGTTTTGGGAGGCACACCTGGTTGTGCTCAGAAGCTATTTCAGATTCAGGAGTAGAATACCATGAAATGCATTCAAAGTCTATTCCTGGCCCCACAATGAGGTCAGTGGACTCATAGGATCCAGTCCACACCCTCACATGGCATAGACATACGTCCCCTTACCCCCATCTTATATTTGAGATCACAGGTGTGCACAGTATGTTAGTCATGAATGGTTACAAATAAAAAATACTGGGGCTGGAGATCCAGGACAGGGGCAAGGCATTACTCAGCTCCCCTGAAAACCATCAGGTATCACTCTGAAGCAGAGTCAGGAGTATTCCTCGAGCACCATCAGATCTATCTTCAATGCTGTGGGCATGAGCCCTGAGCACTGCTGGAGTGGCCCAGAAAATAAACACCCACATCGAGATCGTTGGTCTTGGAGAGACCAGGCAGCCCGGAGCTCTGAGCAGGCAGCTGCTGCCCCTCGCCAGAAGTTCTGGAGAGCTACTCCCATTGCTGACCAGGGCTCACCCTTCCTGATAGGAGGCCAGACAAGCATTGCCAGTAGCCCAGCAAGGCCTAGGAAGACTTTCTCTGTGGTGTTGCTTTGTACCGCCTTAGTCATTGAGTAGAGGGGCTGGGGAAGTCAGAGCTTGTTTGCAGATGCTACTCCTCAGACTACAGGAGTGCTCTTCATCACCTTGGAGGTAGGTAACGGTCACAGTCCAAATTACTTCCTGTAGCAACAGGTCTCAGGGCTCTTGCTTTGCTTAAGTGGAGTCTCAGGAGGTGGTGGAGCGACATTGAGATGGGGACTGTCACTGGCACATGAGGTGAGTTGGCCATCTGCCAACCTCCATGCCTAGCTATGACCCTGGTGAACACTGATCCCCGAAACCAGGCCAGCTCCCAGTGGGCAGGGGCTCTGTAGGTTGTTCATGGTAGCTGCTGCTCTGACTGGACCTGTGTCTTGCCAGACGGGAGGTCACAGGGCCACTCCCAATATTGCTCAGGGCTTACTCCAGTTCTGTGCTGGAGACAGTACTAGGTGCTTTAACAGGGACTGGAGAGATAGTACAGTGGGTTGAGTGTTTGCTTTGCACACAGCTTGTTCAACCTTCTATTCCTAGCATCAAATATGGGTCCATATGCACCACTAGGAGTAATTCCTGAGTACAGAGCAGGGGTATCCCCTGACCCATAGCTGGGTCTGACCCCAAAAGAAGTAAGTAAGTAAGTAAAGGCCCTCCCGTTGTTCGTCGATTTGCTCGAGGGGGCCCAGTAACGTCAACATTGGAGACTTTGTTGTTACTATGTCTGGCATATCGAATACGTCACGGGGAGCTTGCCAGGCTCTGCCATGCAGGCGAGATACTCTCGGTAGCTTGCCAGACTCTCCAAGAGGGGCGGAGGAATCGAACTCAGGCTGGCCATGTTGGCTGCGTGCAAGGCAAATGCCCTACCGCTGTGCTATCGCTCCAGCCCCAAAGGAAAAAAAAAAAAAACTAATGCAATTAATATACTTACAGTAAGAGATATAAATCCAGTGGTAAGTACCAATGATTGTTATTACCATTCACCAAAAGGATCTTATGTGTATTTTTCTTTAAATTCACATGATATCTCATTAACCCTACTATTTGGGAGTATACTAAGGGGTTTAACAAAGATTCTTCCCTTTCATGTACTTTGAAAATCTAGTCTTAAACACAAGGACTATCCTGACTAGAACTGAAAATATCTCTGACTGGTTCAAAGATGAAGTGAATTTTTAAACTCAGTCAAGATGAAAAATTCCTTTGGTGTTGGCGGCTATCCTAAAATTTTTCAATAATTGGTTCATTTACTAATTAAAAAAGAATAAATTATATTTGTTTATATGTTAAATTCATCTCTTAACATGATAGCTAAATTTTATCTTATTTTATGACCTATGCTGATTCTCTAGTTTTTTTTAAATTGCATTAATGAATAATATATTTATTGAGCTACTAATTCAGAAAACACACACCTCTTTAACCATAAATTATGTGACAGGCATTGTTTCAAGAGTAAAGATGCAACAAATTACAAAAAATAATATTTTTGAACAACTTAGATATAGTTCAATGGCCTGAATTATGTGCTCTTCTTACTGGAAACCAAGCTTGGATTAGCCCCTGAGCACTACTAGATGTGGGCTAAAAAGAATCTACTAAACCCACAATTACAAGTTCTATTGTCAGTCTCTGGAGAGGCAATACAGCAGATAAGGTGCTGACCTTGCACAGTATTGATCCCTGACATGCCATGTCCCTAGATCCAATAGGAATGGTTGCTGAGTACGGGACTAAATCCTTAGTGGAGCTATGCTTGGCCTTTCCAAAACAAAGTAAATCACTGTTGCCTATCGAATAGAATGTCTACCATACCAAATTGTAATTGTGGGTTTAGTAGATTCTTTTCATCCCACATCTAGCAGTGCTCAGGGGCTAGTCCAAACTTGGTTTCCAGTAAGAAAAGCACATAATTCACAAAAGTGAAGTTGGGAAAAATTAAATAGCTAGAGGAAAAATTATTTTCTTTTTGAAAAATACTGGTGGGTAGGGGTCATTTCAATGAATTTTTGGGGGGCTTACTCCTGGTTCTGTGCTCAGAGATCATTTCTGAAAATCTTTAGGGACCACATAGGATGTCAGGGTGGAGGTAGGGTCAGCTGAGTTCAATGCACACATTTTATCCAAGTATAATGATCTCTTTGGCCTGAAAAAATCTACTTTCAATCCGGTAATGAAGGTATTTTTTTTAAACACTGATATTTAATCAAAATCCTCATGATGTGAGTGTGTATATACATACATATATATATATATATATATATATATATATATATATACACACACACACATATGCATGCATAGTTTGCTTTCACAAAGCAATTGCATTTGTTAGAAATAAAAAAAATACTGCTCTGCCATTTTTGCTTCTTAAACAAAATAAACATATTCAGCTTCAAGGATTATGTTCAGAAGAAATTTTAAAATAAAAATATTGAGGTTTCATGTTTGTTTTTATAAAAGCCAGAGTTAGTTTCTGTTACTTGTATTTAAAAGTGTCTCTACTACTGTTAACAGAAGCAAGAAAAGTGCAGAAATAAAGCCTGAAATAAAATACATTACAATAAGAATATAAAAATAATTCTGGAATGTAAATTCATTTTTAATGTGTAATTTACATGTAACTATTAGTATCTTTCCTCTCATGTATATACCCCTAGTCAATTCATCCAATTAACTATATTTGTCTATCATCTACCTATTTATCTATCAGTCTATGTTTTTATCTGTCCTATATCCATCTTCTACCATCATTTTTTGATACCTTAGAACTGTCACACATTTACATTCTATATTTTGTGTTGGAAGATGGCACCTACTGGTGAAATTTAAAATTGCTATGCCTACATCAATAAGTATGGGGGAAAAAAATCCTCAAAAGAATCCAAATAAGCTATAATGAACACATATATGAAGTCATATTCAAGATATTAGTAGATATTAATTTCACATATGTTTTAAATTGCATGGGTTATACATAGTAACATATAATGTATACTATATAGGTAAATTATACATTTGCAATTTTTAACTCATATGTTTACTATTTTCATTTTCTGCAGTATTCCATGGTTCATATAATTATTTTTTTAAGAATACAATTTTATTTATATTTTTCTGTGATTTCATATTTAAATATCTTTGGCAAATCCTGAGTTCTGTCTAGTTTGCTTTTGTTTTGCTTTGTTTCCGGTGGTTCCCAGCTTTTCTCAGAGCTTCAGTCTTAGTGTAGAAACAGGGTCTGTCACATTTAAGGAAGTGCCTTACCCCCCTGTTACTATCTCTCCTAGACTTTCTTCTCAATTTTTTTTAAATACAGTAGCTTTAATTGGAGAATTTTGGAAGGGTGATAGGGAGGGAAAGTGAGAGAGTGAGAGAGAGAGAGCGAGAGAGAGAGAGAGAGAGCAATATGCTAAGAGAGAACATGGGGTTCTGAGGGAATGGAGAGAGCTCCTACACATACCCCAGATTTAGATATGGAAGCATATTTCAAGAGGGGAGATGCAGGTGCCACATATGCTCAACCACGTGGGCAAAAGTAACACATGGGCTCAGGCAGCATATGCACCTGTTCCCATTTTTAATATAGCATTAAGTGTTGAACTTAGCTGTGTGACTGTTTCGGAATTAAGTTTTGTATACACCTGATGGTAAGAATTCTATTTTCTTTTGAATGTGAAACCTAATTTTTCCAAGCCTGTTTGTTGATGAGACTTTTTTAATTCTCATTGAATAACAAAGTTATATATTGAGGAAGCCAACTATTATTGTAGGATTTTATTTTTTCACAACCTGTCAATTTTTGCTTTGTCTATTTGTGGGCTCCATTATTATGTATACACTTACTTATTCATTCTTTATTTTGAAGAATCATGATTTACAATAGCATTGATATTATTTTGTGTTTACAGTAGTCCTGTAGTCCTGTAGCTCATCCACCACCAGGGTCAATATTCTTACACCATTTTTGAAAGGTCCCTTCTTCCCAGTCTATTGGCATGTCAGTCCTATTGGCATGCTCTCAAAGTCTGTTTTTATTCACTATTTCCAGGTTTCTTGATTCACAGATGAGAAAGATCACCTGGTGTTTACCTTTTGTCTTCTAACTCACTTCACTTACCATTGCACTTTTAATGCTATCCTACATGAAGCAAAATGCCATGTCTCTCATCTTTCATCCTGCAAGGAAGAATGGAATGTTCATTTCCCTACATTCAGACCGAATAACCAATAGGTCAAAGTTATAGCCATCTTGAATACCTGCCGGTCTGAGTTTAACATGTTCTAAGTCTTTTAAGATCTTGCAGGCCTCAGGCTCAGCAAGAAAGTAAAAAGCATGCCCCAGGCTTAAAAGTTATGCCTGAAACTTAAAAATTATGCTTGGGGTTGACAGTAACATGGGAAGTATGATCACTCACCTCCTGGTTACAGAAGTAATAAAAGAGGGAGCAAGACCGTGTCTTGGGCAACCTGCTCTGGATGCCCTCTTCTTCCTAAGTACTCCTGATTTCCCCCTCTCTCTCCATTTTCTCTGAAATAAAATTGTTTAGGTCTGGAAAATGCTAGTTTCTTTATCCCTTGCTTTCACCAGAGTCAGAGCCTGCCCACAACCGCGACCTGATGGTTTAATTTTTATTCTTTCATTTGTTATTATGGTATTATATAATCATTGATTGCCATATATCAAAACATCCTTGAAACCCTGGGAGAAACCTCATGGGTTTGTGGCACACGATTCCTTTGTTGCGTTGTTTTTTCAGTTTGCTAATATTTTATTAATGGTATGTATATATGTTCATTGGGTAAATTGGCCTGTAGTTATCTTTTTTAGTGATGTTTCTGCTTTACATATCATGACTTTATTTGCGTCAAAGAGATTGCTAGTAAGAGTTTTCTGTTTCATCACTTTTGGGAAGAGCAGAAAAGCTGTATGCTCCTGATTTGCAGGACCATAGTCATTTTTTATATAAAACCCATTTCTCTTATATTAATAAAGTCATTTCAGTTTCTTCTGTCAACTGTGGCATAGGATATATTTTCTCCTCTGTATTATAAGTTACTATGTGTATTAGTATATGAAATCATTTTCTTATAGAAAACACATATATGAAAATGCTTAAATTTTCTATCTAGTCTTCTAGTCCATGCATTTCATTGTAGAGTATAACATATCCACTTACAAAAAAACAAATTGCTCTAAGGAATTATTTGCTTTTGCTGTGAAACCTGTTTTTCCCCTCTTTAAGTCATGATTTCTCTCTCAATTTTTGATTACTAATCTTTTCTTTGTTTTTCATAGTCTATCATTTCTATTCTCCTCTTTCATATTTAGTTCTTTTTCTTCATCATTGTCATGGGGATTGTGATGACTATAAAAATAACATGTGCCATTTGAATTTAAATAACATTACCTTTGTGTTAGTAGTATCAAGGCTCTCTACTTTTATACATATTTCCTTCTATCCCTTTAAATTTAAATTGAAATATATTACATTTTAACTGTTTGTATGTCCATTATTGTTTTATGCATCTATTTTTAAATATTACATAAATTCAAATAGGTGTATAAAACTGAAATATTATTATATTGTATTTTATAGTCAATATTTTATTGTTGCTATTTTCTATAGTGCTTCATTTCATAATGTAATGTTACATTTATGCTCTGTGTTCCCTTTTAACAAAAAACTGAATAAATGACATCTTTTTTAATAAGACTGATATACTAGTAAAGGACTTCCTTAGGTTTTTGTTTCCTGGAAGTTGTGTATTTTTCATCAATTAGATCATTTTATTGTAAATAGCACTATGGTTGGTTCTTTTCTATACATTAAATACTTGATTGTGTCATTCCACTCCATTCTGTACCCCAAAGCAGGGTCCCGACAAGGGACTGGATGGAACCAGGGCAAGAGGTAAACTATGTGCTACCATGACATTGAGATGGTCCCAGCAAAAGTGCCATAATGTTTAGCTATAAGAGCTTGGTCATGGACAAATGCTGTCATGATCCCAAAAGTTATAACTAGATTCGGACCTTGCTAGGGTTAGGACTGATTAACCTGGCCTGAGTGCTGTAGTCTGAGTCTGTGGCAAGATGTTCCCAGAAGAGCTGCCCTAAAAACTTCAACATTATCTCTTCTTACTGTGTCCATACAAAATGTTGATAGAGTTATTGGACTGAGGAAAAGAGAAAAACACCTTAGGGGATATTTTGCCCTTGGGCAGTCAGGAAGGGCTTTGGAATACCTTCTAGATGGTGTTCCCTTTGAACTTGGTGGGCCCTCACAATGGGCTTTCTTACATTGATTTGGCTACCAGATTGTGTGAGGCCAGAGTGCTGGGGAGTTGAAGAGACAAGAGAGCTAGAGAGAGGAGAGAGAGCAGGGCTGCAAGATGGACCTAGGAGTGGCTAGTAAGGGGGACAGAGAGAAGAATGTAGAAAAATGCAGGAGCAGGCATTTGGAGAGAGAGAGAGAGAGAGAGAGAGAGAGAGAGAGAGAGAGAGAGAGAGAGAGAGCCCAGGCTGTGAGATAGAGCGTGGAGAGATGAGCGGGAGAGACTGAAGGAGATGGGAATGAGGGAAGTGTGATACCAGAATGGGGGGCTCAGAGAGACTGGGTCAGGCGTGTGGGGCGAATGGAATAAACGGCACCGGATCAATCAATCGACTTGGCCCTTGTTTCCTCCACCATCTGTCCCATGGCCTGAAAAGGCCCCCCAAAATTTATACAGGATATCTTCAAGATTTTATTTGTTCCAATTATTTTCTAACCCCATTATAATATTATTTCTTCTAAGACTGGAGTGATAGCACAGCGGGTAGGGCGTTTGCTTTGCATGCGGCCAACCTGGACAACCCGGGTTCGATTCCTCCGCCCCTCTAGAAGAGCCTGAGGGTATCTCGCCCACACGGCAAAGCCTGGCAAGCTACCCATGTCGTATTTGATATACCAAATGCAGTAACAAGTGTCACTCACAATGGAGAAGTTCCTGGGCCCGCTCAAGCAAATTGATGAACAACGGGATTGACAGTGACTTCTAAGACTCTAATGATGATTATGATGTAACTCAAGTCTTTCGTTTACATCGCTGTTTACATCTCTACATTCTTTTCTTTATATTCCTCAGAGCGTCTGATTCCAACTGTCTTTTGTTTATATTCAGTCATTCCTTACTGTACTTGCTAAAAACTATTGTGGAATAACACTTGTAAAACTTTGCATTTTAGTTGTTTTACTTTAATGCAAATTTCTATTTTATCCTCTCATGTTTTTGATTTTTTCCTTTAATATATACTTGTCGCTCTAAAATTGTTCTCAACTTTTTTTCTTTACATTTATTTTTCATTGATCACTATAGTTCTTTGGGCATAATTTTTATAGTTGTTTGAAAAACAAAGACCGTCTAGATGAGTGCAATATATGCATTTCCTTAAGTTTTGGAGGTCTCCCTTTTTCTTTTTTTATTCACCCACAAAGTTCCTGCTTCTTTGTATATCTATGAGTTTTCTTATCATCGAACAATGAACATTATCATTCCATACATGTGCAAGGTTTTTTCTTTCCCATATATTTACTGTCTATGTTGAAGTCTTAGCTTGTGTATTGTCAGTGCTTTGGCTGAAAGTTTGAAACATTATTTTTTAGTAGTTCTGTATCATTCAGTATTTCCTTCATTTCTCTGTCTTCCAATATTCTGACAGGTATAGTTAGAAGAGGTTCTTTCTTTGTGTTTCCGTGGATAGGTTGGAGTTCATAACTGCTATTTTCTTAAGATTACATTCAAAAAGCGATAGCACAGCGGGTAGGGCGTTCGCCTTACACGTGGCCAACATGGCCGACCCGAGTTCGATTCCTCCGCCCCTCTCGGAGAGCCCGGCAAGCTACCGAGAGTATTCGATATGCCAGACACAGTAACAACAAAGTCTCCAATGGAGACATTACTGGGCCCGCTCGAGCAAATCGACATTCAAAAAGAGTCATGTTAAGCAGTTTCAGTCAATCCTTCTTCCCAAAAATAGTGTATGGATTTCTTTTTTCCCCTATGTTTATATCACTGTCAAAATGTTTTTAGAATGACCTCAAAATTATGAGTGGTGTACTACATTATTTGCTAATGACTTGCCAAATAAATTCATTTTATGATAATAGATGATAATAGTCTCTAATATAGAGACTATATTTCCAAATATTATTATACAAATGCTTATATAAATTTACTGAGGTCATGATTTTATTTTGTTTTTACTTCTGTTTGGTTCTAGACCGTATCTGGTTGTGCTCAGTTCTTACACCTGGATATATGCTCAGGATGCATCCTTGGCAGTGCTTGGAGATCATCAGGTGGCCAAACCTTTGTCATGCAACAAAACACATAAACACATAAACACATATCTAGTACTGGATATCCAACACACTGATATTAAGAATTTGTTGTTAAATGCATTTATTCTTATGTAAAGTATAGAATTATGGTTCTTTTATGGTTTTAGGAAAAATATAGGGTGACCTAATGGTAAACTCTCTCATCAAGAAAAAGTTACAAAGATATATGCATTACTGGTCACATTAAATTGATTATTTATTGATTAAGCCAGAAGAGCATTACTGTAAACTATCATAATGCATATTTATATATGCTAAGAATCAAATTTACCATTTAAAGAGTTGCTTAAAAAATACAAAGTTTGGTCTATAAACATGATTGCCACTCAATGGCTCTTTTGCAAAACACAACACTCAAAAGGTGAGAGAGAACAAAAGGGAATGCCCTGCCACAGAGGCAGGGTGGGATGGGGGAAATGGGGGGTGGAAGTGATACTGGGACCCGTGGTGGTGGAAAATGGGCACTGGTGGAGGGACGGGTACTTTATCATTGTATAACTGAAACCCAAAAATTTGTAAATCTACAACTGTACCTCATGGTGTTTCACTAATAAAAATAAAAAATAAATAAATGAAAAGAAAAATAAATTAAATATTTTATTAAAATGAAATAATTATTGTTAGCTAAATACCTAAATCGCTTTATTTTTTAGCTATGTTTTTTTAATATATCACTTAACTTTTTTTTATTTGGAAGATGAAAAGTTCCAATTTGTCTTTTATTTATTATTTTTTTTAATTTTTATTAGTGAACCACCATAAGGTACAGTTGTAGACTTACAAATTTTTGTGCTTGGGTTTCAGTTATACAATGATCAAGTGCCCATCTCTCCACCAGTGCCCATTTTCCACCACCACGGATCCCAGTATTCCTCCCACCCCCCATCCCTTTTAAATCCCTTTAAAGACAATATATTGACTCAGAAGAAAAATACAAAGTTTTAAAAATTATAATTAGGCCCTATTCTACATATTTACAAAAATAATTTAAATGCCTGGAAGAACATGAAATTATAAAAATAAATAGCACAGCACTGTCCACCTATTGTTCATAAATTTGCTCAAGTGGGCACCAATAACGACTCCATTGTGAGGCTTCTTTATACTGTTTTCGGCATATCAAATATGCCACGAGGAGCTTGCCAGGCTCTGTCGTACAGGCGGGATATTCTCTGTAGCTTTGCTGGGCTCTCTGAGAGAGACAGAGGAATTGAACCCTGTTAGGCCACAATATCACTCAAAATATTCAACCACTCAAATAAATCCCATAAAACAAGTATACATACATACCATTTTTTTATAATACAGATTACTGTATTGTTATATGTCTGATTTCTTTCATGAAATTTTGGGGTTATTTATATAGATATTTTTAGGAACAATACTTTGACTAATTACTTTTAAGTCCATGTATATGTATTTGCAAATACATGCAAACTATCAAATGTGATCGTTATTGTCAATACAGATATTATAGGCAGTACAATAAAAAAAGATTCCTGAAATTTATTGCTATGTGAACTTGCTAACTGATTTCACTATCTCAATCAGTGCATCAAGGATCATTCATACTTTTGGTAGTGGGTGTACTTATAGTTTTCTCAAAATAAAGCTTTAAAACATTAATGTTATGCCGGGCAGAGTTTGTAAAATATTCCCAGTTAAAATCTGTACTGAAATATCAGTAAGTAAGTAAAATACCTGCTGAATGTAAAAATCTGAAATGAAGGCATCATACCACAAGATGGCAGATTAAGGCCACTAAATTAATGTTACTTGTACGAGCACATTATTTTCATGTATATGTATATATTTTAAAATAATGTAAAATATATAATATATATATTAATCAGAGCTCCATCATTTGGAAAATTTTATTCAATCAACTGTATTTTCCTGTTTTCTTTAATAAAATACACTGTTTTTTCTTAATAAACTAACTATACCTAAATAAATCTTGAGAAATAGTATTTTCTATTTAAATTGATAAATAAATGATCCCATTGCATCTGTCTGATTACTTTTGAAATTATCTTTAAATTACCATTAAAGTATTAAAACAAATACAATTTAGAACTCAGAAAATATACAGTGAGGTAATTAAGTTTCTAGAGACAGATGCCACATGATGAGATATTTCCTAGTTCAAAAGATTTTGTAAATCCGTGTTTTAATTATTATTATTATTTTTAGGTAGTAACAAAATGTCAGCTGAGCTAGTTGTATATGAGATGTCTGTGCTTGCTTCTGTTACAATGAGTGGTTGATAAGTTAGAAACAACTTTGCTTTCCAAAGGAAATACCTGGAAAATTTTATAAGTATTGGATACATTTTTAAATGTCAAAGTTGGAATGTTTTATGATTTATCTAGATATTTATAAAATCATAGTACCACCTCTAGAATGATCTGACCTGAAGGAAAAATGATATTTGGATTGTAGGGTCTAGTTAGAAGTTAGTTGTATTCCTGATAAAAAAAAAATTGAGAGTTCTTCATCATGGAAAATGAAGAGGAAAGTGTATATTTTCAATGCTCAAGTAACCCAGAGATAGAAGCAGGAAACCTCTGATTTATCCTTGCAAAGATCAGTCATTTATTTTCACAACAAATAATCCTTTGTTATGCTAGGCATATATTAGACATTAAATCACAATTTTGAAATAAACAAGATTCAGATTTTTTTACACTCTGGAGAATCTCATTTTTTTTTTCTCTCTGGGGAAGCCCTCTCATCAACATTTATCTGTTCATTTCTTTCCCTTTGCTTCTCACATCTCTAAGTAAATTTCTTTCAATAAAAATATTTTATTTTACTTAAAAAATGTAAAAAGAAAAAATACAAAGCATTACAGAATATATCTTTTTTAATTCATTTTTTAAATTTTTCATTCTGCAGAACATATGTTATACTGAGAACACATATGTGTATATGTATATATGCATGTGTATCTATACACATCCTATAATAATATGATCTCAGTGGAGAGAAATAAAATTACAAAAGACATAAATATGATTTATTTTAGATACATCAAGAAGGTCAAAGTTACTATAAATGTAAAAAGGTAAAGGTAAAGGTAAAGGCACTCCCGTTGATCATCGATTTGCTCGAGCGGGCCCAGTAACGTCTCCATTGGAGACTTTGTTGTTACTGTGTCTGGCATATCGAATACTCTCGGTAGCTTGCCGGGCTCTCCGAGAGGGGCGGAGGAATCGAACTCGGGTCGGCCATGTTGGCCGCTTGTAAGGCGAATGCCCTACCCGCTGTGCTATCGCTCCAGCCCACGATAAATGTAAAAAATAAAAATATCATTTATATGCCTCTATGAATCATGCACTAGTTGACAAAACAGCATTTCATTGCACTGTAGCACTGTCCTCCTGTGGTTCATTGATTTGCTCGAGTGGGCACCAGTAACATCTCTATTGTGAGACTTTTCATTACTGTTTTTGGCATATTGAATACATCACTGGTAGCTTGCCAGGCTCTGCCGTTTGGGCGTGATACTCTCTGTAGCTTGCCAGGCTCTCTGAGAGGGTTAGAGAAATCAAACTGGAGTCTGCCTGGGTCAGCATCGTGCAAGGCAAATGCAATACCCGCTATAGCTCTACCCCAGCATTTCATAGATATGTTATATATAGAACAGATAGAAATATCTCTTTTGATAGATTTTTTAGTACAGTGGATCACATGCCATATATCAAAAACTACTTGAAGATTCAACACAGACCTAAATTTTGGACTGGAGCGATAGCACAGCGGTAGGGCGTTTGCCTTGCACGCAGCCAAGATGGCCGACATGAGTTCGATTCCTCCGCCCCTCTCGGAGAGCCCGGCAAGCTACCGAGAGTATCTCGCCCGCACGGCAGAGCCTGGCAAGCTACCCATGATGTATTCGACATGCCAAACACAGTAACAAGAAGTCTCATGATGGAGACGTTACTGGGCCCGCTCGAGCAAATCGATGATCAACGGGAGGGCCTTTGGGAAACATGATGAATAAATATTTTAAAGATAAAATATGAAAGGCAAGGCACAATTCATGTTCATATCTTACTAAGGATTCATGTTCTTATTTTCAATCCAGATCAAGAGTTCTGGAGTATAAGATCATTATAAATAAACTCATAAACTCCTCAAAAATGAGTAGGGTTTTAGCAGAATTAGAAAAGAAAAAAACTTAATTGGAGGGGAAAGCATAAACACAATCAAGATTTTTAAAAAATTGTGAAATACACTGTGCAAGAAATAAGATATTTGTGTATATCATATGGTCTTAAGTAGAATTAAATAATTTTACAAATTTATTCATTCAACAATGAATAAATTGTTCTGTCCCAATGGAAAACCAGCAGGACCGTTCTACTGTATAAGAAGGGAGACATCCATGACATTAGCAGCAATCATCCGATCTGCCTGTTGTCTGTCATCTACAAGCTGTTCACTCGAGTCATCCTGAATAGGATTGGCAGAACACTAGATGAAGGACAACTATGTGAGCAAGCAGGGTTCCGAAAAGGATTCAGCACCAACGACCATATCCACACGATAACCAAGCTCATTGAGGTTTCTCGGGAGTTCATGATGCTGCTCTGTCTAACGTTCATTGATTTAAAGAAGGCCTTTGATTATGATGAGACTGAAGCTGTTATTGAAGCCCTAGCCTAACAGGGCATTCAAACTCAGTACATCAGGATCCTCCGTGAGCTGTATTATGGATTCACCACAAGGATCTCACCATTCTACAAGGAAGTGATCATCAATGACAAGATAGGGGTTTGGCAGGGTGATACCATTTCCCTGGAACTTTTCAGTGGTACCCTAGACATCATCATGCAATGTCTGGAATGGGAAGGAATGGGAGTGAAGATAGATGGTCAGCAACTACACCACCTCCGCTTCACTTATGACATCGTTGTAATAACACCAAACATTAGCCAAGTGGCACAAATGCTGGCCAACACTGATTCTGAGTGTGGAAAGGTCGGACTGCAGCTGAATCTCATGAAGACAATGTTAATGAAAAGTGAAGTAATCCTTGACATTCCATTTGCTCTTAATGGAATGAATATCTCTGAATGCAGCAGTTATGTGTACCTAGGTTGAGAACTCAACATGATAAATGACCTGGCACCTGATCTGTGCAGGAGGAAGAGAGCAGAGTGGAAGGCCTTCAAGAGTGTTGAAGAAATAGCTAAGAGGATGAAGAACCTCCAGCTCTGGGCACGTCTCTATGACTCCACCAATCTTCCTGCCCTAACATATGCCTCAGAGTCCTGGGTTCTATTGAAACAGGATTAGAACACTATTCTGGTCACCCAAAGAGGAATTGAAAGAGCTATACTTGTAGTATCATGCTTCACTCCAGTGATAGAAGGAATCTGGAGTTCCAACCTGCATCTGCGATCAAGAATCAGGGACGTAAAATAGGAAAAGAATAAGAAAAAAAAAAGAATCAGGGATGCTGTTTCTTTTGCCAAGGCATTGAAAATCAGATGGGCTGGACATGTAATGGGATTTGAAGACAACCGCTGGACTAGAGCTGTTACTGCCTGGATTTCATGGGACATCAAAAGATTCATCCTTCTTTGTGAAGACCTTGAACAAACGGTTTGAAGCTTTTCGCGTTCCTGGAGCAAGTAGACCATTGAGCTACACTAGCATACAACAAGGACAAATGGAAATGTTACTGGCGTCCGCTCGAGTAAATCGATGAGTAACGGGATATCAAGTGATAAAGTGATTCATTCAATAATAATTTTATCCCATCAATAATCTTACAATTTCTGGGGTGAGAGAACACAGCAACTAGAGACTTGCCTTATATGTGTCCAACTTGTGTTCAATAACCCCCTATGCTGCACCAAGTAGGTTATCCAATCCTTGACAGGAGTTAAATGTCAGCCCTGAGCACCTCTGGTTGGAGCCCCAAACAAAATATTAAGAATAACAGTCTTCTAGTTTTACGTATGCTGCACAGTGTCAATGAAATTGCTTATTCTAGAGAGCAAGACAGGAAAATGTTTGTATTTTTTAAGACCGATATACAGAGATTGTGTTAATGAGTAAAGAACAGAAGAAATTCTAATTCAAATATCAATAGTTTATTGGATTAACAGGTAAGGTTAGACACTTTTTGAACACAATGACATTTGTAGTTCCTTGGGAAGAATCCAGAGTCAACTCTTCTCTGTTTGCTCAGAAGGAATAAGTTCAAAAGTTAGATAATTACCTAGTGCAAGCAGTGCCTTTACAGACTAGACTAAAATGCCATGATAGCATAGAAACATTGAAACAAGCTTCACATGTCAACATTTTATTAATTTATTTTGACAAGTTTCCTAAGGAGTAAGATTTTAATTTTTTTGTGATTTTTGTTTGGTTAGTATGGTCAGTTTCTCATAAAGATATTCTCACCAGGGTATCAAAAAATCAAAGAAAAACGTGGCCATAAAATATGAGGACAAAATTGAGTCAATGTTTATATGTGACAATTTTTTGTAGTTACAATTGATTGTATAATAAAGGTATTAATTAAGATGAAAATTTGTGAACAAAGGTTTTGGTGGAGCAGGATAGAGGGAGACATTTTAATGGGATACATAGGAATTTATAACTCAGAGAAATGACCATATGGTAAACATTGACATTAATGTATCTAGCAGCTATTAATTAATGTATCTAGCAGCTATTAATTTTATTCTGGTGTCTCGTGAAAATGGTTGAAGATCCTTTAAAAATTTCTTTTTTTCAGTGTTAATATCGTATCACAATCAATATGTAGAAAGCAGCACCCTAATTTAATTCTATCTCTCTGTATATGTCACTTCCACAAAAAGGTCTTCACACACACATCCATCAAAAACAACCACCAATCATGACTTTTGCCCTACTCTAATTTTCTTCATAAACCACTTATCACTTTCTGGCCCAATAGTATTTATGCTATTTCTGTAAGGCTATTAATCTGGAACAATTTAATACTTTTTAATTTGGAAGTGGGGCAAATGGACTAGAGAACAGTTATGAGCTCATTCTTGTCTACGCTACAATTATAAAAATTGATTGCTATTATTCCTATACGATTATTGTTAAAGATAAATTGTTTACCTGTTTAATTAAGCAGAATGCAAAAATTCTTATCTCAGTTTATAAATAGTAAAATGACAGCATAAAATTCTGTTCTTTTTTGGGTGTATTATCTGTCTTTTGAATATCTCATAATCAACTGCAGTTTTTCTCCTTTGCTTTCTTATTAAAAATGCTTTTATTCTCAAAACATCAGAAGAGCATAGCTTGTGTATGAATCAAAGAGGTACTACAATTTAAGCAGCTGGTAAATAGATTAGTTCATTGAGTATCAAATATTTGGTGAACTAAATTCAACCTTTGACATACAGGCCTGATTGAAAGGAAGTTTTGTTCAGAACTACACGACTGCTGATCTATAGTATTCAAGACCTTTTTTCATTGTGAATATTTTCCACCAAATTACTTACATGCAAGTTATTTACAGTTGCTAATAGAAATATATAAATAAACTGTATTATGTTTTTAAGCTCATTAGTATTGAACTAAGAGCTTATACTGAGTCCTGACATTAGGTTGCCAAGCTCTTACTGTGAGATATTTTATAAAAGAAATTTAGTATCTCAGGCTTATAGGATAATATGCCCTGAAGCTAAACTATTCAAGTAATTATAGGCAAAGAGAAGTAGGCTAAGGGAGTTTGTCAGAGTTAGAACACATGCATCTAGAATAGATAAAGTTTCTGAATAATGATATTAAAAATACATTGGTTAAGATACAGGGAAGAATTTTTAATAAAGTCTGAGCCACCGGTGATATCCAAGATTAAAAAAAAACACTTAGGAGTATTATTCAAATATTTTAACATAAAAGATTTGTTAACATATATGAATAGCATGAGCTATAACAAATCTTTATCATAATCCTGGAATAGCTAAGTATATATAGACATGTTTTATCTTTCCCCAAGTTTTAAAAACACATTTATTTATATTCTCATTAATTTACTTCAAACATAAGAGGTACTGGTATATGGTAAATGTTTCAATAAAATAAATTTAAGTTGTGACTTTTATGTACTTTAAAGTAAATATTGTCTAAAATATACATTTTCATAAATATAGTCTCCTCCCCGTGCCTGGCTGGACTCACCAGGACCGCTTGGAGGAGGGAAGATTGAGTTTCCCTCTCTGCCCTGAGCAGAGCACTGACAGTTGAAGACCTCCAGGACCCAGCCAAAGCCATGCTAAGACCACTCTCCACATGCTTGGATGAGGAACCGGCAGAGGAACCCAGGTGTGCGGGACCTGGGGCTTAGATCTCCAAGCCTGCTCGTTTCGGGACTGGCCTCCTCCAACCAGCTCCCACACCTTCCAGTAGCTAGACAGTTACACCCACGAACTGCGTAACCCCATCAACGGCCAGTATCCAGAGACTCTGAAACCAAGTTCCCGGAAAACCTCTTATTCTCTAATTCTCACTCTCAGAGAATCTGGCAGGTTACTGAGAGTATCCTACCCGCCTATATGTCTGACTAGGAACTCCTGTAAAGGTGATTAGAGGCTGCACCAAAAGCTTCCATCCCTCTCATAGAGCCCGGCAAACTTCCAAGAGTATCCCACCCTCACGGCAGAGCCTGACAAGCTAACCATAGCTACTCAATATGTCAAAAACAGTAACAATGAATGGCACTCATTCCCCTGATCCTGAAGGAGTCCCCAATATGTCATTGGGCTACACTAGCATGTGACAGGGACAAATGGAGACATTACTGGGCCTGTTCGAGCAAATTGATGAACAATGGAGTGATAGTGATAGTGATAAATTTTCATGAAATTTTGTACTTTTAAAAAAGGTTGGCTATACCTGATAGTGCTCAGGCTTAGTCCTGATTATGCCCTCGGGGTTCACTACTGGTGAATTTGGGGGACTTTACAGGCTACCACTATTGAACTCCAGTTGCTATCCTTTTGCAAGGCAAGCTTCCTGTACACTGTATTACGTACTCCCACTCCTGTTTTAGATTTTAAGAGGTCTAGTTATGTTATTAGTTTTTATAATCTCCTGTTTTAATATTAAAGTGACTTTGAATGCTTTTTACTATGCAGAAAATTTTCTAGTTGTGATATCAAAAAAGTTCTTATTTTTTCAACAGATTCATAAAATCAAAATGGATTAAACAAACACATGTTTTACGTAAGCTTTAATTTTCTATATTTTTGGTAGTTGGAGAATTTATAAATATAGATTCAATACATATGATGTAATATGTACTATACATTGCTTGATCTCTTTGAAAAGGTAATCAGAAAAAAAACACATTAGCCTCTTGTCATAACACTAATTTATTCTATTAGATTTGCATTTAGTACCTTTGACCACCAAGGCATTTATTGACACATTTATTGCAATGTTCAAGAAACTGTCAGTTAATGAAAAAATATCTGATGGACTACTAACTATAGAAAGGAATGATTACTGGAAATGTAATGTCTAATGTTTCAAATTATATTGATCTTGATTTACTTTCAATATTTTTTCTAAAACGGAATATATGGACTTATTATAATACAAAATTAGGCTAGAACTTGTAGGCCTACTACCAATTAAAGACAGCATGTTTAACTGAGAACACTGCCATTCATCAAATTTTCCACTTAGTAAAATTACTTAATTCTTTAATTTTCAGAACAGGAACACCTTAAGGAGTGAAAAGAACTCAGTCTGTGAAAAAAGCATCCATGACAATATGTTGCATATCATAGATGACTATAGTTTGCTTCTATTTTTCACTGCCTCAATTCACAATATTTTCTGAAAATATAATTGAATGTCCATTACTATTTTACCAGACATTTAAAATTAAATATCAAAGTCTGGGCTTACTGGTGTGTTTGTGTTTTAGGTCACTCCTGGTGGTTCTAAAGGCTCACTTCTGGCTCTATGCTCAGGGACTCACCTGACAGTGATTTGGAGACTCTGTGGTGCTTGAGTTTCAAACTGGGGTCGACTGCATGCAAACAAGTAGTATGTCTAAACATCTGCTGCCTCTTTCCAACAATAGCCGCTCTGATTCTTGGTTCCATTGATAAAAAATAATACAAGGGATCAGAGCAGTAGTACAGTAGGTAGGGTACTTACCTTGCACGTGGCTAACTTGCATCTCATGAAGACCCCAAGCACTGCCAGGAATAATTCCTGACTGTAGAGATAGGAGTAACTCCTGACTATCATAAGATTTGGTCCAAACAAACAAGCAAACAAACAAATAAATAAAAATCTTATTATAAACTGAATTATCTAATTTGGTAGAGATCACTTGTATCACTTGTTATCCTGTTGATCTTCTATTTGCCCAAGCGAGCGCCAGTAAGGTATTGATTTGTCCCTGTCGCATGCTAGTGTAACCCAGTGGCATCTGCTTGATGTTATGACAGCATCTTCCCATGTTCCTGCAATAGTGTCAAAGAGCTGCTAGCTTGTGGTCGTTCTGGGAGTTCTCTGCTTAAAACTTTACAACCCTTTCTCCCTGCTCCATGAAGTAGAATTTTGCATGTAGGAGACGGTGGTCCAATCCCATTTGGAATTTTGGGACAACAGTGATATCACTAAGGCAAAACCATTGATTGAATATGATGTGATCAATTTTGTTGTGGAACCGTCCACCAGGAGACTCCCATATCCAAGGTTTAGATTCAGCCTTCTGGAACTGTGAGTTACCATGGATGGTTCTTGGTCGACATGATGAACTCAGACAGTCTCTCACCCTGTTCATTCCATTCGAGGCCATGGGTTGGGACTGGGGTGTGGAGTTCTTTTTGGTCCTACCTTGGCATTAAAATCATCGACAATGATCTTGTGGAAGGTGTGGTCTTCTTTATAGAACTTCTCCAGCTCCATGTAGAACTTCTTAATTTCTTCTTCATCATAATTGGATGTTGGAGCATAGACAATGAAGATAGAAACTGGCTGCAGTGAGTCACATCTATTCAAGAGTAATCATCGAATTTGGTTTGTTAGGCATTTAAATGAATCAATGCTTATGGCCAAGTTTGTGTTGACAAGGACACCAACATCACTGATGCCTCTTTTGTTTCAGTTCTAAGGAACAGTTCTTCTCCAGTGTTGAAAGCGTCATGATGTGATTGATGCCTTCTCGTCTCAGTCAGACCAATTTTATACTTGATCTTTTGCACTTGTACCATCAGGTCCTTGATGGATGCATCTGATACCAGCATATATGCATTGAAAGTACAGACAGTCATTTTTATCCTTCTTTGTTTTGGCAGCCTAGTTCAGCCTTGAAATTTTATCAGCCTCTCCTTGCTCATCCTTCTTAATGCTGTGGTGTGGTGGCTCTTTCAGGGTCAGGGGAATGAGATACATTGTATTTACTGATTTTGGCATATTGAATATGCCACAGATAGCTTGCCAGGCTCTGCCATGTGGGCAGGATACTATAGGTAGCTTGCCAGACTCTCTGAGAGTGCTAGAGGCTTTTAGGGTGGCCTCCAATCACCCTTGCAGTTGTGCCCATGGTTCAAACTATATTTGAACCCCATCACATATGGTGCGGTAATCTTGGAAGATGGGTATTAAGTGTCTTATGGTCCAGAAAGCTGCCGGTCTGGAAAGCAGCCAGGAACATGGCGGCAGCTAGGTAGTGGAGGTAGTGGAGGATAGAGATACTGATTGATTTTAACAGGTAGTTTATTTTTTTCAATGTTTATTTGATTGATGAGGTTTATAATGCTTTAATAATGAATAGAGCTTCAGGCATCTACTGTTTCCATATCACAATAACCAAGAGAGCATCAGTATGCCTCCATTATGCTTCAACGTCCCCTCTGATCCCCACTAACCTTAGTTAATTTCAGCTCTCTAAACCAACTCTCTGGCTCTGTCTCTATTGATAAATGGCTATTTATTACTAAGTTTTATACATGTTGACAAATATTTCTAAAGTTGTCACTCTCCGTTTCAACTGACTTAATTCATCCCCTTTAGTTTCATCTAGATTGCAGCTAATAACATGATTTTATCTCTTCCTTGTAGTTAATAAATATTTTACTGTGTACATACACCACCATTTCTTTACCCACTCATCTGTTCTTGAGCACTTGAATTACATCTATTCAAGTAAAGACTACACACGTAAGAGTCAGAGTATGAAATACTTAAGAGGATTTTTGCTTGTAACAATTCTTTAGCTTAATAAATATAGAAATGGGTAAGTAATCAGTGATGAAACTGAAATCTATTGATTTTTTTGATAACAGGGTGGGTGGTGGGACATTAATATTTAAAAATCTAATTCCCATTTATATATCATTTCTAATGGATCATTTGCAGAGTTTCCCCTGGCAATTAACAATTTTCAGAGCAAAGTAAGTATTATTTTTATAATATTAGGGACTATGATAAGTGCACTCTACATTGAGCATTAGATACTAGCTCCTTGGGTCTCCATTTGGGATTCTTCTGGTTTCAACTGGTTCTAGCCAACATCATTTTGGTATTAGGCAAATGTACTTTAATCATTTTTACATGCCATGATATGTCATCTCTATAACAAAATTACATTCCCCATTATCTTATTTTAGTAGCATGATAAATTTAGATATGTTCCATGGGGAAATGATGGATAATATTGATCACTGAAAGTTAGAGAGGACATAACATAAATTTTAGGATTGTGACTTAATAAGACATTTCTTAATTGATCATGCTTATAGTTAATGAGCTATGCTGGTATAAAGTGCCCTGAAGGATAGTTTCTCCATTTCAAATGAGAAACTAAATGGATCATGTGCCTGACTTATGTAGGAATCATGTCTTGAAAATTAGTTGATTCTTCTTTGCGACTTAAAATTTATCTTATGATGAGGTGTCATATGGTATGTGTGTGATAATATATTATATATAATATCCTATCAATATATTGTATATTCTATTACACTTTATATATAATACTCTATCAATATAGTATATGCATATTATTCTATCAATGAACTTGTAAAACAATCACATTCTATACAGACAAATTAGTGGGTGATAAAACTTTCTGAGTGTTGATGACAATGAATAGCCCAAAAGTATTAAAGAGTTTGAAGCTTTCAGCATAAGAGGAAAAACACATGGAGGGTGCGGGATCCCGGAGGAAAAAAAAAAAAAGAAGAAAAAACAGGTTCCAAAAAGAGCCGAGATCACCCGCAAGTTCCAGATGGAGTAGGTGCCGCATCCCACCTCCCCCAGATGGAACCCCGGTGACCAGAAGCCTCTACAAACACAGCTCAAGTATGCGGGAACGAGGACTTTTTCTCAAAACCGCGCGGCTGCTTACGCGGCCGCGCAACATCTCTCTATATACAAAGTGATCAATGAGAAGTAAACCACCCAATCTTTCTCCCTGAAAGTCAGAGTTAAGTTTGGAGCACGGCCACAGCCCCAGAAACACAAGGACTTAATGCAGAACCCAGCAGCTTAGAGCAGAAAAGTGAAAGGACTATGCGTTAATCCAGGCCATCAAGTCTGCCGGAGGGGAAAGGGTGTTGCCCCATTCGCCCTCTCTTCTCTGGAAAGAAGGATGGCGGCCGCATGGGAGCCTTGTGGACAGCAGGTATGAGCCGGGGGTGTGGGGGCGACTAAAACCTCATGGGAAGGGGGGCGTTCCGGTCCGTCCTTCACGCCCTACCGAGGTCACCAGCTGCCCCCCACGAGCGGCTCTCCAGCACAGCCACAGCCCCAGAAGCACAAGGGCTTAATGCAGAACCCAGCAGCTTGAAGCAGAAAAGTGAAAGGACTATGCGTTAATCCAGGCCATCAAGTCTGCCCAGAGGGGAAAGGGTGTTGCTCCCTTCCGCCCTCCTCCCTCTGGAAAGAAAGATGGCGGCCACATGGGAGCCTTGTGGACAGCAGGTATGAGCCGGGGTTGTGGGGGCGACTAAAACCTCATGGGAAGGGGGGCGTTCCGGTCCGTCCTTCACGCCCTACCGAGGTCACCAGTCATCCCCCATGAGCGGCTCTCCAGCACAGCCACGGCCCCAGAAGCACAAGGACTTAATGCAGAACCCAGCAGCTTGGAGCAGAAAAGTGAACGGACTATGCGTTGACCCAGGCCATCAAGTTTGCCGGAGGGGAAAGGGTGTTGCCCCATTCGCCCCCTCCTCTCTTGAAAGAAAGATGGCGCCCACATGGGAGCCTTGTGGACAGCAGGTATGAGCCGGGAGTGTGGGGGCGACTAAAACCTCATGGGAAGGGGGGCGTTCCGGTCCGTCCTTCACACCCTACCGAGGTCACCAGTCACCCCCCACGAGCGGCTCTCCAGCACAGCCACGGGCCCAGAAGCACAAGGACTTAATGCAGAACCCAGCAGCTTGGAGCAGAAAAGTGAAAGGACTATGCGTTAATCCAGGCAATCATTTCTGCCCAGAGGGGAAAGGGTGTTGCTCCCTTCCGCCCTCCTCCCTCTGGAAAGAAAGATGGCGGCCACATGGGAGCCTTGTGGACAGCAGGTATGAGCCGGCGGTGTGGGGGCGACTAAAACCTCATGGGAAGGGGGGCGTTCTGGTCCGTCCTTCACGCCCTACCGAGGTCACCAGTCACCCCCCACGAGCGGCTCTACAGCACAGCCACGGCCCCAGAAGCACAAGGACTTAATGCAGAACCCAGCAGCTTGGAGCAGAAAAGTGAACGGACTATGCGTTGACCCAGGCCATCAAGTCTGCCGGAGGGGAAAGGGTGTTGCCCCATTCGCCCTCTCCTCTCTGGAAAGAAAGATGGCGGCCACATGGGAGCCTTGTGGACAGCAGGTATGAGCCGGGAGTGTGGGGGCGACTAAAACCTCATGGGAAGGGGGGCGTTCCGGTCCATCCTTCACGCCCTACCGAGGTCACCAGTTGCCCCCCACGAGCAGCTCTCCAGCACAGCCACGGCCCCAGAAGCACAAGGACTTAATGCAGAACCCAGCAGCTTGGAGCAGAAAAGTGAACGGACTATGTAGTGATCCAGGCCATCAATTCTGCCGGAGGGGAAAGGGTGTTGCCCCATTCACCCTCTCCTCTCTGGAAAGAAAGATGGCGGCCACATGGGAGCCTTGTGGACAGCAGGTATGAGCCGGGGGAGTGGGGGTGACTAAAACCTCATGGGTCGGGGGGCGTTCCGGTCCGTCCTTCACGCCCTACTGAGGTCACAAGTCGCCCCCCGCGAGCGGCTCTCCAGCACGGCCATGGCCCCAGAAGCACAAAGACTTAATGCAGAACCCAGCAGCTTGGAGCAGAAAAGTGAACGGACTATGCGTTGGTCCAGCCCATCAAGTCTGCCGGAGGGGAAAGGGTGTTGCCCCATTCGCCCTCTCCTCTCTGGAAAGAAAGATGGCGGCCACATGGGAGCCTTGTGGACAGCAGGTATGAGCCGGGAGTGTGGGGGCGACTAAAACCTCATGGGAAGGGGGGCGTTTCGCTCCGCCCTTCACGCCCTACCGAGGCCACCGTTGCCCCCCGCGAGCGGCTCTCCAGCACGGCCACGACTCCAGAACACAGAAACCAGTTTCTTAACTATCTGACTTTCAGTAGAAATACTTCCAGGGTCAATAGGTAAAATAGCAGAAATCCAAAACCAACATTTAATTCTTTAACCCAGCTGTAGAAAGCAAATCACTTCACAATGCTTTTTCAGCATGTCTGATCTTGGGGGGGGGGTAAACTCTAAATAATAGTGGTGAATCTTTTATTGAAACAATGAATCTAATCAAAGCAGATAGAGTGTTAACTAGAATTCATCTGCCTCACAGGGACGGGGTGGGGTGGGGGGTGGGGTTTTATTGGGGTTCTTCATGGTAAAAAATAAGTATTGGTAAAGGGAAATGTGTTTGATATTTGCATTACTGAGACATAAACCTGAAAGCTTTGTAACCTTTCCCACAGTGATTCAATAAATAAAAAAAAAAAAGTATTAAAGAAAATTTAATGGCAATAACTGTTGGGCAAGGGACAAAAGAGATCAGTAGCACAAGAGTTAAGGTATTTGTCTTGTATGTGGACAACTCTGGTTTGAGCCCAGTACCATAAATAAACCTTGAGCAACAAACCATACTTTGAGCATAGAATCAGTCATAAACCCTAGCACATTAGGCCTCCATCAGCACCACCATCAGCAACATCTTCATTATTGTCATTGTTGCTGTTGTCATAAACTATTGGAGTTTCTAATATAGACTTTTTCTTTATTCCTTCAAAAATGATCCCATTCCTGTACAACAAATACAAAAAAAAATACAGGAAAAGTCTAATACTTGTTCATTCACATGATTTGGTAGTGAAACCTGAAGCCTGTGTAGAATCTGTGAATATGAAAGGCAATCATCGTCACAGAATATGAAACAAAGATTAATAATATTTCTGATTGGAATAGCATGCATAATGTTTGTACCAGAAGATTAGAAATATGAACAGAAGAGAATGGCAGCATGTCATTTGACAGAATAATAAAGAATGTCTATTGCTTGAGCATTCTAGCTGGTGACTAACGTGCTTTGTTTGAGGTTTGAATAGATGCCACCCGCTATAGATATATGAATCAACAGTGCCTAATCAGCCCTTTCCCTGAGCAGCAGTACAATCAATATATCTGATTTCAATTCCAGGAAGTATCTGCTCATACAATTCTAAGAAACCATACCAAATTATGTGCCAATCATATAGCTTTAGATACTCAATTAAGAAAAGTAGAAATTCAAGTCTAATATGATTTATCTTGGTTAATACAAAGTAAATATTATAACATTTCTAAAAGAGCTACAAACTAAAACTTAATCTAATTGGTCTCAGTTACATCTTTAAGGGCATAGAATCCAAAAATATCAGGAGAAGAATTAATTAGTTAAAAAGTCACATACTCTTGAACATTTCATTTTACAATTTGAACACATCGATAAAAATTGTATGGCACTATACGTATTTTAGTTTTCTTTACAATTTATTAAAAATAAAATTATTTATAGTATGTTAAGATTGTTGTAGACAATTCTTCTCCTCAAAGTATATTGACATTTATAAAGCATTTATTTAAAACATTTGCTAATGTGGACAACATCACCCTTGCTGGGATTGGAGAATGTACTGGAACCATCCAGTAGGCAGGAGTAGCTCCAGGCTCAACGGGGGTCCTTTCTGTTGGATTGCACAGAGGGACCTTTGTGATATAGACAAAGGTGAAGTAGACCCAATAAGCTTAGAAGCATCTGACTCACGATTTTAATGGCTCTGCATATTAAAACATCTTGAAAGAGGAGTTTGCAATAGTATAATCAAATTGCTGAAGAAAAACAAAACAGTGGTTCTTAGTTATTTTAATATGTTGCCTTAACATTAGCAGATCTGCTACAGCACCATTTTTATATAGCACATCATGTTTTCTTTTCTCATTTTTCAAATTCAAACACCATGGTCTACTATTCATAGTTTAGCTTGAGATGCTCAATATTCCAGCACCAACCCCACCTTCAGTGTCACATTCCCTCCTGCCACGTTTCTAGCCACATGGCCACCTCATTTTCTCAGCCGTTACTTAACGGTCACATATTTTCAGGTTAGTCCTTGATATTTAGATACCATATTCTCAGTGTTATTGACTGTGGTTTGGATGTTTTTAGCCTTTACACCACCGGTGTGCCTGAAAATCCCCACTGCTTACAACCTATCTCTTTTCCTTCTAGATTTCCTTCCTTTTCTGTACTTCTCCATGTACTATGGAGACAAAGAATGATCTTTAGGTGCTTTCCCATTAGGACATTGCGTATTTTGCTCAATTATTTTATATATTACATATAAGTGACATCATTCTGTGTTTGTTCTTCTTCTACTGGCTTATTTCAGTTACCAAGATGCTCTCTAATTCCATCTATCCTTGTTATAGTTAATGACATAATTTCATCATGCTTTAAATTTGAGTATATTTTATTTAAATTTATATATACCTAGGTCGAGAAATCAACATGATGAATGACCTGGCACCTGAGTTGCGCAGGAGGAAGAGAGCGGCTTGGAATGCCTTCAAGAACATTGAAGAAATAACTAAAAGGACAAAGAACCTCCAGCTACGAGCACATCTCTTTGATTCCACTATTCTTCCTGCATTAACATATGCCTCAGAGACCTGGACCCTACGAAAACAGGATGAGAACACTATTCGGGTCTCTCAAAGAGGAATTGAAAGAACTATGCTTGGAATATCACGATTCACTCAAATGAGAGATAGAATCCGGAGTTCTGATCTTCGTCAACGCTCAAGAATCAGGGACGCTGTCTCATTTGCCAAGACATCAAAAATCAGATGGGCTGGACACGTAATGAGGTTTACAGACAACCGCTGGACTAGAGCCATTACTGATTGTATTCCACGGGACATCAAAAGATCACGTGGACGCCCACCTATAAGATGATCAGACTTCTTCGTCAAGACCCTAAATGATCGGTTTGAGGCTCTACATGTTCCTAAAATGAACAGATACCATTGGGCTACGCTAGCACGCAACCGGGATGAATGGAGACGTTACTGGCACCCGCTCGAATAAATCGATGAATAACGGGGATTAAGTGATTAAGTGATTAAATTTGAGTAATATAAATATATATTTATATATACATATATATAACACTCTTCATGATCCATGTTTCTATCGTTGTTAAATTTAACTATATTTGGATGTCTAAGTTTACTCCATATCTTAGTCATTCTATACATAATATTGCCATTGTTGCTTTTTCCAAGCACTACAATAGATAATGGTGTGCTTTTGCCCTTTGGAATGACTGTTTTTTTGTCCTGGGAATAGATACCCAGTGGATTTGCTAGGATATAAGGCAGCTCAATTCTTAATTTACTAAAAATCTCTGTATTATTTTCAATCAAGGAAACAAGCGAATGCAACATACCCATAGCAGTAGATGAGAGTTCCCTTTGCAGCACAAACTGTCCAACACAGATTTTTCTCATTATTTTTTTATATCTGTTATTCTCACTAGTGTGAGGCATTTGGATTGTTTTGATTTTGGCTTAAACATAGTTAAGATTTTCAATAATTTTTTTACTCAGAGAAACATTTACATGATTGCTAAAGTTGTTTATACTTCTCAAATAGATATGTTTAATTTTTTAATTAGAACTGCGTTTTTAAAACATTAAAATATGTTTTAAAACATTAAAACATTAAATTATTACTAAACTTTTATTGGCGTCAGAGAAAATAATTTTAGGAGTAATTTGGGGAATTCATGACATGTTGGATCCTTGGAGCTTTTTGGAAAAGCATGTCTACATAAAATATAAACTTTTTTGTTAAATATATCAAAATATTTTATATTAACAATGAAACTAGATCAATACTATATAAAAGATTAAAAGGTGAGAAAACATTTTTATAATACAATTTTATTTTAATAAGTCAAGTGTTACTTAGCTTTTTGTAATTTTTTTCTGAGCAACTCTTAGCTGTGCTCGTGGATCTGTGCTCAGGGATCACTCCTAGTGAGTCTAGGAGCACCATAATCAGTACTGGGGAATCTAAACCAGCTTGGCTGCCTGCCAGACAAGTGCCTTACTTGGTGTGCTATCTTTTAGAAATATCTTTTTATTTTTTTTATACCATAATGAAACACCTGTTCCTTCACCAGTGCACATTTCCCACCACCAAAACCCCCAATATACCCCCATCCCACCCCTCCCCTACCTGTGTGGCAGATGGTTTCCACATTCTCTCTCTACTCTACTTTGATTACGTTCAATATCTCGACACCAGATCCACCATTATTATTTGGGATTTTACCCAAACACTCACATCTTCCAAAAAGGCAACACTAGACAATTTGTTTTCTATTGCTGATAATGAATAGTATACAATGATTTTGGAATTCTGAGATCTTAATCATTAAATCTGGAGGGATTTCTGACAAAGACCTCTGGGTTCTGACATTTGTTTCTGAGTCTCTGGGATCATGGTTTAAGCAGCTTGTTGAGTAGTCAGAGGGCTCGTTCATGGGCAGCGACTCGGGGTCTGGTTGGGATGGGGAAGGAAAGGTCCAGCCCTGCCCCTATTCCATGAGAACCCGCATGTCTTCTCACCGTGGGCCAGTGCACGGCTGTCCATTGGCCTCTGGAATATGGTGGACCCCAAGCTGCCAGGGGGAATAGGCTTTTTATTAATATTTTTAACTAGAGTTAATTATTTTATTCATAATATTGCCATTGTTGTTTTTTTACATAAATAAAGTTTAAAAGTGACTTTATTCTGGGCTGGAGAGATAGTAGAGCTGGGAGGACCATTCTATATTGCCAATAGAAAATACCAAGTAATCAAGTTTTTAATAAAGGACACTTAAAAATATGATCACAACAATAATTAAAAAGATAAAGGTCTGCTTTTAAAAAATGACAACTATTTCAGCAATATCAATTTTGATTGAGTTGATTTGGTTAGAAAGGTCACATCAGGCATTAACATACATTTGTTTCTGTTTGCCAGGTTTATTATCATCTTAGTCACTGAGGATAACTATTATAATAGGTAAAATAAAGGTATGAGGGTCGCCATATGTATAAAAATCTTCGTTCTTTTTCTTAGATGGGAAAACATTGAACTACAATGAAGCTTTATTTTACTCTGTTTTCCCCATTTTTTTTAATGTAAAACACATCATGAAACAGCGCATGCTTGATAGAAATAGATTTCCGGGCTTTTTTCTGTTAACAATTTGCAGTTAAAAAAATAGAACTTATTATGGTAGTTAAATGTATGGCAATGGGCGGCAAGTGTATAATCTCACTTAATAAAATGGAAAGGTAATGATGGAAGGATGAAATAAAGTGAACTAGAGCCCGGCAAGCTACCGAGAGTATTTGATATGCCAGACACAGTAACAACAAAGTCTCCAATGGAGACGTTACTGGGCCCGCTCGAGCAAACAAAATAATGTTAAGTAAAAATTAACTGATAAGTTATCTTTGAATAAGTAATCTACTTTCTCACCACTGTTTTAAAACAATGAGGACTATAGAAAGAGTGGTAGTTTACAACTGTGGTACAGTAAAACACATTTTTGGAAAATAATATATTAGATATCCACTTATTTTAACATGAGTGTTTTAAGTTTTATTGAGATACAATCCATTTGCCATGAAATTTGCCAACTTATAATGAGCGATTTAATATTTCAGTGAGTCTTAAATACTAGGAAACATCATTATGATTAATTCCAGCAAATTTAGTGAAATGATTTGTGTACAAATAAAATTCAGGCTTTGTTCTCTCCATACTCAACAGTTGTAGTGAACTCTTCGCCTATTTTCTTTTCTGTAGAATTCTCAAATCTGACAATAAATGTAATAGAATTGTATAAATATTAGTCCCTTGTTTTGACCAGAATGAGTTTTTAGTAATTAGTTATTAATGTAAGTTTGTGCTGAACCATGTATTTTAATTTTTATCCTTTTAATCACTTACTAATACTTCACTTTGAAATAATAGAGGGAAAAGAGACTTGTCTCGAATGTAGCTAACCCAGATTTTTATCTTCCACAACACATATTTTCCCTAAGTATTGAGCCAATATTATACTCTGCATAACACATTTTTTTGTGATCAAAACCTTTTCCCCAAAAAAAATAATGTATATATTTTCTTCTGATTCATTAGTGGACATTTGCAGTTTTTAACTTGTTACTACAAATAGAGCAGTTACAACCAGTTGTTAAGAACTGTTGTTGTAATATTATTATGAATATCTTTCCATGGAGGCATTTATTTTCTGTATCTTTTGATACATGTCTGAGTGGACTTTCTGAGTTCTTTGGTAGATCTTTGTAGAATGTTGTAGAAGCTGCCAACAGTTTTTGGAAAGCATTTATACTATTTGATATTCCTTCCAACAATATGTGAAAGTATTCTCTACACATTGTTGCTAATATTTTTTTTGAATAAAGCAACTCTAGTATAATTTGTGTCTTATTGTGGTTTTGATTTCTAAGAGCTAACATTGCTGAACATATTTTCTGTTACATATTTCCAAAATTTATGTTTTGGGAGAAATTTCTGTTGAAACCCTTTGCTTATTTTTACCTTGTCCTATTTTGTCAGTTAATAAATTTTAAGATCTTTATTATATAAGTTTAGTTAAATTTATATAAATTTTAAATATCTCTTTATTTAACCTTTCTGTTTTTATTTTTTTGAATTTTTGATCTTTCCTTTGAAGCACCATAGATTTTAAATTTGTAAAGTTTTAATTAATGTACTTTGCCTTGTGTTAATTTCAATTTTAGTATCATTTATGGAAATTCTTTTCTCCTTTTCTACTTTGCAGTTAGAATTAGCATCAGAAATAGAAATATTACTTAAAATATCATGTCACTAAACAAAAAAACATGAAATAGTATATTGTAATGTAGTAATATAACTTTAGTTTCTAAATAGCACACATACCAAAAAAAAGCTCATAGCGGGCTGGAGGGATAGCGCAGCGGGTAGGGCATTTGCCTTGCTCGAAGCCAACATGGCTGACCCAGGTTCGATTCCCAGCATCTCATATGGTCCCCGAACACTGCCAGGAGTAATTCCTGAGTGCATGAGCCAGGAGTAACCCCTGAGCATCGCCGGGTGTGACCCAAAAAGCAAAAAAAAAAATTGCTCATAGCTTCCAAACAACAGATACTCATGCGGACTTTTGAAGCAGAACAAATAATAAATCAAATCAAATCAAATGACTAACTGCTTAGGCAAGATCTCGTTCCTATCTACCTGCTGGCATATGGTCAATGGTCAATTTTATGTCTGAGAATGGGAAAGTTCAGAAAATACTTTGGTTTCTCTATCTTTGAATATATGTAAATAAAGGTAAAGGTAAAGGTAAAGGCCCTCCCGTTGATAGTCGATTTGCTCGAGCGGGCCCAGTAACGTCTCCATTGGAGACTTTGTTGTTACTGTGTCTGGCATATCAATACTCTCGGTAGCTTGCCGGGCTCTTCGAGAGGGGCGGAGGAATCGAACTCGGGTCGGCCATGTTGGCCGCTTGTAAGGCGAACGCCCTACCACTGTGCTATATATGTAAATGTAAGAAAGTAATGTAAGAAAGTCAGACTTATTGTACTAACAGTTACTAGTCTTTCAATGATTAATACATTTTTTGGCTTGTACAGATTTTGTGCTGGCAGCCTTGTTTTACCTCTTGGGAACATTTCCAAAGATACCCTACCACATTATTATACAGTACCACTGTAGCACTGTCCTCCCATTGTTCATCGATTTGCTGGAGCGGGCACCAGTAATGTCTCACAACAAATTGTGAGACTTCTTGTTACTGTTTTTGGCATATCAAATATGTCCCAGGTAGCTTGCCAAGCTTTGCAGTGTGGGCGAGATACTCTGGTAGCTTGCTGAGCTCTCTGAGAGGGGCAGAGGAATCAAACCCGCGTCGGCATGTGCAAGGCAAACACCCTATCAGCTCTGCTATAGCTCCAGCCCCCCACACACACACCTTAAAACCGAAAATGTTAATAAAACTTGCAAAAGGGAATGCCCTGCCACAGAGGTAGGAAACCCAAGCACAAAAATTTGTAAGTCTACAACTGTACCTCATGGTGTTCACTAATAAAAATTTAAGAAAAAAATAAAAAAAATAAAAAAACCTACTTGATTAAACTCAAGGCATATACAAACAGCATGATAACTGACCCATCGAATTAATAAAATCCAAGTACTAGTTCAGTAGAAAATGGATTAAACATTGTTGATTATTAAATCATTTTTGTTCTAAAATGCAGTCATTGTATTTGAACCATCTTTACTCTCTGTCTTGTAGGGATTTTTTTTCCTGACACATGGTTCAACTTTGCTACCTCAAGCATGAAACTGACAGTTTGTCCAACTTAAATAACGTTCTGCTAAGGTGAAACTAAACGCTTTCCCACGCCATGTTAAAGTTTGTGAGTGATTGCACATTTCAATACTATAATTTGAATATCCATCACTTAAATTGTCATTTGGGTGCTTATTATGAAAGTTGCAGTGAAGTAAAATAATCTTATTATGAACACAATATGTCATTCTCATTTTATTTAGTTATGTGTCGATACATATTTTATAATATGAAACTAATTTTATTCTACTGATCTACTGAATATGAATGTGCACTTATATGCATTTCCTACTAGACCTATAAAGTACGATTGACAGGGAAAGATAATTAAACTTTCCCTACAGAGGGATGGAGATCATATTTTTTACTTCTGAACTTGAAAAAATAGTGTCTTTTTCATTTGTAGAATGGTAATGATGCACTAGGTTAAAGAGTACTACTTATGTGCTTTCTATTTAACAGAATGGATAAAATAGATTTACTCTGTCAATAGATGCTTACAGAATCCAGGGACATATTGATTTCTCCATTAAGGAGACCATGGCTGCAAATGGAATCTTAACTTCATTAAGCTTAAGTGAACACACGGCCATTACTCCAGACCCGTCTGTCCTTTTTCATTGGCTGACTAAGAGTATCAAATAGGATACAATAGAAATCACAGAAGTCATTAGTATAGTGAAAGAATTAAGATTTTGTAATACCAGTGCGCTGGTATACATTTAGTTTTCTATAATAAGCAGTAGAAATATGGTATTATTTAATGTCTCTTGTATGCATATTTTATTCTATACAGTACACAGAGTAATTGCATGCACCTGTTAGAGTTGTGGCTTTGACGAAGTAATATATTTTATGTAATGATATCTGGTGTCAAATAAATTTTAACACAATAGCTGCTAGTTTATTATTATATGTAATGAAGTTATATAGTGATATTTGGTATATATTTAGTAGATAACAGTGCTTATTTAGAAAATCTATGAAAATATGCAACTGCATTTCAGTAGAGGAGATTTGTTATTGCTCTATTGCGAGGATACAGGTGTGTTCATTTTCCTAAAGAAAAATATTTATGAGGATCTTTGAAAAAATTCATGGGAAAATATGGAGAACTTTACAACTTAAAGAAATCTATGATTTCATGGGTAGCCGTTCTGTTGGACAATTATGGGTTCATATACACAAACATGTAAATATGCATAGAAATATAATTCGGTTGGAGCAATAGCACAGTGGGTAGGGCGTTTGCCTTGTATGCGGCTGACCCGGGTTTGATTCCTCCATCCCTCTTGGAGAGCCCGGCAAGCTACCGAGAGTATCCTGCCCGCACGGCAGAGTCTGACATGCTCCCCGTGGCATAGTCAATATGCCAAAACCAGTAACAACAAGTCTCATAATGGAAATGTTACTGGTGCCCACTCAAGCAAATCGATGAACAATGGAAGGACAGTGCTACAGTGCTACAAATATAATTATACAAAGAACAATATATGCATATACACATGTGAAGAGATATCATAATAAAACTGCTAAATATTGACACAGAACGTTCTTTAAACCAAGAACATTTGAGAAGAAAGAATTAATTATAAAAGTATAACACTATGGTTGCTGAATTAATTCATCAGTAGAGACTATGAAAGCTAAAAATATGAGACACTAGAACTTTGACATTAACTGGAGGGTTGTAAAACATATATTAGGTGAGAGGCTCTGCACCAAAACTTATCCAAAATTGTTAAGCAAAGTTAACTCAATAATAAAAAAAATTAGCAGGAGGAAATGTATGCTTGAGATTTGTAAGTCTCAGGAAGCTGAGATTTTCTAATGGCTTATAAAAACGAAACTTAGGTGCAAGCCAAAGTAGATTCAATAAGTAATCAGGTAGTGCTGAATGCCGCCAAGAAAGTTTTCATCACTAGATAAGCTGTGCATGCTGCCATATTTAAAAATAAGATATTTACAGATGTATCTTATTAATGATTGTGAGATAAGAACAAGGGTTTGAAGTGTACCCTGCCAGCCTGCCTGCTTTCTTTCTTTTTCTGTTTTCTCTTTACTCCTCTCTTTTCTCCTCCTCCCTTCCTCTTTCTCTTGCTTGCATTATCTTTCTCTTTTTTCTTTCTTTTGCTCTTTCTCTTTGGGGCTGGAGTGATATACTGACATCTCCCCCCAAGCATACGAGTATCTAATCTTCGGTAAGGGGGCAAGAAAAGTGAAGTGGAGCAGGGAAAGCCTCTTTAACAAATTGTGCTGACAAACCTGGACGGCTACATGCAAAAAAATGGGTTCAGATCTCTGCCTAACTCCACGTAAAAAGTAAGATCAAAGTGGATTAAAGACCTCAACATAAGACCAGAATCCATAAGGTACATTGAGGAAAAAGTTGGCAAAACCCTCCATGACATTGAAGCTAATGGTGTCTTTAAAGATGTCACACCGCTGGCCAAGCAAGTGAAACAGAGATAGACAAATGGGACTATCTTAAACTAAGAAGCTTCTGCACCTCAAAAGAAACAGTGACCAAAATACAAAGACAGTCTACAGAATGGGAAAGGATATTCGCCAAATACACATCTGACAAGGGGTTGATATCAAGGATATACAAGTTACTGGTTGAATTTCATAAGGAGAAATCACCCAACCCCATCAAAAAATGGGGCGAGGAAATGAACAGAAACTTCCGCAAAGAAGAAATCCGAATGGTAAAAAGGCACATGAGAAAATGCTCCACATCATTAATCATCAGGGAGATGCAGATCAAAACCACAATGAGATATCATTTCACACCACAGAGACTGGCCCATATCCACAAGAACAAAAGCAACTGGTGCTAGCGCGGATGTGGCGAGAAAGAGACACTCCTTCACTGTTGGTGGGAATGCCGACTGGTCCAACCCTTCTGGAAAACAGTATGGACGATTCTCAAAAAACTAGAAATTGAGCTCCCATTTGATCCAGCAATACCACTCCTGGGAATATATCCCAGAGAGGCAAAAATTATAGTGGAAGTGACAGCTGCAATTGTTTGTTCATTGCAGCACTCTTTACAATAGCCAGAATCTGGAAAAAACCTGAGTGCCTGAGAACAGATGATTGGTTAAAGAAACTTTGGTACATTTACACAATCGATTACTATGTAGCTGTTAGAAAAGATGAAGTCACGAAATTTACATACAAGTGCTACTGCAAAGTATCATGTCAAGGGAAATGACTCAGAAAGAAAGGGATAGGCATAGAAAGATTGCATTCATCTGGGGAACATAAAGTAACAAAATAGGAAACTAACACCCAAAATGACTGAGATTAGTACCAGGAATTTTGCTCCATGGCTTGGAGGCCAGCCACACAGGCTAGGGGAAAAGGCAGCTCAGATAGAGAAGGGAGCACCAAATAAAGGTGTTGGGAGGATCCTCCCAGGATAGGAGAAGCATGCTGAAAGTAGAATATAGACCAAACATGATTGTCACCCATTGCCTCTTTTGCAAAACACAACACCCAATAAGAGATAGAGAACAAAAGGGAATGCCCTGTCACAGAGGCAGGGTGGGATGGGGGAGATGGGGGGTGGGAGGGATACTGGGATCCATGGTGGTGGGAAATGGGCACTAGTGGAGGGATGGGTATTTGATCATTGTATAATTGAAACCCAAGCAAAAAAATTTGTAAGTCTGCAACTGTACCTAATGATGTCTCACTAATAAAAAAAAAATTAAAAAAAAATTCTGATTTCCTGGTCAGACATGCTTAATAAGTCACTTCTTCTAGAATCAATGACTTAGAATTTGTGAGTCAAGTGTGACATTTTTGGCGAATCTAAACCATATTTCAATATCTAAAATTTTGATTTTATTCACCATAATATTATGTGATAGTTGAAACTCTTAATTTATCCAGAGATATGACTTAGAATCAATGCATTCAAGTTGAGTTTGATCAATGCTTTCTCTCTCCCTCTCTCTCTCTCTCTCTCTCTCTCTCTTTCTCTCTCTCTCTCTCTCTCTCTCTCTCCCTCTCTTTTGGCACACATATAATATAAAAAACTACTTTGTGCTGGGTCAATTTGGGGGGTCTATTTTAAAGAAATATGACATTTAATTGATTGTATTATGTTGTAAATCAATGTCAGTATAAAATATCAATATTTTAATTGAAAAAATTTTAGATAGTGTTTCTCAATTTATGCACACAGAATATTCATCTTCCTGATTACCTATCAGATATTGTATTTCTAATTTTGTCATAAAAGTTTCACTGCCAAATATATGCTACACTGTTTATGTGTTATTTATATATTATATGAATTAAAGTGATTATGTGCAAAATTATAACATTTTATATATTTGATGGATCCAGAAGTACTTTTGTCATTTATGTATTGCCCTCATTATTAATATATCTTTGTATCTTTGGAAAATTATCTTTAATTTTTGAAGGGGATATTGTTTTTGACATGCTAATAAAATGATACTGTAAAAAATTGAACTTCACCTTTGTTCTTATGTTTAAGTATTTATGCGTATTTTAATACATTATTTTGGAAAACAGAAAAATTAATTTTCTATTGAAGATATCAAAAGGCGTAAGATAGGGGCAGGAGAGATAGTGCCGTGAATAAGGTGCTTGACTCGTATGCAGCAGAGCCTGGTTCAATCCTAGGCACCAGATATATTCCCCCAAGCCCCTTAATAGTGGTCCCTGAGGACAGAGGCCACACCAACGCTCCAGCATCGCCAGGTATAACCCCAAATATCCTGCACCAGCAAGTATATCCCAGTCTTCAGAAAGGGTGACTATATTGTATGATCGCTGAAAAGCCCTTGTGCGAACACACCGATGACTCCCAGTGACACCCAACAAATACCATGACCATAAACAATGGAAAAAGAAAGCACACTGCACCCTAGCCTCCATGCACTGCACCTTGAGTTGCAATATCTGAAGAACACACTACCACACTTGAAAAAGTGCAAGCATCATGCTAGAGTGATAGTACAAGTACAATGGTTAGGGCACTAACCCATTTTGGTACACCCATACACTTTTATCATATGTGTATGGATGCCAAGTAATGCTAGACGTAATCAGGAATAAGCACTGAACGTATCTGCCTGTGGTCCCCAAAACCACAAACCACAAAAGAAACAATCAAATGTGCAAGTGTATCCACCAGGCAAGTATACAGCCACTGATCATCACAATTACATCCACAACAAAAAGTGAAGGGAAAAGTCTAAGGGAGGAAAGCAAATGATAAAGAAATAGAAATAGCCTTGATATAATTTGTCCCAGGAGCCCCTTTTTAATATAAAATTCATTTTAGAAAAATATAGAAATACTGTGATATAATTTTCATTATTGAAAAAAGGTCTACTATGAATTAGTTGATTAAGGACATAAAATCATTGCCAAGAGTTACCTGTCACAATAGTTACTAAACTAAAAGTTTAATTTTCTAGCATGTCATTCCCTTTTAGATAAATAAATAGTAAAATATCAGCCTTTTTATGGTTTATGATTTTATACTAAATTTATATCTTATATTATTAGTTATTGAATTTTAATTCTTATTGCATTATTTTTTCATTTTTCATATTACCACAGTATAATTTAGACAACATAAGATAAATATTATTAGAAGACTTGTGTACTCTCATAATAAATAGCTTATACCTGAAAGAATAAAAACTGTAAATTTAACAAAATTCATACTAGGGCTATCTGCGCTTATACATATATCCCAGGTACATATATTGTATGTATTATATAAAACAAATTATATATTATTATTTTAAAACATCATCTTCTCAATATCTTTAAAATAATCACATTAAAACTACAATAATATTCACTGATACATAAATAGTCATAAAATGCATAAACAGAAAAAAGTTTTCAATAAATTTGTGAATAAAAGTCATCCTGTCTATATATTTAAAATTTCGAAAATATTCCGCTCTCAAGTTCCACATGTAAAGAACATTAAGTCCTGTCAAACGTGGTGGTTTATTTTCTCTAAGTGCTCTTCATTAACCAGGGATTCGATTCCTAATCCTTCTAAAGACTCTGTGAAAGGAGTTGTAGAAGGTGATATAGAGGTTACTTAAAGATTTCTTGTCCATCCATTTAAAATAGGTACAGAATAAAAAGCAAAATATAGGAACAAAAGTAATTGAAAATGTCCCAAAATACAAAATAAACTTTCACATTAAGGACATATAGTGTATCGTCACTTTTTAAATAATTGCAAATGTATGTTTTCTTTTTCATGGAATATTATATGATAGTAATAAAAACAGTCTACAAATTCCTGTATTCCTGAAAAAAATTTACACTGATTAGTTACTCTTTAACCAAATCTTATATCTCTGTGTGTATTGTCTTCATAAAGACTTAACAGATGTTTTTTGTTTGTTTGTTTGTTTGTTTTTTATTTTTATTAGTGAAACACTGTGAGGTATAGTTGTAGACTTACAAATTTTTGTGCTTGGGTTTCAGTTATACAATGATCTAACACGCATCCCTCTACCAGTGTTCATTCTCCACCACCACTGATCCCAGTATCCCTCCCACCCCCATCCCCCAACCCCACCCTCCCTCTGAGGCAAGGCATTCCCTTTTGTTCTCTCTCTCCTTTAGGGTGTTGTGGTTTGCAACAGAGGCATTGAGTGGCAGTCATGTTCCATCCACAGTCCACTCTCAGCAAGGATCTCCCATCCTGGGAAGATCCTCCCAAAAACCTTTATTTGGTGCTCTCTTCTCTATCTGAGCCTTTCCCTCTAGGATGTGAGGCTGGTCTCCAAGCCATGGAGTAAACCTCCCGGTACTTATCTTGGCTATTCTTGGGTGTTAGTCTCCTATTCTAACATTACTGATATTTTCAAAGAGGATATTATCACTGAAATTCTCTACCTTTCTGTATCAAAATTTTAATGCATGGAGTGGAGTAACTAGAAATGTGAGAATTAGCTGCTATTCTCCAAGTCAAGGAATTTACATGTCTTATATGTCTATATATCTTTCCCTGTTTAAAATGAAAAGACATGGTAGTTTCCATTGGACTCAGAGCCCACCCCCCCAAAAAAAAGACAGTAAGATACACAAAAAAAGGTCCTATGATTTTAGTCAAATTTGCACAAATTTCCCACCTTAGTTTAATAGAAGGTTTAAGCCATAAAAAAATGACCAAAATATCTGCACTTTAATGTATAGTAGTATATAACCACCTTAACTCTGCAAATATGCACATACGCACATGTATTGGATACTTTTTATATGATATGTATATACACATATGTGCACATATATGTGTAAATATCTATATCCATATCTATCTATCTGTATATAAATATATATTGGGAATTTCAATGACTGAAATGAAGTGATTAGTTAAAGGGAATAAATAAATAAAGAGGTCTTCAGTCCATTGTGTAGAAACATATGATAAAGAGCAGAGTTCTTTATCTCTAATAATTTTGACTATTTCAAAATATTCTAGCCAACAGGGTGAAACTTAAAAAGACCCTCAAAGATGAATCACAAATAAATTTAATATTTATAAATTGAATTCATTTTAAAATTACGCATGTTAGTGTGAGATATAATATTTCAAACATGTTAATAATGACTTGATTAATTTTATCTAATTGTATTAGGATACTTAACAGAGAAGAAGTGAGGTGAGGAAGGGAGCATAAATGGGAGTAAAAGGAAGGAGAGAGTTTTATAGACAAAGGACACAGGAGAGGGGAGAAGAACATGAACGTGAACTGTGATCAAGAAATAACATTACACAGACATCATTTTATTTACTTTCATGGACTCTACATTTCAAAAATATCATAGGAGAATATGAATTTCAAATAAGTTCAAAACTTGGCCAAAGATAGTTGGCCTGAATTTGTTAAATTAATTCAAATATCTTGATCTTTCTCATTTATAAATTACATTCCGCTGAACCTGGGTTTGTTAATTTATCTCAATTTGTAAGAATAATTCAGTGGAATATTATATTTTAAAATGAAGAATATTAAACATTTACTTCTTTTAAGTACAAAACTTTTAAAAACATAATCTTTGGAAATATAATAAAAATTGTGTTATCTACATTAAGGAGTTTGACATTTTGAAAGCACATTTTTCTAGTGTTATTATGATGTTACTGTGAAAGTCTCCTAATTATCATTGTTAAAAATGCTATTGTTACATTGTTGATCACAGTTCCAGCATTTTGGTTAACAAATAATCTTTCCTGCATATTTACTGGACAGATTTTCTTTGTCTTAACGTGCTCTTGATCGCTACCTAAGTTAATTTTTTCCCATACCCTCAATAAATTTAAGAAGTTGAATTTCATTCTCATATTCACAATGGCAAATTGCAGTAATATGCTACATGTCAGATTCTTCAAATAACTTGTAATAGGCTTCTGATAAGAGCTCATAGAAATCTTCCAATGTTATACTGTTATTCTTTTCATTATTCATTGTCATTAAGTGATGATAGGATAATTCTTAGTCTCAGTGAAAGATCTGACTTTTTCTAAAAAAAGAATCTACTAAACTAATTGTCAATCAGATATTGGCCATTAAAACACAGAAATAAAAGACTGTATAAGAATTAGAACTCCTAACTATTAAATTCAACTTATACTTATTTCTATGTCTGATGTTTACTGTTTACTGCTACTTAAATAGTGACAAAGACAACTCAAATATTAAAGGACATACTAAAATTGTATTTGTGGCAGAGAGGTACTTGAAGCACTCATGATTTTGGAAAAGGAGCCAGGGTTTGATCCCTGCAAGTACATAGTCCTCAAATACTACCTTGAGTAGCCCCTGAGCACCACTAAGTCTTGTCCCAGTAAAAGCCATAATAAAGAAAATTAGTGATTAATGGAGCGATAGCACAGCGGTAGGGCGTTTGCTTTGCACGCAGCCAACATGGCCGACCCGAGTTCAATTCCTCCGTCCCTCTCGGAGAGCCCGGCAAGCTACCGAGAGTATCTCGCCCCCACGGCAGAGCCTGGCAAGCCACCCATGATGTATTCGATACATCAAACACAGTAACAACAAAATCTCCAATGGAGACGTTACTGGGCCTGCTCAAGCAAATCGATGATCAACGGGAGGACCTTTACTTTACTTTAATCTAATTATAGTAATTATATGTAAAATAAATTAAATATAACATTTAAAAATAATTATATAAATTAATTATAAATAAAATAAAATAAGATTACCGCACCATATTTGATTGTGTTGAAATATGGTTTGAACTATGGGAACACCTGCAAGGACTATTAGAGGCTGCCCTAAAAGCCTCTATCCCTCTCAGAGAGCCTGGCAAGCTACCGAGAGTGTTCTGTCTACACGGCAGAGCCTGGTAAGCTATCCATGGTGTATTCAATATGCCAGAACCAGTAAATACAATGGGTCTCATTCTCCTGATGCGGAAGGAGCCACCAATATGGCAACGTTAAGAAGGATGAAGAAGGAGAGGCTGATAAAATCTCAGGGCCAACTTAGGCTGCCACAATGAAGAAAGACAATAATGACTGTCTGTACTTTAAATGCATGTTCGCTGGCATCAGATGCATCCATTGAGGACCTGATGGTGCAAGTGTGAAAGATTAAGTATGACATCATTGATCTGACCAAAATCAGAAGGCATCAACACATCATGCCATTTTCGACACTGGGGAGAACTCTTCCTTGGAACATGCGACAACATTGAAGAGGAATATGATTGACTGGTTCAGCACCTCCATGATTGTGCAAAGAATGCTGAGAGAGAGAGAGCCACAAAAAAGATGCCTGTCTTCAAAAACTCTCTAGCTCATTCGCCAACATGGCTTGGTGAAAGCCTCAGGCAACCGCAAGCGAATGTCTGAGGTCGCAAAGCAATGCAGAGAAGTGATAAAGAAAGACCTCAAAGAGAGAAGAGCAGCAGTGCTGGCAGATGTGGTAGAAGCCAGGAAAAGTATTCTCAATGCCTGCCTGTCCTTCGCCAACTATAAGACCAAGATGACTGCCCTAGGACGTCCTGATGGATCTATGACATCATCCAAAATGGCAATGGAGAAGATTATCCATGACTTCTACTCGGATCTCTTTGATAGTCACGTCCACCTGCCCACATACCAAATTTCGCAGGATGAATATGTCATTCCCAAAGTTATCCCTTCCAAAAACTGACACGCAATTTTGTTGATAAAGAAGCGAACAGCACCTGGCCCAGAAAAGGACAGACCCAAACACCTGAAGAACCTGCCATCAGTACTCATCAATATACTGCCTCTACTCTTTACACGCTACCTGTCTGAATGCAAAGTTCCATCCCAGTGGAAAACCAGCAGGACTGTACTACTCCACAAGAAGGGAAAAATCCACGACATTGGCAACTATTGCCCAATCTGCCTGTTGTCTGTCATCTACAAGCTGTTCACTCAAGTCATCCTTAGTAGGATTGGCAGAACACTAGATGAAGGACAACCATGCGGGCAAGCCAGTTTCTGAAAAGGATTTAGCACAATCGACCATATTCATATGATAACCAAGCTCATTGTGGTTTCTCAGGAGTTCAAGATGCCATTCTCTCTAACGTTCATTGATTTAAAGAAGGCCTTTCATTCTGTTAAGACTGAAGTGGTCATCGAGGCCCTAGCCAAAGAGGGCATTCAATGTCAATACATCAGGATCCTCTGTGAGCTGTATTTCGGATTCACTACCAGGATCTCACCATTCTACAGGGAGGTGATCATCCATGTCAAGAGAGGTGTTCAGCATGGTGATACCATTTCACCTAAACTATTCAGTGCCACCCTCGAGAACATTCATGTGACAACTGGAATGGGAATAAATGGGAGTGAAGATAGGTGGTCGGCAACTACATCACCTCTGCTTCGCTGACGACATCGTTCTTATAATACCAAACATCAGCCAAGCGGCACAAATGCTGGTCAGCTTCCACTGTGAGTGTGGAAAGGTCAGACTACAGCTGAGTCTCACAAAGACAATGTTTATGAGAAACGGTCTCCTTCCTGACATTCCATTCACTCTCAATGGGACGAACATCTCTGAATGCAAGTTATGTGTACCTAGGTTGAGAAGTCAACATGATGAATGACCTGGAACCTGAGTTGCACAAGAGAAAGACAGCGGCTTGGAATGCCTACAAGAATGTGAAGAAATAGCTAAGAATACAAAGAACCTCCAGCTCTGGGTACATCTCTTCAATTCCACTGTTCTTCCTGCATTAACATACATCTCAGAGACCTGAGCCCTACGAAAACAGAATGAGAACACTATTCTGGTCTCCCAAATAGGAATCGAAAGAGCTATGCTTAGAGTATCACGCTTCGCTAAAATGGGAGAAAGAATCCGGAGTTCCGACCTCCATCGACAGTCAAGAATTGGGGACGCTGTCTTGTTTGCCAAGGCGTGGAAAATCAGATGGGCTGGACACGTAATGAGATATGAAGACGACTACTGGACTACAGCCATTACTGACTGGATTCCACATCACATCAAAAGATCGTGTGGCTGCCCACCTATGAGATGGTCAGACTTCTTTGTCAAGACCCTGAATGATAGGTTTGAGGCTCTTCGTGTTCCTAGAATGAGCAGATGCCATTGGGCTACATTAGCGCGCTACAGGGATGAATGGAGTCATTACTGGCGCCCACTCGAGCAAATTGATTAGTAATGGGATGTCAAGTAATCAGGAAATAAAGTGATTATTTATTTTTATTAAATTGGAATATAATTATAAGAAATGAACATATTAAAGATATCAAAAACACTACTATGTATATCTTACTGTACATTATTTCAATGTTATAAAATAAATGTTATTCTAGATGAATGCCTTTATATAGAAATCCTTTATGACATATTCAAAGTAGGCTTATTTAGGAGACAATGTGTGTCCTTGAAGTGGAAATTGAGAGTGATATTTTTGGTATTTTTAATGTTGTATAAAAATGTAAGCCTGTCAATCACCTCATTCACTATTATAGCTTTTTTAAAAAAAATCAAATCACCATGAGATAGAGCATTACAAAACGGTTTATGATTGCATTCCAGTCATACAATGTTCCAACACCCATACCTTCACCAATGTAATTTTGTAACACTAGTGGCCCCAGTTTCCCTCCCACGACTTCAAGCCACCCCCAACCAGCATGCATCTATGGCAAGTACGTTTCTAGCTTTTTTTTAAAAAAGGAAGCTTTCGGTTCTCATGTGTAAGGTGCATATCTTAGTTAAAAATTTCATAACAAAATTTATGGTGCAAGGAGGAGTACTCCATAGCTTAGTGGCCAGTCGGGTATTCTAGAGGAAAGGGCAGCTCAGAGAGAGAAGGGAAAACGAAATAAAGGGTGTTTGGAGGATCCTCCCAGGAGGGGAGATGCATGTCGAAAGTAGACTATGGACTGAACATGTTTGCCACTCAATGCCTCTTTTGCAGACCACAACACCCAAAAGGAGAGAGAGAACACAGGGGATTGCCCTGCCACAGAGGCAGGGGGGAATGGGTGGATGGGGGTGGGAGGGATATTATCCATGGTGGTGGAAAATGGGCACTGGTGGAGGGATGGGTATCTGATCATTGTATAATCAAACCCAAGCACAAAAAATTGTAAATCTACAACTGTATCTCATGGTGTTTCACTAATAAAAAAAAAATTTAAAAAAAAGTTATGGTGCAGAAGTCTACAGTTCTAGAGATGGTCAAGTTTTCTGGAAGAGAAAGAATGAAAAAAATCCATCAGTCTGAAAGCTGCCTGAAGACATCACCTGACCCAATGGTTTGGATGCTTGAAGACATCAACCGACCCAGTAGCAAGGATGTTCCGCCACCTAGAGGGGAACTGTCCCACACACTCTCCCTGTGTCTGCTGACAAAATGTTAAGATCTTAAGTGGCATTGTTGCTCTTTTTTTTTTTTTTTCTGAAAACTACCCTTTGAAGAGGGCTGGAGACATAGCACAGCAAGTAGGGTGCTTGCCTTGCACATGGCCAATCCGAGTTCAATTCCTCCACTCCTTACGGAGAGCGGGGCAAGCTACCGAGAGTATCTTGCCCACACAGCAAAGCCTGGCAAGCTACCCGTGACGCATTTCATATGCCAAAAACAATAACAAATTCTCGCAATTTGTTGTGAGACATTACTGGTGCCGGCTCGAGCAAATCGATGAACAACTGGAGGACAGTGCTACAGTGCAGTGCTACCCTTTGAAGAAAGATGACTAAATTCAAGCAACTGTATTAATTTCAGAAATAGAGACCCTTGACCACACATGGGAGAGAGGTCTTTATTGGTAGAAGTATGACTTACCCTGATGTTTCTAAATTATAAATTCATATTAAACAATTACTTCTTTAAGGTTTATGTGAACCCAGTAGTGGGAAAGCCAGGTCAATGTACACATTTCATTATGAGCACATTAGAAAAGATTATAACTTTGTAAAAATCAAAAAACAAAAATGTCAGTAGAAAATTAGTTTTGATCCTGTTATGAACAAATGAATATGGGTCACCTTAAGACAACACAAAATACATATGTATGGATTAAAAGATATAGATATGTAAACAGAAAAGTTCCATACACTCAGAATCTCAGCTATATAAAGTCAATGACTAGATTTATTTAAAAAAAAAAACCCTGAACAGTACAAATAAGGGGGCTAAAACACTATGTGAATTCCACGATACCTTCTACTTTTAGTTCAAAAGTCTATACCAACACATCACAGGAAATGAAAGCTTCATACAAAAGTTTCCAAGTAGCAAAGTAAACTTTGCAAAGCAAAATGTGGCTTTCACTGAAGAAAACAAAGGTAAACTTGAGTTAATGTGCTCTGAGAATCATCAGGTCCATTTACACAGTTGCTTGTGTAGTCTCAGTGTACTGTTTCTCTTTTTTCCTTTTCTGAGTCACTAGTTAGTGAAATTTCAGACACATCTTGGCTGCAGATTGAAAAAACACTGGACAAGAATCCCTTCAACCTAGCTAATCCAGATCCATTTGCAGTAATAATAGTCAACATATATCATGCTAATGATTATTGTTTTAATAATAATTAAAACAATATTATTGTTTTATAAATAATATGGAACAATTGTATACAAATATAAATAAAAAGTTGATTTTAACAACTATCCTACTCATATGTTAAGGTAATAATAAAAATGAGAATTGGTATTCTTAAAAGTAAAATAAAATATAAAATTTGAATTATCCCTGATAATGCTTTAAGGTAAAAACTATCATACACTGGGAAATTGTTTGATCAGCTGTTAGATACCTCATACTAGACAACTGTCATCACAAGAAGTGGCTATAGAAGTGACTAAGGAAGCTTTAAGCTTGAGTTCCCAGTTTCAACAAAGAAATCTACAAACAAGATCTCAATGTGCAGTGTTTTTTTTTTTAAGTCTCTTCTCCTGAGATCTTATTTGTAGATTTTACCAGAGACTGTGATAAAATTCAGATTTTCAGCAAATATCCTGAAATAAATAAGTATGACTAACAAGTTCTTATGATTGAAGGTTAATAGTAATCCCAGGTTCTCAAATTGCTGAGCAACTCTGGTAAAATTTCCAGTAGTTTTCCATCTAGAACATGGGTGAAATGATTTTGAAAAATTCTTTGTGCTGTTCAGATTTTTAAAACAATCTTAGGATCAAGATTGAGTTCCTAGTTATAATGCTTGTTAAGCACCTTGTGTGCCCATGAACGTAAGTCTATTTAGCTCTTGCTCTGTTTGTGTGTATGTGTGTGTGTGTGTGTGTGTGTGTGTGTGTGTGAAGAGGTTTAAATTCAACATATTTATCTCTCCAACTGAATGAAACCTCACATATTTATTGGCCTGAGTGTCTTCCGATTTTCAGTCAGCATGTTTATATTTTTACATTAAACAATTATATTAGATCAAAAGTGATTTTTAAAAATATAGTGACCTCAATTTTTTTTTAAATAGCACTATCAATATATTGTTTCACACCTGTTGTACCATTATACATGCCAACAACTTAGAATGCTAGTTCCATCCATTATTATTCCATGATTCCCTTCCAGGCCCTGTAATCCCACCTCTAGAACTCGAGTACTCTTAAATCATGGTTCCATTAAGCATATCCCAGGCTTGTTTCCATTGAGGATTATCTAATCTCTTGTTTTGTTTTGTTTTGCTTTTTATACTCAGAAAATGAGTAAGACCATCTAGTGTTTATAGTTTTTTCTTCACTCACTTCACTCAAAATGATTGACTCCAATTCCATCCAAATGGCAACACACCATATAATTACATCTTTCCTCAAAGCTAAATAACATTCCATTGCTCTTTAATTGTTAAAATTTCATGATTGATATTTAGTGATTTTTGGTTTTCTGATTTTATTTTAAAAATTTATCTTTTCTATTATAATGAGTACTTGGTGTTTGGTCAGACGATTAATATTTTCAGACTCTGAAATTGATTTCCACATTTATTTTCAATGAACTTAGACAAACTGATTAAATTTCTTAGAAAATATGTTCACTTTTAATTGTGTTTGGGGGAACTTAACAACAACTTTTTTTGTGGTATAACTAACTTTAGGTTTTATCTACAATTCAAAAAATGTATTGTTCATTCAATATAAGAAATCAGCAAGAACAATCTTCACATGACCTTAAACACAAATATATATTGATAAAGATAATACTTATTATATTTTTACATATTTATTGAAATTATTAATTTAAATCAAAAGTTCCCAAATAGATTTTACAAAAAATAATTTAAATTGTGTTTTATTGCTCCTTTGGAAATCTACCTTCTTTAAGGCAACAAACAGAAAATGCCCCTCAGTTCAATCGAAAAGACTGCTTCAATTACCTTTCCACCATTGCTCCCTGCCTTGTATCAATTCAGTGTCCCCTAAGGAAAAGAATTACCTGTTTTGGAAAACATTGATTTACTTAATAAATATTCTTATTCTACTAGAATGTACAAAATATGAAAAATGCAGAGGTTTGGTCTGTAGTGGGCCAGGTTCATAAAACATTTTCTATATGCTCAGTGAATACATATATAAAGAATAAATGGAGAATCAGTGGCTTATAACTGAATAGCATAGATATAACTGAATATATTTTAGAAGAAAAGAGGGCAAGGAGGTTAGAAAAAGACAAAGGGATTGAGGAAAAGAGTGGGAGTGAGTGAGAGTGGGGAAAAGGAAAGCAGAAAAAAGAGAAGAGAGTGGATATAACATTATAAATTGCATTTTGCCTCTTCAAAAAGTATTATTTCATATATAGAATTCATAAGCACTAACCTGAATTCCTTTTCCCAATTGGAATAAAAAAGGAGTCTTATGTCAATTTCAAATTGAAAATCCCTTTCAATTCTTCAAACAGTTGGTAACCTGAATGTTTGCAATTTGAATAAAAAGTAGGATGATTTCCAGAGAGAAATTGAGATTTTAAAATTCAGGTCTCTCAAATGGGAATAGGAGAGCAGTTCTTTGTTTGTGAAATGCATTGCCTGCTGTTTTCATTAAACAGTAACTGTTCTTTTTTCGAACCTTTGCCCCATAAAAATAGAAGGAATAAAAAAAAGATCAAATTCCAGTCAAACAGTTGGAGTTTTTGGTATAGCTGTCATATTTTACCAAAATGTCAAGTACTTAAGTGCAGATGGTTTATGTTCACTGCTATTTTAAGAGTGACATTCTTTGGAAGAAAACTGATATTGATGAAAGCGAAGCACATTAGCACCTCCTCAGGAGCTGGAAGAACTCACCCATAGGAGATGTATAAAAACAATGAAAGCACCTGTTCTGAGCGGAAGAGGATGCTATTTGGATATAGAAGCTCTTTGCTTCTTTAGCTATGCCATCTGAGCTCCTTAATGGAGAGAATCTAGGCAAACAAATCAAGTTCTATCTCCATACTCAACAAAAACAGACAGTTCCGCAAACACATTCAAGATGAGATCAATTATTAATACCTTTTGCATAAAATTTGCAAAATTTATATCCAATCACATAACTACTGTTCATTTAATTGGTTCCAGTCCTAGAAATTAGGAGATGTTAATAAAATATTTTAAATGAACTGATTCCAAAGTATTAAATCGTCTCCCCACAATTGTTTGCATTTATTGACAGACAATTCTAATTCCGGTATTCAATGTTGTTTAAATTATGAAAAAACATAAGACAGATCTTCATCAAAACTATAAAATTAAAAATCTCTGAAAAGCAAAGATATCATTTTATAATTGCTTATAGGAGGTAAAGTATTTAAGAGGAGAGACGTTGGGAACCAAATAGTAGATTTTCATTCTGGGGTTTCTGAGTATTCAAGAATATATTTATGCTGTAACCTCTCAGAGCATGAATGTATATATCTATAAGCATTACTCACATTCTCTTTTTGAGAATCTAGTAAGTAAAGTAAAGGCCCTCCCGTTGATCATCGATTTGCTCGAGCGGGCCCAGTAATGTCTCCATTGGAGACTTTGTTGTTACTGTGTCTGGCATATCGAATACACGTCACAGGGAGCTTGCCAGGCTCTGCCATGTGGGCGAGATACTCTCGGTAGCTTGTCGGGCTCTCCGAGAGGGGCGGAGAAATCGAACTCGGATCGGCCATGTTGGCTGCATGCAAGGCAAATGCCCTACCGCTGTGCTATTGCTCCAGCCACATACTGTAAATCTAAATACTCATTTAGATTTATTAGTAATATCAAAATCAGCACTTGCTTCGCTTAGATGATTATTAGCAGATTTAAAGTGAATGTATATCATGACATTCCCATTTTCATTTGAGGTACAGCAAGTTGGTATTTCGACAACTTATATCAATTATTAAATTGTATGGAAATATCATTTTTAAAATTTATTGAGAGAAACGTTTTTCCCTTGCCTAGATATTGTTTCAAATAAGAGTCAGATATAAGGCTAAGTTGTCTCTGGTGAACCAAAGAACAAAAGAAGTGATGTGCTTTACAAAGAAAACTCTCTTCTCCTCTTAAGTTAATTTTGTTGAGGTGTTGCTATGTTGTTGCTAAAGAGATCAAAGTTTTTTAATCAATAATATATTAAATTATATGTCTTTAATAGTAAATATATCTAAACAAAATATACATATTTAGTTTATGTACACACACACGCAATCATTTACCATCAGTTGGACTAGAAGTGCAACAACTTTGTAATTTCTCTTTGGAGAAACTTCTACTTTCATATATCCATTGTTTGCAGCAACACTTGAATATACAGCTATGTTATATTTAACAAGAACTGACTACACATAATATGAAAGAACGTGACAAAATATCAAATTCTTTACAATGTGTGTGCCAGCTACTTTAATGAAATTGGGGATTTCCCAGTCATTACTCTAGATAGGGGGAGAGGGGTTCTCCTGGAGAAACCTGACTAGGCTCCACGCGGCTGATGAATCAGTGCTAAGGCCAGCAATGTGAGGTAGTTTAGGTCACTGGAGTCCCTATGTAGGGTGAGAGTACGTTTAGGGTAAAGATTGAGTTAGGGCCTGACACACATAGGCAGGGGTTCAATGACTGTGTTCCCTAGCCCAGATTTAGTTACAGCTAAAGGTTCATCACCTTTTTTTTTTGCTGACCTGGTTTTTATTTATTTATTTATTTATTTATTTATTTATTTATTTTATAAACACCATGAGGTACAGTTGTAGACTTACATACTTTTGTGTTTGGGTTTCAGTTATACAATGGTCAAGTACCCATTTCTCCACCAGTGCCCATTCTCCACCACCAATGAACCCATTAGCCCTCCCACCCAGCACCCCCCAAACTTGCCCACCTTTATGGCATGGCATTCCCTTTTGCTATCTCTTTCCTTTTGGTTTTGTTTTGCAATACAGGTATTCGATTGACCATCATGATCGATGGTCTACTTTCAGCACCCATCTTGCATCATGAGCGAGTCCTCCAAACACGCTTTACTTGGTGTTCCCTTCTCTATCTGAGCTGTGTGTTCTGCCAGCATGTGCTGTTCGTTTCCAAGCATGGATCAGACCTGCTGGTATTATCTCAACTATTCTTGGGCATTAGTCTCCCATTCTGTTACTTTATATTCCCCAGATGAGTGTAGTTTTTCTATGTCTGTCCCTCTCTTTCTGACTCATTCATTTAGCATGACACTTTCCTTGTAGTACCACTAGTTTGCAAATTTCATGACTTTATCCTTTCTAAAAGCTGCATAGTATTCCACTGTGTAGATATACCAAAGTTTTTTTAACCAGTCATCTGTTCTTGGGCACTCAGGTTTTTTCCAGATGTTGGCTGTTGTAAACAGTGCAGCAATGAACATACAAGTGAGGATGTCATTTTGACTATACTTTTTTGCCTCTCCGGGATATATTCACAGAAGTGGTAATGCTGTGTCAAATAGGAGTGCAATGTCTACTTTTTTGAGGATCTTCCATACTGTTTTCCAAAAGGGCTGAAATAGTTGGCATTCACACCAGCATAGAAGGAGGGTCCCTTTCTCTCCACATCCATACCAACACCAGTTGCTTTTGTTCTTTTGGATGTGGACCAGATTCTGTGGTGTGAGATGATATCTCATTGTTGTTTTGATCTGCATCTCCCTGATGATTAGTGATGTAGAGAATTTTCTCATGTGCCTTTTAGCCATTCGGATTTCTTTGAGAAAGTTTCTGTTCATTTCATCACTCCATTTTTTGATGAGGTTGGATGTTTTCTTCTTGTGGAGTTCAACCAGTGCTTTGTATATCCTTGATATGAACTCCTTGTCAGATATGTATTGAGTGGATATTCTTTCCCATTCTGTAGATTGTCTTTGTATTTTGGTCACTGTATCTTTTGCAGTGCAAAAGCTTCTGGGTTTAATATTGTCCCATTTTTTAATCTCTGTTTCCACTTGGTTGGTCAGTGGCATGTCATTTTTGAAGAAATTATTAGCCTCAATATTGTGGAGGGTTTTGCCGACTTTGTCTTCAATGTACATTATGGATTCTGGTCTGATGTTGAGGTCTTTACTCCATTTTGATCTGACTTTTGTGTACAGTGTTAAGTTGAGGTTTTGCCCATTTTTTTGCATGTGGTTGTCCAGTTATGCCAACACCATTTGTTAAACAGGTTTTCCTTGCTCCACTTCACACTTCTTGCTCCCTTATTAAAGATTAGATGCTCATACATTTGGGGTTGTGTGTAGGGATATTCTACCCTGTGCCATTGGTCTGCAGCTCTGCCTTATGAATTCTGGTCTGATGCTGTTTTAATTGCTACCACTTTGTAGTAGAGTTTGAGGTTGGGGAAGGTGATGCCTATGATCATCTTTTTCCCAAGAACTGCCTTAGCTATTCATGAGTGTTTGTTGTTCCAAATGAAATTTAGGAGTGCTTGACCCATTTCTTTGAAGAATTTCATAGGTATCCATATAGGGATTGCATTGAATCTGTACAGTGGCTTGGAGAGTATTGCCATTTTTACATTAACTCTTCCTATCCAGAGGATATGTTTCCATTTCCTCTTTTTTTCATGGAGTAGCATTTTGTAGTTTCTTTGTAAGGTCCTTTACCTCCTTAGTTAGGTTGATTCTGAGATACTTGACTTTCTGGGGCACGATTGTGAATGGGATCACTTTTTTCATGCCTGTTTCTTCTGTCTCATTATTTGCGTATAGGAAGGCTATGGATTTTTGGCTATTGATTTTATAGCCTGCGACTTTACTGTACAACTCTATTGTTTCTAGGAGTTTCTCGGTAGAGGCTTTAGGATTCTCTAGACAGTATCATATCATCTGCAAATAATGAGAGCTTGATCTCTTCCTTTCCTATCTGGATTCCCTTAATATCTTTTTACTTGCCTAACTGCTATTGCAAGTACTTCCAGTACTATATTGAACAGAAGTGCTGAGAGTGGGCATCTTTGTCTTGTCCCTGATCTTAGAGGAAAGGCCCTTAGTTTTTCCCCATTGAGAATAATGCTTGCCATAGGTTTATTTTATATGGCTTTGACTATCTTGAGGAAAGTTCCTTCTAAGTCCTTTTTGGTGAGAATTTTCATCATAAAGGGGTGTTGGATCTTGTTAAATGCTTTCTGTGCATCTATTGATTTAATCATATGGTTTTTAGCTTTACTTTTGTTGATATGATGGATTATGTTGATTCATTTCTGAATGTTAAACCATCCTTGAATTCCAGGGATGAATCCCATTTGGTTGTGGTGTATGATCTTTTTGATGAGTTGTTGAATTCTATTTGCTAATATTTTGTTGAGGATCTTCGCATCCGTGTTCATCAGAGATATTGGCCTGTAATTTTCTTTGATAGTGGTGTCTTTGTTTGCTTTTGTTATTAAGGAGATATGTGCCTCACATTAACTGGGAGAGCTCCTGTTTTTTTCAATTTCCTGGAAAAGCTTGAGGTGAACTGGCAACAGGTTTTCTTTAAATGTTTGAAAGAACTCACTAGTGAATCCACCTGGGTCTGGGATTTTGTTTTTGGGAAGACTTTTAATTACGGTTTCCATGTACTTGATATGAATGGGTCTATTCAGGTATTCCAAATCTTCTTGGCTCAGTCTTGGAAGATTGAAGGAATCCAGGAATCCAGGAATGTATCCATTTCTTCTAGGTTCTCTTGTTTCCTGGCATGCAGAATCTCAAAGTAGTCACTGATGATATTTTGAAATTCATTGGTTTCTTTTGTGATGTCCCCTTTTTCATTTCTGATTCGGTTTATTAGGTTTTTCTCTTTCTTGTTCTTTGTGAGTCTTGCTAGTGGTTTATAAATCTTGTTTATTTTCTCAAAGAACCAGCTCTTGGTTTCATTGAACTTTCAGATTTTGGGTTTCCATGTTGTTAATTTCTCCTCAAAGTTTTATTATTTCTATCCTTTGGCTGGGCTTGAGTTCCTTTTGTTGGTCTTTTTCTAAGATTTTAGCTATGAAGTCAGGTTATTTATGTAGGCCCTTTCTTCCTTCCTGAGGAATCCTTGAAGGGCTATAAAATTTCCTCTTAGCATGACTTTAGCTGCATCCCATAGGTTCTGGTAGCTTGTGTATTCATTCTCATTTGTTTCCAGGTATCTTTTTATTTCTTTCTTGATTTCCTTCCAGACCCACTCATTCTTCAAGATTAAGTTGCTTAATTTCCAGGTGTTTGATTTGGTTATCCACATCTGTGTGTGATTCGCTTCTATTTTCAATGCATTGTGGTCTGAAAAGATAGTTGATACAATTTCTACCTTCCTAATTCTATTGAGGTATGTTTTGTGACCCAGAACATAGTCTATTTTAGAGAATGTTCTGTGTGCACTGGAAAAAAAATGTGTATTCTTTCTTTTCAAGGTGTAAAGTCCTGTATAGGTCTGTTAGCCTTCCTTCTTCTATTTCTTCCTTCAAAGCCAGTGTTTCCTTGCTGAGTTTGTTCTTATTGATCTATCCAGAGCTGATAAGGTGATACTGAATTCTCCATATTGTATTGCTGGCAATGTCCTCCTTAAAATCTGTTAGCAGTTGTTTCAATTATTTAGCTGGTCCCTCATTAGGTACCTATACATTTAAGAGTGTGATTTCTTCCTGTTGTACAGATCCTTTGATAAATAGAAAATGGCCTTCACTGTCCTTTCTAATATTTTTTAACCTGAAATCTATGTTGTTGTATACTGTTATGGCCACCCCAGCTTTTTTGAGGCATTCGTTGGCTTGCAGGATTGCTTTACATTCTTTAACTTTGATTCTGTGTTTACTGTCTGTTCAGATGAGTTTCTTGTAGGCAGCAGAATGTTGGTTTCAGTTTCTGTGTTCATTTTGCCACTCTGTGTCTCTTGATTGGTGAATTTACACCATTGATATTGAAGAGAGATTACTGTCATGGGGTTTTGTGCCATCTTTCTGTACCAGTTTGTTTTGCTTAAGGGTGTTTTCCTTCTTGAATTACAGGAGACCTTTTAGTCCTTCTTTTAGGTTTGGTTTTGAGTCTATGAAGTTCCTAGTTGTTGTTTACCTAAAAAATGGTGTATCATTTCATCGAGTTTGAGTGAGAGTTTAGCTGGATAAAGTTTTCTTGGTGAGGCATTCATTTCATTGAGTTTTTTTTCACTACATCCTACCATTGTCTTTGGGCTTGGAGGCTTTAACTCTGGGACTTTTTAGCAAATATTTCTTTCACTGTGGCTTTTTCGTTGGGTTTGTCTCCCTGTCCTTCTGGTACTCCAATGATTCGGGTCTCTGTTCTTCGTCCTCTCCTTGTAGTGAGATTTGCACTATTTCTTCATGCTGTTGTGATTGTATATAGGTAAAACCTTGAGGTTCACTAGTAGTGTTCCCTCTTATTATGGGAAAGGACTCTGAATAAGGTCGGTGGATGGTGCTCAACCTTCTTCCCTTCTAGAATATGTACTCCCTCTCAGACATTAATCTGCCGCTTATGATAGGCATCTGTTAAAGCATTGTAGAGGGTGCTTTTTTTATATTGGGCTTGAACAGCTTCTTGCATACTGGTCTTTTGTTTGATTTGGAGTAGGCCAGTGGATCATTGTCGTATTGTGTTTGAGGTGGCCAGAACTTTTTCCAAAGAATTAGGTGATACAGGTTGGGGCCTCAGAGAACAACATGCACACTTTGAGGAGGTCAAGCTCCCTACATGGTGGCCACGCCTCCAGCTGGTCCTGATACTAGTCCACAGACCTGGGCCCAATACCCCGTGCAGAGGAAAGGCAGCGGCTGGGTGGGCACATGCATCAGAACTCTGGGAAGTGCCTTCAGGCCATTGTCCAGGTGGCAGGTGAGCGGGATCCTGGGGCTAGACAGGGCTTGTGAGCACACAGGAGGACGAACCTGTGTAGAAGAGGTTCATTACTTTTTTTTTTGTAGGAGTACTGCTATTTATTCAGCCACTGATTAGCTGATTGAATTGGGCATGAACTCCACCTTATTTTTTTAATTTTATTTATTTATTTTTTTATATTTATTTGTTGAATCACTGTGGGAAAAGTCACTAAGCTTTCAAGTTTAAGTCTTGGTCATACAATGATCAAACACCTTTCCCTTCACCAGTACTCATTTTTCACCACCAAGAACCCCAGTATACCCCCCCAGTTCTCCCAATGTCTGTGAGGCAGATGATTTCTACTTAACTCTTCTCTACATTGATTGCATTCACTATTTCGACAAAAGATGCACCATTATTGTTTAGAATTTCCCCCCAAACAATCAGAATTGCTGAAAAGGCATTGTGAAATATTTTGTTTTCTATAGCTGTTATGAGAATCATATAATGTCATGCGGCCATGACTTTGGATTTCTGCAAAGAGCCAATTAATTACGAGATTGGTTTCTGTGTGTCTGGTGTTATGGCCATGCCGGAAAGCCACTCGTGGGGACTGTTGGGATTGTATAGCGGTAAATACCTCGTGACCTTGGTAGGGCGTGAAGGACGTGCCGGTACCACCCCCCTTCCCATAAGACTGCAGTTGCCCCTTCACCGCCGGCTTGTACCTGGCTTTCCTACAAGCTCTGAGACGGTGGCCACCTTGCTGCCAGGGGGGGAAAAGGCGGAAGGGAGCAACACCCTTTCCCTCACAGGGAGGCATGGCGCCATAGTTTACCGCATGGTCCATTCACTTTTCTTCTGCAAGCTGCAGGGCTCTGGACTAAGTCCTTTTGCCTCTGGAGCCATGGCCATGCCAGAAAGCTGCTTGTGGGGGGCAATTCGTGACCTCAGTAGGGCGTGAAGGACGAGCCAGTACCGCCATCCTTTCCATGAGACTGCAGTTGCCCCATCACGCCAGTTCATACCTGGCTTTCCACTAAATTCTGAGGGGGCGGCCAACGTGCTGCCTGGGGAGGTGGGGGGGAAAGGCGAAAGGGAGCAACACCCTTTCCCTCCCGGGGAGGCATGGCACCGTAGTTTAATGCATGTTCCATTCACTTTTCTGCCGAAAGTTTCCGGGCTCTGGATTAAGTCTTTTTGCCTCTGGAGCCATAGCTGTGCCAGAGAGCCACTCGAGGGGGGGGAGGGGGCAACTCATGACCTAGGTAGGGAGTGAAGGACGAGCCGGTAACACCCCCCCCCCCTCTCATGAGAATGCAGTTGCCCCGTCACTGCTGGCTCATACCTGGCTTTCCAATAAGCTCCGAGCCGGTGGCCACCTTGTATGCACTCCAGATGCATTTCTGCCAAAAGCCACTGGGTTTCAAGATTCGTTTCTGAGTCTCCGGTATAATGGCCATTACTCAGCTTGATCAGGAGCCAGAGAGGCTGTTTTTAGGCGGTGACTCGGGGTCTCATTGAGATGAAAAGAAAGAGTAGGCTCCACCCCCATGTGGTGAGGCCCCGTTTGTCTCATCACTGCAGGCCCAAATTTGATTGTCCAGTGGCCTCTGGAGGATGGTGGTCACCAGACCGCCAGGGGGCCTGGCATGAAACCTATTCCCACCTGGAGTGGCCCAGCACCAGTAATCTACTGCAGGAACAGGACGCATTTCTGCCAGATGCGTTTGGGTTCCAAGATTCGTTTCTGAGTCTCTGGGGTCATGGCCATTAAGCAGTTCGATCAGGAACCAGAGAGGCCATGTCTCCAATTATATAGCAGATCTGGAGGTGGTTTGTGGGTGTGTCTCCCACATACCTAACTTTTGTCTGTTTACTTTCTTGGTAAACTTTGCCCCAGGTATTTGGAGTCTGGCCAAAGGCACAGCAGCAATTTTGGAGTATCTGAAATTCTGATGTTGCCATCAGGCTGCTGATACACTCACCTCACAGGTACAGATTGACCTGCTGGCAGATTGACCACCATACCCCTGGTTCATTACTTTTTAAAAGTTATTTTAGAATTTAATTTTAAGCTGGAGCACCAAGTTATTATTTTTTTTATTAAATTACCATGAGATATACAGTTACAAAGCTAAAGTTGTTCTTGATTGGGTTTTAGTCATGCAATATTCCAACACCTGTACCTTAATCAGTGTTCATTTCCCACTCCAAGTGTTCCCAGTTTCCATTCCTCCCCTTACCTTCTATATCTGTGTCTGCGTCTCTCTCTGTGCCTCTGTGTCTCTTTGTCTGTCTCTGTCTCTGTCTCTCTCTCTCTCTCCCACTCTCTGTCTCTCTCAGTTCTTGTCCAGAGTGATCATTTCTATTATATTCATATTGTCATAGTAGTCAATATGATAGATCAATTTCTTCTCTGTCTTTACTATCTTCCACCACTCCTACTGTGGCAGGCTTCCAACCATGGACCTATCCTCCTGGTTCTTGTTTCTTCTGTTCTTGAGTAATAGTCTTATACCTATACTATATATATACATATATATATGTATGTATATCTCACAAATAAGTATAATTTTCTATGTCTGTTCATTTCCCTCTGATTCATTTCACTGGGTGTGGTACTCTACATGTCCACCCATTTATATGCCTTCTTTGCTTATATATTACAAATTGTTGTACTTAATTTTTCCTGGTGGCCGCATAGTATTCTTTTGCGAAGATATACCATCGTTTCTTTATTCAATTGTCAGTTCTTAGGTACTTGAATTGTTCCAAGTTTCCGGGTATTATGAATTGTGATGCAATGGACACAGAAATGTAGACGGTGTTACTGCTGTGTACTTTTGTGTCCCCATTAGTGGAAATAAAACTCTTCCCAGAAGTGCTATTGCTGGGTCATATGGAAGTTCAATTTCTAGTTTTTTGTTTAAAGAATGCCCATATTGTTTTCCAAAATGGCTAGACCCTGTTAGCATTCTCACTAACAATGAATCAAGAGACCCTTTCTCCCCATATCCATGCCAGCACTCCATATACTTCTTCTTTTTGTTGTGTACCAGTCTCTGTGGTTGACAATTAGTTGCCCTGAGGCAGAGACAGAGCAAACATTCAACCTTACATTATTCTCAGTTTATCTGTGATGGTGTTTCTGATTAGGTTAATATTTAAATTAGCAGACAGAATAAAGCATATTGATTTCCTTAATGTAAAAAAGCCTCATCCAATCATTTGAAATCCCGAATCAAAAAGAAATTTATAGGAGAAAAAAAAAACACTTTATATAACCGTGGTGGGCTGGCACTTAAATCTTCCTTGGGTTTAGAGTCCATCCATTTTGACATTGGAATTTAGATGATCCTATTTACTATCTCTTGGACTTTGGACTTAGATATAAGACATATTATATCCCCTCTTATTCTCTAGATGACTCATTGCAGACTCCAAGACCTACCTGGCACCATTCACTTGTTTGAGCCAGTGTCTCATAATAGATTTTATATCTAACTTGTATCTTATTTTTTCAATATGAATTTATTCATGCATGAGTATAGTCATGTTTCTGACTACCCATCTGATTGGTTGTTATTCTAGAAAATAATATACTACTTCAGAAACATACTACTATCATCTAGGCTCCATATATATATGTGTGTGTGTGAGAATATGTATAATACATGTTAGAAATGTGCATGCATTTTCCATTATTATAGTTCTTCCTTCCCATCCATTATATAAAGTAAGAGTACAGTAACATGTATTTTAGAAGAAAACTAATAATGACAATGCTGGAGTGGAAGCTAACTGGAGATTGTGAATAATTTATGAATGACTGTACACAAATTGAATTTTACTGACAGTAAAATGTGAAGAAACAAGTTCTAGTCCACTGCACTGACAATGCACACAATGATATGGCTCTTTTCAGAAAGGACCTATAAAAGTACTTATTTTTATGCCAACTAAGCATAAAAAATTAGAAACTAGATGGGGAACAAACATTTAAGAAGCGTTAAGCAGTGATTAAAACAAGAATTCTGCTAAAAATAAATCACTGCCATAAGAGGTCAAGCATTTACGAACTGTGTGCTGATACATAAAACATATTTGAACATAAATGCATCATACAAATGACAGATAAATGGAATTTCCTACACAAATCTTTAAAGGTGATAATCTACATAGAGAGGCAAATGTCAAGTTTCATAATCAAAAAAAGAATAATGGAATAACAGAAAGAACAACTAGTGTCCTTTGTTTGTCAAAAAATATTCATATGATCACACAGCGAGGAATGCCCAATATATAATAGAAATAAGCAACACTCAAAAAGACCACAAAAGATAAATAACTTTCAGATATTTTGAATTGATATGGTGATGTTTTTGACAAAAATAATGATAGCAGCAATCTGGATAATAAGAAATATCTCAAAAGATATTATACATTTTAAAGGAAAATTATTTCAGGAAATAAAAATCTTCAGAGAACATTAACAATGAACATTATTAATGATTGCTATGATGATATATTGTAGAAGAGTTGAATAGAAAGCTAGTGACATGAGTCCCCTAGAAAATTTGTGAAGAAAATTTTACACACATAAAGATATGAATCATTAATTATGCAATTTCTTTAATAAGTGTGTTGGAAAGGGAAAATAGAAGGAAACTAAAATACTCAAGTATTCATTGTAATTTGAATTAATTTTTTTCTATATTGGATGTTACTAAATTTTGTTTTATTATTTTGGATGTTATTGTCTTGATTTTCTAGTATATTTTATTGATACATTTTTATTTTTTTGTTTTGTGCAATATTTTATCATGAATAAGATGTCCATATATAGTCAGCTTATTCAAGGACTAGCAATTCTATCACAATTAATCGTATTGTATGTTAATATTACAAACCATATTGTATTAATCATGATAGTTTTGTTATAGAGTTTGAATTTGAGTGAGCAAAATATTCACATTTTTCAAAATTTTATTAAACTTTCTTTGAACATTTTTGGTCTTTTATAATAATGCAGGGTGTAATATTTCCTTCTCTATTTTTACAAAAATATGCCATTGGAATTTTTATAGCAATTTCATTGATAGCACAAGATAAAGTGGTCATTTTAACCTTTAATTCTATAGTTCTTCATGACAGAACATTTTTATTCCCCTGTCTCTCCTACTTTTAAACAATGTATAATATATTAACTGTTAACATCTCCCACCTACTTAGTGAAACTTATTCCTAAGCATTTTTCCCATTTTTAATAAAATGCAACTGTAAAAAAAACACTGAGTGTAGATATACAGAAATATAAAAAACATTCATATTTATTTATATTAATTTTAGTACATAATATTACAGAACTCATGTTCTTATGTTTTAGTGGATTTTTGTGGTTTTCACTATGAATTATAATTTTATCTATAATATTTTTACTTCTTTTTCAATTTGGATTTTTTGGTTATATTTTATGTCCCATTTCTCTGGATAGGACCTCCAATAATAGACTGAATGAAAAGGTTAATAGTGGACCTTGTTTCTAATGATAATGGAAATACAGAGATATCCATAATTATTATATGAGTTGTGGGTTTATTCTAAATGGCATTTACTGTGTTTAGACATGATTCTTCTTTATCAATTTAAAACACATTATCTACTCTCACATTTTCTTTAACCTTCTCACCTTTTAATATCTTTGGATATCTAACTGGTTTTCAGTGTATTGTTAAAAACATCCCAGTTCATAGGTTTCCTTCTCATTGTCATGCTATTTGATTTTTCTATACAGACTTTTCAGTGATGCCTAAGGCCCACGGCACCATTCCCCTCCATGCTCTGCTTGGCAGTCAGAGGGTGAGGTTCTGTTCTCTAGCCTGGCAGAGAAGATGGGAACTGGAGACATAAATAAATGGCATTGCCCCAGGGGCTGTGCTGTGCCAGGAAATTGAACTAAAGACCTCAAGCATGCATAACCGTCCAGGGTTTCATTAAAGTATCACTGTATGAAGAAATATATTTATTGATGCTGTCCAATATCCAAAATAATTTGGGCCAGAACAACTAAGGCTCAGAACAACAGCCACAGCGGATAGGGCACTTGCCTTGCACACAGCTGACCTAGGTCCAATCCCTGGCACCTGTATGATCTCCTGAGCCTGCCCAGAGTGATCACTGAGCACAGGAATAGAAGCAAACCCTGATCACCACCACTGTGGCTCAGAAACAAAAACAAAATAATTGAAACTGAGGTGGGCTGAAGAAAGCTTCCAGGTTAGCAATGCATGGTATTGCTTTATCCAAATATAAATTCTTAAAATATTGTCCATGTAACAGATTAATAATCACTTGGGCCACTGCATAAAAATGCATACTTGGGAAATTCTAGACAAATCTTAATTATTTAGACATGAAATCAAATATCTACATTTTAACAAGCAATTTGAATGATTACTGTTAAATATTTAAGCTTAATTCTAGAATTCCTGATGGTTTCTTTGGATCATATCAGTATACTTATATTGTCATTGTCCTCCCGTTGTTCATCGATTTGCTCGAGCAGGCCTAGTAACGTCTCCATTGTGAGACTTGTTGTTACTGTGTTTGGCATATCGAATACGTCACGGGTAGCTTGGCAGGCTCTGCCGTGCGGGCGAGATACTCTCAGTACCTTGCTGGGCTCTCTGAGAGGGGCGGAGGAATAGAACTCGGGTCAGCCATGTGGGCCGTGTGCAAGGCAAATGCTCTACCTGCTGTGCTATATTAATATTGTCAATTCCAGTTATAAGAATTGTGGGACTTGGACGTATTGCAGTAAAGATTCTCTTTCCTCAACAAAAGATATTATGATTAATGTGGGGGTTTCAATGCACTATCAATTGATAAAACATATTCAATAACTGAATACTGCACAAAATCATTATTTTTGTGTATAGAGAGTGATTGGTATGTGACTTTGGGAACTGTCCCAATGAACTAAATGCAAAAGAGATGAGATGCTCATCTAAGTAGAAATAAGTAGAATTTCTCCAAGGGTATCTTAGGGAAAAACAAAAACAAGATAATAGTTGTAGAAATAGATGAAAGGAAAGAAAATTCAATTGTGAAGACATAAATATGACTTATCTTCCATATTGACTTAGATTATTTTCATTGTTTTCCTTTCATTTTTAGTATCATTACAGTTACCATGATGATGTATATATTTAATAAATTTAGTTGATATGTTTATAAACTATATAGCATATTTGAACAGTTTAAATATGGAAACAAACACATACAAGTGCAAGTAATATTCTGTTTCCACAAATGTATAACAAAAAATTAAAGTTCGTTATGATATAAATGCCTGAGTCTCCTCTAAATTCTGATGTCAAAACCCAAATACCAATATAACTGTAATAGAAGATAAGGCTTTTTGGCAGTGCTTAGGTCATGAGCAGATGTCCTCACAAATCAGATTAGTTCTCTCATTAAAGAGACCCCCCACACACAGACAAAAAAATCTGAGATCTGTTCTGCCATGTAAGAATACATATCTGTGACCAAGTAAAAGCCTGAATAAATACGTTTTGGAATTTCAGTCTCCATAACTTTGGGAAATGATTTTCTTTTTCCCTCATGAGCTACCGAGTTTTAGACATTTTATCATAGAACCTCATGCAGACTTAGAAATAGCAACTCACTTAAATAAATATTTTTGACATCATTGAAATGTATGAGGTTATTGGAATGAACGTTTGAATTCAGCATGCTGAACACAGGAAATTAGAATGTACACAAAGGGTCAGATGAAAGGAAAATTTTAAGTGATACATTTATCCATCTGTTGAGTATCTTAATAGAATTGTATTTGTTGTGGCTTTTTAAATAAAACTCACAGTACAATAGTTGGTAATCTGCGAAAGATGTGTTAGCAGCAACTCTTATTACCATATGGGCACTTATATTCTGATTTCCAGTCAGGCAATAGTGGTGGGTATCAGCTGTCTCCATTTCCTTCCTGAGTGTGGATGTGATAGTGAATTTTGAGAGGATACAAGTATGAGTAGTGCTGCAGGAAGTTAATACAAGGTGATTAGATTCTAATATCTGTTCAGCTAATGGTAATGATGCTTTCAATTACATCCAATAATCAAGATGCATCACTAAATTAATACGTATGAAATACAAAGCTATCCAATCTTCTATAAGCCTCTCATTTCAGTATTCTTGGAAGTCAATTTCCACACTCATTTTCCTTGTTCCAGTAAGTCAAATTGAAGTTTATCCCTGACTAACCTATTTGATATTAAATATGCTATTTTAGATTTCTATAACAAATACAACATTTGTAAATTAGTGTCACTAGACTTATTCTCAAAACGGGATAATAGTCACAGTTTCTTTTTACATTGTCTTGTTATGATTTTTATTTCTGTCTTCAAGCTACCAGAGATCACTTTTTATGGAGATGTAATTTTTGTAAGCTAGCAGGATAAAGTATGTTACTTGTAATAACAATTATGGACTGTACTGGAATAGGAACACTCATATATGTTTATTGATAAGATATATATATAATGCAATTACAGGAGATAGTCTTTCAATTATAAAAAAATTATACTTCGACAATGCCTTTTAAAGATTTATAAATGTACCAACTAGTTACAATGCATGTTGCATGGATTGTAGAATATTTAATTGAATTTTGTTAAATATTAAAATAAGACAGTTAAAATAATTCAAAAATATACATAGAATTTATTCTAAGGAAAGTTAATATATAATTTACATCTTGTGTTAATAAAGTGCAATGAGAGGGCCTCACCCTGGGAAAATCACCTATGTGATCATAGTGTCTCCCCTAATAGGTTAATAAAGCCATTAAAGATATTCTTCCATTCTACTCTATAGCTAATAACATATAACAGTCAAATATATGTATGAATTCTCATGTATATTCATACTATATATTATGTTACAAGGACTTTAATTACTGAAATCTATGTTACAATTATTGTACAAGTTTTTTTAATAATGTAGGAGCACTGCTATTCAGCCATTGGTTAAGTTGATTGAATTGGGCATGCAATCCACATTATTTTTTTATTGTATTGTATCACTGTGAGATAGAGTTACAAAGCTTTCATGTTTGAAATTCAGCCATAAAATGATGAAACACCCATCCCTCCACCAGTGCACATTTTCCACCACCGATGTCCAAAGTATTCCCCTCTCCCCCCCCCCCCCCCACACCCAACACATCACAGTCATCACCCTGCCTTTATGGCAGACAGTTTCCCCAATACTCTCTTATTTTGAGATTATATTTTGCTTGAATTTTCTCACCACCATTAAAGCCTACCTGCCAGGGACAGACACTGGATAATATATTTTCCATAGTTCGTTTTGAATATCATGAGAGTTCGCACAGCTGCAATTGTAAATGTAAATTTCTAGATTGTAAATGGTTGGGTTCCAGAGACATCTCTGTATGACACTAATCCATTTGGCATTCAATTTGGAGTCTCTGGGACAGGACTATTGGTGCGATAAAATGGCATCCAGAGGCAAATTGTGGGGGTGACAGCCAGTCTTCTGGATGGATAGAGACCTGGGGAGTGACAGCCCAGATCCTCTGCTACCACGTGGCCTGCAGTTTTAGTCCTGAACCCACATACCTGGGCCCTCCTTTTGGAAGCTCTTGCTTACCGGGATTCCATCTGGAGTAGGCGGGGAGACTGCACCTGCTCCCTCTAGGGTGCCCCAGTGATATTGGCTGTGTATGGGGCCTGGAAAGATCTCTGGCATTGTGGTATCGTTCATGATTTTTCTTTGTGCCTCTGGGCCACGGCTATTGGTGGACTAAGATCCAAAGTACAAAATTTTCAGCTGATTATGTCTTGGTGAAGTCCATCCTGAGACAGTGCATTCAGGCTTGAGGTATGATGGCAATTTTGGATTGTGGAAGCAAGTAAGTGCTGGAGATTCTGCTTGGGTGGGTACAGGGCAAACTCACACCCTCCGATTTACTCCATTCTGTTGAGCCATGAATTGGTCTGAGCTTAATTGTGACTTTTGATTTCTTTTGAGATTTATTTATGGGTCTCTGAAGTAAGGCCGTTAGTAGAGCTTACAGGGTTGAGCTTGTATAGCTGAGCCAGAGGTGCTTTGTCAGTGTGGCTTCTACATACCTAACTGTTGGCTATTTAATTTCTTAGTAAACTTGGTCCCAAGTTGTTGGGGTCTGGCCAAAGGCACAGCAGCAATTTGGGGGTATCAGAATATCTGAAGGCACAATCAGGCTGCTGATGCACTTGCCCCGCAGGTACAGATTGACCTGTTGGCGGTATCATATCCCGATGCCAAGTTTTTTTGTCTGTTAACAAAGATTTTAAAATTGAAGAGAAATCTAACTGTGGTCTGGCAAGGTTCATTTTCTCACCTTTACTATAACTAGGGCTGGAGTAATAGCACAGTGGTAGGGCATTTGCCTTGCATGCAGTCGACCTGGTTTCATTCCTCCATCCCTCTCCAAGAGCCCGACAAGCTACTGAAAGTGTCCTGTCCACACAGTAGAGCTGGCAAGCTCCCTGTGGTGTACTGGCGTCCGCTCAAGCAAATCTATGAACAACAGGAGAACAGTACTACATGCTACTATAACTAATGACTGCTTAACATTTACATGTAATATTAAGAATGTATGGCATTAATTAATAGAAATATTAGTCACCTATGATCTTTCAGGTGAAAAGACCCCCAGGTCCGCTCATGGGACTCCAGGTTTACACTCAGCACTGCTCAGGGTACTCTAGAGTGCCAACATTGAAGGTGACAGAGCTCAGGAGAGGCAAACTCCAAGTTCACAACATCACATACCTGGTAGGTCTCAATCTCTATGGTAAAATAAGAAAAATATAAAGGATGATTGGTATTTGACTGTTGGAATTGTTCCTAGGAAGTGTGTACAAAAAAGTTGACATGCGCATTTAAATAGGAATAAGCAGAAATCCCATATAATTTTCATGTTACATTAGGAGGCACCTGTTAAGTATCTATAGAAGAAGAAAAAAGATGAATAATACTGAAAGAGTTATTCCTCTGATAACAAAGTGTTTCCCTCAAATCAATGATGAAAGACATTTGAGTATTTATAAATATAAATTATTTAAGTTATTTTAAAGACTTATTAATACACAAAAGAATGTTTTTGTGTATTATTCAGTTCATTAACATGTTTCATTTATTGGTAGTATATTGAAAGCCCCACATTAATCATAATACCTTTTGTTGGGTGAAGAGAATCAATCTCTTCTACAATATGTCCAAGTCCCACAATTCCTCTTACTGAAATTGACAATCCTTATATAAGTAGTGAGATGTTCCATATTGGGAGTTATAGAATTAAGCTTAAATATTTAATGGTTACTAAACGTAACCATTCAAATTGCTTGTTAAAATGTGGATATTTGATTTCATATTTAAAAAATTAAAAATTGTCTAAAATTTTTCAATATTACATTAGGAGGATGTTACAGTGTGTTACAATGTTACAATGTGCATTTTTTATTCAGTGGCCCAAGTGATCATTAATTGATCTGTTACATGGACAATATTTTAAGAAATTATATTTGGATGAAACAATACAATGTACTGCTAACCTGGAAGTTTTCTTCAGCCCATATCAGTTTCAATTATTTTGTTTTTGTTTCTGGGTCACAAAAGAAGGTGCTCCTGTTTCTGTGCTCAATGATCACTCCTGGCAGGCTCAGGAGATCATATTGGTGCCAGGGATTGGACCCAGGTCAACTGTTTGCAAGGCAAGTGTCCTACCTGCTGTGGCTGTTATTCTGACCCTTTGTTCAAATTATTTTGGGATATTGGACAGTATCAATAAATGTATTTGTTCAAGTTTTGATCAGAGAAAAAATACTTTTGCAAGGTATTTTATGCCTTAACTGTTTTTTTTCTCTTCATTTTTTTTTCCTCTCCATCATCAGAAATCTCCATTAATATAGATCAATCGCGTTAAACAATTTTTCATCTCTTGGAAAATTCTATTTCTCACCTCTATTTCTTTATTATATTTTTAAAATAAATTATACTAAAATATTTTTCATTTCTTATTGCTAATTAAACATCATTTTTAATGTACATAGTATTCTAATTAAGGAAACTGGACTCTGTGCCAGGCTGTGGGGTGGGTGAGAGCCCTCCCCACCCCAAGGGACCCAGCCCCGGCAGCCGACCTCCACTGCCCAACCACCACCAGGCACCAGGCTGCCTTCCGAACACGCAGGCCGAGCCTCATGCAAGAATGAAGTCCCACAGAACCCAGATAATGTGGAATTTTGTGACCTTGGACTCTAGACTCAACGGGACCCAGAACAGAGATCCTCTGCATGCTTCCACCAGTTTCCTGTGACTCAGGGCTCATACCCATAAGCCACACCCTGCTGGCACCAGAAAATCTCCTCATCTGCCACCCTCCAGAACTCACAGCTGCTCCTCCCAGATGGGAGTATGAAAGGAGGCTCCCAGAACCATGACACTGGACTCTGTGCCAGGCTGTGGGGTGGGTGAGTGCCCTCCCCATCCCAAGGGACCCAGCCCCAGCAGCCGACCTCCACTGCCCAACCACTGCCATGCTCTAGGCCACTTTCCGGACACATTATAAGATACTTCCTACCCATTTATGCTTCTCGGAGAGCCAAGCAAGCTACTGGGAATATCTTGCCTGCACGGGAAGAGCCTGGCAAGCTCCCTGTGGTGTATTCAATATGCCAAATACAGTAACGTAATTAGTCTTCTCCCCCTGACCATGAAAGAGCTTCTAATCCTTGGGAAAAGACAAGTAAGAAGAGGCTACTGAAATCTCAGGCCTGAGAGGAATAGAGACATTACTGGTGCCCACTTGAGTAATTCGATGACCAATGGGATGACAGTGATACAGTGACAGTGATACAGTGCTAATTAACCATCATTTTTTAAATTTACATAGCATTCTAATTAAAAAACCTACCTATACTCTTGAAAAAAACATTTGGGTGGGTATACCCATGGTGCTCAGGGCATACACCTGGTTCATGCTCTGGGTTCACACTTGTTTAGCTCCGGGAACCCTATATGATGCTGGGGATTGAGCCCAGGTCAGTCCTATGGAAAGCAAGCACCTCATCCACTCTAATACCTTTTCAGCACCTACCCTTGAATTTTTGTTGTGCCAAGCTCCTGTGTCTCAGAGCATCTGACAGAGTTTTTCGAGCGTTTACTCCACTTTTAAACAATGTGTGTGTTTTCCTCATTATGTTTTGGCCAAAAAAAAGTACATTATATACATCTACATCCAAACGAATTTATATAATCTTTCAAGTATGATAAGCACACATAATCTTCAAATAAATGAAAAGTTCATCTTACTTTCATTTAAATTATAGTTCATCATTCTGATTTTCTTATTTTTTACTTATTATACTTAAAATCCAGAAAGCATCTAAATCCTCAAAACTCTTATTGTACACTTTAATGCATTTTCCCCACAGAGTAGCAATGTTTGGGAGACAGAGATTATAATGAATAGAATGTAAATGCATAATTTAATATGCATAATATTCTTAATTTTAAAGTAAACAAAAAAGTATTCTATTGTTTAAGACTCAAAGCATAAAAGTAGCTATAAAATTCTGTTAGCTTCTAGGTAAGGATTACTGAACAAGACATACTTTTTTGTAGTGGTTGACTATGGATATTTAACTTTTGAATAAAACTTTAAAATAAATTCACAAGTAAAATACTTGTTAAAATCATGTTTAACACTATAAATTCCATAGTTAAAATATATTGACTTTTTACCTACTCATTTGTTAAAATTTTGTTTCCTGAATTTTTGAAGAAAAGTAGTTAAACATTAAAACCTTAGTGTTTTTAAACAGATGGAAAAACTGCTTTACTTTTCTTTACTAATAAATTATTGCATATTTGGTGAGAAGCAAATGTATTTTGGTAAAATACATTCCTCCAACTCATTGAAATCTAGTTATTACAAGTGGAAGCTAGTGTTTTTTTCTTGATTTATAAATAAGAAGTAGTAAGAAGTAATTAAATTAGAATAGTAATACAATTCTTACCATTATGAGGAAGAAATAATGATGATATATTGGAGTAGAATCAAGAGCAAAAGAGACTTTATATCTCCATTATATCTTATATTGTATCTTGACGATGTTGGTCATTAGATACATTAACCCTTAATATTTGCCACATGTAACACACTTTTATTTAATAATAATTGATTAATGAAAAGCTCATCTTCATGATGTATATAAAATCATCTTATGAAATATGAAATATGCCATATTTTGAACATTATAGATAATACTCATATATTTTTGCCATTATCTATTTATGGTAATGTCATTAATTTGTGAGTGCATCAATAATAACTATGAACCTTTCCATTTTAAGCACAGTTTATTATGAAATAATTTTAAAGAATACAATGAGGTTTTCTAAACATTTTTTAAAGATACAATTACTTCTTTCCACAAATGACCCATTCATTTGATTAATGCCTGTTTTTATCTCAACGCAATTTCTTTAATAATTGTTATAATCTACTATCAAAAAGATTAATCTAAATTAGGTTCTTGAAAAAAAAAGTCAGATGCTTTTTGTGTGTAAAGTCTATTTTTGATCTGAAAGTCACCAGAGCTGAACTCCTCTTCTTTGTTTTAAAGTAAAGAAAACAATCATTGTGATATCATTTCTATCACTTAGCTGTACAATTTGCTGTGCTTTGTTCTCTTTTAAATGAAGGCCATCATATGAGACATAATCAACCATTATAGTCAGACACTATTATGAATAGTTATTGTTATATGGTTGAAGTCTGACAATTTTTAATAAGATTGCTATGATAGAGTGGGTCCAAAATTAAAATGCCACCAAATTTGTTGAAGATTCAACATGTTGCATGGCTGTGATTTTTGTCACTTTAAGTGATATAATAATGTTTCCAGTAAGTCAAATTCTTCATGGAATATGATGTTTATCAAAAACTTTCCCTTCAATTTCCCAAGAAGCATGAGAAATCCCCCTTTGTAATCTGAATACATATATATTTATATAATTACATACGCAATTGAGTACTGAATAGTATAGAAAGTATTTTTATTTGAGAAGTAGATTTGTGATCAGTGTTAGACTTCATTTGGCAGTGCGCAGAGGCTACTTCTGACTCTGAACTCCTGACAGTGCTCATATGAATATTTAGGAATCAAACTGGGGTCAACCACATAGAAGACAACAGCTTTATACCCTCTAAAATATCTACCAGTTTTACACACACATATGTATATACATATATATTATACATAGTATATATAATAGCACTGTAGTACTGTCGTCCATCATTGATTTGCTCGAGCAGGCACCAGTAATGTCTCAGAAAAAATTGTGAGGCTTGTTGTTACTGTTTTTGGCATATTAAATACATCACGGGTAGCTTGGCAGGCTTTGCCGTGTGGGTGAGATACTCTCGGTAGCTTACCGGGATCTCCGAGAGGGGTGGAGGAATCGAACCTGGGTTGGCCGCGTGCAAGCAAATGCCCTACCTGCTGTGCCATCGCTCCAGCCCAGTATATATAATACACACCATATATATTGTGTATATATAATCACTGTCCAATATAGCTGGACTATAATGCATGTATGTATAATTGTACAATGATAACTTGCAGATATATATTACTTAGGCATTGGTACCCAATTCAAATGATTGATACTTAAATGTAAATGAAATATAATGGTTTCAGCAAAATTTTCCTAAGTATGAGAGCCAATAGGATATAAGTATATCGAAAAAGACATTTATTATAAGAAATTGACGCATACAATTTGAACAGGCTAGGATGTTTGGATAACTACTATGGTCTGGCAGATTTTAGACACAGAGCAGTTTATGGTAAAACTATAATATGGACATTCTCATAAACAGAGGAACACCAGTGAAAAAAATCAGGCTGGAAGTTAGTAGGTGGAATTACTGGACAGAGGTGACACAAATGAAGTTCAAGCTCCATTGAGGTAAAAATGCCTGTGACTCAGAAATCTCGGACTTTTCGTTAATACATCACCTTCAGCAGCTTTTGTGGGGGAGTGCATTCACGTCATGAGGGAGCATATTTCTATTTAAATAGAACCTGTTATTAAAATATACCTCAACTAAAATATTCATATCCTACTTCACATGTAAAACTGTGCATCATACAATCATAAAAAATCTGCCATATGTATACAATTCAATGTAAACTATTATTAAATATGATTTACATTCCTTTTTAATTATTTTAGTATTTTCCCTATATTCTAGCAGTATCAATAGGTTTCTATCGAAAGAATACCATGAATTACAACTGGAAGGTGTTGGAATCATTAAACATATTTAGTATTGTTGAAAGAGATTCTGATATGCCTAGATAATATATTTAATTACTTAAAATGATCTTACCAGTGTGTCTATTTGCATGTAATATATAGCGCTCGATACAATTTTCAAGTAATTTAAACACTATTCAAAATATATTTTGTGGAAGATTCAACTGTCACTGTCCTCCCGTTGTTCATTGATTTGCTCAAGCGGGCCCAGTAACGTCTCTATCGTGAGACTCATTGTTACTGTGTTTGGCATATTGAATACACCACGGGTAGCTTGCCAGGCTTTGCCGTGCGGGCAAGACACTCTCGGTAGCTTGCCAGGCTCTCTGAGAGGGGCAGAGGAATCGAACTCAGGTTGGCCATGTTGACTGTGTGCAAGGCAAATGCCCTACCCGCTGTGCTATCGCTCCAGCCCTTGTGGAAGATATAAACTGAAAAAAAAAACCTAAAAGGGGGGCCAGAATGATAGAATAGAGGGTAAGGTGTTTGCCTTTTATGTGGCTAACCCGGGTTCGGTTCCCGAAATCACATATGGTACCCCAGCAGCGGGAGGAGTAATTCCTGAGTGCAGAGCCAGGAGTAACCCCTGAGGATCACTAGGTGTGACCCAAAAAAGCAAAAAAAAAAAAATCAACCTAAAAGACTTAAGGGAATATACATATTACAAATTCAATCAGTGATAGCACAGCGGTAGGGCACTTGCGCACAGCCAGCCAGGCCCCGGGTTCTATTCCTCCGCCCCTCTCAGAGAGCCGGGCAAGCTACCGAGAGTATTCATAAAAATCAAATATATATTTAAAAATTAATATATAACGGGCTGGAGCGATAGCACAGCAGGTAGGGCGTTCGCCTTACACGCGGCCAACATGGCCGACCCGAGTTCGATTCCTCCGCCCCTCTCGGAGAGCCCGGCAAGCTACCGAGAGTATTCGCTATGCCAGACACAGTAACAACAAAGTCTCCAATGGAGACGTTACTGGGCCCGCTCGAGCAAATCGATGATCAACGGGAGGGCCTTTACTTTACTTACTTTACTTAATATATAACATGATGAAATTTGGAAAAGATATTGACTGCAAGGGAAAGTGGAGGTTAAAAGTCAGAAAAATTAGAATAAATTGTTTAATATTAACTTAGACTAAATAGAAATATGGAGGGGGTGGTGAATCAATCCTCAGGGGTTCTGGTGTCCTCCTGATGATTCTCAGTCAACTTGCCCATGGTTCGTTCAGTGCCAGGTCCGCGGATGTTCATATTCTACAGTGCCTCAGATACCCAGGCGACTCCAGTGGGACTCAGGGCCCTCCATTTTTAGATTCTCATAAAGAATTAAATAGCGGAGAATTAATTTATCAAAGGCTACAGCTTAGTTAGCTTGGAGTTCTGACTGGCCAGGTGTCACAGAAGCAGGGGCCAGGAGGGACATCATGACTCTGGGACTAACTGAAGGATTCCTTATTCTGCTCAGGTCGGAGCAATAAGAGAAGTTGGTGGATTGTGGATGTCTTAGTCCTCAGCGCTGTGTCTGATACACTTGGTATCCTAGTATTTAAGGTAATATTGAGTATAGTGAGTATTTCCCATAGTCCCCTTATCCCAATGAGGAACAGAACATTTTTTTTCATTTTTTATAATTTATTTATTTATTTATAATTTTATTTATTGAATCACTGTGAGAGCAGTTACAATGCTTTCGGGTTTAAATCTCTGTCATACAATGAAACACCCGTACCTTCGCCAGTGCCCGTTCTCCACAACCAAAAACCCCAGTGTACCCCCATCCCACACCCTCTCCCTATCTGTGGGGCAGATGATTTCCACATTACTCTCTCTCTACTTTGATTACTTTCAATATTTTGACACCAGACCCACCATTATTATTTGGGATTTTATACCAACACTCAGATCTGCTGAAAAGGCAACAGTAGACAATTTGTTTTCTATTACTGGTTATGAATAACATATGATGTCACGTGGCTGCAGTAGTGGCCGCGCAATTTTGAAATTACAAAATTTTAACAATTAAATCTGGAGGGATTTCTGCCAAAACCTGCTGAGTTCCGAGATTTGGTTCAGAGTCTCTGGGATCATGGGCATTAAGCAACTTGATCAGGAGCCAAAAAAGGCTGTTTATGGGAAGCGACTTAGGGTCTCGTTTGGAGGGGAAGGAAAGGGCCAGTTCCACCTGCATCCCGTGAGGCCCTGCATGCCTTGTCATTGAGGGCCCAAAACTGACTTTCCAATGGCCTCTGGAGGATGGAGGCCACCAAGCCACCTAGGGGGAGCAGCCGGAGGGACAACACCCTTTGCCCCTTGGGGTGGCCCAGTGACAACAACCTACTGCAGGGTCCAGACACATTTCTGCCAAAAAGCCACTGGGTTCTGAGATTTGTTTCTAAGTCTCTGGGATCATGGCCGTTAAGTAGCTTCATCAGGAGCCAGAGAAGCTGTTCGTGGACGGCGACTCTGGGTCTCGTTGGGGTGGAGAGGAAAGGGCCGGCTCCACCCCCATCCTGTGAGGCCCCATGTGTCTCGTGACTGCAGGCCCAAACCTGACTGTCCAGTGGCCTCTGGAGGATGGCGCCCACCAGGATGCCAGGGGAAACAGGCCAAGGCACGAAACCTATTTCCACCAGGGTTGGCCCAGTCCTGGTAACCTACTGCGGTGTCCAGACATATTTCTGCCAAAAGTCTCTGGGTTTCGAGATTTGTTTTTGAGTCTCTGGAATCATGGCCATTAAGCAGTTTGATCAGGAACCAGAGAGGTCATGCCTCTAATTATATAGCTGAGCCCCAGGTGGTTTGTGGGTGTGTCTCCCACATACCTAATTTTTGGCCATTTACTTTCTTGGTAAACTTTGCCCCAAGTTTGTGGGGTCCTGCCAAAGGCACAGCAGCAATTTGGGGGTATCTGGAAGTCTGAAGTCACCATCAGGCTCCTGATGCACTCACCTCACATGTACAGATTGACCTGCTGGAGGCACCATACCTCCGAGGAACAGCACATTTATTGCAAGTTTATTATGTAATTTGTACCAGATACTTTGTTTTCTAAATGTTTAAGAGGATAAAATATTGCCAAGAGTTAAAGAAGAGTATGTATGTCAGTAAATAATCCCATTTTAATTCTTCCCCTACTATTTTAGACTGCAAAGCTTACAGAAACCTGCCCTCCTTATAAATTTTTATATCTGGCATTTGTGAAAAGATTGCTTACTATATCATTAAGGAAAAGTTCATGACCTCAGTTGAGAATGGAGAAAGACTACGAATAATTTGAAACTATTCAAAGGTTGAAATGGTTTACTCTATTATTGTGTGTCATTACAGTTCATAAATGGTGTTGGTATTTAAAATTGATCCCTATATTTGTAAAGTATAGCAATTTACTTTGTTTTCTGTTTAACTTCAGATGATACTTGATGTGAAACACTGTCTATGCTTAAAAAAAAAGGAAAAAAATACTAAGTTTCTTATCACCAAAAGAATAAAACCTTGCTCAATTCATACTTTGGTATACTTTTATTAACATGTCACAGATAATTTAGCTCTGTTTTTGTCTAATATTAATCACATTGTAATCATGATAGCTTTTGTCTTACAAGACTAGAGAAAAAATGTTTCAAAATTCAAACAGTGTTTTATAATGAGATGATTGGAAACACAATACTTATGACAGACCTATTAAACTGTTATATTTTATTTTAAAGTGCCTTGGAGGGCTTAAATAAAGGAAAGTTCCTGAAATTTCTATAAAAAATATTTTTTCTTATTTTCAGAATTTTTCTATTATAATATATTGTCTATAATCAATTTTGTAATGATAAAGGCAAATTTAAATCACACATTATTAATAATGCTTTCAAACATAATACTAATTTTTCAGCCCAGAATACCACAATTAAAAAACAAATTTTTCTTATAATGGTACCTTTAAAAATGATTTAATAAAATAGAATGTATTAATGATTATTATTTGATTATTTGGTGAATTTTATTATTCATTTAAATTTAATATTATATTGTTTTTATATTGAATATTATGATCAAAATTGAAAATGGTTTATGGTGATCTAATGCGAAGAAAAATAAGAGTATTAATGATTCTGCATTATGTACTTGAACGTAGGTTAAAGCTAGTAAACATGAAGTGATAATGTACGTGTTATTTAATGCTATGTTGGCAACACTTTTGCATAGAAACTCAATATATGTTTCACCTGAAACATACTATTATTAATCAATTGGATCTCAGTAAAGCACAAAATAAATGTAAAATTTTTATTTCTACTGCAAAAACAATTGATGAACTTAACTTTAAAATACAGCAATAAAGTTTTATCTTTTACCTATATATAACTTGATCCCACAGAGATATCAAATGATCTCGTGTCAGAAATAATATATGCTCAGATACTTTACTCATCTGCAGCATGGCTTGTTGATCTAAACACTAAATTCTATGATATGATATTTTTAGTTCTCACAGATGTCCAATACTTATCTCTGAACCTATGAATATACTTTATTCTGTGGTAAAAACAACATCAGGTCCTGCAATGACCAATGCTATGTGTTTAAAGCTGGCATAATACTGACTGTCCTTGTCAGAGGGAGTCAGGAGGGTCAGAAACCAAGAAAAGGAAGCATCAGAGAATAGAGTGACATTTTGTTATTAGTCAGAATGTAGCAGCCTCCAGAAGAGGAGAAGGTATAGAAATGGAATCTTGACCAAATCATGTATTAAAACTATAGCCCTGGGCCAAAAGAAATAGCACAGCAGCTAAAGTACTTGTTGGTTATATATTGGCCCGGATTTGATTCCGTGACCTTATATGATCCACAGAATCCTGCCAGGAATGACCACTGCGTGCAGAACAGGAGTAAGCCCTGAGCACTGCTCTGTTTGGCCTATAAACAAGGAAAATAAATAAGTAAATAAATAAATAACCCAGAAACCTCAGATAATTTGCTAGAGTCATGGAGATGAGAGAATTTGAAGCTGAGACTAACCCAGACAAGATATCCCCTAGCCATGCCACAGAATAATCTGTGTGTAGATAAGGAATATCTCAGTTGAAATCAATCAAGACCACTGGATGGATTTCACTAATCCGAGGTTGCTTGTCAATCCACAAAATCTGAAACAATATGTGTATCGTTTTAATCGTCAAATACTCCACACAAACATTTTCTCAGAAAAACCATAAAATTTAACCATCCAAGATTTTTAGACAACTAAGAAAATAGTGAGTTTTCAAAGAGTGGAGATTCCCTAGCACAAACCCTAACCTGAAATGTGCCAAGTGCCGGTATCTACAAGGGACTTGTATGTGCTGGGTAGAACATGGTCTAGCCAATTTCCGCTTTTAAAGGTATAGATGTATTTGCATTTAATTTGTCAGAGTCATATTATGAAAAAATATGTTGAACAATTATAAGGATCTTTGGCAACATTCTAAGAACTTCCTTCATTTGTTTGTTTTGAATGTTCTTAAAATCTATAAATTTGGTGTTCTGTTTATTTTTACATGAAATACATTGGCACCAATGTACAAGGAGAACAAATAATCTCCTAAACAACCGACTCTCAATTCCAAGGTCAATATGAAAGGTAAAATGCATATTTCTTATCAATTTACTACAGAAGTTATCTTAAGGGACAAAGTAAAACGAAAAAACAAAACCAGGTTGATTTGTAACCCATTCTCTTCAAGTCAAAATCATGTGTAACAACCAACACCAAAATGTTGTTTTATGTCTCATTTGCAAGTTCAATTTAATTACCTTTTAGATCCATCTTTATTTCTTGTTGGCAATTACATGCAGTCCCATTTGACTGATATAATAAGACTCTAGTTGGTGGCTGTGGACTATATTTTACCATGAAAAAGTGTAGGCTCAATTCTTAACTCTCTATTTGTTATTTTATTTAGGAATATGGTGATTGCGTATATAATAATTAAATTTTGAAGAGACCTTAAAATTCCATAATGGTGCTAAATCCTATCACTGATGTCCTTATAAGTGATGGTAAGGATATACAAAGGCCAAAAAAAATGCAATACACAGAGAGAAGAGTAATACTAAAATGATAGACATTGAGTGATTTCAAATGGCAGATGAGGGGGGGGGGAGAGAGAGAGAGAGAGAGAGAGAGAGAGAGAGAGAGAGAGAGAGAGGAGACATTTCACTCACACTTTCCAGAAAATATATTTTTATTTATTTTGGACTTCTAATTTCTGAAAAAAAAATTTGTTGATTCACTCAGTGGCAAACTGTTATGATAATATTAGGAAAGTTATAAATCATCCTTGATCTATATTACACTGTAACTGTCGTCCCGTTGTTCATCGATTTGCTCGAGCGGGCCAGTAACGTTTCCATTTTGAAACTTGTTGTTACTGTGTTTGGCATATTTAATACGTCATGGGTAGCTTGTCAGGCTTTGCTGTGCGGGTGAGATAACTCTTGGTAGCTTGCCAGGTTCTCCAAGAGGGGTGGAAGAATCGAACCTGAATCGGCCGGATGCTGACTGCGCGCAAGGCAAACACCCTACCGCTTTGCTATCCCCTTGATCTGTATATTCTCATGAATATTTTATTTATCAACAATATTACTTGGCAACAAGCCTTAGCTTAATCCTGATAATTCAGGCATGTGTTAGCTTAAACTATTTATAATGCTAATTTCCTTAAATATCATCTCCTCCCTTTGGAGAACTAATTGAAGGCAACTATTCTCAACTTTAAAATCACCATTTAAGATTAAATGGAGATCTAGTCTCTTTCATTTCTGCTTGCAAATTGACCATTCACTGACTCTAGCCCCAAGTAAATCTTGTTCTTGTAACTTTTGTCAAATGTAGCCTTCATAGACTTCTAACCTTTTTTTCTGACATTTATCTTTAAAGTTCTATATTTATGCATTCTTCTTATAAATTTACCAGCAGAAAAAATGAATAAATACATTACCACAGTATTACTTGAAACAATGAATATGTTTTCCTAAACATTTAATCCAAACTCACTAAAGCCATCAGAAATCTCTATAGTACACAAAACACTTTGGTAATAGAATGACAGTCCAGGTCTATTTTAATAATTAATTGTTCAGTAACAAATTCTAAAAAAAAGTCCATACATAGCATCACTTAAACATAAATATTTATTTTTCACAAGTATGAAGGTGAAGGAGTCTAAGAACAAGACAATTGTTAGTGTCTGGTGAGGACCCTCTTCCTAGTTCATTGCTGACTCTTCCTCTGCAGTCTCTCAGGGTGAAGGGGATGAGCATTCTCTAGCATTTCTTTTGAAAAGTCACTCCTCTTATTTCTGACCTAACCGTTTCTCAAACTCACCACCTACATATCACCGTCGTTTCGAGGAGTATGACCAACATATTTACTTTTCTAAATGCCTAGTCTAAAACAGCCCCGCTGGCAAGACTGGGAAGTGCTGGGAAGTTCAGGTGCTCATAAATCCACACTACAAAAAGAAAAGGCACATACAGGAATACCAATATTTCCTCAGGGGCTGGGGCAATATTACAGTTGTTAACATTTTTGCCTTTCATGCAGCTGACCCACGCAAGATTCCTGAAGCCTGATCAGGAGAGATTCAGGAGTAAACCTTGAGCATCACTGGGTAGGATCAAAAACAAATTATAAATAAATAAAATCTCCTCCAAAACTCTATGAGATTCTCTATTTGATATATATGACTAACAGTTGACAAAAAATTTTAAAGGGAAAACAATCATAAAAATGATAAAAAAAGAAAAGCTCTGAGAAATCGAAAAATTTTCAGGTTTTGTCAATTATTATTGAGATTTATAAGTTATTGTAACTTACTGATAATGTTTTGAATTACTTTAATGTGCCCAATATTTTGTAACATCATTCAAAAACCTAGAAATTCCAAATAAGTATTATTTGTGTAATAATATATTTTATCACCATTGGACAGAAAATAATGTAGAACAGAGAATAACAAACTTAAACTTGCAGACATGTGAAATATATAAAATCTATATTAGCATGTATTAACTATATGTATTTGTTTATTAGATACCCTAGTGTAAGATGTGACATAAAGCATGATCTATATTGATTGTTCTATAATATTCTTATATTTGTTCAGATTCTTTTTGTTTGCATGTCCCTTTTTTAATCCTTCGGAGTTTCTTGGAATAAATGGCAGTTTTAAGGTAGAAACTGTAGTAGAAATTTATCAAAGGCAATGGCATGTACCTCCAGATGTCTCATGCCGAGGGCTGTTGGATCTGTCTGTAGAACATAAGGAACACAGCTAGGAACTCTATGCATCATTCATGCTGGATTCGATTTACAAAGAACAAGACCTATCTTGTGAATGATAATACTGGATAGAGTTTCACTACTTTCTCAACATCTGCTCAAAGAAATTTGCATAGATACCTCTATGATCACTAGCAAGATAATGCTTCATACACTTCAAACATATTAAACCAGATTTTGTACAATGTCCCCTAATGAAGAAATTAGTAGTTCTCCAACATTATTTTTTTCACTCCTGAGGGAATTTCTACTACTTCTAGTATTTTCAGGAACCTAGCACTCTTAATATCAAATATATTGTAATTTAGTTGAACTTAAGAGGGAAAAATTTGATAAAAGAATCCAAAGATAAAAACTTTTCTTCCTTCTCTTTTCTTTCATTCTTTTTTTTTCTTCTTAATATACATGATTCTCTTATGAAGCTTAACTGAAAAAAAAAATAAACTTTTTGGCTTTGGGGATTTTAATGACAAAAATGTCCTAGGAAGTTATTCAATGAAATGTACTCATTTAAAATGATCACAACCATATCGCTTGCTATGTTTCAAAAAGGAGAAATGAATTGACATAGCTTTTATTTGATATTGCTGTTTGCATAACAATGGAATTATGTGTCACATTTTGTGAAGGTTTGAGCTAGAAATTTTCCATTTTAATGGACTGACTGTTCTACTTTGAAATATTGAGAGAACCCTTATTTCTGATTAGAAGAATTACTTGCTGTCTTTAGTGAATTTCTTACTACTTTGAGGTCTTTAATTATGCAGCAGAAATTTTCTTAAACTTTCAAGGCTTAGCATGAATTTCTGTAGAGTATTGTAATATAGTCACATCAGCATACATCAAATTTCCAAATATGAATAATATATTTTAATGAGAGAGAAAATAGGACTCTTTATTATGATTCATTCAAAGAATTTCTTATGTTACAATGATTTTAATATTTTAGTTGCATGAGTTTATCAGAGCACATAAATTTTCATAATGCAAAAAATAACATCAAAAGCAATAGAAACAGTTAACATTTCAACATGAGAAGTTATGATAGAACTCCTGGTTATATACCATATATTTCATTCTAAAATAGTTTATGTCAATCTTTTATATCTTGTCGAAAATACTGATACCTTAGGTACATTTTTTGTTGTTTTACGGTTTTGATAAAAAAGTATAACATAAAATTATCATTTTAGTTAATTTTTGCTCATTTATAAATGCTAAATATTTTCACTGTTGTGAATCTAAGCAACATATTTTTTTGTCTCACAAACTGAAGCTTTTATTAGTCAAATAGCTTTCCATGCCCTCCTCTTCATAACCATTGAAAACTACCATTCATATTCCTATCTGCATAAACTTCTGTTAGAAGTTTAACCCGTAGTAATTTTTTTGCGACTATTTTATTTTATTGAACACAACTTACTCAAGTTTTCTTCTTTTAGGACTATTGTCAGAGTGTGCTTCTTTTTTAATGGCTGAATATTATTCTATGGTATACACCTGTATATTTTGTGCAAACATTGAGGTATGAGGTACATTTAGGTTGTTTTCATATTTTGACTATTAGAAATAGTGTTTTCATGACTTTGCATGTACACATATATATTTGAGATTCTGCTTTCAGAACTTCAACTAAATAACCAGAAGTAGAATCACTGCATTATATCATAGCTCTATTTCAAAATTCAGAGTCATTGTCATACTGCTTTCAAAATGGTGAAATTATTTTATATTCCTATGAACAGTGCACTTGGGTAGAATTTCTCCATATTCTTACCATCACTTATTGTGATTTATTTTCATTGTTTTATTTTCTATCTTTATTATATTGGTACAATAGTCCCTCTAATAGACACTATCTAATTTGAATTTTCTTTGCATTTCCCTAATGATCACTGATCTTGACTATTTTTATACTTGCTTGTTAATTTTGTGTATATTTCTTGCCTTTGAAAATGTATACGACTTGTGCCCGGAGTATGATTTGCAAGGAAGGACCTGGGTGCTGCAGAACCATGTGGCAGTGTGGTGAGGGGGGCCGTGGTCTCTGGGGTAATACACCCAGAAAAAAAGAACCAGGGAAATACACTCAGAAAAAAAAAAGAACCAGAGAACTGTAAGAGCACTCCCAGTCCCTTGGCCAAGGAGTCCCCCGGCACTGGGCCAGAGAGGTTCCCCAGCAAGCATTAGGACTGCATCAGAAGTGGGACCTTAATTTTGGTCAGGCACCTACATGGCCAATTTTATCACAGGTACAGTACTGCGGTAGGGGGCGTGGACTCCAGGATGGCAGTTATTTTTCCCCTACCCGTGGTCTGGACTCACATCTCAATCTCCATTACCTAATTCTAAGGAGAACATCCTGACTATCCCAATTATATTAGGCCAATAGTCCAGTAGCCTATTCTAATCTCACCAAAATAACAGTGAACATAAGAAATGAACAAGCCTAACACAAAAGAACACACCCACTAAAGCTTCGGTTGAGGTCTTACATAAGTCACAGAGGAGCACCTAAGAGTAAAGTAGTATTCTAGAAGGGAGAAAGAGTAACAGCTAGCAACCTAGCTCATCCAGAATCTTTTCTCACAGCGAGGGGTGTATACTGATAGTGAACTTGAGGGTCCCACCTCCATACCATCACAACATGAAGAAAAAGTGCAGATCCCCACCACAAGGAATCATTGAAGAAAAGAATCTGGAGGCCTCATGATTGATGACCCACAAATCCAATCTCTTCAATAAAGAATTCAGAGATGAAATGTTGAGGATTATAAATGAACTCAAAGAAACAGTATAACAGACATCCAGTAAATTAATGGAGGACATGAAAGAAACAGTGAAATGGATAACTAAGAAAATACAGAATGAAATGAGAGCAGGAATAAGAAATCTACAAACAAAAATGTCAAAAATAAAGGATTTGGTAGATGAAATAAAACACTCAGAGGATATCCTCACAGTAGAATGACTACAGTTGAAGACAGAGTCAATGAGTTGACGATGAACTGCAAAAAGCATACAGGCAACAACATACAATGGGAAAAGAACTCAAAATACCTGTAGAGGGAGTCAGAGACCTAAAGTATAAAGATGAAAGGAACAAAATAAGAATCACTGGAGCACCAGAAGGACAGGGAGGCAACCCCAATGAAAAAATTACAGTTAAAGATATCATTGTTGAGAAGATCCCAGAACTGGAGAATGCAGGCACCGAGATCGAGATCCAAGGAGTCATACTGTAACAGCTAAAAGAGACCCTAATAAAAAGACTCCAAGACATATCATAATCAGAATGACAGATATCACGGATAGAGACACAATACTGCAAGCAACAAGGCTAAAGAAGGAAATCACATACAAAGGAACAAACCTTAGATTTACAGCAGATTAATCAGAGGAAACCTCCCAAGCCCGAAGACAATGGTGGGATATAGTGAAAAAACTCAATGAAATGAATGTCTCACAAAGAAAACTTTATCCGGCTAAACTCTCACTCAAACTCAAAGGAACAATGCACTATTTCATGGATAAATGCCAGCTCAAGAACACCATAGATTCAAAATAAAACTTAAAAGAAGGACTAAACAGGTGACAATAAGAGCCCCATACAAGTACAATAAACCTCTACAGAAAGATGCCACAAAACCCTTGACAATAATTTTTCAATGTCAACGGTTTAAATGCACCAATTAAGAGACACAGTGTGTCAAAATGCATTCAAAAACTGAACCCAATATTCTACTGCCTACAAGAAACACACCTGAACAGTCAGAGCAAACACAGACTCAAAGTCAAAGGATGGGCAATAATCCTGCAAGCAAACAGCTCCCTCAAAAAAGCAACTGTGGCCTTATTAGCATCCGACAATATAGACATCAGGCTGAAAAATATTAAAAGGGATAATAAATAACATTTTTAATAATCAAGGGATATGTACATCAGGAAGAATTCACACTCCTAAACATATACGCACTCAATGAGGGATCAGCTAAGTACTTAAAACAACTTCTATTAGATTTCAAGGAGGACATTGGTAGCAACATAATAGTAGTTGGAGATTTCAACACTGTCTTATCACTTCTGGATAGATCATCAAGACTAGAACTCAGCAAGGAAACACTGGCTTTGAAGGAAGAAATAGAAGAGAAAGGGCTAATAGATGTATACAGGGCCTTCTATCCCCAAAAAGCTGAATACACATTATTTTACAGTGCACACAGAACACTTTCCAAGATAGACAACGTGCTGGGTCACAAAACATAACTAAATAGAATAGGAAGATAGAAATTGTATTAACTGTCTTTTCTGACCAAGATGCTCTGAAGATAGAAGTTAATCATGTACAGACACAGAGAATGAAATTAAACAACTGCAAATTAAATAACTCAATGTTGAACAACAATTGGGTCAGGGAGGAAGTCAAGGAAGAAATGAAAAGATACCTGGAAACAAATGAGAATGAAGATATGAGCTACCAGGACCTTTGGAATGCAGCTAAAGCCATGTCAAGGGGAAAATTTATAGCCCAGCAAGCATTTCAAGGAAGGAAGAATGGGCCCGCATAAATAACCTTACCTCACAAATCAAGATCTTAGAAAAGGACCAGACAAAGGAACCCAAACCCAGGCAACAGGAAAGTAATAATAAAACTTAGAGCAGAAATTGGGCTGGAGAGATAGCATAGCGGTAGGGCGTTTGCCTTGCACACAGCCATCATGGCCGACCCAAGTTCGATTCCTCCACCCATCTCAGAGAGCCTGGCAAGCTACCAAGAGTATCTCGCCCACACTGCAAAGCCTGGCAAGCTAGCCGTGATGTATTCAATATGCCAAACACAGTAACAACAAGTCTCCCGATGGAGATGTTACTGGGCCTGCTTGAGCAAATCGATGAACAGCAGGAGGACAGTGCAGTGCAGAGCAGAAATTAATGAAAAGGAAACCCAAAAAATTAATTTGAAAGATCAATGAAACCAAGAACAAGAGTTGTTTTTTTGTTTTGTTTTTTAGAAAATAAACAAGATTGATAAAAAACTAGCAAGACTCACAAAGAACGAGAGTGAGAACACTAATAAACCCAAACACAAATGAAAAGGGGGACATCACAACAAAAACCAAAGAAATTTAAAAGATCATCAGAGATTACTTTGAAAATCTGTATGCCACAAAACAAGAGAAACTAGAAGAAATAGATAAATTCCTGGATTCCTGTAATCTCCCAAGCCTGATCCAAGAAGATTTGTAATACCTGAATAGACCTACTATTATTAAGGAAATTGAAACTGTAATCAAAACTCTTCCCCAAAACAAAAACCCAGGGCCAGAAGGATTCACTAGCGAATTCTTCCAAACAGTTGTTTTCAAGCTTTTCCAGGAAATTGAAGAAACAGAAACACTCCAGAGTTTCTATGAGGTACCTATCACCCTAATACCAAAAGAAAACAGAGACACCACAAAAAATTTTACAGGCTGATATTCCTGATGAAACACATAAGAAGATCCTCAACAAAATATTAGCAAATAGAATCCAACAACTCATCAAAAAATCATACACCATTACCAAGTGAGATTCATACCAGGCATGCAAGGATGGTTTAACATTAGGAAGTCAATGAACATAATCCATCATATCAATAAAAGAAAAGATAAAAACCATATGATCATATCAGTAGATGCAGAGAAAGCATTTGACAAGATCCAACACTGGTTTATTATGAAAACTATCAACAAAATGGGTATTGAAAGAACTTACCTTAAGAGAGTCAAAGCCATCTACCATGAGCCTAAGGCAAGCATTATCCTCAATGGAAAAAAATACTAAGAACGTTCTCTCTAAGACTATGAATGAGACTAGGATGCCTACCCTCAACACTTCTGTTCAATATAGTACTGGAAGTATACTTGTAATAGTAGTTAGGCAAGAAAACAATATTAAGGTCATCCACATAGGAAAGGGAGAAATCAAGCTCTCACTATTTGCAGATGATATGATACAATATTTAGAGAACCTTAAAGCCTCTACCAAGAAACTCCTAGAAACAATAAACTTGTATAATAAGTTGCAGGCTGTAAAATCAATACCCAAAAGTCCATGGCTTTTCTATATGGAAATAATGAGAGAGAAGAAAGTGATTTAAAATATCAATCATGCCTCAGAAAATCAAATACCTCAGAATCAGTTGAACTAAGGAAGTAAAGGACCTATAGAAAGAAAACTACAAAATATTACTTCACGAATAAAAGAGGACACAAAGAAATGGAAACATATCCCCTGCTCATGGATTGGAGAATTAACATTGTCAAAATGGCAATATTCCCAAAGCATTATACAGATTCAACGTGATCCCTATAAGGATACCTATGACATTCTTCAAAGAAATTGATCAAATACTCCTGAAATTCATATGGAACAGCAATGGCTCACAAATAGCCAAAGAGGGGGTATGGTGTCGCCAGTAGGTCAATCTGTACCTGTGAGGTGAGTGCATGAGCAGCCTGATGGCAACGTCAGACTTTCAGATACCCCAAAATTGCTGCTGTGCCTTTGGCCAGACCCCAAAAACTCGGGGCAAAGTTTACCAAGAAAGTAAATGAACAAAAGTTAGGTATGTGGGAGACACACCCACAAACCACCTGGGGCTCAGCTATATAATTGGAGGCATGGCCTCTCTGGTTCCTGATCGAACTGCTTAATGGCCATGATCCCAGAGTCTCAGAAACAAATCTCGGAACCCAAAGGCTTTTGGCAGGAATTCCTCCTATTCCTGCAGTAGGTTACTGGCGCTGGGCCACTCCAGGTGGGAATACGTTTCGTGCCTTGGCCTATTCCCCCTGGTGGTCTGGTGACCACCATCCTCCACAGTCCACTGGACAGTCAGGTTTGGGCCTGCAGTGATGAGACAAATGGGGCCTCACCACATGGGGGTGGAGCCGACTCTTTCTCCCCATTCCCACGAGACCCTGAGTCGCAGCCTACAAACGGCCTCTCTGGCTACTGATCAAGCTGATTAATAGCCATGATACCGGAGACTCAGAAACAAATCTTGAAACCCAGCGGCTTTTGGCAGAAATGCATCTGGACTGCATACAAGGTGGCTGCCGGCCCAGAGCTTATTGGAAAGCCAGGTATGAGCCGGCGGTGATGGGGTAAGTTCAGTCTTATGGGAAGGAGGGTGGTACCGGCTCATCCTTCACGCCCTTCTGAGGCCATGAGCTGTCCCCCATGAGTGGCTCTATGGCATGCCCATGGCTCCAGAGGCAAAAGGACTTAATCTAGAACCAGGCAGCTTGCTGCAGAAAATTGAATGGACCATGCATTAAACTACGGCCTTATGTCTCCCCCGGGGTGGGGGGGAGGGTGTTGCTCCCTTCAGCCTTCCCCGCTCCCCTGGCAGCAAGGTAGCCACCATCTCAGAGCTTATTGCAAAGCCAGGTATGAATCAGTGGTGAAGGGGCAACTACAGTCTCATGGGAAGGGGGGCGGTACTAGTTCGTCCTTCACAACCTACTGAGGTCACGCGTTGCCCCCCACAAGCGTCTCTCTTGCATGGCCATGGCTCCAGAGACAAAAGGACTTAATCCAGAACCTGGCATCTTGCGGCAGAAAAGTGAATGGGCCATGTGTTAAACTATGGCTCCATGCCTCCCCAGGAAGGAAAGGGTGTTGCTCTCTTCCACATTCCCCCTCCCCCTGGCAGCAAGGTAGCAGCCAGCTCAGAGCTTATTGGAAAGCCAGGTATGAACTGGCGGTGAAGGGGCAACTGCAGTCTCATGGGGAGGGGGGCAGTACTGGCTCGTCCTTCATGCCCTACTGAGGTCATGAATTGCCCCCATGAGCAGCTCTCTGGCGCAGCCATAACATCAGACACACAGAAACCAATCTCGTAATTATCTGATTCTTTGCAGAAATCCAAAATCGTGGCCGCGTGACGTTAAATGATTCTCATAACCAGCTATAGAAAATAAAATATTTCACAATGACTTTTCAGCAACTCTGATTGTTTGGTGGGAAATTCTAAACAATAATGGTGCATCTTTTGTCGAAATAGTGAATGTAATCAATGTAGAGAAGAGGTAAGTAGAAATCATCTTCCTCACAGGCATTTGGAGGGGTTGGAAGGGGGGTATACTGGGGTTCTTGGTGATGAAAAATGAGTACTGGTGAAGGGAAAGGCGTTTGATCATTGTATGACTGAGACTTAAACCTGAAAACTTAGTAATTTTTCCCACAGTGATTTAATAAACAAATATAAAAAGAAAAAATAGATAAAATTAAAAAAATAAGGTGGAGTTCATGCCCAATTCAATCAGCTAATCAGTGGCTGAATAATTAGCAGTACTCCTACAGAAAAATAGCCAAAGAAATTGTGGGGGAAATAGATGGGAGGCATCACCTTATCCAACCTCAAAAGATTATACAAAGCTACAATAATTAAGACAGCATGGTATTGGAACAAAGACAGAACCGCAGCACAATGGAACAGAATTGAATAGCCTTACACACACCCTCAAATATATGATCATCTAATATTTGTTAAGGGAGCAAAAAATGTGAATTGGAGCAATGAAAGCTTATTTAACAAATGGTACTGGCAAAATTGGACAGGTACATGAAGAAAAATGGGCTAAGACCTCTACCTAACACCATGCAAAAAATTCAGATCAAAATGGATTAAAGATCTCAACATCAGACCAGAATCCATAAGTTACATTGAAAAAAGTTCAATAAAACCCTTCACGACATTGAGGCTAACTGAATCTTCAAAGATGAAATGCCACTGACCAAGAATATGGAAGGAGAGAGTAACAAATGGGACTATCTTAAACTAAGAAGGTTCTATAGCTCAAAAGAAACAGTGACCAGAATACAAAGACAGTCTACAGAATGGGAAAGGTTATTCACTGAATACCCATATAATAAGGGGTTAAGATCAAGGATATACCAGTCACTGGTTGAATTCTACAAGAAGAAAACCTCCAATCCCATCAGAAATGGGGCGATGAAATGAACAGAAACTTTCTCAAAGAAGAAATACGAATGGCAAAAAGGCACATGAGAAAATGCTCTACATCATTAATCATCAGGGAGATGCAGATCAAAACCACAATGACATATCATCTTACACCACAGAGATTGGCCGACATCCAAAAAAATAAAAACAATTGATGTTGGCATGGATGTGGGGAGAAGGGTATTCTCCTTCACTGCTAGTGGGAATGCATACTAGTTCAGCTGTTTTGGGTAAAAATATAGATGTTTCTCAAAAAATTATAAGCTGAGCTTCCATTTGACCAGGAACACCACTTCTTGGAACAAATCCTGGAGATGCAAAAAAGTACAGTAGGAATGAGATCTGCACTGTTTATTGCAGAGCTATTTACAATAGCCAGAATCTGGAAACCACCCAAATATAAGATCAGATATCTGGTTAAAGAAACTTGGTACATCTACTCAATGGAATACTATGTAACTGTTAAAAATATGAATTTATGAAATTTGCATATAAGTGGATTGATGTGGAGTTTATCATGCTAAATTAAATGAGTCAGAGAGAGAGGGACAGGTATGAAAGGACTTCAATCATTTGTGGAACATAAAGTAACAGAATGGGTGACTAGTACTCAAGTTTTAGTATTAGTATAGTAGAAATAAGGGCCAGGAGGATCGCTCCATGGCTTGAAATCCGGCCTCACACTCTGGGGGATGGAAGCTGAGATAGGGAAGGGACCACCTAGTAAGTGAAGCTTGGAGGGCTTGATCAGGATGGGAAATCCGTGCTGAGAGTAGACTATGGACCAAACACGATGACCACTTAATACCCGTATTGCAAACCATAACACCCAAAAGTAGAGAGAGAGTAAAAGAGAATGTGCCTGCCACAGAGGCGGGAAGCTGGGAGATGGGGGAGGTGGTGGGAAGGATACTGGGAACATTGTTGGTAGAGAATGGACACTGGTGGAGGGATGGGTGCTTGATCATTCTATGACTGGAATGTAATCGGGAAATTTTGTCAAGTCTGTAAACTGTAACTCACAGTGATTCATTGATAGAAGAAAAAAAACAAATTACCATATTTAAAAAAAAAGAAAAAATATATATCTTGCTTTGAATGTCACAGATACATATATGTATTTGTTTATATATATATGTGTGTGTGTATAGTGTGTGTGTTATGTCAGTTTAGACAATTGATTGTGTTTTATTTGACTAGAGGATTGTGGCCTTTATTTAGTTGTAGTGATCTCCATAGACATCCATCCGCTACAATCACAGGAATCAGTACAGAGTCAGGATTGACCATGTTGCTCTGTTTGCAGATTGCTACTCAGTAATCCATCAGGGAGGATGGAAGGACAAGATTTATAACTCACTAAACTGGAGAGATGCCTGAGGACCACACATTGAGGCTCAAGGGCATGGGGAAATTGGGAGAAATCACAGATCTGAGATTCTGTCTTGAATAAGGTCAAGTGACAAAGTGCAAAGAACTTCAAGGATTTGTATACTCCACTGATGAATTTAGAGTATCAGAGTCAGAAATACAATGGGGAAGAGAAAGGCAGAATCAGTCAAGCAGGCAATTGAATTCATGAAACTAAACATTCCTGTTTAAACACAAAACCTATTTGTATAGTGCATAGTTGTATATTTCTGTTAATTTCTGTCCTTGTGTAAAAATGTAAAGAATACATTACAAACATAGTTTCCTTCACAATGTTCAGCCTTAGTGCAATGTATTAAGTATTTTCTAATTTGTTCGTTATTGTGCATCTGTTTGAATATAATTTTTAAAAAGCAGATAAAAAAGATAAAGGCAACTACCGGGAAACAGATGTTTATATTAAAGTTAGCATCACTATTATATTCCCCTGAGTAAAATTAAATATAAAACAAAACAGTTGCATATGTATGTATTCAGAGAGAAGATGAAAGGTAAAGATATACTTAGTAAAATCATGAGAAATCTAGTACTTTTGAAATGTTATGCCAGCTAAGATTTATAATTCCCTCAACTATTTCAAAGTATTTTATCAGTAACATGGAACAAATATATTTCTTTAAACACTCCTATATAATTACTTTGAAGTTAATAAACATATATATGTACAACTATCACATACTACAGTTTATAGACTAATTGCAGTATGATTATAGTGTAATATTGAATTAATGTTGAATGTTCAATATAAATTTGTAGAATTTTATTACATAAATAAATTGTATTAATAATGATATTCATCGTCAGAAATTAACTTTCCCTATTTCTCTCTAAAATGCTAAATATAAATATACCTTACCATTTCTATAAAAATATCAATAACATGAATTGTAAGTATAAATATTAAATAATCTCTGTAAATATAGTAATATATGCTCCTTAGAAATGTAAATTTTGATCTGTCTATATCTTTCTATGCAGTTGGATTTTTCTCAGTTTTTTCCACAAAATTTTTATACCTAGAAAAATTCAACTAAATACTTGGAATAAATGTTTCTTTTCCTAAATCACAGCATTATAAAAGATTACACAGCGGGTAGGGCGTTTGCCTTGCACGCAGCCAACATGGCTGACCCGAGTTCGATTCCTCCGCCCCTCTCGGAGAGCCCGGCAAGCTGCCGAGAGTATTCGATATGCCAGACACAGTAACAACAAAGTCTCCAATGGAGACGTTACTAGGCCCGCTCGAGCAAATCGATGATCAACGGGAGGGCCTATAAAAGATTTTCATCTGTAATTAGGTATTAAACTTTGGGCTGGAGCAATAGCACAGTGGGTAGGGTGTTTGCCTAGTATGAAGACAATCTGGGTTAGATTCCCAGCATCCCATATGGTCCCCCAAGAACCACCAGGAGTAATTCCTGGGTGCATGAACCAGGAGTAAACCCTGTGCATTGCCGGGTGAGACCTAAAAAAAAATCTATGTTATGTTTTATTTGGCATGCTAAAATATAAAAACAAATCATGTCGTTTTAAAAAACAGAGGTGTTGGTGCAGTTATAATCAGTAAGAAATTAAAGAATTCATCTCATTCAATAATTATATGTATGTTATCCATCTGAATTTATAATATAAGAAAGGAGCTGGAGAACTCTGAGAATGGTAGATTGCACGCTTAGAATGTGAATGTGTGTGGCTCTAAATTCATTTCCAGCAACTTTCACCTTCTCCTAGAACTAAGAATAGAGCCTCAGGAGTTTCTCCACCAACCGCACCATCAACCAGGAATACATTATTGCCTGGCTGTAATGGAAGAAGTCTGAAATTGTATCTAGAACACTCCATCTAATAATAATATTTTAAAAGAGAAAGGTGTCACAAAGTTGAAAACATGCAATGAGATGGAAGATATGAGAGAATGTTCTTTGTTAAAGACCCAAGAAAACATATTAAGGAAGGTAATCTACAAATGACACCGTCACCCCGTTGTTCATCGATTTGCTCGAGCGGCCCAGTAATGTCTCCATTGTGAGACTTGTTTTTTCTGTGTTTGGCATATGGAAAATGTCACAGATAGCTTGCCAGGCTTTGCTGTGTGGTAGAGCATTTGTCTTGCAAGCAGCTGACCTGGGTGACCTGGGTTTGATTCCTCAACCCTTCTTGGAGAGGCCAGCAAACTACTGAGTGTATCTTGCCCGCACTGCAAAGCCTGGCAAGCTGCCCGTGACATGTTCCATATGCCAAACACAGTAACAACAAGTCTTACAAGGGAGACGTTACTGGGCCTACTCGAGCAAATCGATGAACAACGGGGGGACAGTGCCACAGTGCAATGTACAACTAATTTGGTTGAATGCTTTCAAAGTTCCCCATAAAATAACAACAAACACAGAATTTAAGAATTTGCCAAATTGGGACTATGGGGCAGAAAATAATTTTAGCAAAATATTAAAGACTACAGATGTACCTGGATGAAAATGGAAAAAGATGAAATAGGAGAAATTTGTCTTTAATGACATTCATAAAAAGTGTCAGTGTTTGTAGGGTATGTAGTTATAGGAGAGAGATAATGTGGAGGTGGCCTAAATAATCACTAATACTAATGAAAATGATAATGAAGTATTAAGAGAGACATAGGACTCTTTTAGAGACCTAGTACCTGAGTAGGCAAAAGCGAAAGGTATCAAGCACAATAGACTTGATGAACTTAGAAAAGAGTGATTCCATTATTTATTTATTTATTGGAATTAGATTTCTTGCAGATGTAATCAGGTTAAGATGAAGTCATATAAGATTTATCTGTGCACCAAATCAAAACTCTGGTTTATACATTAGAAGAGATTTGTATTCATGAAGAAGGAACAGAAAAAATAAGGAACAATAAAGCAAAATACTTGATTACCATATTTTACAAATATTTCTGCAACACTGTCTATATCCTAGTATGAGAACTGACCATCCGTGTGTTATTTTTCTGGAAATGATGGAGAGGAGGGCTGGAGCGATAGCATAGCGGTAGGGCGTTTGCCTTTCATGCAGACAACATGGTCGACCCGAGTTCGATTCCTCCGCCCCTAGTGGAGAGCCTGGCAAGCTACCGAGAGTATCTCGCCCGCACAACATAGCCTGGCAAGCTACCCGTGATGCATTCAATATGCGAAACACAGTAACAACAAAGTCTCCAATGGAGATGTTACTGGGCCCACTCGAGCAAATCTATGAACAACGGGAGGACAGTGACCGACAGTGATAGAGAAAAACAGTTTAATGTTTTGAATAATAAGCATAAAAGAGTGTTGGTACAATTGAAACAGGTACAGTGGGAAAATATGGAGTACTGAATGTTTCAAACATTGATGAAGGCTCTAAAATTGAGGTCATATAAAATATCAAGGAGAAGAAACTATAGATAGCAAAATTTGATTGCAAGGACATGAAGTGAAAGTGAATTGTAACAGTAATTCATTTTGTTGATTTTAAAGAACTAAGATAAATGATTATTCATACTAATACGATGCTAATATCACATATTTAGCTATTTTAAATGGTTTAAATAAATATTAAACTTATTAAATAAATATAATTTTAACACATTAAATATTAAACATTTTAAATAAATATAATTTGAAATTTAATAAGAGTAAAATCAAATATATGATCAGAATTTCAACCTACATCTTCCCATCTATACAAGCATATATGATTTGTTTATCCAACAGAAAGCCTTTTAAAGTAGTCAGGAAATTAGTTACACTGTATCATCTTTTGCAATTTTAAGTGCTAAGTATATTTTTGTAGGGGTCATTACTTAGTCTGCTACTATTAAACATTTTTAAAATTAATGATTGGGGTGATGAACTGGAGTGTATCTTTATTAAATTTGCTGATGACACCAATTTGGTTAGACAATTAGCACATTTAAAAACTGGATTAAAATTCAAAATGACCTTGATGAGTTGGAGAGGAGCCTGGACATAAACAAGATAAAGTTGATTAAGCTCATGTGCAGTAATTCATTTAGCCTATTTCACATTTACAGTGGCCAAACTATTATGCAACTCTGATCGGAAATTTTAATCAAAATCGCTCGAACAATCTATCTTCATTGCAGCACAGTCACAGCAAATTTGAAGTCAAGATTTTTGAGCATCCAACTGGCATAGAAACTAAGTTATTAGTTTAATCAAATGATATTGCTGCCAGAGGACTTCAAGACATGAAGACCAAAGTTTAGAGGCAAATAAATCTACCAAAAACTACTTAAGAAAGATCAGTGCTACTTAACTGAGGAGAAGGAAAAAGAAAAAAAATATTGAAGAAGTAGAAAATTAAACTGCAAACGAATAGTGTTAAGAAACAAATGCAGGACGATATGAAATTTTTAGAATGTGTGTGTCTGTGTTTGTGTGTTAATCTTTAGGGATGAATTTTGTATTTAAGGGAAAATTTCTTTATGGAATTGTAGAATCAATTATGTTTAAGATAGCTTATATGTGAATAATAGCTTTAACATTCAAGTAAACTGACTTCAGACTGGATGTGAACAATGAGCATAGCTTAGAGGTAGAGCACTTGTATTGCATGTGTAAAGACTTGCATTCATTTTATTTAAAAATTATCAAAGATATATAAAAATTAAGACAAGTTAATTTAGAAATAGTTATGTACTTTTAGAGAAATAATTATATACTTTTTAATTATTATTTTCTTAATATTTTTTTAAATTTTAATTTGTATAAGAAAAATGTTCTGCACCTCTCCATTTTATAAAAACACAAGATTCTTAAACACCAAAAATTTATTAATATCCCAAAACTCAACATAGATAAACTTATTCTGTTCAATAGTTGCAAGATTCAGCATCAAAATAATTTCTCATTGTATAAGTTCTCAGACTATTTCTTCAGTTACTAGACTGGAACATAAATCATTTATAGCCTTAGAAAAATTAAATGTTCATTTTTAGCAAGGGGTTGCATTATAATTCTTCACTTTTTTATATTATGATGCAACCAGTGCCCAAGGTACAATGCAGTGCCAAAAAGAATTAGTCTCAGGCCTGATGTATAACAGACATGAATTTCAGCTCTTTGAACTGTCTACCACGCAGAAATATAACTATTTTAGGTTTCTCTAAGAAATAGAATTTCAAGCACAGTTTTTTTTCAGGCCATAATCTTCTGTAAAGCTTTAAAGTATGCTTATGTCTCAAAAAATATTTTGGGCTAATTAGCTTTATTTTTAAAGTTCAGTGAGAAATAATTTGTAACTAATGGTTACTAATTGAAAATACTTTTTTTTGACTTTTTTATTGAATCCTGTGAGAAGGACCATTACAAAGCTGTTCATTATTTAGTGTCAGTCATATAGTATTCCATCACCCATCATTTCACCATTGTATATTTCCCAGCATCAGTGTCCCAAGGTTCCCTCCCATTATCCCCTAACCCCTCACTGCCTAAACTCCAAGGAGGACATTGGTAGCAACACAATAGTATTCTCAGACATCAACACCACTTTATCATCTATTGATCGATCAACAAGACTAAAACTCAGCAAGGAAGTACTGGTTCTGAAGGAAGAAATGGAGGAGAAGGATTAATAGATGTATGCATGAATTTTCATCCTCCCCAAACTGAATACACATTCTTTTCCAGTGCACATGAAACATTTTCCAAGAGAGGCTGTATGCTTGGTCACAAAACATACCTCAATAGAATCAGGAAGATAGGAATTGTATCAACTATCTTTTGAGAACACAATGCACTGTAAATAGAAGTTTAATCACAACAGAAATGAAGATTCAAATCAAACACCTGGAAACTAATTCATAGTCTTGGTTTTGAATTTCTACCTAATATGTTTTAACATAATGGAGATAAACATGACGTACCAATAAGCAAATGATTCTTTTAAAATTACTTTTGACATAGAATTAACCATTTAAGAAAGCAATAAACTAAAGTTAAATTGTGATGGTAAAAATAAACAGTAACCGGTAGGTGAAGTGTAAAGTGGTGATTAATTATCTGTCATTCTTTGACTAAAGCATTAACTCCATAATTAAGTCAAAGAAAAGGTTACAAAGCCAAAGCAATCAAACAACATAAAGGTAATTCTCAACATCTAAACTTTATAGTTAAAAAATCAAAATGCTGTGAATGTTCTGTGAAATTTTAAATAGCTAATTCAAGAATTAAGAGATTTAAATTTTAAAACAGGAAACTATAGTTTCACATACCAACATTCAACTATAACTCACAATCACTAAGCTTGAACTTCATTAAAATGTCAAAGACCAGCGTGGGAATATTTACTAAGCACTTTCTATTTAACTTTATCCTCTTCAAAACACTGCCATGTAAACACGATTTCACCCACTTCCAAATGAGGTCAGCAACATTCATTCATTAAATAGCTGCATAAAGCCAAATTGTTTGAATCCAGATAAACGTTCCCATAAAGCTCATGGCATGACATTTACCCTGCTGTAAATGTTTGTGCTTTCTGCAGCAGCAAATATAGTGCGGTGTCTAGGGCACTTGCCTTGCAAGCAGTTGACCTGGGTTCCATCTCAGGACTTCATGTGGTTCCCTGAGCCTGCCAGGAAGAAGCCCTGAGCACAACAGGATGTGAACCCAAAACAAAAACAAGCAATCGAAACATGTGTGTGGTTTCCTATATGTCAGCACCCACACATAAATAGAAAACTGGGGAAAGTATACAGTTAGAGAATTCACCAGATCACATAGATTCCTGCAATGCTAATTTTCTTTCTTTCTTTCTTTCTTTCTTTCTTTCTTTCTTTCTTTCTTTCTTTCTTTCTTTCTTTCTTTCTTTCTTCCCTCTCTCCCTCCCTCCCTCCCTCCCTTCCTTCTTTCCTTCCTTCTGTAATTAATTAAATCTCTTCCTTCCTTCCTTCTTTCTTTCTTTCTTTCTTTCTTTCTTTCTTTCTTTCTTTCTTTCTTTCTTTCTTTTTTTCTTTCTTTCTTTCCTCCCTCCCTCCCTCCCTCCCTCCCTCCCTCCCTCCCTCCCTCCCTCCCTTCCTTCCTTCTTTCCTTCCTTCTGTAATTAATTAAATCTCTTCCTTCCTTCTTTCTTCTTTCTTTCTTTCTTTCTTTCTTTCTTTCTTTCTTTCTTTCTTTCTTTCTTTCTCTCTCTCTCTCTCTCTCTCTCTCTCTCTCTCTCTCTCTTAAAATTGCAGGTGGAGTTGGAGGGGTGGGGGCATTGGGTCACAGTCAGTGATACTGGGGCATAACCCTACCTCTGTGCTCTAGGATTGGAGGCCCTAGGAGGACCACAGGGTACATTTACCAAGAATTGCTTGGTTACTGAATGTGGGTCCTTGGGTTCAAATTAGTATGCAAAATTAGTATGCAACCCTCCATGTTTATGATATTATAGTATCTTTATCGTGCAATCTAAGTAGCTGGCTCTGGTTTCCACCCAATGTCTACCATTTCTTTTATTTTGTGCATGGTATCACTGTCTTGTCCCACACTAACCTTTCTAAAGGCCATGTATGTGACCTTTCGATTGAAGGAGACAAGTAAATAAAGCATTCCTGGAATGTTTGTTGAAAAATTTAAAAATGAAGGATTTAGGGTGTGGGAGAGAAAGTGTAAGTGCTGGCCTTGGCTTCAGTAGACCCATGTTTGACATCTGTGGTTGTCATGGTATGTGTGTGTGGGTGGGGGGGTACAGGGACAGAGCAAACTCCTAAATGCAATCGGTGGTTTAGATCACGATTATATGAGGGATAGGCAGTCAGACAGCAGAAGGGGCTCAGGGTATGGAATAGGAACGTGGGGAATGAGAAACACAGGGAAACCATCTTCCCTTGAACCCTCTTTTTGCTCCTTCATCTGCGCTGCTGAAGAGATAAGCAGCAGTTCCCATCCATGTAACCTGAGAACGAAAGCAGTTCAAAGCAAGACAGAGCAAGCAGCAAGACTGCAGGCTTGAGGCCCTGCGTTGTCATTAGGACTTGTGGAGTCCCAGTGACAGAACATGGAGCAACAAACCCCAGAGAAGGATCGAAGCTTCCCACAGCAGCATTTGCTTGGCTTTCTATTGAGTTCCTATTGATATTTATTTTCTTATTTTTTGGTTTTAGGGCCACATGCAGCCGTGCTCCAAGCCTACTCCTGAAACTGGGCTCAGGGATCAGTGGTGGAGGCTCTCAGGAAACCCTATGTAGTGCTGGGTATTGAACCCCGGTCAAACGTGTGCAGAGCAAGCACTTTACCCAGTATACTAACTTGTTGAATCTTATCTCAGTTTTCAAACATACAAATGTCTGCTCTTGACCCAGGAGGTTGGAGGTCACAATGCGTTGTATCTGCCAGCCTCTAATTTATCTTGTGAAAAATAAAACTCACTCTTGTGGGTAACTGGGGCTCTTAGATACACAGATTACGGATTAGACATTTCATTACTCTGGATTAAGATTAAAAAATAAAAATAGCTACTTAACAGTATTTCTATTTCTCCAAAATGATTGATTCATTGTGTGTCCATGCCACTAAATGAATTATGACATAGTTGTAAAGTGTGTGTTATATATTTAAAAATCGTGGTAAACAAACCCATTCTGCTAATGCCTGGATTTGCTGGTGAGCATATATTCAGAGCGACACATACCACTGGAGTCAAACAAAGCCAGATTTCTAATAATCTTTCAAGCATTAGGATTCAGGCTTACTAATTTAAAATGTTTTTAATTGCCTTTTCTCTTGAAAACGAGTCTGCATTTCCAGTTTAAATTTAATTGATATTTTATCACTTGAAGCTGTTGACTAATATGAGAGAAAGATAACAATAACATTTTCAAATGAAAATTTAAACATTGATTAGTGTGTGAGCATCTGCATACACACATTTGTGCATGTGTGTGAATATGTTACTTGAAAAAGCAATTGAAGTAGAAAATCCTAAGTCTTGGTTTACAAAGAATCATTGAGATTAAAAGTGACAGGAAAACTAAAGAAAATTATTAATTGTTTGTGATGACAGCTGTAGGGGAAAAAAGACGATACTTGAGACAAAAAAAGTATCACTCATGTAGGTACAAACAATTCCTTCTTCAATCATTTCACACTTGAACAGCCTAGAAAGATCTTCATCTGATTCAATTTGTAGGTGTGTCTTCCTTCTTTTACTTTTTCTGGCTCAGTCTTCCCTTACTATTAATTGGAATTATAGCAGAAGTTAAAATAAATTTCTCTATTCAAGTGTTTAGCATAGATATGTATCATAGTTCTACCTAAATTAATTTATCTTCTGTGAAAATTTACTTATAAACCGATGAAACCATCTAAAATTTCTGCTACAGAAAATGTATTAATAATAATACATTACACGAGCACTGAATGCTTTTACTGCAATGTAGGTTTCGTTTAAATTTTAAGTTTGCGTTTTAATGAAAACCCGTACTTTAAAAAGAGAAGCAAGTCCTGTTGGGTGATTCACTGATTCTTTGGAATTGTAAAGGACAAAGATTTAGTGAGAAAACAAAGGCATGCTTTTTGTAAAATTCCTATCAAATTCTCATGTTTTTTTTCTCTAAAAATGTATATATGATAAAACTCATTATATTGATTAATATATACCCCGCTATGTAAACAGCCTGGTTGCTATTTTTTATTGATCAATTAACCTTTCCAGCCATTAATTGATATTTGTATAACTTATGTTATACAAAAATCTATAAAATATTGTTTAATCATATTACTGAACCTAGAAAACACAGCAATCACTTATATAGGAAGAATGCAGAATTAAACTAAAAGATTTTGCTTTTGTTCTTCTCTACTATGAGCTGCCTAAGGTATTGCTTTCACTGTATTTCATGTTGAAATGTACTGGTTTTATATAAATTCTTTTTTTTAAACTATGAGATCTTCGCAATGAGTAAGAATATTAAAATGCTGGGCTAAGGCTAATTAAAGGAGATTACATTCAATCTCTAGAGATGTCAGTAGGACAAATATTGCAGTCTTTTGTCCAAAGGGCAGCATTACAGTAACAGCACTGCCCCAACTGCCCCTGGAGCTGGATTCCCTTAGATCTAACAGTACTGAGTAATGTGGCCATTTAAATATCCCTCAGCGATGCACACTTTTGTATATTGAGAACATTGATTTTAAAACATATGATGTTTTCAATGACAACTCATTTTGCAAAGAAATGACAATTCTTAAAAATAAAACATCATAGATTTTCTTATGTATTCTGAATATGCATCCAGTTTTCTAATGCCATAAGCTTGAAAAGTATACAGATACATTTGTATTTTATATGGTGTATACTGTAGCACTGTCCTCCATTGTTAATGGATTTGCTGGAGCAAGCACCAGTAATGTTTCCATTGTAAAACTTGTTGCTACTGTTTTTGGCATATGGAATAGTTGGATAGCCTGCCAGGCTATGCCAAGCAGGCGAGATACTCTCTGTAGCTTGCTGGGCTCTCCGAGAGGAGCGAAGGAATCAAACCCTGGTCGGCTGTGTGCAAGGCAAATGCTCTACCCACTGTACTATCGTTCCAGCCCATATGTTGTATATACATATAAATTTAATTATCTGCATTGTATTTGCATAAGTGTATATTTTGAACTAATGAGTATATCCAATGTCATATACATACATATGTATGCATTTTTAATCTAAGGATATATCCTACTCAATTTACTGACACTATTGTAACTTTCCAAGAAATATTTTCTATTAATCTACACTGATGGGGTGACTTCTCAAGAACTTCTGGTATCAAGAACTATTTATATACAGAACTATTAATCTTATCCAGGAAAGTTACTCAAAGAATAGAGCAAATTAGAACAAATTATACTGTAAAATAAGCATTTTTTCTCATATGCATTGTGGAAAAATATACGCATATAAAAATAGGAAGATTTAAGGAGGTGGAAAAATGAAAAGTTGTGACATCTACAACTACTTTTGTATAGAGGTGGAATGCACCATATTTCCCTCCACATAACTAAGAAAATGGACTATGTATAGAAGGCCCTTTAATTCTCTGAAAGTGTGTAGCCCTACTTTCAACTTGATTTCTAGATGCTGTAATGTAATAATAAACTTTATGGCTCAATTAGCATGCAGAATTCTAATAGTTACTTTCAATGTCCTTCACCCTTGAATAATTTCCGATGAAGGTATAACCTGCAAGCAGATAAATACCATACTTGTTATCAAGGGAAAAAAGGAGATTCTTTAGAATAACTTGGTCTAATTATTTGAGCTCTGTTGAAGCAGAGACTTCTCCACATTGTGGAGAAAAAACAAATCCTTGAGAAAGAATAATGTTAGGCGACATCCTTTTGAATAACAGCTTCACATTGACCCATCAACAGGATCGGCTTCATTAAACTTTAAATAGGTTTTCTCTGTAGTTTTTACTATAGGTTCTTTTTATGTAAACATTTATTCATAAAACTTGTAACTGCACACAGGTTTTATATTTTCCTTCTTAGTTGTCAGTCTTCCTTCATCAGTAAGTATGGCTCTCAAGGACTGAGAGTCATCAATTTTTTAAGTGTAATCATTTAGGAAGATTGTAACCACATCTGAATTCTGTCCACAGGGTAAGGTTTAACTTGGACCAGCAGCAGCTACTATCAGACGTGGCTTACCACACCGTCCAGCCTCTCCCCTTGATGTATCCAGTAATGTTCCACTATTTTACCCACACTCTTTAGTGATCTTAGTAGCAATTTACCTCTTGGGAAGACAATTTAAGTGGTAGTGATAAAACCTGCATGGACAAAGACCTGAAGGTATAAGACTTCTGGGCTTGGGGGATTCTGCTGGGAATTGACCTGAGGCACTAGAATACTGCCAAGTGAGGCCCTTGTTTAAAAAGAAAACAAACAAAACCTGACTTTAGTTAGAACAAAGTTTAGCTCAATAACCCTCCTGCACTAGAATCGTCTTCTCCAATTTTATCAATAGTGTAGAAAAAAATGTGTTACCCACACATTTAACAGTTTTGATGCATTTTTTCTTGTACAGATACAGGTTGTGTAGCTTAAAACTAGATCACAGTGTACAGAAGCTAAGAGAATGCTTGGCCAATAGCCCACTGGCAAACAAATATTTCAGTTAGGAGAAACTAAACCAGACAAAATAAGAATAATCTTGAAAGCAGGTTCTTCCCTAGAGCAGCAAGATAAACGCTTACTGGGCCTTCACCTTGGTTTTGGCCTTGTAAAACCATATGAGAAAACGCAGTTAAGCCTAGCCAGATTTCTAACCTACAGCAATTATTTAAGTAATTTGTTGTAGACAAAATACGAAACAGATAAAACTCAAAACAACCTGAGATAATCTAAAACTTCTCTATTTAAATATCTACAACTTAAAGAGGAAGCTCTTTTTTATTGATACTTTAAATGATATAAGTAGAATTTTCAATATTATTTTTAATATTTAAATCAGATACTTAAGTGGTAAAAAAGAAAATAAATTTGAATATTTTATATTTTATCAACTTCTTAAACCAAACTGCTCATTAAATATTTTTATTATCCATTACATACAATTTTTAAAAAAAAAATTTATTAGTGAAACACCATGAGGTGCAGTTGTAGACTTACAAATTTTTGTGCTTGGGATTCAATTATACAATGATCAAGTACCCATCCCTCCACCAGTGCCCATTCCCCACCACTACTGATCCTAGTATCCCTCCCAAACCCCAACCCCCACATGTCACCCTGCCTCTGTGGCAGGGCATTCCCTTTTGTTCTTTCTGTCTTCTTTTGGATGCTGTGGTTTGCAAAAGAAGCATTGAGTGGCAATCCTGTTCGGTCTATATCTATAGTCTACTTTCAGCATGCATCTCCCATCTTGGGAGGATCCTCCCAGCACCCTTTTTTTGGTGCTCCCTTCTCTATTTGAGCTGCCTTTTCCCCTAGCATGTGTGGCTGGCTTCCAAGCCATGGAGTTTAATAGCAATTGTACAAATATTTTGGAGCAATTGATATCAATGTATGTTTTAACCATTCTGCCTATTATGAACTGGAAAATTATTTAGCTACAACTGCATAGTTAAATATTTGAGCCTACTTTCATTAATCTGTAGAATGTTTTAGAGATGGATTTTTTTTTATAAAAAGAGATCAATGTTATTCAGGGGACACCAGTCCATACTCAGAGGTGCTCCAAGTTAACTGTTTAAAAGTTATCCATTATTAATCACATATATGTGAATTCTTCTATTACATGTAATTCAATACAGGTCTTCTTCTACCAAATTCTCTACTTTGAATTCTTTGGACCAAAGAGAAACTCTTTTTCTCTTTAATAATTTTCTGTATTCACTATTTTTTCATTCATATTTATAAGCTTCCTATGAATTATTTTTACAATTCTTTTGCCTTTATGAATAGTATCTTTTTTCTGGATCCTAATTATTAGAATGCTCAAACTTCAGTAGAGATCTCATCAGAATAAAAGACTATTTTAACCTGTTGCCATTTCTTAAATTGTTTGAATACAACAATCATCCTGTTATTCGTCGATTGCCTCGAGCAGGTCCCAGTAACGTCTCCTTCATCCTAGCCCTGAGATTATATTCAAGGCTCTTTAGGAGAATGAGACCCATCATTGTTACTGGTATTTGGCATATTGGGTACACCACGGGGAGTTTGCTAGACTCTGCCATGTGGGCAGGCTACATTAGGTAACCTGCCGTTTTGTCCAAAGTAGGAATGAGATAATAAGATGTCATAATAAGATGTATAATAATAATAAAATAATAATAATAAAAACTGGTTTTTATAGTCTCTGAGTCTTGGCCATTGATGGGATTACAAGGCCCCAGGGGCCAGTTGGTGGGTGTGACCCCCGCCTACTGGAATTTGGATTTTGGAGGATCTGAGTGGAGGATGCTCGGCCCAAATCCCAGTAGGCTTGGAGATCTCGGCCCCGGAACTTGCGTGACTTTGTCCCTCTGCCAGTACCTTCATCTGTGTGGAGAGTGGTCTCAGCATGGTGGTGGCTGGTCCTGGAGGTCTTTGGCTGCCGGAGCCCTGGTCGGGGCTGGGGGGAAAGCTCAACCCGCTCCCCTCCAAAGGGTCCCGGCGAGCGAGGACAGTCAGCCGCGGGGCAGGATTGTTTGAATACAGCTGAACAAAATAAAAGAGGTAATCAAAGACACAAAATATACAAATCACTTAAGAAAATATTAAATCTAAAGTATAATCAATTTTATCAATTTTAAATTGCTTACAAATACATGCAGTATACATCACTGTCTGATCACTGTCTTCCTGTTGTTCATCAATTGCCTCAATCAGGCCCCAGTAACTTCTCCTTTGTTCTAGCCCTGAAATTTTAAAAAGTGCCATATTCGAGGCTCTTTTAGGGTCAGGAGAATGAGATCCATAATTGTTACTGGTTTTTGGCTTATTGAATATGCCACGGGGAGTTTGCCAGACTTTGCCGTGTGGACAGGATACTCTTGGTAGCCTGCAAGTTTCTCCAGACTAAGAACTAGATGATGAGATGTCACGCAGCCGCAAATGCTGCCTCGTGCTTCCAGGAGCAGGGTTTTATAGTCTCTGGGTCTTGGCCATTGATGGGATTACACAGCACTGGGGACAGTTGGTGGGTGTAACACCTACATGCTGGAGGATGGGGGATCTGGGTCGAGGAGACCCCAGTCCCAACCCTGGGTCCTGCAGTATTCATACATGTTTTTATAGCGGTAGGGCGTTCGCCTTACAAGCGGCCAACATGGCCGACCCGAGTTCGATTCCTCCGCCCCTCTCGGAGAGCCCGGCAAGCTACCGAGAGTATTCCATATGCCAGACACAGTAACAACAAAGTCTCCAATGGAGACGTTACTGGGCCCGCTCGAGCAAATCGACGATCAACGGGAGGGCCTTTACCTTTACCTTTTACAACAAATTATATTTTGTTTTGGTTGATAATTTTTGGATTCCTTTTGTGATAATTAAAAGTCATAATTGAATTAGAGGATATTTCTAATCTTAGCATGCATTTTGGTCTGAAATGAATATACTGTGCATTACCTATTAACCAGAGTGCATTAACAAAATGAATTTATTTACATTTTAAGTTTTTTTTCTTCTTTTTTGTCTTTGGACCATGGATGGCTATGCGGAGTACATATTCCTGGCTTTGTACTCAGAGATCACTCCGGACGTATTCGGGGAACCATATGCAGTGCCAGGGATTGAACCTGGGTCAGCCGTGAGTAAGGCAGCCTCTTGTTATTTTATCTCTTTCTCTGTCTTTCTCATCATACTGGGAGTTGAGGATAATTAGCAGGTCTGACACATGTAAGGCAAATGCCCCAACCACTGTCCACTCCACCCATCCCCAGGTAGATTTACCCTTACTCATTTTTTTTATTAAAAAATGCTGGAAAGCAACAGATGAAAAGTTGTTCCGCCTCCTATTTGTTTTATGTTATATACTCTAATGTTTTTGCTATCAAACTTTGAATAGTGTCTTTTGCTCAGGACCCATATTCTTTTATTTCTGCTATAAAATTGAATCTAGTAGAGAGCTCGAGCGGGCCCACCACGGGAACACCGCTGGGTGTTCGCCTTACAAGCGGCCAACATGGCCGACCCGAGTTCGATTCCTCCATCCCTCTCGGAGAGCCTGGCAAGCTACCGAGAGTATTCGATATGCCAGACACAGTAACAACGAAGTCTCCAATGGAGACGTTACTGGGCCCACTCGAGCAAATCGACAATCAACGGGAGGGCCTTTACCTTTACCTTATAAAATTGAATTGCTCACAATTTGGGCTACAGACATAACTCAAAGGGCCAGAGTGCATGCGTTGCAAATCGAGGTCAGATGTAGGTCCCTATGACCATGCGGTTTCCCAAACATTGCAGGAAATTATCGCAAGCAGTAACATGAAATGCATCTAATGCCTCCGATAATCCTGGGTATATGCCAAAGACCAAACATAAGCAAATATATAAATAAATTACTCATAAATGAACACTGCACAAAAATTAAGTAGTATTTTTATTACAATTGTCCTCTTTTGAGTTTGTTTCTTTGCTTATTCTTGAAGACATCGGATGCTGAGCATATTAAACTACCTGATCGAATTTATTTTAAATGGAGCATAGTTATTTCTTTTTCTAATCTGTTCAATTTTTATTATCATCCAACTTGTTATACTTCGACCCTTGTTGCAGCACTTGGATGTAGATATAATTTAAAAACATATCTGTTTCTTTCATATCACAGAGAAAATAGAATTTTGATATCTTGTGTTTATTGACTTATGTTAGATGATAGTGAGTGAAGTACCATAATAATACCTTGTTAAGGTAAGAGAAAAATGAAGATGTCATTAGAGAAAGAGAGTGAAGCTATGTGATAAAATTGAAAAAAAAAACCAACAAGTTTGGACATTAATATGCATAAAGTTTTCAGAAGATTACCTGACACAAATTTTGCAATAAATGCTGTATTTTATCATTAATAATGTTAATATTATTCTCAGAATAAAAATCGCAAGTATAAAAAATTTTAAATGTAGTTTACCATATGTATCAGTCATAATTTTAATTATTCATAAATTTATTTACTCTAGAATTATTTTAAATCAGCTACATGCAAAGATGTATAACAGTTATTATGTTAAAAAAGGCATACGTCACTGATACTTTTATAAACTATAATCCAGTCATGTATATTTTCAATACTTTAATAGATAATTTGGCCATTAATACACAATTCTGATATTTTATCTAAAAAATGTGAACAATGCAGTATATGATATTCAGCTCAAAATAGATTGCATTTTGATTGTACTATGACTTTAAATCACTGTTGGTAAAAATTAAGGGCATGCATGAATTCTAAAATGAAAATAAAGGCACTGGTGTATTTGAGTTAATGGAAATATGCCCATGTAAGAGCAATTCTTTTTTAGATCCTACAAACAAAATATTTAAAAAGAAACAGAATTCAACATAACTTAGTTCGGGTCTTAAGTAGCAGGCTAATGATATTTGACCTGAAGGTCTTTATATTTTGGAGTGGCTTAAACTGAACAACCATTAAGAGGAATTTGTGGACTGCTAAGAAACTGCTTTTGAGACAAGGTAATTGTGAAACAGTCTCTATTATTAAAAATGCATAGTTTTATAAGTAAAATATGATGTTCCATCAGTTATGGAGCATCTGAATTGAGTAAGTGACTTCTTTTTGAGGAATATTTAACATATAACAGATAATAATGTTACTTAAGGTAATTCGTGGAGTTACAGAAACAAGATTTAAAAGAAACATGAAGAACTGGGTGAAATGGAACTTAAAGAAAAAACAAAGGTGTTTTTTTTCTAGAAGTTTGCATATAAAGATTTATAATGAATGAAAATAGTCAATGTCTTGATTTCTGTGAATAATTTTGGGTAAATAGTTTTGAGAAAAAGAAATGAACATGGGTTCATCATACACTCATCTCTTGCTGATAATTTTGTCTTGTCTATTTTGTCTTCTAAATTACATTGACTGCAATCTCTCATCAAACACTTTAGACTGTTATCATTTCTCATCAGAAAAATATTAGCATCCTATTCTATGATTGATTTCCTTATTCTGTATCCCTACTCCAATCTATCGTCACACTGCTGTTGAAGCCATCGTCTTTAGAGAAACTGAATCTCTTGTGTACTTAATAACTGTTTTTATTCCCATCTAAATAATTCTCAGACTCATATAAAGCATAAGTCCTTAATTTATCCTCACATTATGAAAGGAGTACATAGGTTATGAATACCTCTAACTAACTTCAGTTTCAGTAATGCTTTTACATAAAAATCTTTAAAAAGCCCATTTAAAATTTAGCTTTCCTTTCAATATATATCTTTGTGAATTTTTATTTCTAGTTTTGGGGCCACACTCTGCCGTGTTCAGGGTTTTGTCCTGCCTTGGTGCTCAGGTATCACTCATGAACAAGCTCAGAGAATGATGTGTGATAAAACCTCAGTTTATCACATTCAAAACAAGTGCCTTAATCTCATTTCCAACACATCTTTGTGAATTTTTAGTAGTAATTTTCTCTAAATCTCTGGCAATATCCACATTATCTACACACACATTTGTATGGATATACATGTATACATTGTGTATACATGTATATATCTTCAAAAAATAGATTTTATAAAATGTTTGAGCCAAACCCATAGGAGTTCAGAACTTACACCTGGTTCTACAATCAGGATAGGGTGCGAGCCTTGCAGGTGGCTGAAATGGGTTGATCCTGGCATCCATATATATTCTCTTGAGCCCTGCAAGCAGTGATCCTTGAGTGTAGAGACTAAGAGCCAGGAGTAATCTCTGGGTGGTATTGCTGGGTCTGGCTCAACAACACCCCCTCCAAAAAAAGAATCACAGGAATAAGTGATATTTAGTTTAATTTAGTTTAATTTAACACAGTGCATACTATACATATAAATCATTAAATTGTGCTTAAAATAGAATGCTGCAAACAAAAATAAAATGGAATTCAAAATGTTTAAAAAATTAAAATGAGAAATTGCAGCCAAATCAAAAATTTTAGATTGATTCAGTGCAAAATTTATCAGTACTATAAGGAAAAGCATGAAAAGTTATCAAGAATTTATTGGTAGTGAATATAGATAAAATTTTGGAATATATAATAGAGCTAATCATTTTTTATTTATAACAGCAATCTCTGACACAATACACAATAATATTGTATTATTATCAATAAAAATAATAATTTGTATTGTTATTACAAATAATAATCATCCGTTATTATTAATAACAAATAATTTGTTATTTTATCATAACAAATATGATAAAATATGTATCATAAAGTATAATGTTATATATCATGATAAAGCCTGTTTTAAAAAATAAAAGATCAAAACTATGGACAAGAGAGGGAAAAAGGCCCTTATCTCAAATTAATAAATATATTAGTATTTTTGCATAATATAACATTTACAAATTTTCCAACTTTCATTGAATACCCTGTAATATATTAGGAAGTCATTTCCCTTTTAATCTTTTTGTATCCTTGCTTCCTCAGTGTTATTGTTAATAGAAAAATAATGTGTTTTATGTTTCCTTGCAAATCACTAGACTATCAATTAAATAACATTTCCCATTTTGTTACAAATTATGTAAAATTATGAATCAAGTACAACTTAAAAAAATATTTGGTGCTTTTTCTTCTCTGGAGATGTTCATGTTTTCTCTTAAACACTTGTTTTTTTCCTCTTGCTTTGGTCTAAAATTCTATCTACATAAATTTCTATCAAAAATAATTTGATTCACTAAAATAAAATAACAAAAAAAATTAGTAAAGGTATTGTCTTTAATATCCTTTTGAAAACATTTGTAATCCACAGATAGAAAATTCTTTTCAAAAGGTAAAAATAAAACTATATAGGCCATTGTATAACACTGATCCCTGTAGTTCACTATTATTTTTTTTAATTCCTGAAGTTCATAACTAACTAATTTTTCACCACAGAATTTCTCTACTTTACGACCTGTACTAACTCTGCTTGCTTTCTAACTTTTTATCTTGATCTTCATAATTTGTATCTGTGATTCAGTTTTTTCAAAGGCAGACATTGTACCAACTTTTTTTTAATTTCCACTTGTAGACTCAACTTTGATTAAATTTAATAAACTGTCAAAATAGAATTAAAAATGTCAAAATTTTGCATAATTATATTATATATTTATGCTAAGCAGTTTTATCAGCTCGCTGTGTTGAGATCCCTGAGATACCATAGCTGGTGTGTTTATTTAAATCTATGCATATTTTGACTTGTATAATTTCCAGAACCAAAACCACGTATATAGAATAAACCAGAAACTCCCATTTGTAGGAGGTACAAACCCAAAGCCTCTTTAATTGAAAGTTGTCTCAATATATTGACACAAAAGAGTCATAATATTCATTACTTATAACTCACAGAAAAATTTGCTTATATGTTGAACATGACGGAAAAGAAGATTTCTTTGTCCCAGGCACCAATTCCCAGAATGGTAATAAGCTCCTTTTACATAAAGGTGGCAGAAATCATTGATTGTTAACTTCCCACAAGCTCAAATATAAGTGCCTATTTTAATAGGTACTACTGAAAGAGTCAAGTGGAAACACAGTGGGGACCCTCAGCTCAGGTCCTTATCTAAATGTCTAGAATGGATTTGAATAGGATTATCATAGTGGAAAAGGTCTACACAGCAATTCACCAGGATTCTCCATTAATATTTGTCTAGGATGTTAAGAGTCTCCTTGCTTCAATATAGACTCAATTACTATATTTTTGGCTTAAGGGCCTGTGGGTTTAAGGACATACAAGACAGAGAATATAATTTATCATAGCATGAACATTTTAATATCTCCACTGAAAAATCAGTTAACTAGCAGTTTTAGAACATTTTAGTTCAAAGGCAGTTTTTATTATCCTTCTGAATAGTATGTTAATATTGCAGCTCAAAGCTTTACAGTTGCTATATATGTTTGTACCATCACAACCACAACAGTAACTGAGATTGTGACCAGTTTGGCACTAGGGCTTCTTCTTAACCATACAGTAACCAACAGAGGGTCCCAAAGTTAGTTTAGGGGCAGGATAATCACCACCTCAGTAGCTGTATTCTTCCTTGCTTGCTTTGCCCACCAAACCTGTTATTTTTGTGTATATCATCTCCAAAGGAAAGTCTAAGCTATAAATTCTAGACAGTGCATTTCACAAGAATGCAAAGGGTGGGTGTGATAGAAAAAAAAGTCAAAGGATGAAACAAGATTAAGCAACCTGGGTCAAGATCGACCACACAGCTGATACCTCACCGGAAGTGATCCTTCATTCTCCTGCTAAGTATCATGCAGAGGGATGGAGATTGAAGATGCTAATGAAACCCAAGAACCACATCAGGGAATGAATCCTTTCTAGGTACACAACAAAGAAGGCATTATTTTTTACCTCCCCAAACTATGGCAAGTCAAGGATTGGAAACTTGATTTTTTTGCTCTCTTTCAGCATGAAACCTAATGGAAGTAACTTTTTGAGATTGAATCTTCAGTCTTCCATTCTTTATACTGCAGGAGAGAGAATCAAAAGAGCTTTGTCTGCACCAATATTTCCCTTTGTCTGTTTCTTCACAATTTCAACTGCAGACATGGATAACAGCCAGGTTCGCAAATTGATCTGTAATAATATTGCATTTGAATCCGTCAGAAGAATAAAACTATTTGGAAGAGGATGATGAAAAGGTGATGGATTTTTAAAATATAATGGAAGTTTATAAATGATATTAGGGGCACAAAACCCCTCAGGGTTGAGTCTGAGAATATAAACAAGTGAAGTTGAAAAATGATAAAGAAATAATGAAACATATCTCTAGAGAAAAATAAGAAAAAATAAAAGAATGCTTAGTAATGCACTAAACTTTGCCTTCAGTCACTCATTTTGCTTTGTTTACAATACATTTTAGGGAAATAAGTGGACCTCAGAGTTCTTTCATATTTAAGTGTGACGTGCTTGTTTAAAAGTGTGTCTTCACTTTCACTACTGTCGATAAGGTTCAATCAGTTCTCTGGCTGCATTTTACTCTGTGATTTATATTCCTCTCAGGTAAAATGAAACATAAAAATAAAAGTGCTCATTTGTATCTGTTGGCAGATGTGTTTCAATAGAATAGTACATAGATAACTGGCAGAGCATCTGATTTTACTGGAGGAAAAAGACCATTAAATTGCGACTTCATTTGTTTCCACAAAGTACAGAGTAATTAATTAGTCCTATAGAATTTCTTCCAGATCATTTCTTTTGCTCATGAGGCAAAAGAAACAGTACTTTAAATCTTTGATTTATGCTCACAACACTTGTTGCATATATCAGCTTTTTCTTTTTTTGCCATACTATAATTTCCCAAAAGGGCTTAGTTCTAGCTCTGCACTCAGGGATCACTCCTGCCAGGGCTCTGCCATACTTAATACCACGGTTTGAACTTGGGCTAGGTGAGTGCAAAGCAAGTGCTCTGCCTACTATACTATCTCTCCAGCACACAAAATCTTTTTTGTTTGTTTGTTTTTTGTTGTTAGGTATACCCAACAGTGTTCAGGATTTGCTTCTGACTCACAAAATCTATTTCTTAACATTGAACATATTCTGATTTTTCTTACGGGCTGGAGCGATAGCACAGTGGGTAGGGCATTTGCCTTGCATGCGGCTGAAACTGCCGACCCGAGTTCGATTCCTCTGCCCCCTCAGAGAGCCTGGCAAGCTACCGAGAGTATCTTGCCTGCACGATTCCTCTGCCCCTCTCAGAGAGCCTGGCAAGCTACTGAGAGTATCTCGCCCACACGGCAAAGCCTGGCAAGCTACCCGTGATGTATTCGATATGCCAAACACAGTAACAAGTCTCACAATGGAGACGTTACTGGGCCCGCTCGAGCAAATCGATGAACAACGGGAGGACAGTGACAGTGACAGTGACAGTGCAAAGTGGTCTTCCATCACTGGTGAAAGAAAGAAACAAAAATCACCCTGTTTTTCTAAGTATTTTCCCAGTGGGCAGAGTTGTGACTCATCAATGAAATGCTTATCTTGTATGTATAAGGCCTGGGTTTGAGTACCAGTAATATAGAAGAATAATATAATTAAAAAATTTCCCATAAGTTATATTAATTGCTCTAATAGATAAGTAAATTAAATTATTTGTTAGAGGCAAAAATAAATTTTATACATTTTAAATTATTTTAACAGCATAATTAAATATTTTTGATGCATGACTGTAGCATAAATGCATGATAATTAGTAAAGCCTTCATGTCTATCTAGTGTTCTGAGGTAGAGTACAAATAAGGAGGTAAGGGACTTTTTTATGAGACTGATCCCAGTTTGAATCCTGGCATCACATACTATATGCTGAGTACTTCTAGGGGTCACTCTTTAGCTTCAAGATAGGAATAGCTCTTGAACACTACAGGGTGTGACTTAGTCTCCCCCAGACTCCCACAACCCCATCCCACAACATGAACAATGGGATTGCTGGGGATCAAACCCTGGTGAGCCACAATGAAGTCAATTGCTCTCTCCCCTGTACTACTGTTCTGGCCATGGGCTTGGTCTTTACTGAAGCACATGAATTCACTCTGGGAAACTTTCAGCTTCCTGTTCTCTTCTGATGCTATTTCTATTCTCCCTAGTGAGTTGTTATAACATTATCATTGTGATGTCCATGAGGAAATTGCAGAATCCATAGAATTAGATGCAGTTACAGACATCAACTTCCTTCTTGGATAACACTGGGTTCATTGGCTTTGAATTTGGAGATGTAGCACTGTAGCACTGTCCTCCCATTGTTCATCCATTTTCTGGAGCAGGCACTAGTAACGTCTCCATTGTGAGACTTGTTGTTACTGTTTTTGGCATATTGAATATGCCACGGGGAGCTTGTCAGGCTCTGCCGTGAGGGTGGGATACTTTCGGTAGTTTGCTAGGCTCCCCGAGAGGGATGGAGGAATCAAACCTGGGTCTGTCATGTGCAAGATAAAAGCCCTACCTGCTATGCTATCGCTCCAGATACTGATTTTAATTAGCTCACTTCTGATGTATTTTGATTTGTGTACCAAATAAACTCAGATTCATTTTCAACATCAATGTCTTGCCTTCCTTATTTATTTATTTATTTATTTATTTATTTATTTATTGCTACTGGTTTTCATTTATGTTGTTTGGATAACAGTCAACAATTACAATAACAATAAGCAGCACAGGCCTTTTGGTTCTATGTTCAGGGATCATGCCTGATGTTGCTTGGAAATCTAATGTGGTGTTGGGAACAGAACCCAGGCTGACATGTACAAAGTTCGACATACACATAACAAAACTGGATAGAGATTCTGAGTGGGTACCTGAGTATTGTATGCTAAATCAGCATGTAAAATTAAGATATTTATGATAAAAATTCTTTTTATTGTACAGGGTAACTAGATAGTTAGGCCCATTGATATTCAGGCCTCTCTCTCTCTCTCTTTTCTCTCTTGTAAGATGCCACGGGTTCTGCCCACTCTAAACTCTGCTTTCCAGTAAAAAAATAATTGGCCCTCTGTTCCCAACTAGGCATTCACTGTCCTGATCTGAGGTTTGATGAACTGTGGTCTGCCCTCGAGTCTGCCAAATTTGACTTTTCTGGCCCTTTCCTCTTCTGCCCATGTGTCTCTTGGTTAGCCTTGGTTCTCTGGCCATATACTGGTGAAGAAGTGAGGAAGTGAGGAAGCTTTTCCTGCACTCTCCCTAGTCCAGGTAATGAGTGGAAGAGAAATTATTTGTGACTTTTCTCTTTTAAGTGTTTTCTACCTCTATTCTTTTGCCATTTCTATTATCTATTTTTTAGCTATAAATTATGTAGGTAATGTTTCACTGTCACACTGTCACTATCATCCTGTTATTCATCGATTTACTCGAGCTGGCACCAGTAACATCTCCATTCGTCCGAGCCCTGAGATTTTAGAGCCTCTCCTTACTCGTCTTTCCCAAAGACTGGAGGCTCTTCCATGATCAGGGAAATAAGACCTGTTATTGTTACTATTTTTGGCATTTCAAATACGTCATGGGGAGCTTGCCAGGCTCTCCCATAGGTAAAATTTATAGTGACTAATCATAATTAGATAGTTTTCTGGCAGAGATCTCTTCTTCCATGTACGCTATGGCATGAAGAGTAAGATGTTGGTTAACATCATTGATCCTATCCTTGTATAAACTTTGTAGAAAAGTTGATCTTTCCACAACCTAATCATACCTATAATCTTGGAAAGTTGTAAGAGTATTTGTCAACATTATTTAAATTTTAAATATTATCTAAATAGTTTGTTTTAAAATTTGTTAGGTGTCAAATTTTTACTATATTTTATTTTCTATTATCCAATGGTACATTTATTTCTGAGATAATCTATTTTATCAATACTTTGCAAAGTGCAGCAAAAGAGTAAAGTATGGCTTTAGTAAGTATTGGATTATAAGACTAATTCAGAATCAAGGGTCTGATTTGTAATACAAATTAAAAATGTATGGATGTGCCAAACCTGTGCATTCAAGACTTCAACTTGAAGTAGACTATCAACATAAATATGTATATTATATATATACACATATAATACACAGATATTTTGCATCATTGTCCTATCATCCTCCACATAAATTTTATATTTCTAATTAGATAACTCCCATTCCCTTTTCCAATGTGATCTCTGGCTTTCCTGCAACCTACTATATTTGAAAAGTTTTTAATATCAAATACATTTTGAGCACCTAACAACTGATAAAAATATATGGCATAATAGAAAATTGGATAAAAAATTGAAAAATCAAAAAATTAATGGAAAAGTGCCAAACCCGAATAGAATCAAGAGAAAACAAATTAAAACATTAGTGTGTATATATATGTGTGTGTGTGCATGTGTGTGTTTGTGTACATATATACATACATATTTATGTACACACATATCTATTACATTAAGTATGGGACAGTAAATTGGTGCCACGTTTTGGGAAGTTATATTAAATTTATGAAGAAATATTAAGCTATGATGCATGAATATACAACTGGTTTGTTACATTAAAAATATGAGAAATTGTTTCTGCAGTGATAGTACAGTACATAAGGTGTTTCCTTTGTTTGAGGACAACCTAGGTTTGATCCTCAGCATCCAGAGTGCTTCCTGAGCACAGAGCCAGGAGCAAGCCCTGAGACTGTCAGGTGTGGCAAAAAAAAAAAAGAGAAATTCTTCAGTTGGAAAATTAAAAACTATCCATAAAAAATGATTTAAATTGTTGAACAACTTTTCTCCTTTAATAATAAATTACCAATGTTAATAAACTGAGTATAACTATGTTAGCAAAAATTTTCCACAGAGATGATAGTGAGTGAAACAAACAAGATATCAAATAAAAATATACGGCACTGTAGTTGAAAATGAATTAAATGTGGCCCAAGAGAGGGTACAGTGAGTAGGGCATTGTATGCTGTTGGCCCAAGTTGAGTCCTTAGGTTGAATTACATGTGTAAAGAAGATAGAAACAAAAATGAGGGAGGGACTGATGTTGTATGTATGTATGGAAACATGTGATGTGTGTGTGTGTGTGTGTGTGTGTGTGTGTGTGTGTGTGTGTGTGCCACCAGGTTTTCAGGGGCTGTTTCTGCAGAGCTTAGGTACTACACGCAGCAGCTCTCAGACCACTTGGTGCTGGGCACCTGAATCAAATGCATGAATTTCAGTTGTTTGAGCTGTCCTCCCGTGGTTCATCGATTTGCTCGACCAGGCCCAGTAACGTCTCCATTGTGAGACTTGTTATTGTGTTTGGCATATCAAATATGTCATGGAAAGCTTTCCAGGCTTTGCTGTGCAGGCAAGATAGTCTCAATAGCTTGCAGGGCTCTCGGAGAGAGGCGGAGAAATCGAATCTGGGCCGACCAGGTCGGCCACGTGCAAGGCAAACGCCCTACCTGATGTGCTATCACTCCAGCTATCTTTTCAATTTCCAGGAAAATATATTATAAAGAAAACGTAAAGATCATATCACAAATTAAAAAAAAACTTGCACTCAGGTCAGTTGCAAAACATTTTAATAATTGCATTTGAATAGTTGGGAATTTACTTCTGCAGTGGTAACCATCAAAAGTCTAATGACCGTACTAAATTATTTGCACGTGGAATATACATCTTTATAGATGTTCTTACATTGTGATTTTATTAGTTTTTACACATATAATTCAATTGAAGTAGAATAAATATGCAAACATAATTTCAAAACACATTGCTCCTGCAAACATAACCAGTAATCAGAAATAACTGTCAATAATGTAATATATATATAACAAAACATCAAAACAAAAGTATAAAGATAAAGATATAGATATTTTTACATTCAATGTGCAAAGACAACCTGATAAATGTTGCAGAAATGTACAGTTTGCACAAACTGTAAGTTAAATTAGAAGTTACTTTGTAGTACTAAACATTTTTCATCTTTTTATAGCCCAGATTTGGTGCTTAGATTACACTGCTCTTCTGTGATTGGATGCTATGTGATATAATAACCGCTTTGCAAATATTAATATTTTAATTTTATTATGTTTATATTATAATTATTGTCATTCTTACGACTAAGATCACACAGTTAATTAGTAACTGAACCATAACATTTCTTGAGCTTTCCTACTTTACAATGGAGACCTCGTTCTCCTAACACATTCTGCTTTCAGGTTCCTCAAGGGCTCTGTGCAATTTACTCATATTTTCAGAATCATAAATCATCTCTGTCAAGCCTAGCATGTCTAGGAAAACATTCCATTATGGTTACATTAAATTTTAAATTTGGTGGTGGGGGCGGGTGGGTAAAAGTATCCAACAAAAATAATACCCTCATTAGATGAAATGTATTGCCTTTCAATGTGATGTCAATAATTGTAATAGGATATAATCAGTACCCTAGGATCTTGCAAATAAAATCTACTAACGATTACAGTTATCCCCAATAATTTAACTCTGGAAATTAGCAGTATAATCACTTCTGCAGTGCTTATATATGAGCCTTACTAAATTAAATAATGCAAATTTAGAGGTTTTTAAAATTGCATATATCAGCAAAAGCAAATCTCACTTTATGAGTTAGATAAAGAATGCTTAAGTGAATCCAAACAGCTATCAACTGGTTATTTCTCTATTGTTGAATTTTTATGGCCTTTTTAATATTCACAATATTAAATTTATTGTGATACAAATGGGTGGTGAAGGCAAGCAAAAACACACTTGTCTAATTTTAAAACTTATTTGCTTTTATTTTCCATTAGATTTCAGCTCATTAATTTAATACGTTTTCCGCTGTGCTACCAGAATGCTTATTAACATGTTCATAACAACAACAAACAGGCTTAAGAGAATTGTTTTAGGTCATTTGGTTGGACTAAAAATGTCCACCAGATGGCGATCTAACCTCTGAAATGTTAAAATTCTTACATAAAATGATTGAACACACTGGTGCTTTTAAGTATTCTTTTAAGAATGCCTGAAAAGTTAAAATGTACAAAAATATTTTATATCTTAATCTATTTAAACTAACGTATTGCAAAGTTATGTTTAAGTTAATAAACTGCCACGTTAATAATTATCAGAATTGTTATATTAAAACTGGTAAAATTATTTCATGAAAATAACTTTTTTGTGGCTGGAACAGTCATATATTGGGATAGGGTGCTTGCCTTGCCTGTGCTCTGCCCGGGTTTCATCCACAAAATCCCATATCATCCACAGAACCCGCCAGGAAAATCCCTGAAATAGAGCCAGGAGTAAGTCCTGAACACCAGGGAGTGTGGTCCATCGCCAAAACAAACAAGGTAAAGGTAAAGGTAAAGGCCCTCCCGTTGTTCGTCGATTTGCTCGAGCGGGCCCAGTAACGTCTCCATGGGAGCAAACAAATAAATAAAAATAACTTTTAAAAAGAAGTTATCAAAACTAAAGACCAAACTTCAAAACAGTTTTTTCTGGATGAAGCACATATTTCAAATATAAATATAAGTTATGTTAATAAAAATATAAATATCAAAAAATTCAATTTTGTAAATATGATAGCACAGTGGGTAGGGCGTTCGCCTTACACGCGGCCAACATGGCCGACCCGAGTTCGATTCCTCCGCCCCTCTCGGAGAGCCTGGCAAGCTACCGAGAGTATTCGGTATGCCAGACACAGTAACAACAAAGTCTCCAATGGAGACGTTACTGGGCCCGCTCGAGCAAATCGACGATCAACGGGAGGGCCTTTACCTTTACCTTTACTAGGAAAAGTATGAAAACTCATGTTATTTGTTTTTATATTGCATTTTACATTGACAAGGTGAGACCTGAACACCTGAAGAACCTACCATCAATACTCATTAATACACTGGCTCGGCTCTTCACACACTACCTATATGAATGCAAATTTCCGTCCCACTGGAAAACCAGCAGGACTGTACTACCGTACAAGAAGGGAGACATCCACAGCACTGACAACTTTCGTCCGATCTGCCTATTGTCTGTCATCTACAAGCTGTTCACTCGAGTCATCCTGAGTAGAATTGGCAGAACACTAGATGAAGGACGACCATGCGAGCAGGCCGGGTTCTGCAAAGGATTCAGCACGATCGACCATATCCACACAATAACCAAGCTCATTGAGGTTTCTAAGGAGTTCAAGATACCATTCTGTCTAATGTTCATTGATTTAAAGAAGGCCTTGGATTCTGTTGAGGTGGAAGCAGTCATCGAAGTCCTAGCCAATAAGGGAATTCAAACTCAATACATCAGAATCCTCTGTGAGCTTTATTATGGATTCACTACCAGGATCTCACTATTCTACAAAGAAGTGATCATCCATGTCAAGACAGGGGTTCGACGTGGTGATACTATTTCACTAAAACTCTTCAGTGCCACCCTTGAGAACATCATGTGATGACTGGAATGGGAAGGAATGGGAGTGAAGATAGATAGTCGACAAGTACACCACCTCCGCTTTGCTGATGATACCATTCTAATAACACCAAACATCAGCCAACCGGCACAAATGCTGACCGACTTCGACCGTGAGTGTGGAAAGGTCGGACTACAGCTAAATCTTACGAAGACAATGTTTATGAGAAACAGCCTTGTTCCTGACGCTCCATTCGCTCTCAACGGAACCACCATCTCCGAATGCAACAGTTATATATACCTAGGTCGAGAAATCAACATGATGAATGACCTGGCACCTGAGTTGCGCAGGAGGAAGAGAGCGGCTTGGAATGCCTTCAAGAGCATTGAAGAAATAGTCAAAAGGACGAAAAACCTCCAGCTCCGTGCACATCTCTTTGATTCTACTGTTCTTCCTGCATTTACATTTGCCTCAGAGACCTGGGCCCTACGAAAACAGGATGAGAACGCTATTCGGGTCTCTCAAAGAGAAATCAAAAGAGCTATCCTTGGAGTATCACGCTTCGCTCAAATGAGAGAAAGAATCTGGAGTTCCGACCTCCATCAACGCTCAAGAATCAGGGATGCTGCCTCGTTTGCCAAGGCGTCAAAAATCAGATGGGCTGGACATGAAATGAGATTTAGAGACAACTGCTGGACTAGAGCCATTACCAACTGGATTCCATGGGACATCAAAAGATCGCATGGTCTCCCACCTATGAGATGGTCAGACTTCATCGTCAAGACCCTGAACAATCAGTTTGAGGATCTTCATGTTCCTAGAACAAACAGATGCCATTGGGCTACGCTAGCACACAACAGTGATGGATGGAGATGTTACTGGTGCCCGCTCGAGCAAATCGATGAGTAACAGGATGTCAAGTAATCAAGTGATTGCATTTATGCCTTGTATGAATACTGAGATAAATAATTATGTAAAGTATTTGTACCAGAGATTTTTATAGAGAAAGTAATGGTAGAGTTGAGCTTTAAAAAAAATAAAATCTGTATTTTCCAGATGATAGAAGAGAAAACCAATTTGAATAAGGAAACCAAATAGGCATAATATCAAAGATGTAATGTCAGTTCTGCTTATTTGGGAAAAGGTAATTTGCGAAGTGGACGGAGGGAGGTAGGGAGTAATACCTAAATGAATAGATATATAATGAAGAAATAAGGCCAGAAAGGTTTCTGAAGAACCTGAATATCTACTTAAAAGTTTAAAAGTATAAGCTCTACTAAAGGAACCTCATTGATTATATTGAAACACTGAAAGGTTAATTGGGAAGCTGGAAAATTTGAGGCGATCTGCTGTGGAATGAGCAGATGAAAGTTGTTATCAAACAGTGGGAGGGAAATGAAATAAAAAGAACATGACAGATATACACTTACATGAGCGAGTGTGCATCTTACTGGTAACATTATATTCAGCCAGATACTAATACGAATTTCGTGTTTTCCATATGCCAAAAATTTCAAAGACAGCTTGTGGCTTACTCACTTAACCTACATAACGTTGCCCACAGTCATAGAACTTAAAGGAATAAAATTAAATCATTTTTTCTACAGTTTTTCATCTGAGAGAATCAATGTTTTAATCAATCAGGAGAGTGTGCAGGTAAGCTGCTGGCTGAGGAGAGAGACATGCGGGTGGCAGCTGTTTTAGGTTTGATACAGTGATTTTTCCAAACACATCATTGTTGGCAAGTATAACAGGCAGCTGAGAATAACCATGAAGTGAGGGACTTTTTAGATATCTGAACTGTCACAAGGATTTTACAGTTAATACCCAAAACCAAACTTTTGGTAATGGAGATGTCCATCCATGAAGGCAGTAGGGAAAACTAAAGAAGGGCCCCAGAGAAAATGAATACTGGAATGTCACTGCTCTGAAAATTAAATAATATTATGTCACATTAGATCATATAAATGGATATCCATTGTGTATTGATGCTCAGTCATGTGTCAGTCAAAGCTTTAAGTATAATAGCTTTTTGTACTCTAACTTTATGAAGCAAGCTGTAGTGTTAGTTTTTAATGGGGTGGGGAGTGGGTTGGACTGATGGAGCAAGGATCACTTCTGGCAGGGCCAGGGGCACCATATGTGGTGCTGGGATCAAAGCCAGGTGAGCCGGAAGCAACATAGTGTATGCTGTATTGCCTCTCCAGTCCGCTGTTATTCGTATTTAATATAGAAAGAAACAAAATAATTAGATAAGAAATACAAAAAGAAGCATAATTCCCATGAATTAGTCAAGGCAGAGCAAACAGAGGTATGGCAAAGTGATTTCTCAAGCGTCTTTTATTTGAGCTTTTTCCCCCTAGTTTCAAAATGACATCTTGCCAGAAGTACAGCAGGTAGGACATTTGCCTTGCATGTGGCCAACTTGGGTTTGATCCCCGACAACACATATGGTCCCCAAGTGCTGCCAGGAGTGATTGTCAGTGCAGAGCCAGGAGTGAGCCTTGAGCACCTGTCAGGTGTGGCCACAGCACAAAAAATAACAATAAAATTAAATAAAATAATATTTGTTCACTATCTCACAGTTTCCTGTTCTGACTCAACTAGACTACTTAATATATTAGCAAATAAACAAGTGATAAAATGTTTCTCCATTTTTAATGAATATTACTTGGTAAAATATATTGAATTTTAGGGACTACATTGACTTATGATATTCTTTCTCACAACCTTCTGATATAGAGACTAACTATGCATAGGATAAATAATGAGGGAAAAACCAGAAAAGAAATATTTTCTTGTCCCAATAGTCAAGGTAAATAGAGTAGTACAGGACAACCCTAAGTGATAGTCATCTTAAGTGTCATACCTGTCTCTGTTTTAACATCCTATATGCTTGGCATTAACAAGATACAAATGATGCATCTCACCTCCTTTTCTGTAATGTTTTAAAAAGGAGAGTACCTCTTCCTCATTGGCAAAGCAAACTGAGTGACCCTACTGTTTTATAACTCTCACTCTCTAAAGCTGCTTAAATTAGACTATTTCTATTTTATCTCTTGCATCTGGCTTAGCCAAGAACCTTCAGTGTCATAGCCAAAAACTTAGTCACGTTAAACTTTTGCTTTCTTTCTCCTATGGTTTTTTTTTCTTTTCTATTTATAATTCTATACAAAAGATCTATAGCTTCTATTGGAATAACTTGGTTATATGTTATAATTTTTCAAGATTATATTTTTTTAGAAAAGATGCAGGTACAGTAGACTGGAATTAAATCATATATGCATATATACACAAAGATACACACATATATCACACATATATGTATATATGTTTCAACATTAAAATTGAAGTTGTAATCACAAAACTAAGTAGTATTAAATTTTGTTATAGTTGTTGCTCTTGATTTTCTTGTTTAGTGGTTGAACAATAAAAGACTTAATTTTATCAACACAGGAATAAAAATTCTGTAGAAATAAAGGTCAACATTACAAAAGGATCCCTCAATATACAGGAGAGACAAAGGAAGATACATAGGTAGAAAGACCAAAGCTCACCTTGGAATGAGAGTATCTTTGATAACCAAAAGGAAGAAAAAGGGAGATTAAGGTGCAGATATGTATTCTGCTGAAATTTTCTAGCACTTGCTAGAAACTGGAAACTGCAGTGAAAAATAATCTAATTATGGCCCTCTGCATTTAACCACTTCAGTAATTTAAGAGGGAAAATTCCATAAACAACAGATGGCAGATTTAAAGTACAGTTGAAAATAGTTATGAAATATTATGTTGCACATAACAAGCACTAAATCGGTAACAAAGCTGTAATTGAAATATAAATACGAATATTGAACATTCGTTTTTTTTTTCTGTTAACACATTTCACAATTCTGTGTCCTTGTATTTAGAATACATTAAAAAATAGACAAGATAGAAGTGAAAATTAGCTACAGTGTAGGTTTCATGACTTTTTAGGTTATTTATTAGAAAGTAAATGAAATGGAAACAAGCCAAAGTAGAGAATAGCAATAAAAATAAATAAAATATCATAACAAATATAAATGCTTTGTGCACATTGACTTTTATTTAGCTTTTGAGTTTGCTTAAGATAATAAACTTCGATTATATGTCATTATATGTTACAAAAACCCACACGGGCTAATTTGATTTAGATTTTCCTTAGTTAAATGTAAACACTTTTGGGGAGGTGGTGAGGGGTGGAGAGAAGGGGCCACATCTGGTGGTCCTACGGACTTACTCCTGGCTCTGATCAGGACCCACAACAATGGGGTTTGGGGGACAATATGGAATGGATGGGATTGAACCAGGGTGGTTACATACAAGGCAAGAGCCCTATCCACTATGCTATCACTTCAGCCCCTAAATCTAAACATTATTAAACAATTCAGCATCGAGAGTTGCTTAATTCAAGTAACCAATAGGCCCATGTGACTAGTGGCTACCATATCACCTATGAAGAATCAAGGATTTCTATTGTCCAAGTTTGTTTTCATAGTCTCTTCAGCTTGAGTAGATTTCAGGTCAGCTGCTTTCTGATCTTTGGAGCTCCTGACCTCCTTTCTCTTAAAATATTTCTCAACACACTTGCAATTATGTTTAGCTGATTTATCTGCCCCTTATGGTATAGGTAAATCATTTAAATCATCTGCTAAGTATTATAACCCAGGGATAATTTTTCCTAAGAACCTGAGTGCCATCTCCTTGGAAAGTAAAGATCAGGGAAAAGAGTTACTCTCCACAAATCTAACTTCAATGGGCACTTCTATTAGAGTTAAAGTCATCATAAAGTTTATTGAACCTTAACGAAAGAAAATTAGCTAACACATATACTATGTAATTTCATCTTCATTTCAATTACTATTTTTGTTTTGTTTTTGGAACACCTGAATCTCCTCAGGGCTTACTCTTAGTTCTGTGCCCAGATATCACTCCTGGTGTTGCTCAGGCAACCATATTGAATCCCAGGGATTGGAGCTGGATCAGCCACATGCAAGCCAATCCTGCTACACACTGTACTATCACTAGAGCTGTTGCACATCAAACATTCAAATTCTTACCTCTTGTCTCAGTGGAGTTTACTTTAGAGTTATGACGTCTCCAGCACCTTAGGATCCAGAGCAACAATATCTCACTTGCACAACCTAAATGTGCTTGACCATGATTAGCTGCCTGACTGCACAGCCAGGTGTGGCCAGTTGGGTGTGTGGCCCTGGAGGCCTCCAAGTACCACTAGATTAGAACTAGAGTTGTTCAGTGTCGCAAGGACCAGCAACAGCCTTCCTCAGGTCCTTTCATTGAAACACTGGACAGGTTGTATGAGAATCTTTTTGTGGGTCCAACACCTCCTGAGTCTGATGCCTCCTGGGAGAATTTGGCACCCTGAACAAATGAGAGAGAAAGAAAAGATAACACCATACTAGAAGGGACACTGGAACAGGGGTGGAGTGTCTTGGGTACTTCAGTGGTGGTGAAGTAATTATGTAAATGAAAGCAAACACTCTTACAACCATGTTAGCTTATCTATAATAAGAATAAAATGAATAAATCTTTTATATTTTTATATATATTTAAAATGCTTGAACAATGTTAAACAATGAATCATAGATTGATTTTCTCTGGCAACATTAATATAAAAATCATTATGCAGTCACAATATAGATTTAGGTTGAATAAAATTTGTTAAAAATTAAACAATTTTGGGACTGGAGCAATAGATTGGCTGGTAGGGAGTTTGCCTTGCACGTGGCTGACTCGGGTTCGATTCCCAGAATCCCATATGGTCTCCCCGAGCACTGCCAGGAGTAATTCCTGAGTGCATGAGCCAGGAGTAACCCCTGCGCATTGCCGGGTGTGACCCAAAAAGCAATATATATATATTTTTTAAAAAAAATATGTATATTAAAATATATATTTAAATATATATTAAAATGTGTAAATATATATTAAACCATCTTATCTTAGATCAGGGTTGGCCTGAATTTTAACAACAGAAACAAAAAAGTTGTCTCCTCTATGTGTTGTCATGTTCCTTGTGATAGAGTTCTGGTGTCTTGTGAAGAAGAAAAGAAAGTATTTTCCTCAAAATACACAAGCAAGATTTCATTCCATAGTGACTTAAGAGCAGTAGGAGCTATTGTTCTTTAAGCTACAATTTTACACTTCACTTTTCAATATAATATTGGTGGTAAGAGATATAAAATATAGATAGCACAATTCATGTCTCAATCTTTAAAAACAGCCAGTAAATCTTACTTGAGTATCATCTTGACAATTCTGAACTTGCCATACTAAAAAATAATTGGTGAGTGAAGTCAGATCTTTTCCTTCCTTTTCATACCTGCAACATGAAGTAAAACAGAAACAAATACTGGGTTAATTGAAGTAAAATTTGTATTTGTTTGATTCTTGAAATAACAAATTTCAAAGTAGATGATGATGTTTTTACATATTTTTACATGCAAATGACATGTGCAAAAGCATGCATCTTTATATTTACATATTATATATATATATAACTTTCTGTGCAATAAAGTAATCATTATTTTGAAAAAGAAGTTATTCTTACAAATACATATTTATTAAAAGTCATGTAATATCATCATTAAATGACACATTAGATACTTTCATTGATTTTGTTTATTTCATTCTTCAAATACAATTCTGTCACTGTGGCAATCTTATAAATTTCTTTTCTATTTTTGCATATTTAGTCAAACTTACCTAACCTACAACCATTGTATAATTTATATTTTCTTACAAAATGATATCAACTATCTTGTATCATAAATAAACATCTCCTATTTCAAGTGCACTTTAGTTTATTTTTATACTATTTGTATGTCATATTTGAAACTATGACTACAAAAAGAATTTTGTCTTATTTTCAAGGGAAGCAAAACTTTTCTTAAAAACTGAAACTGCCGGGGGCTGGAGCAATAGCACAGCAGGTAGGGTGTTTGCCTTACACGCGGCCAACCCAGGTTCTATTCCCAGCATCCCATATGATACCCTGAGCATCGCCAGGGGTAATTCCTGAGTGCAGAGCCAGGAGTAACCCCTGTGCATTGCTGGGTGTGACCCAAAAAGAAAAAAAAACTGAAACTGCCTTTGCCAATAATTTTTTAACTATATGTTCACTATGGGTTATATAATTTATAATGATCTTATTAAAGCAAATGGCATGCAGAATAATATCTCAACACAAAATCACATACTGATGATGGACAATAACCGGTGATGATTAGTTATGTTACTGTTCCAGGAAGAGGAGAGAAAAAAAAATAGAACTTAGTTGTGCTGTAGCTTTCTACTGATTGTCTCCTAGAAGGGTAGCTTAAGCAATCAGAAGCTGACATCTATCTGTCTACTGGTAAGCTATGTGTGTCTGAGCAGTAGATCTGGATGCTAAATGAACTATAGAGTTTATGTGGTCCAGGAGGATGAACTGCTCTGAAAGTTTATTTTTCCAAGTACTAGTACATGCTTGAACTTCCACCTGGGACTTGTCTCATTAAGGCAGGATTTCTTCTTTTGACTTCACCATAATAGAGCTCTTGATGCCTAGCAGGACTGTCTCACTTCTACCAGGACTGTCTCGAATATATCATAATATCCTACTCAGACCATCAACGGCAATAGATCTTCGCCAACCTTTAGTTTATCCAAGATATCATGTATTGAAATCCTTGCCATTGCCATTGCTCTGGACCTCAGGATTGTATATTATATGAATTAACACTCACTAGGATGATCATTTAGTTACCATGGTCCTTTATTACTTTCATATTAATAAGTCCTATATTTAATTTTTGGGCAATTTCACCAAAATTAGTATATGTAAATCACAGAGAACTTTGTCCCACCAAAATAGCTTTCAAAATATTTAGTGGAAATAATAGCAAGTGAGAACATATGTAGCATAGAAAGCAAAGGGAAAACTACATCTCATGATTTTGTAAGGGTAAAACTACAATGATGGAAGCAGAAGTCAATGGTCACCCAGAAAGCTACTAACCTGCCCCAAGTGTGTACTGGACTAGAGACATTAATCAATATGATTTATAGCAATGACATTCACTGGTTGGTCCAGAAAGTGCTTAAGGAAAATCGACTGGCTGAAAAAGTTTGCAGATTTACCAAATATGGCTTTTGCTAAGAAAAATCATTCTTTCAATTATTAGGAGAAAAATTAGGAAATAATTAGGAGATGAATTGGAGATCAGTAGTCCTACAATTTAGAACTGGCAGACACAAGTAAAAGTAGTCAACATATAATTAGCATTATCACATAATCTAAGTATCTAAATACATACAATGTTAATAAAAATCCATAGATTAAATTTGTCATTGAATGAAGAGAAAGGAATGCAATCAATGAATTACCAAAGAAATGAGTCAGCAGCAAACACATCATATTAGTTACTAAGGGCAAGCCATCACTGCATGGTATGAAAAAGTTCTCTTTCTCTTGGCCAGATGCTACAGGGTTTAAGGTGCTTACCTTGTGTGCCGTACACACCGGTTCAAGCACATATGTAGCATTTAGAGAAGTGAACCTTACTATAGAGCAAATAGTAATAGCCCATGGACACAATTCCCTGTGGACTCCAGATCCTTCTCTCTCAAGTAGTTTTGTCCAAATCTGCACACCAATCAGTGTGCAGATTGGGAGACTGAGAAAGATCTGAACACTTGAATGATTTTTTTTAAAGTCACTGACCAGAGAAACAAGGTGACAGTTTTTCCATGTCTTGAAATAAGTAAACTAGCTAAACTTTCTGGGTAATTTGTGTAGTTTTCTGTATTTTTTTCTTTTTTCGCTTGTGTGCTACAGAGAAGGAGTTAAGATGGAAGAGGAAGCCATTTCCTTCAAAGCTCATTGGTTAGGTCTGAGGAAAGAGAGGTGATGAGGTAATAGAATCTTTAGCTCACTCTCCTAACATGATTGGTTCATTTAAATGATTACTGTGGAAACAGGAACCAACATTCCGTCTGCTCACTTGGCTTCTGCGAGCTAAGAGAAGCAGTATGTCTTTGTGTTGTTTCCCTAGAGTTAGGCAGAGGAGAGCCCAGAGCGAGGACAGATCACACAGTCCCAGCAGAGAGTTGACCTGCCAACATGTCCAGGGCGATGGGACAAGCGGCAGAGAGTATCCAAAGGTAAATGTGTGAAACCCATGGCAGACCAGCACTGGTCAGCACATACCGAGGGGGCCACTTAAGGAATGCTACACACATTTCCTTCTGTGTGTGAGAGTGTATGTCAGAAATGGAAAGTATGAGAGAGTTGACGAGACGGTGAGGGAACTTGTTGAAGGGTTTGCCCAATCCCAGAAGTGGTCTGTAAGAGCAGACGGCCACGTGTGTCTGGTATGATTACAAGCAAAGTCCAAGATGGCAGAAACGAGAAAGTGATGAGTGGGGTAGACGATCCCAGAGCAGACATCCACCCTGAACTCGAAGATAGACTGTCTCGATAGGTCTGTCTCAGATGGGCTAGTAGCTGAACTTGGGAACGTCATTGGTAGGTGCTCTGTCCATGTGAGGCACTTACTAACCTTCCTGGTTGGTGACTGGCATGTTTTATAGAGCATCACTGAGGAGATCATTATTGACTTATTCCAAGCCTTCCACTTCTATGACTCTGTAGACAATTTGTCCAGGAAGGCCAGCACCAAGGGAGTCCAGTGTCAGCCTAAGGTAAGTAAGGGACCTGGGGGCAGGGGTCTCCTGATCCAGATGCTCTCCTGGGGTGTCAAGGGACTTTCAGACAGTAGAGTCTGATGACGAGAACCAAAGACACCAGGATTCCTGACCACCCATGGTTGTTACGTGAAAGGAAAGGAGTATTCTCATAGTTATAAGAATGGCATAAGAATATTTAATTCTTTTGCACTGATAATAAGTCAAGTCACTTTGTATTTTTTGTGATTGTTTTCTCTCACAGCCATAGATACCAAGAGAACATTCAGATCTGATTCCCTTACATACTTTCTCTAATCCTTGCGAATCATCCCATTAAATACAGAAGTGGTTGAAATTAAGTGTATAGGGATGGAGCGATAGCACAGCAGAGGGCGTTTGTCTTGCGCGAGGCGAGGCCGGCCCGGCCGAGCCTGGTTCTATTCCTCTGACCCTCTTGGAGAGCCATCTTGCCATCTCAACATTAATGCAAAGCACATCACGAGCTTTCACATCCTATTTGCCAGGCTCTGAAACCTGAAAAGAGAGACAAACTCTTAGGACACCGGTGACACCTGGGCAGCCACGAGACTGTGTTTTTGTAGATCTCTTGAGAGAAGAGCGCTTAGTGGTTGCCATGACAGTTTAGTCTCTGTCATCTTGTCAGGGGGCCAGAGCACCAAGTCCCCAAGAACGGCCCTGGCTGCACTGGGGATTGTGACCAGGGTGAGACGTTCCCAGCCAGGAGGCCTACACTCCCAGAGTGAGCCAGCACAGAAATCAGAAGGGAGGTAAGAAGACAGGAGGGCCTTTTAAGGTTGTGGGTTCCCCCCAAATTTCACCTGCAAGTCAGAAGCTTGGCAGATATTGTGGAAACAAGTCCCAGGGTCCATGATTGGACTGTTCCCAGGTCTTACCCTGCCTGATAGGTTGTGTTCTCAGAGTTAGAGGCTCTGCGCAGAGGCTAGCCAACAGTGTCAGATCTCAAACTCCATATAGAAATCTACAGGTCAACAAGGCCAGGGCCATGGGACAAGAGGCAAAAAATATCCAGTGGTAAATGAGGGAACCCCAGGGCAGACAAGTACTTGCCAGTTAAAATCTATAATGCCATCAGGACTCCCACATTCATTTCACATTCTGTGGGAGCATGCGTGTGTGAGTGCGTGCATGAATAACTGTGTGTGTGAATGCGTGTGTGCATGCGTGTGTGTGTGTGTGTGTCTGTAGGAGTGGATGTCAGTATGAGAAAATGTAAGAGAGAGAGAGATGATGAGATGATAAAGGATGCTGTTGAAGGGTTTGCCCAACTTACGAAGTCATCAATAACATCACAGTGAGACACGTGTGTTGAGATTACATCCCAGGTCCCAGATTTCATTATTACATACCGGTTACCAGACGTGGGAAAAGATGATAGCTGGGGAGAAGCAGAACGAGAAAGCTCTCAAGAGGAACTGTCTAAATTAACATCTCTGAGATGCTCTTGGTAGCTGAAATTAGAAGGGTCATTTGCAGGGTGGTGTACATGTGAGGCACATACTAACTTTCCTGGTTGGTGACTGACTTGTTTTCCATAACTCCACTGAGCAGACCGTTGAGGAGTTCATCAAAGGTTTCTTCTTCTCTGACTCCATAGGTAAGTGGCTTGTGAAGAACAATGCCACACGAGTCCAGTGCCGGTCCAAGGCAAATAAGAGAACAGGGGATATCTTTACCCGTGGTCAGAATTCGGAATTGTAGGTACACAATCTAAAATGTCCTCTGGCCATCAAATGGTGGTACGACTCTAGTTTCTGATGGAAACAACACTATGACCATCACTATCCTCCCGTTGTTCTTCGATTTGCTTGAGCAAACCCAGAAATGGTGTGAAACTTGTTATTGTGTTTGGCATATCGAATATGTCTCGGGAAGCTTGTCAGGCTTTGCCTTGCAGGCGAGGTGCTCTCCGTAGCTTGCTGGGCTCTCCGAGGGGGCGGAGGAATCGAACTCGGGTCGACCATGTTGGCTGTTTGCAAGGCAAACGCCCTACCCGCTGTGCTATCGCTCCAGCCTGGAAACAACCAAAGAAACCAGAATCCCCAACCAACTATAAGAGTTATATGAAAGGGATGAAGCGCTTGTGTAAGTGTACAATTGCCATAAAAAATGATGATACTTTTTCTCATATGATAAATCAAACGCAGAGAACCAAATTTCTTTGTATTTTTGGTTCCTATTTCCACTGACAGCCCGAGCTGTCACGCTCATGACCTTCAAACACTAGAGTTGAGGTGAGTCCTTGCAGATGGTCTCTAATCCTTACAAATCATCACGCTGAATAGAGAAGGGGTTAAGATTACTCTTACTCTGTAAATGACATGACATCGTCATTGCACAGCAAACAACAATCCAGGAACAAGATCTAGGCAGGTTCGGGCAACTTGAATTACTTATCTTAACGATTTCCATGGAGGTGGTTTATGGCTTCACTGACATCATACAGCTTCTGAAACTCAGCGTGACTAAAGATTCTTATGTCTCAGCAGTTTGCACAGACAACGTTATATATTCTCACATACTACTTGTTTGCCAGTCTCCTAGACGTAAAACCACATACAAGCTCTCTGGGTCTTGATGCCTCTTGGGCCAGCCTCAAGACTCTGTCACCAGAGAACTCCTGCCAGGACGCCACTAAGTGTTGTGGAGGGAAGGTCACAGGACCCTTGCCTGGACCTTTTCAGAATCATCCCGCTTGATAGAACAGACACCTGAATGAAATACTTAAGTCATACTCGCCATTTCTATTTGTATGATGGGGATGTCGCATACAATCTCGTGGGGATATCATTGGCTTGTAAGCTATTCATTCTGGGAGGTGTTCATGTTTCTTAGTTAAATCAAACAGCTGAGACGATACGTGTTCATTATTCCACCTGAAAATCCCACAGTCTACACGTGTGGAACAGCTCTCATTTCTGCTCCGATCCCTCGGCCTGTTCCCAGCAGTGTCCCTGAGCGTCCCTCGTTTCCTCCACACAGAAGGACCCTAAGTCAAGCCTGCTTGCAGCCGAGGCTTGTGCCCTGCTGGCCATCAAGACAGAGACTGTGCAGATGCTGCAGCAGCTGCTGCCACAGCTCTACCGGGGCTGGACCCTCTCCACGTGCTCATCGGTCCTGTTCCCTGTTCTGACCTTCAGCATCCCTCGGGAGTTCCTGCCCATGATGGTCCACAGGTGAGTGTGCGCTATCGAGGGACAGTGCAGGTTCTGCCTCGTCAGGGCCCAATTCCAGCTTCTGATGCTCTTCAACCTCTGCTCCTCCCCAGCTCCCTGTTCCCCTTCTTGGGCTCGTGGGTTGAGCGATACCTCCAGGACCCCGACGGGCTGTGGCGCTCTCACTGGCTCCGGATCCCCAGGGCCTGTGTGCAGGTTGATGATATGTGTGGTACCGAGTGGAAGCTCGTGGGGCACCTGGAGCAGTTGGAACCCGTGGAGCCCAAGCCAGACTGTGAGGAGCTGCACTGGGAGGATTTCGGGCTGGGGGCAGGAAGGGGTTCCCAGGTCCTCCCAGCATTCTTGCCCGTCTCTGCACGGGCACTTGGAGGACTCTGCCTGGGGTTCCATGCTCATGTTGCTTTGTTCTTGCTCCAGTGCCTGCTCGAATGCTGCCACCCGCCGCACCCCTTGATGAAGACGCAGCACTCCAGGATCCCTCGGCAGCCCCTGAGATTCCACCTGTGCAGCTGGAGCCAACGTCTGCTCTGCCTTCTGCTGAGGTGCCGGAAGATCCTGAGGCCTCCCTTCCTGCAGGAGAGCCAGTCCCCAAATCAGGGACGCCCGATGAAGAGATAGCGCTCCAGGACTCGTCAGCAGCACCCGAGTTTCCCGCTGTGCAGCTGGAGACAGAATTTGTTCCATCTTATCCTGATGTGCAGGAAGAACCGAAGGCCTCAGTTCCCACTGGAGAAGCAGCCCTGGAATCAGGGGCACTTTCCGCATGCAGCACCCTACAGGACACAGGCCACAGAGCTGCCATGAGAGAGATGGAGCTGCCCACAGCCGCAGAGCGCTCCAACCAGTCAACCCACACCTGGGACATCCTGGCCTTCTGTCCCCGGGTGGTGGCAGAGCAGATAACCTGGATGTATGCGGTGAGCACAGGGCTCTGGGCGGGGCTGGGCGGGCTGGAGACTCTCTGGGGGCTCTGACTCTCCTGCTCAGGCCTGTGTCCTCAGGTCCCCAAGCTGTCCACCAACCACTAAGATCGCATGGGGGTGGACATGGACAAGAACTGTGTGCACAGAGCCTTTGAGACGGAAAGGGCCTGAGCAAGAACGCTGGAGTGGCCTGGAGGTTAGGTGGGGCCTGGGCTGCAGGAATGCACCAGGTTCTGGGTGCATCCTTCCTGCTAGGAGTCAGGGCAGGCTCAGTGTGTAGGACATGCCTGATGTGGACACGCCTAGAGGGACATGCAGCAGGAAGGCCACAGTTTCCTCTCTTGAGCCTTGTAGTGGAAGGGGAGAGAAGATTCACGATGGGCGGAGGTTCCTTGGGGTGGTCCCTCTGGACCTCCTTCTAGAAGCTAAGTCAGTCTGAGGAGAGGAGGGGGCCCATGGCAATGCATCTCCCACTGCTGTCAGGGCCCAGGGGGCTGGGGGGAGGGGCTTCTGTGTGCCCAGAGGCATCCTCAGAGCACAGAATAATATCCAGTCTCTTCCTCAAGGCTCAATTACCTGGGCTACTTCCTAAACTGCAGTTTGACCTGTGACCCCGACCTGTTCCTAGACTGGTGTGCTGCAGTTGAGGCTGAGTCTTCCTCTGCTTCCCTAGGAAATCTTCAAGGAAATGGTCCCCCAACACTGCCTCGGAGAGATATGGTCTCAACGAAAGCACAGCGAAGACGTGGCACCCACTGTACAAGCCACAGTGGACCAGTATAATAGCGTGGCCCAATTTGTGATCACCACCTGCCTGGGAGACCCGACCCACACCGCCCGGGACAGGGCTCGGCGCATGGAGCACTGGATCCAGGTGGCCAAGGTGTGTCATGGACCCCGGGGATCCCTTCTGGAGCCTGGTGCTACTGTGGTTGTCAGGGTGGAAGATTCCAGTTCCCGGGCCTGGTGCCAGGGCCATGCTGGCCTTGGGCTGCTGGCCCCATTGGAGACTCATTTCCTGCCCACTGCTTCTAGCCAAGGCTGACGCCATGAGCCCCATGTTCCGGTTCCTCCCTGAGGGGGAGCCGGGCATGCAGGGAACGGCAGTTACAGGGGACTCCAGTTCCCAGCTCACAGCCCCTCCTCTTCTCCTCCCAGGAGTGCAAAAAGCTTCACAACTTTTCTTCGATGCACGCCATCGTTCGTGCTCTCCTGAGCACTCCTCTCTGTAGGCTGAAGAACACCTGGGATGCAGTCTCCAAGTACGTTGGCATACCTCCAGAGAACCCAAAGTGTGTGAGGGATCTTGGCAATGTCTGCCCCTGGCCTCTCAGTCACCAGGGACAACCCCTCAAAAAAATAGCAAACAAAAGCAAGCTGACCCTGAAGTCAGAGACTGACTGGAGGGACATTCCCTTAGTCACCCCCTGGGTGAGCCACAATGGAGACTTTGCAACATTTCCTTCACAGTGCAGAACTCTAGCCCAGCTGAATCCCATGTATTAGGAGAGGAGCGGCTCGGGAAATTGAAGCTCTGAGAGACCACAGGCCCCCTTCCATTCCCGGAGACCCCAGTGCTCCGGCCCCAGCACAAACCCTCCTCCCGGAAGCCCCTTCTCTGCTCTTGTTGAGGAGGGTTTTCCCCACCACTACCATGGGGTTCCTAACCCTTTTCCTCCCTTTCTTTTATCCCCTGAAGTATTTTCAGAAATTTAAATATCTCTGTAAAAAGGATTCAGAAACGAGCCGGATACAGTTTCTGAAGGTAGGTGGAGGCAGGAGCCTCGGATCGAAAATAGTCCCAGAGGGATGGGGGAATTGTTAGCATGCTGGATTTTTAATTTTTTATTTTTGAAATGGTCACCCTGGTTATTTTGTGACCAAAGGCATCCTTGAAAATTTCAGGCTCTCTCTGTGAGCAGCAGGTGCGGCCAAAGCATCCACAGTCCCAGACCACCTGGATGATGTCCCGGGTGGTGGTGGCCGCTCGTGGCTCTTCCAGGCGGTCCTGGGGAGCTGTGTCTCAGACTTCCATGTAGGCCCATGGGAGAGCTCAGTCCCTTGGAGGACATGGGGCTGTGGGAAGTTCGGACTCAACGAACTCTCCTTTCTTGCCAGGATAGAAAGTCAAAGTTTACTACTTACATAAGGACGCCTCGGATATTCCCGAAAAAGTGGCAGAAGAAGGTGTGTGGATCTTTCTGGTGGGAGATGAGGCTGGCGGGGGGGGTGGGGGGGGAATCTCTTCTGAGGCCCGACAGTGACTCCAAGGTGACTGCCTCTGAGGTGACAAGTGCCCAGGGCCTGCAGTCCCCTGCTTAGACCCAGGAAGGGGCCTGCATGGCCGGCCCCACGATGCACTGGGGTGAAACATCAAATCCCCTGGGACTGGGCCCAAGAGAATTTCAGGGCAGGAGTGCAGGACGTGGCGGTGGGGGTCGGGTTCAAGAGGGGGTCCTGGAAATAGCTCTGGATTTCATTCTTCGCTGAGACAGCATAGTCAAGTGGGCCATGGCAACAGAGAGGGGACGATTGCTTGGGCTACATTTCTGGGGACGCCCAGGAGCACAGTTCCCTCTCTCACACCTCCAATTTTCCCAGGGCGTGGTCCCCTTCCTCGGCACCATCCTGACCGACCTGTTAATACTGGATGCGACCATGGAGGATTACCTGGAGGTGCGTGGGGTTGACTTGGTGTGGGAGAGCCAGATGGAGACGGGGGGACAGAGACCCCTTCCCTGGTCCCTGAGCTCTCAGCACTGGCTCGCTTCCCCTCTGAGAGGCACAGTGCCCATGAGCCGGAGGTGCTGCACGTCCTAGGGAGGACCGACCTCTCCCACAGGCCCGTCCCTGTCTGCCCCTGCTGCCAGGCGGAGCCTGGAAGGGACCCGGGTCTCCTCCTCACGCACTGCCCCGTATCTCCCTTCCAGGACAATGACATCAACCCACAGAAACGGATGAATGTGAGCACTTGTGGCTTCCGTCTGGGTGGGGAGGGCGGTGGACATCAGACATCTCCTGGGTGCCACAGTTCTTGTCCCCCTGCTCTGGGCCTTACCCTGGCAGTTATAATAATGGCAGAGGCGTCCAGTTGGTATACGGGAGAGAGTACTGCATCCAAAAATGCTCTGGGATGAAAAATTGTTTTCTCTGTAGAGAACAGATGAGGCGCACACTGAGTTTGTTAGATGAAGGGTTCCATGTGCGCTGTGCCACAGTGTCAGGCCCCGGCTTCTCATGCTTATCCAGGAGGCTTCTGTAGCAATACACACACACACTCACACACACTCACACACACACTCACAGAAACACGGCGTGCCTGCACGTGCACTCATCCTTCCTCCTCCTCGGGCCAGGAGAATCAAATTTTGGAAGAAATCATGATGCTCCAGACCGCTTCGGAGAAGTATGACCTGGAGATCGTGGAGTCCTTCTGCACTTGGTTTGTGGACATGAAGAAGCTGAGTGTGGAGGAGAGGTGAGCAGAGGCCCTACGTGGCCGTGAGCTAGAGTGGACTCTTCCAGGTGGCAGTCCAGAGCCAGGCCCATGGCCCCCCGAACAGCCTCGCCACTGTTGTCTGGTGGCTGTTTGGTAGACAGTGGGAGGGACACTTGGGCAGGGACTAACACCCGTGTCTTCCCCTGTCCTGTAGCTATGCCTTGTCTTGTCAACTGGAACCCGCAACTTCCCCGGAAGATGTCCCTGCTTCCTCAAGCCCTTAGAGCTGATGATCATCATTGCTCGGGACTCTGCGTCAGGGCACCGGATCTCTTGGCAGCAGCTCCCCGGAGAAATTGATCTGAATTTGCCTCTTCTCCCTCCTGAGGTGGAAGTTGGTTGTCATTTGCTTTGGAACAGCAAAGAGGGGTGTTTAAGGCCTCTTCTGTAGCTTTTATGTAGCTGCATAAGGATTTGCATACATATATCTAAAGTGTATTTGTAATTCTTTTTAGTAAAATAAAGTTATATTCTGTTTACAAGATGAGAGTTCTTCTCTGGTTCTTTCTCGACCTGTTCTGCCTTTAGAATAGTTTTGAATTCAGAAGTTTCGTAAGACTGGGCCTCTGCTCATAGGCTAGAGCCAGTGTTTGGCATGTGGGAGGCCAGGACCGAGCTATAGCAACACACGATCCCCTTCGCACTGCCAGGTGTCACCCCAGAACATCGAAAATAAAATGTAAACCTGAGAACTAACAAGCAAACATTAACAACCTGAATGTCTGGGGTTTTGTTTTGTTGTGTGTTCTCCTTTTTCAAGGAGTTGGGTTTTGGGCCACACTTGTATATTCTTAGAGCTCACTCCTGGCTCTGCAATGAGGGACCCTGGGTGGTGTCTGGGATGAAACCCAGGTAACTTTCTTGTAAGGCAACGCCTTGCCAGCTGTTCTAGCTCTCTGGTGCCTTTTCAGTTTTTTGTTTGTTTGTTCAATTTTGGTTTTGATGGCAGTATCCAACACTTCTCAGGGCCTATTCTGACTTTTGTGCTCAGGGATCATTCTTGGCACAGCATAGGGGATCGGATGTGGTACTCAGCATTGAACCCTGCTCAGATATTTGCAAGATAAGTATGTTATACACAATGTACTCGCACTTTGACCTAGCCACATGATTTTTTTGTATTGTATATTAGGGGGTTCGGGCCACATCCAGCTATGCTCATCACTTTCTTTGGCTCTTGAATCCAAGTCACTCACTCCTGACAGGTTTGGGACCATAAGGAGTGCGGGGGATCTAACCCTTGCAAAGCAAGCACCATTGTACCTCCCCTCTGGCCCAGTGTCTCGAACAATCGAAAAAAGTTTGATAGGTGTAGAGTAGAATTAATTTTCTTTATTGTTATCAGAGTACCAGAGGTCAGCAAATTTGTTTCTTTTTCATGATTTGTCCATATTCCTCACATAATACATAATATATAACACACGTTGTGTTTCCAAATAAGTCATAGAATTTAAGCTTCTTTCTAATTTATCCTTCATCTTTAAAATATCAAAGCCATTCCTAAATAAGGAAAGAATTTTTAGATTTATGTAAGTCTGAGAGAGAGAATTAGATATGGGTAAGAAGAAACTTTTATGATTTTCTTGTTCTATGACACACTACATGCTTTTATCTGATTATTTTAATTCTAGGACATCTGAGGTAAATTGATATAAAAGTATAGAATATACCTCTGGATATAGATATAGTTGAATATATGTTTTCTAGAGATTATTAGAAAACATTATTTTGTCTTATTATAAGGTAGAAAAGCACATATGTGTATATGTATACATATATATAGTAGAGCCATTTAGAATACAGCTGTTTTTAAGGGAATCTTTATTTCTGAAAGGTTGAAGACATGTGACATATTCTCTACTCATATATATTTATATGTTTACATATGGCTGGAGTGATAGCACAGCAAAAGCACGCATCTTTATATATACATATTATATATATATAAAACTTTCTGTGCAGTAAAATAATCACTATTTTGAAAAAGAAGTTATTTTTACAAATATATATTTATTAAAAGTCATGTAATATCATCATTAAATGAAACATTATATACTTTTATTGATTTTGTTTTTTCATTCTTCAAATATAATTCTGTCACTGTGACAATGTTATAAACTTCTTTTCTATTTTTTCATATTTAGTCATAGTAGGTTACCTAACCTACTCCCATTGTATAATTTATATTTCCTTACAAAATGATATCAAGAAACTTGTATTATAAATAAACATCTCTTATTTCAAGTGCATTTTAGTTTATTTTTATACTATTTGTATGTCATGTTTGAAACTAAGACTACAAAAAGAACTTTGTCTTATTTTCAAGGGAAGCAAGACTTCTTAAAGACTAAAACTGCTGGGGGCTAGAGCAATAGCACAGCAAGTAGGGTGTTTGCCTTACACGCGGCCAACCCAGGTTCGATTCCCAGCATCCCATATGGTCCCCTGAGCACTGCCTGGGGTAATTCCTGAGCGCAGAGCCAGGAGTAACCCCTGTGCATCGCTGGGTGTGACTTCAAAAAGAAAAAAAAAACAAACTGAAACTGGCTTTTCCAATAACTTTTTTAATATATGTTCACTATGGGTTATATAATTTATAATGATCTTATTGAAGCTAATGGCATACAGAATAATATCTCAACACAAAATCACATACTGATGATGGACAATAACCGGTGATGATTAGTTATGTTACTGCTCCAGGAAGAGGAGAGAAAAAAAATAGAACTTGGTTGTGCTGTAGTTTTCTACTGATTGTTTCCTAGACGGGCAGCTTAAGCAATCAGAAGCTGACATCTATCTGTCTACTGGTAAGCTATGTGTGTCTGAGCACTAGATCTGGATGCTAAATGAACCATAGAGTGTATGTGGTCCAGGAGGATGAACTGCTCTCAAAGTTTATTTTTCCAAGTACTAGTACATGCTTGAACTTCTACTGGGACTTGTCTTATTAAGGCAGGATTTCTTCTTTTGACTTCACCATAATACAGCTCTTGATGCCTAGCAGGACTGTCGCACTTCTACCAGGAATGTCTCGAATATATCATAATATCCTACTCAGACCATCAACAGCAATAGATCTTCACCAACCTTTAGTTTTTCCAAGATATCATGTATTGAAATCCTTGCCATTGCCATTGCTCTGGAGCTCAGGATTGTATATTATATGGATTAACACTCACTAGGATGATAATTTAGTTACCATCCCCTTTTTTTACTTTCATATTAATCAGTCCTATATTTAATTTTTGGGAAATTTCACCAAAATTAGTAAATTTAAATCACAGAGAACTTTGTCCCACCAAAATAGCTTTCAAAATATGTAGTGGAAATAGTAGCAAGTGAGAACATATGTAGCATAGAAAGCGAAGGGAAAACTACATCTCATGATTTTGTAAGGTTAAAACTACAATGATGGAAGCAGAAGTCAATGGTCACCCAGAAAGCTACTAACCTGCCCCAAGCATGTACTGGACTAGAGACATTAATCAATATAATTGATAGCAATGACATTCACTGGTCGGTCCAGCAAGTGCGTAAGGAAAATCGACTGGCCGAAAAAGTTTGCAGATTTACCAAATATGGTTTTTGCTAAGAAAAATCATTCTTTCAATTATTAGGAGATAAATTAGGAGGTAATTACAAGACGAATTGGAGATCAGTTGTCCAACAATTTAGAACTGACAGACACAAGTAAAAGTAGTCAACGTATAGTTAGCATTATCACATAATCTAAGTATCTAAATACATACAAAGTTAATAAATATCCATAGATTAAATTTGTCATTGAATGAAGAGAAAGGAATGCAATCAATGAATTACCAAAGAAATGAGTCAGCAACAAAATCATCATATTAGTTACTAAGGGCAAGCCATCAGTGCATGATATAAAAAAGTTCTTTTTCTCTTGGCCAGATGCTACAGGGATTGAGGTGCTTACCTTGTGTGCCGTACACACCGGTTCAAGCACATATGTAGCATTTAGAGAAGTGAACCTTACTATAGAGCAAATAGTAATAACCCATGGACACAACTCACTGTGGACTCCAGATCCTTCTCTCTCAAGTAGTTTTGTCCAAATCTGCACACCAATCAGTGTGCAGATTGGGAGACTGAGAAAGATCTGAACACTTGAATGATTTTTTTTTAAATTCACAGACTAGAGACACAAGGTTACAGTTTTTCCACGTATTTAAATAAGTAAACTAGCTAAACTTTCTGGGTAATTTGTGAAGTTTTCTGAATTTTTTTCTTTTTTCAGTTGTGTGCTACAGAGAAAGAGTTAAGATGGAAGAGGAAGCCATTTCCTTCAAAGCTCATTGGCTAGGTCTGAGGAAAGAGAGGTGATGAGGTAATAGAATCTTTAGCTCACTCTCCTAACATGATTGGTTCATTTAAATGATTACTGTGGAAACAGGAACCAACATTCCGTCTGCTCACTTGGCTTCTGCGAGCTAAGAGAAGCAGTATGTCTTTGTGTTGTTTCCCTAGAGTTAGGCAGAGGAGAGCCCAGAGCGAGGACAGATCACACAGTCCCAGCAGAGAGTTGACCTGCCAACATGTCCAGGGCCATGGGACAAGCGGCAGAAAGGATCCTAAGGTAAATGTGAGAAACCCAGGGCAGACCAGTACTGCTCAGCACATACCGAGGGGGCCACTCAAGGAATGCTACACACACATTTCCTTCTGTGTGTGAGTGTATGTCAGAAATGGAAAGTATGAGAAAGTTGACGAGACGGTGAGGGAACTTGTTGAAGGGTTTGCCCAATCCCAGAAGTGGTCTGTAAAAGCAGACGGCCACGTGTGTCTGGTAGGATTACAAGCAAAGTTCAAGATGGCAGAAACGAGAAAGTAATGAGTGGGGTAGACGGTCCCAGAGCAGACATCCACCCTGAACTCGAAGATAGACTGTCTCGATAGGTCTGTCTCAGATGGGCTAGTAGCTGAACTTGGGAACGTCATTGGTAGGTGCTCTGTCCATGTGAGGCACTTACTAACCTTCCTGGTTGGTGACTGGCATATTTTATAGAGCATCACTGAGGAGATCATTATTGACTCATTCCAAGCCTTCCACTTCTATGACTCTGTAGACAAGTTGTCCAGGAAGGCCAGCACCAAAGGAGTCCAGTGTCAGCCTAAGGTAAGTAAGGGACCTGGGAGCTGGGGTCTCCTGATCCAGACGCTCTCCTGGGGCCTCAAGGGACTTTCACACAGTAGTGTCTGATGACGAGAACCAAAGACACCAGGAATCTTGACCAACCATGGTTGTTACGTGAAAGGAAAGGAGTATTCTCATAGTTATAAGAATGGCATAAGAATACTTAATTCTTTTGCATTGATAATAAATCAAGTCACTTTGTATTTTTTGTGATTGTTTTCTCTCACAGCCATAGATACCTAGAGAACAGTCAGATCTGATTCCCTTACACATTTTCTCCTATCCTTGCGAATCATCCCATTCAATACAGAAATGGTTGAAATTAAGTGTACAGGGATGGAGCGATAGCACAGCAGAGGGCGTTTATCTTGCGCGAGGCAAGGTCGGCCCGGCCAAGGCAGGTTCTATTCCTCTGACCATCTTGGAGAGCTCGGCCAGCTACCGAGAGCATCTCGCCCACATGGAAAAGCCTGGCAAGCTACCCGTGGTGTATTCAATATGCCAAACACAGTAGCAGTAAGTCTCACAATGAATAGGTTACTGGGCCCGCTCTAGTAACTCGACGAACACCGGGAGGACAGTTCTACAGTGCTGCAAATGTCTTGACAGAGTCACTGCACAACGAAAAAGGGTCCGGGTTAAGAAACCCAGCAGGTAAGAGGATCTGGCATGACTTGCTACAGGATTTAACAGTCTTGCCATCTCAACATTAATACAAAGCACATCACAAGCTTTCACATCCTATTTGCCAGGCTCTGAAACCTGAAAAGGGTGACAAGCTCTTAGGACCCTGGCGACACCTGGGCTGCCACGAGACTCTGTTTTTGTAGATCTCCTGAGAGAACACCGCTAAGCGGTTGCCATGACAATTTAGTCTCCGTCATATTGTCAGGGGGCCAGAGCACCAAGTCACCAAGAATGGCCCTGGCTGCACTGGGGATTGTGACCAGGGGGAGACGTTCCCAGCCAGGAGGCCGACACTCCCAGAGTGAGCTAGCACAGAAATGAGAAGTGAGCTAAGAAGACAGGATGGCCTTTTAAGGTTTTGGGTTCCCCCCAAATTACACCTTCAAGTCAGAAGCTTGGCAGATATTGTGGAAACAAGTCCCAGGGTCCATGATTGGACAGTTCCCAGGTCTTAGCCTGCCTGATAGGTTGTTTTCTCAGAGTTAGAGGCTCTGTGCAGAGGAGAGCCAACAGTGTCAGATCTCAAACTCCATATAGAAATCTACAGGTCAACAAGGCCACTGCCATGGGACAAGGGGCAAAAAATATCCAGTGGTAAAAGAGAGAACCCCAGGGCAGACAATACTTTCCAGTTCAAATCTATAATGCCATCGGGACTCCCACATTCATTTCAGACTCAGTGGGGGCATGCGTGTGTGAGTGCGTGCATGCATATCTGTGTGTGTGCATGCGTGTGTGTGCGTGTGTGTGTGTGTGTGTGTGTCTGTACGTGTGGATGTCAGAATGAGAAAATATAAGAGAGAGAGAGATGATGAGATGATAAAGGATGTTGTTGAAGGGTTTGCCCAACTTACGAGGTCATCAATAACATCACAGTGAGATACGTGTGTTGAGATTACATCCCAGGTCCCAGATTTCATTATTACATACTGGTTACCAGACATGGGAAAGGATGATAGCTGGGGAGAAATTGAACGAGAAAGCTCTCAAGTGGAACTGTCTAAATTAACATCTCTGAGATGCTCTTGGTAGCTGAAATTAGGAGAGTCATTTGCAGGGTGGTGTACATGTGAGGCACATACTAACTTTCCTGGTTGGTGACTGACTTGTTTTCCATAACTCCACTGAGCAGACCGTTGAGGAGTTCATCAAAGGTTTCTTCTTCTCTGACTCCATACGTAAGTGGCTTGTGAAGAACAATGCCACACGAGTCCAGTGCTGTTCCAAGGCAAGTAAGGGACCAGGGGATCTCTTTACCCGTGTTCAGGATTTGGAATTGTAGGCACACAATCTAAAGTGTCTTTTGGCCATCAAATGGTGGTACGACTCTAGTTTCTAATGGAAACAACACTATGACCATCACCATCCTCCCGTTGTTCATCAATTTGCTCAAGCAGGCCCAGGAACGTTGTGAAACTTGTTATTGTGTTTGGCATATCAAATATGTCTCGGGGAGCTGGCAAGGTTTTGCCTTGCAGGCGAGGTACTCTCGGTAGCTTGCTGGGCTCTCCGAGGGGGCTGAGGAATCGAACTCGGGTCGGCCATGTAGACTGCGTGCAAGGCAAATGCCCTACCCACTGTGCTATCGCTCCAGCCTGGAATCAACCAAAGAAACCAGAATCCCCAACCAACCATAAGCGTTATATGAAAGGGATGAAGCGCTTATTTAAGTGTACAATTGGTATAAAACTGATGATACTTTACTCGTATGATAAATCAAACCCAAAGAACCTAATTTCTTTGTATTTTTGGTTCCTATTTCCACTGACAGCCCGAGCTGTCAAGCTCATGTCCTTCAAACACTAGAGTTGAGCTGAGTCCTTGCAGATGGTCTCTAATCCTTACAAATCATCACCCTGAATAGAGAAGGGGTTAAGATTACTCTTATTCTGTAAATGACATGACATCGTCATTGCACAGCAAACAACAATCCAGGAACCAGATCTAGGCAGGTTCGGGCATTTTGAATTACATATCTTAACGATTTTCATGGAGGTGGTTTTTGGCTTCACCGACCTCATACAGCTTCTGAAACTCAGCACGACGAAAGATTCTTATGTCTCAGCATTTTGCACGGACAACATTATATATTCTCACATACTACTTGTTTGCCAGTCTCTTAGACGTAAAACCACAGACAAGCTCTCTGGGTCTTGATGCCTCTTGGGCCAGCCTCAAGACTCTGTCACTGGAGAACTCCTGCCGGGACGCCACTAAGTGTTGTGGAGGGAAGGTCACAGGACGCTTGCCTGGACCTTTTCAGAATCATCCCGCTTGATAGAACAGACACCTTAATGAGATACTTAAATTGTACTCGCTGTTTTTATTTGTATGATGGGGATGTCGCATACCATCTCGTGGGGATAACATTGGCTTGTAAGCTATTCATTTTGGGAGGTGTTCATGTTTCTTCGTTAAATCAAACTGCTGAGATGATACGTGTTCATTATTCCCCCTGAAAATCCCACTGCCTATACGCGTGGAACAGCTCTCATATCTGCTCCGATCCCTCGGCCTGTTCCCAGCAGTGTCCCAAAGCGTCCCTCGTTTCCTCCACACAGAAGGACCCTAAGTCAAGCCTGCTTGCAGCCGAGGCTTGTGCCCTGCTGGCCATCAAGACAGAGACTGTGCAGATGCTGCAGCGGCTGCTGCCACAGCTCTACCGGGGCTGGACCCTCTACACGTGCTCATCGGTCGTGTTCCCTGTTCTGACCTTCAGCATCCCTCGGGAGTTCCTGCCCATGATGGTCCACAGGTGAGTGTGCGCTACCGAGGGACAGTGCTGGTTCTGCCTGGTCAGGGTCCAATTCCAGCTTCTGATACTCTTCAACCTCTGCTCCTCCCCAGCTCCCTGTTCCCCTTCTTGGGCTCGTGGGTTGAGCGATACCTCCAGGACCCCGACGGGCTGTGGCGCTCTCACTGGCTCCGGATCCCCAGGGCCTGTGTGCAGGTTGATGATATGTGTGGTACCGAGTGGAAGCTCGTGGGGCACCTGGAGCAGTTGGAACCCGTGGAGCCCAAGCCAGACTGTGAGGAGCCGCACTGGGAGGATTTCGGGCTGGGGGCAGGAAGGGGTTCCCAGGTCCTCCCAGCATTCTTGCCCGTCTCTGCACGGGCACTTGGAGGACTCTGCCTGGGGTTCCATGCTCATGTTGCTTTGTGCTTGCTCCAGTGCCTGCTCGAATGCTGCCACCCGCCGCACCCCTTGATGAAGACGCAGCACTCCAGGATCCCTCGGCAGCCCCTGAGATTCCACCGGTGCAGCTGGAGCCAACATCTGCTCTGCCTTCTGCTGAGGTGCCGGAAGATCCTGAGGCCTCCCTTCCTGCAGGAGAGCCAGTCCCCAAATCAGGGACGCCCGATGAAGAGATAGCGCTCCAGGACCCGTCAGCAGCACCCGAGTTTCCCGCCGTGCAGCTGGAGCCAGAATTTGTTCCAGCTTATCCTGAGGTGCAGGAAGAACCGAAGGCCTCAGTTCCCACAGGCGAGCCAGCCCCAGAATCAGGGACACTTTCAGCATGCAGCACCCTACAGGACACAGGACACAGAGCTTCCACGAGAGAGATGGAGCTGCCCACAGCCGCAGAGCGCTCCAACCAGTCAACCCACACCTGGGACATCCTGGCCTTCTGTCCCCGGGTGGTGGCAGAGCAGATAACCTGGACGGATGCGGTGAGCACAGGGCTCTGGGCGGGGCTGGGGAGGCTGGAGACTCTCTGGGGGCTCTGACTCTCCTGCTCAGGCCTGTGTCCTCAGGTCCCCAAGTTGTTACACCACCCACTAAGATCGCATGGGGGTGGACATGGACAAGAACTGTGTGCACAGAGGCTTTGAGGTGGAAAGGGCCTGAGCAAGAACGCTGGAGTGGCCTGGAGGTTAGGTGGGGCCTGGGCTGCAGGAATGCACCAGGTTCTGGGTGCATCCTTCCTGCTAGGAGTCAGGGCAGGCTCAGTGTGTAGGACATGCCTGATGTGGACATGCCTAGAGGGACATGCAGCAGGAAGGCCACAGTTTCCTCTCTTGAGCCTTGTAGTGGAAGGGGAGAGAAGATTCACGATGGGCGGAGGCTCCTTGGGGTGGTCCCTCTGGACCTCCTTCTAGAAGCTGAGTCAGTCTGAGGAGAGGAGGGGGCCCATGGCAATGCATCTCGCACTGCTGTCAGGGCCCAGGCGGTGGGGGGGGAGGGACTTCTGTGTGCCCAGAGGCATCCTCAGAGCACAGAGTAATCTCCAGTCTCTTCCTCAAGGCTCCAGTCACCTGGTCGACTTCCTAAGCTGCAGTTTGACCTGTGACCCCGGCCTGGGCCTAGACTGGGGCCCTGCAGTTTGACCTGCAGTTTGGGCTGAGGCTTCCTCTGCTCCCCTAGGAAATCTTCAAGGAAATGGTCCCCCAACACTGCCTCGGAGAGATATGGTCTCAACGAAAGCACAGCGAAGACGTGGCACCCACTGTGCAAGCCACAGTGGACCAGTATAATAGCGTGGCCCAATTTGTGATCACCACCAGCCTGGGAGACCCGACCCACACCGCCCGGGACAGGGCTCGGCGCATGGAGCACTGGATCCAGGTGGCCAAGGTGTGTCATGGACCCCGGGGATCCCTTCTGGAGCCTGGCGCTTCTGTGGTTGTCAGGGTGGAAGATTCCAGTTCCCGGGCCTGGTGCCAGGGCCATGCTGGCCTTGGGCTGCTGGCCCCATTGGAGACTCATTTCCTGCCCACTGCTTCTAGCCAAGGCTGACACCATGAGCCCCATGTTCCGGTTTCACCCTGAGGGCGAGTCGGGCATGCAGGGAAGGGCAGTTACAGGGGACTCCAGTTCCCAGCTCACAGCCCCTCCTCTTCTCCTCCCAGGAGTGCAAAAAGCTTCACAACTTTTCTTCGATGCACGCCATCGTTCGTGCTCTCCAGAGCACTCCTCTCTGTAGGCTGAAGAACACCTGGGATGCAGTCTCCAAGTACGTTGGCATACCTCCAGAGAACCCAAAGTGTGTGAGGGATCTTGGCAATGTCTGCCCCTGGCCTCTCAGTCACCAGGGACAACCCCTCAAAAAAATAGCAAACAAAAGCAAGCTGACCCTGAAGTCAGAGACTGACTGGAGGGACATTCCCTTAGTCACCCCCTGGGTGAGCCACAATGGAGACTTTGCAACATTTCCTTCACAGTGCAGAACTCTAGCCCAGCTGAATCCCAGGTATTAGTAGAGGAGCGGCTCTGGAAATTGAAGCTCTGAGAGACCACAGGCCCCCTTCCATTCCCGGAGACCCCAGTGCTCCGGCCCCAGCACAAACCCTCCTCCCGGCAGCCCCTTCTCTGCTCTTGTTGAGGAGGGTTTTCCCCACCACTCCCATGGGGTTCCTAACCCTTTTCCTCCCTTTATTTATCCCCACAGGAAGAATTTTCAGAAATTTAAATATCTCTGTAAAAAGGATTCAGAAACGAGCCGGATACAGTTTCTGAAGGTAGGTGGAGGCATGAGCCTCGGATCGAAAATAGTCCCAGAGGGATGGGGGAATTGTTAGCATGCTGGATTTTTTATTTTTTATTTTTGAAATGGTCACCCTGGTTATTTTGTGACCAAAGGCATCCTTGAAAATTTCAGCCTCTCTCCGTGAGCAGCAGGTGCGGCCAAAGCATCCACAGTCCCAGACCACCTGGATGATGTCCCGGGTGGTGGTGGCCGCTCGTGGCTCTTCCAGGCGGTCCTGGGGAGCTGTGTCTCAGACTTCCATGAAAGCCCATGGGAGAGGTCAGTCCCTTGGAGGACATGGGGCTGAGGGAAGTTCGGACTCAACGAACTCTCCTTTCTTGCCAGGATAGAAAGTCAAAGTTTACTACTTACATAAGGACGCCTCGGATATTCCCGAAAAAGTGGCAGAAGAAGGTGTGTGGATCTTTCTGGTGGGAGATGAGGCTGGCGGGGAGATGGGGGGGAATCTCTTCTGATTCCTGACAGTGACTCCAAGGTGACTGCCTCTGAGGTGACAAGTGCCCAGGGCCTGCAGTCCCCTGCTTAGACCCAGGAAGGGGCCTGCATGGCTGGCCCCACGATGCACTGGGGTGAAACATCAAATCCCCTGGGACTGGGCCCAAGAGAATTTCAGGGCAGGAGTGCAGGACGTGGCGGTGGGGGTCGGGTTCGAGAGGGGGTCCTGGAAATAGCTCTGGATTTCATTCTTCAGTGAGAGAGCATCGTCAAGTGGGCCATGGCAACAGAGAGGGGACGATTGCTTGGGCTACATTTCTGGGGACGCCCAGGAGCACAGTTCCCTCTCTCACACCTGCAATTTTCCCAGGGCGTGGTCCCCTTCCTGGGCACCATCCTGACCGACCTGTTAATGCTGGATGCGACCATGGAGGATGACCTGGAGGTGCGTGGGGTTGACTTGGTGTGGGAGAGCCAGATGGAGACGGGGGGACAGAGACCCCTTCCCTGGTCCCTGAGCTCTCAGCACTGGCTCGCTTCCCCTCTGAGAGGCACAGTGCCCATGAGCAGGAGGTGCTGCACGTCCTAGGGAGGACCAAGCTCTCCCACAGGCCCGTCCCTGTCTGCCCCCGCTGCCAGGCGGAGCAGCAGCCTGGCCATGCTCCAGAATGGTTGGTGTTTCCGTCGCTCATACCGAGTCCCTCTTCACCCTGTGCCCTGTGGGGAGAGGGAAGGCAGGGAAGCACATCTGTGAGCAGAGCTTTGCTTGCGGTGACATTCCAGTCTCCCCGCGAATCCAAGGCAGGACGGGGGTCTGGTGTCCCGGAGATTCAGCCTCAGGTCCCCTGCATGTGTGACAAAATCTGGCCTTGCTCCTCACCTGGTTGGCCTCAGTGTTCCCCACCTGGCACCTTGTGGCAGCGCAGGATGAAGGGAGGGTCTGGGGAGGGACTAGGGAGCCTGGAAGGGACCCGGGTCTCTTCCTCACGCACCGCCCCATATCTCCCTTCCAGGGCAATGACATCAACCCACAGAAACGGATGAATGTGAGCACTTGTGGCTTCCGTCTGGGTGGGGAGGGCGATGGACATCAGACATCTCCTGGGTGCCACAGTTCTTGTCCCCCTGCTCTGGGCCTTACGCTGGCAGTTATAATAATGGCAGAGGCGTCCAGTTGGTATACGGGAGAGAGTACTGCATCCAAAAATGCTCTGGGATGAAAAATTGTTTTCTCTGTAGAGATCCGATGAGGCGCACACTGAGTTTGTTAGATGAAGGGTTCCATGAGCGCTGTGCCGCAGTGGCAGGCCCCGGCTTCTCATGCTTATCCAGGAGGCTTCTGTAGCAATACACACACACACTCACACACACTCACACACACACTCACAGACACACGGCGTGCCTGCACGTGCACTCATCCTTCCTCCTCCTCGTGCCAGGAGAATCAAATTTTGGAAGAAATCATGATGCTCCAGACCGCTTCGGAGAAGTATGACCTGGAGATCGTGGAGTCCTTCTGCACTTGGTTTGTGGACATGAAGAAGCTGAGTGTGGAGGAGAGGTGAGCAGAGGCCCTACGTGGCCGTGAGCTAGAGTGGACTCTTCCAGGTGGCAGTCCAGAGCCAGGCCCATGGCCCCCCAAACAGCCTCGCCACTGTTGTCTGGTGGCTGTTTGGGAGACAGTGGGAGGGACACTTGGGCAGGGACTAACACCAGTGTCTTCTCCTGTCCTGTAGCTATGCCTTGTCTTGTCAACTGGAACCCGCAACTTCCCCGGAAGATGTCCCTGCTGCCTCAAGCCCTTAGAGCTGATGATCATCATTGCTCGGGACTCTGCATCAGGGCATGGGATCTCTTGGCTGCAGCTCCCTGGAGAAATTGATCTGAATTTGCCTCTTCTCCCTCCTGAGGTGGAAGTTGGTTGTCATTTGCTTTGGAACAGCAAAGAGGGGTGTTTACGGCCTCTTCTGTAGCTTTTATGTAGCTGCATAAGGATTTGCATACATATAACTAAAATGTATTTGTAATTCTTTTTAGTAAAATAAAGTTATATTCTGTTTACAAGATGAGAGTTCTTCTCTGGTTCTTTCTCGACCTGTTCTGCCTTTAGAATAGTTTTGAATTCAGAAGTTTCATAAGACTGGGCCACTGCTCAAATGCTAGAGCCAGTGTTTGGCATGTGGGAGGCCAGGACTGAGCTCCAGCAATACACGATCCCCTTCGCACTGCTAGGTGTCACCCCAGGACATCGAAAATAAAACGTAAACCTGAGAACTAACAAGCAAACATTAACAATCTGAATGTCTGTGGGTTTTGTTTTGTTGTGTGTTCTCCTTTTTCAAGGAGTTGGGTTTTGGGCCACACTTGTATATTCTTAGAGCTCACTCCTGGCTCTGCAATGAGGGACCCTGGGTGGTGTCTAGGATGAAACCCAGGTAACTTTCTTGTAAGGCAACGCCTTGCCAGCTGTTCTAGCTCTCTGGTGCTTTTTCATTTTTTTGATTGTTTGTTCAATTTTGGTTTTGATGTCAGTATCCAACACTTCTCAGGGCATATTCTGACTTTTGTGCTCAGGGATCATTCTCGGCACAGCATAGGGGATCGGATGTGGTACGCAGCATTGAACCCTGCTCAGATATTTGCAAGAAGAGTATGTTATACACAATGTACTCGCACTTTGACCTATTCACATGATTTTTTTGTATTGTATATTAGGGGGTTCGGGCCACATTCAGCTATGCTCATCACTTTCTTTGGCTCTTGAATCCAAGTCACTCACTCCTGACAGTTTTGGGACCATAAGGAGTGCGGGGGATCTAACCCTTGCAAAGCAAGCACCATTGTACCTCCCCTCTGGCCCAGTGTCTCGAACAATCGAAAAAAGTTTGATAGGTGTAGAGTAGAATTAATTTTCTTTATTGTTATCAGAGTACCAGAGGTCAGCAAATTTGTTTCTTTTTCATGATTTGTCCATATTCCTCACATAATACATAATATATAACACACGTTGTGTTTCCAAATAAGTCATAGAATTTAAGCTTCTTTCTAATTTATCCTTCATCTTTAAAATATCAAAGCCATTCCTAAATAAGGAAAGAATTTTTAGATTTATGTAAGTCTGAGAGAGAGAATTAGATATGGGTAAGAAGAAACTTTTATGGTTTTCTTGTTCTATGACACACTACATGTTTTTATCTGATTATTTTAATTCTAGAACATCTGAGGTAAATTGATATAAAAGTATAGAATACACCTCTGGATATAGATATAGTTGAATATATGTTTTCTATAGATTATTAGAAAACATTATTTTGTCTTATTATAAGGTAGAAAAGCACATATGTGTATATGTATACATATACATAGTAGAGCCATTTAGAATGCAGCTGTTTTTAAGGGAATCTTTATTTCTGAAAGGTTGAAGACATGTTACATATTCTCTACTCATATATATTTATATGTTTACATATGGCTGGAGTGATAGCACAGCAAAAGCATGCATCTTTATATATACATATTATATATATATATAAAACTTTCTGTGCAATAAAATAATCACTATTTTGAAAAAGAAGTTATTTTTACAAATATATATTTATTAAAAGTCATGTAATATCATCATTAAATGACACATTATATACTTTTTTTGATTTTGTTTTTGCATTCTTCAAATATAATTCTGTCACTGTGACAATGTTATAAACTTCTTTTCTATTTTTTCATATTTAGTCATAGTAGGTTACCTAACCTACACCCATTGTATAATTTATATTTCCTTACAAAATGATATGAAGAAACTTGTATTATAAATAAACATCTCTTATTTCAAGTGCACTTTAGTTTATTTTTATACTATTTGTATGTCATGTTTGAAACTAATACTACAAAAAGAATTTTGTCTTATTTTCAAGGGAAACAAAACTTTTTTTAAAAACTAAATCTGCCGGAGGCTGGAGCAATAGCACAGCAAGTAGGGTGTTTGCCTTACACGCGGCCAACCCAGGTTCGATTCCCAGCATCCCGTATGGTCCCCTGAGCCCTGCCGCGGGTAATTCCTGAGCGCAGAGCCAGGAGTAACCCCTGTGCATCGCTGGGTGTGACTTCAAAAAGAAAAAAAAACAAACGGAAACTGCCTTTGCCAATAACTTTTTTAATATATATTCACTGTGGGTTATATAATTTATAATGATCTTATTGAAGCTAATGGCATACAGAATAATATCTCAACACAAAATCACATACTGATGACCGAAAATAACCGGTGACGATTAGTTATGTTACTGATCCAGGAATAGGAGAGAAAAAAAAATAGAACTTAGTTGTGCTGTAGCTTCCTACTGATTGTCTCCTAGAAGGGTAGCTTAAGCAATCAGAAGCTGACATCTATCTGTCTACTGGTAAGCTATGTGTGTCTGAGCACTAGATCTGGATGCTACATGAACTATAGAGTTTATGTGGTCCAGGAGGATGAACTGCTCTCAAAGTTTATTTTTCCAAGTACTAGTACATGCTTGAACTTCCACCTGGGACTTGTCTCATTAAGGCAGGATTTCTTCTTCTGACTTCACCATAATACAGCTCTTGATGCCTTAGCAGGACTGTCTCACTTATACCAGGACTGTCTCGAATATATCATAATATCCTACTCAGACCATCAACGGCAATAGATCTTCACCAACCTTTAGTTTTTCCAGGATATCATGTATTGAAATCCTTGCCATTGCCATTGCTCTGGAGCTCAGGATTGTATATTATATGGATTAACACTCACTAGGATGATCATTTAGTTACCATGGCCGTTTATTATTTTCATATTAATAAGTCCTGTATTTAATTTTTGGGCAATTTCACCAAAATTAGTAAACTTAAATCACAGAGAACTTTGTCCCACCAAAATAGCTTTCAAAATATGTAGTGGAAATAATAGCAAGTGAGAACATATGTAGCATAGAAAGTGAAGGGAAAACTACATCTCATGATTTTGTAAGGGTAAAACTACAATGATGGAAGCAGAAGTCAATGGTCACCCAGAAAGCTGCTAACCTGCCCCCTAGCATGTACTGGACTGGAGACATTAATCAATATAATTGATAGCAATGACATTCACTGGTCGGTCCAGCAAGTGCTTAAGGAAAATCGACTGGCTGAAAAAGTTTGCAGATTTACCAAATATGGCTTTTGCTAAGAAAAATCATTCTTTAAATTATTAGGAGAAAAATTAGGAAATAATTAGGAGATGAATTGGAGATCAGTAGTCCTACAATTTAGAACGGACAGACACAAGTAAAAGTAGTCAACATATAATTAGCATTATCACATAATCTAAGTATCTGAATACATACAATGTTAATAAAAATCCATAGATTAAATTTGTCATTGAATGAAGAGAAAGGAATGCAATCAATGAATTACCAAAGAAATGAGTCAGCAGCAAAAACATCATATTAGTTACTAAGGGCAAGCCATCACTGCATGGTATGAAAAAGTTCTCTTTCTCTTGGCCAGATGCTACAGGGTTTAAGGTGCTTAACTTGTGTGCCGTACACACAGGTTCAAGCACATATGTAGCATTTAGAGAAGTGAACCTTACTATAGAGCAAATAGTAATAGCCCATGGACACAACTCACTGTGGACTCCAGATCCTTCTCTCTCAAGTAGTTTTGTCCAAATCTGCACACCAATCAGTGTGCAGATTGGGAGACTGAGAAAGCTCTGAACACTTGAATGATTTTTTTTAAAGTCACTGACCAGAGAAACAAGGTTACAGTTTTTCTATGTCTTTAGATAAGTAAACTAGCTAAACTTTCTGGGTAAATTGTGTAGTTTTCTGTATTTTTTTCTTTTTTCGCTTGTGTGCTACAGAGAAGGAGTTAAGATGGAAGAGGAAGCCATTTCCTTCAAAGCTCATTGGCTAGGTCTGAGGAAAGAGAGGTGATGAGGTAATAGAATCTTTAGCTCACTCTCCTAACATGATTGGTTCATTTAAATGATTACTGTGGAAACAGGAACCAACATTCCGTCTGCTCACTTGGCTTCTGCGAGCTAAGAGAAGCAGTATGTCTTTGTGTTGTTTCCCTAGAGTTAGGCAGAGGAGAGCCCAGAGCGAGGACAGATCACACAGTCCCAGCAGAGAGTTGACCTGCGAACATGTCCAGGGCGATGGGACAAGCGGCAGAGAGGATCCAAAGGTAAATGTGTGAAACCCATGGCAGACCAGCACTGGTCAGCACATACCGAGGGGGCCACTTAAGGAATGCTACACACATTTCCTTCTGTGTGTGAGAGTGTATGTCAGAAATGGAAAGTATGAGAGAGTTGAGGAGACGGTGAGGGAACTTGTTGAAGGGTTTGCCCAATCCCAGAAGTGGTCTGTAAGAGCAGACGGCCACATGTCTCTGGTATGATTACAAGCAAAGTCCAAGATGGCAGAAACGAGAAAGTGATGAGTGGGGTAGACGATCCCAGAGCAGACATCCACCCTGAACTCAAAGATAGACTGTCTCGATAGGTCTGTCTCAGATGGGCTAGTAGCTGAACTTGGGAACGTCATTGGTAGGTGCTCTGTCCATGTGAGGCACTTATTAACCTTCCTGGTTGGTGACTGGCATATTTTATAGAGCATCACTGAGGAGATCATTATTGACTTATTCCAAGCCTTCCACTTCTATGACTCTGTAGACAAGTTGTCCAGGAAGGCCAGCACCAAAGAAGTCCAGTGTCAGCCTAAGGTAAGTAAGGGACCTGGGGGCAGGGGTTTCCTGATCCAGACACTCTCCTGGGGCCTCAACGGACTTTCAGACCTTAGTGTCTGATGACGAGAACTAAAGACACCAGGATTCCTGACCACCCATGGTTGTTACATGAAAGGAAAGGAGTATTCTCATAGTTATAAGAATGGCATAAGAATACTTAATTCTTTTGCATTGATAATAAATCAAGTCACTTTGTATTTTTTGTGATTGTTTTCTATCACAGCCATAGATACCTAGAGAACAGTCAGATCTGATTCCCTTACACATTTTCTCCTATACTTGCGAATCATCCCATTCAATACAGAAGTGGTTGAAATTAAGTGTACAGGGATGGAGCGATAGCACAGCAGAGGGCCTTTATCTTGCGCGAGGCAAGGCCGGCCGGGCCAAGCCGGGTTCTATTCCTTTCACCCTCTTGGAGAGCTCGGCCAGCTACCGAGAGCATCTCGCCCACATGGCAAAGCCTGGCAAGCTACCCGTGGTGTATCCAATATGCCAAACACAGTAGCAGTAAGTCTCACAATGAATAGGTTACTGGGCCCGCTCTAGTAACTCGACGAACACCGGGAGGACAGTTCTACAGTGCTGCAAATGTCTTGACAGAGTCACTGCACAACGAAAAAGGGTCCGGGTTAAGAAACCCAGCAGGTAAGAGGATCTGGCATGACTTGCTACAGGATTTAACAGTCTTGCCATCTCAACATTAATGCAAAGCACATCACGAGCTTTCACATCCTATTTGCCAGGCTCTGAAACCTGAAAAGAGTGACAAGCTCTTAGGACCCTGTTGACACCTGCGCTGCCACAAGACTCAGTTTTTGTAGATCTCCTGAGAGAACACCACTAAGCGGTTGCCATGACAATTTAGTCTCCGTCATCTTGTCAGGGGGCCAGAGCACCAAGTCACCAAGAATGGCCCTGGCTGCACTGGGGATTGTGACCAGGGGGAGACGTTCCCAGCCAGGAGGCCGACACTCCCAGAGTGAGCCAGCACAGAAATCAGAAGGGAGCTAAGAAGACAGGAGGGCCTTTTAAGGTTGTGGGTTCCCCCCAAATTTCACCTGCAAGTCAGAAGCTTGGCAGATATTGTGGCAACAAGTCCCAGGGTCCATGATTGGACAGTTCCCAGGTCTTACCCTGCATGATAGGTTGTTTTCTCAGAGTTAGAGGCTCTGCGCAGAGGCTAGCCAACAGTGTCAGATCTCAAACTCCATATAGAAATCTACAGGTCAACAAGGCCAGTGCCATGGGACAAGAGGCAAAAAATATCCAGTGGTAAATGAGGGAACCCCAGGGCGGACAAGTACTTGCCAGTTAAAATCTATAATGCCATCGGTACTCCCACATTCATTTAACATTCTGTGGGAGCATGCGTGTGTGAGTGCGTGCATGAATAACTGCGTGTGTGAATGCGTGTGTGCATGCGTGTGTGTGTGTGTCTGTAGGAGTGGATGTCAGAATGAGAAAATGTAAGAGAGAGAGAGATGATGAGATGATAAAGGATGTTGTTGAAGGGTTTGCCCAACTTACGAAGTCATCAATAACATCACAGTGAGATACATGTGTTGAGATTACATCCCAGGTCCCAGATTTCATTATTACATACCGGTTACCAGACGTGGGAAAAGATGATAGCTGGGGAGAAGCAGAACGAGAAAGCTCTCAAGTGGAACTAAATTAACATCTCTGAGATGCTCTTGGTAGCTGAAATTAGAAGGGTCATTTGCAGGGTGGTGTACAAATGAGGCACATACTAACTTTCCTGGTTGGTGACTGACTTGTTTTCCATAACTCCACTGAGCAGACCGTTGAGGATTTCATCAAAGGTTTCTTCTTCTCTGACTCCATAGGTAAGTGGCTTGTGAAGAACAATGCCACACGTGTCCAGTGCTGCTCCAAGGCAAGTAAGGGACCAGGGGATCTCTTTACCCGTGGTCAGGATTCTGAATTGTAGGCACACAATCTAAAGTGTCTTTTGGCCATCAAATGGTGGTACGACTCTAGTTTCAGATGGAAACAACACTATGACCATCACCATCCTCCCGTTGTTCATCGATTTGCTCAAGCAGGCCCAGGAACGTTGTGAAACTTGTTATTGTGTTTGGCATATCAAATATGTCTCGGGGAGCTTGTCAGGCTTTGCCTTGCAGGCGAGGTACTCTCGCTAGCTTGCTAGGCTCTCCAAGGGGGCGGAGCAATCGAACTCGGGTCGGGCATGTAGACTGCGTGCAAGGCAAATGCCCTACCCACTGTGCTATCGCTTCAGCCTGGAATCAACCAAAGAAATCAGAATCCCCAACCAACCATAAGCGTTATATGAAAGGGATGAAGCACTTTTTTAAGTGTACAATTGGTATAAAAATGATGATACTTTACTCGTATGATAAATCAAACCCAAAGAACCAAATTTCTATGTATTTTTGGTTCCTATTTCCACTGACAGCCCGAGCTGTCACGCTCATGTCCTTCAATCACTAGAGTTGAGCTGAGTCCTTGCAGATGGTCTCTAATCTTTACAAATCATCACCCTGAAAAGAGAAGGGGTTAAGATTACTCTTACTCTGTAAATGACATGACATCGTCATTGCACAGCAAACAACAATCCAGGAACCAGATCTCGGCAGGTTCGGCATTTTGAATTACTTATCTTAACGATTTTCATGGAGGTGGTTTTTGACTTCACTGACCTCATACAGCTTCTGAAACTCAGCACGACGAAAGATTCTTATGTCTCAGCATTTTGCACGGACAACATTATATATTCTCACATACTACTTGTTTGCCAGTCTCTTAGACGAAAAACCACAGACAAGCTCTCTGGGTCTTGATGCCTCTTGGGCCAGCCTCAAGACTCTGTCACTGGAAAACTCCAGCCGGGACGCCACTAAGTGTTCTGGAGGGAAGGTCACAGGACGCTTGCCTGGACCTTTTCAGAAACATACAGCTTGATAGAACAGACACCTTAATGATGTACTTAAATCATACTCGCTGTTTTTATTTGTATGATGGGGATGTCGCATACCATCTCGTGGGGATAACATTGGCTTGTAAGCTATTCATTCTGGGAGGTGTTCATGTTTCTTCGTTAAATCAAATTGCTGAGACGATAAGTGTTCATTATTCCTCCTGAAAATCCCAATGCCTTTACGCGTGGAACAGCTCTCATTTCTGCTCCGATCCCTCGGCCTGTTCCCAGCAGTGTCCTGAGCGTCCCTCGTTTCCTCCACACAGAAGGACCCTAAGTCAAGCCTGCTTGCAGCCGAGGCTTGTGCCCTGCTGGCCATCAAGACAGAGACTGTGCAGATGCTGCAGCGGCTGCTGCCACTGCTCTACCGGGGCTGGACCCTCTCCACGTGCTCGTCGGTCCTGTTCCCTGTTCTGACCTTCAGCATCCCTCGGGAGTTCCTGCCCATGATGGTCCACAGGTGAGTGTGCGCTACCGAGGGACAGTGCAGGTTCTGCCTCGTCAGGGCCCAATTCCAGCTTCTGATGCTCTTCAACCTCTGCTCCTCCCCAGCTCCCTGTTCCCCTTCCTGGGATCGTGGGTTGAGCGATACCTCCAGGACCCCGACGGGCTGTGGCACTCTCACTGGTTCCGGATCCCCAGGGCCTGTGTGCAGGTTGATGATATGTGTGGTACCGAGTGGAAGCTCGTGGGGCACCTGGAGCAGTTGGAACCCGTGGAGCCCAAGCCAGACTGTGAGGAGCCGCACTGGGAGGATTTCGGGCTGGGGGCAGGAAGGGGTTCCCGGGTCCTCCCAGCATTCTTGCCCGTCTCTGCACGGGCACGTGGACAACTCTGCTGCGGTTCCATGCTCATGTTGCTTTGTGCTTGCTCCAGTGCCTACTCGAATGCTGCCACCCGCCGCAACCCTTGATGAAGACGCAGCACTCCAGGATCCCTCGGCAGCCCCTGAGATTCCACCGGTGCAGCTGGAGCGAACATCTGCTCTGCCTTTTGCTGAGGTGCCGGAAGATCATGAGGCCTCCCTTCCTGCAGGAGAGCCAGTCCCCAAATCAGGGACACACAATGAAGAGATAGCGCTCCAGGACTCTTCAGCAGAACCCGAGTTTCCCGCCGTGCAGCTGGAGCCAGAATTTGTTGCATCTTATCCTGAGGTGCAGGAAGAACCGAAGGCCTCAGTTCCCACAGGCGAGCCAGCCCCGGAATCAGGGACACTTTCAGCATGCAGCACCCTACAGGACACAGCCCACAGAGCTGCCACGAGAGAGATGGAGCTGCCCACAGCCACAGAGCGCTCCAACCAGTCAACCCACACCTGGGACATCCTGGCCTTCCGTCCCCGGGTGGTGGCAGAGCAGATAACCTGGACGGATGCGGTGAGCACAGGGCTCTGGGCGGGGCTGGGGAGGCTGGAGACTCTCTGGGGGCTCTGACTCTCCTGCTCAGGCCTGTGTCCTCAGGTCCCCAAGTTGTCCCACCACCCACTAAGATCGCATGGGGGTGGACATGGACAAGAACTGTGTGCACAGAGGCTTTGAGGCTGAAAGGGCCTGAGCGAGAACACTGGAATGGCCTGGAGCTTAGGTGGGGCCTGGGCTGCAGGAATGCACCAGGTTCTGGGTGCATCCTTCCTGCTAGGAGTCAGGGCAGGCTCAGTGTGTAGGACATGCCTGATGTGGACACGCCTAGAGGGACATGCAGCAGGAAGGCCACAGTGTCCTCTCTTGAGCCTTTAGTGGAAGGGAAGAGGTGATTCATGATGGGCGGAGGCTCCTTGGGGTGGTCCCTCTGGACCTCCTTCTAGAAGCTGAGTCAGTCTGAGGAGAGGAGGGGGCCCATGGCAATGCATCTCGCACTGCTGTCAGGGCCCAGGCAGTGGGGGGGGAGGGGCTTCTGTGTGCCCAGAGGCATCCTCAGAGCACAGAGTAATCTCCAGTCTCTTCCTCAAGGCTCCAGCCACCTGGTCGACTTCCTAAGCTGCAGTTTGACCTGTGACCCCGGCCTGTGCCTAGACTGGGGCGCTGCAGTTTGACCTGTGACCCCGGCCTGTACCTAGACTGGGGTGCTGCAGTTTGGGCTGAGGCTTCCTCTGCTCCTCTAGGAAATCTTCAAGGAGATGGTCCCCCAACACTGCCTCGGAGAGATATGGTCTCAACGAAAGCACAGCGAAGACGTGGCACCCACTGTGCAAGCCACAGTGGACCAGTATAATAGCGTGGCCCAATTTGTGATCACCACCTGCCTGGGAGACCCGACCCACACCGCCCGGGACAGGGCTCGGCGCATGGAGCACTGGATCCAGGTGGCCAAGGTGTGTCATGGACCCCGGGGATCCCTTCTGGAGCCTGGCGCTTCTGTGGTTGTCAGGGTGGAAGATTCCAGTTCCCGGGCCTGGTGCCAGGGCCATGCTGGCCTTGGGCTGCTGGCCCCATTGGAGACTCATTTCCTGCCCACTGCTTCTAGCCAAGGCTGACACCATGAGCCCCATGTTCCGGTTTCACCCTGAGGGCGAGTCGGGCATGCAGGGAAGGGCAGTTACAGGGGACTCCAGTTCCCAGCTCACAGCCCCTCCTCTTCTCCTCCCAGGAGTGCAAAAAGCTTCACAACTTTTCTTCGATGCACGCCATCGTTCGTGCTCTCCAGAGCACTCCTCTCTGTAGGCTGAAGAACACCTGGGATGCAGTCTCCAAGTACGTTGGCATACCTCCAGAGAACCCAAAGTGTGTGAGGGATCTTGGCAATGTCTGCCCCTTGCCTCTCATTCTCCAGGGACAACCCCTCAAAAAAATAGCAAACAAAAGCAAGCTGACCCTGAAGGCAGAGACTGACTGGAGAGACATTCCCTTAGTCACCCCCTGGGTGAGCCACAATGGAGGCTTTGCAACATTTCCTTCACAGTGCAGAACTCTAGCCCAGCTGAATCCCAGGTATTAGTAGAGGAGCGGCTCCGGAAATTGAAGCTCTGAGAGACCACAGGCCCCCTTCCATTCCCGGAGACCCCAGTGCTCCGGCCGCAGCACAAACCCTCCTCCCGGCAGCCCCTTCTCTGCTCTTGTTGAGGAGGGTTTTCCCCACCACTACCATGGGGTTCGTAACCCTTTTCCTCCCTTTCTTTTATCCCCATAGGAAGAATTTTCAGAAATTTAAATATCTTTGTAAAAAGGATTCAGAAACGAGCCGGATACAGTTTCTGAAGGTAGGTGGAGGCAGGAGCCTCGGATCGAAAATAGTCCCAGAGGGATGGGGGAATTGTTAGCATGCTGGATTTTTAAATTTTTTATTTTTGAAATGGTCACCCTGGTTATTTTGTGACCAAAGGCATCCTTGAAAATTTCAGCCTCTCTCCGTTAGCAGCAGGTGCGGCCAAAGCATCCAGAGTCCCAGACCACCTGGATGATGTCCCGGGTGGTGGTGGCCGCTCATGGCTCTTCCAGGCGGTCCTGGGGAGCTGTGTCTCAGACTTCCATGAAAGCCCATGGGAGAGGTCAGTCCCTTGGAGGACATGGGGCTGAGGGAAGTTCGGACTCAACGAACTCTCCTTTCTTGCCAGGATAGAAAGTCCAAGTTTACTACTTACATAAGGACGCCTCGGATATTCCCGAAAAAGTGGCAGAAGAAGGTGTGTGGATCCTCCTGGTGGGAGATGAGGCTGGCGGGGGTGTGGGGGGGAATCTCTTCTGAGGCCTGACAGTGACTCCAAGGTGACTGCCTCTGAGGTGACAAGTGCCCAGGGCCTGCAGTCCCCTGCTTAAACCCAGGAAGGGGCCTGCATGGCTGGCCCCACGATGCACTGGGGTGAAACATCAAATCCCCTGGGACTGGGCCCAAGAGAATTTCAGGGCAGGAGTGCAGGACGTGGCGGTGGGGGTCGGGTTCGAGAAGGGGTCCTGGAAATAGCTCTGGATTTCATTCTTCGGTGAGAGAGCATCGTGAAGTGGGCCATGGCAACAGAGAGGGGACGATTGCTTGGGCTACATTTCTGGGGACGCCCAGGAGCACAGTTCCCTCTCTCACACCTGCAATTTTCCCAGGGCGTGGTCCCCTTCCTGGGCACCATCCTGACCGACCTGTTAATGCTGGATGCGACCATGGAGGATTACCTGGAGGTGCGTGGGGTTGACTTGGTGTGGGAGAGCCGGATGGAGACGGGGGGACAGAGACCCCTTCCCTGGTCCCTGAGCTCTCAGCACTGGCTCGCTTCCCCTCCGAGAAGCACAGTGCCCATGAGCCGGAGGTGCTGCACGTCCTAGGGAGGACCGAGCTCTCCCACAGGCCCGTCCCTGTCTGCCCCCGCTGCCAGGCGGCGCAGCAGCCTGGCCATGCTCCAGAATGGTTGGTGTTTCCGTAGCTCATACCGAGTCCCTCTTCACCCTGTGCCCTGTGGGGAGAGGGAAGGCAGGGAAGCACATCTGGGAGCAGAGCTTTGCTCGTGGTGACATTCCAGTCTCCCCGCGAATCCAAGGCAGGACGGGGTTCTGGTGTCCCCGAGATTCAGCCTCAGGTCCCCTGCGTGTGGGACAAAATCTGGCCTTGCTCCTCACCTGGTTGGCCTCAGTGTTCCCCACCTGGCACCTTGTGGCATGGCAGGATGAAGGGAGGGTCTGGGGAGGGACTAGGGAGCCTGGAAGGGACCTGGGTCTCTTCCTCACGCACCGCCCTATATCTCCCTTCCAGGGCAATGACATCAACCCACAGAAACGGATGAATGTGAGCACTTGTGGCTTCCGTCTGGGTGGGGAGGGCGGTGGACATCAGACATCTCCTGGGTGCCACAGTTCTTGTCCCCCTGCTCTGGGCCTTACGCTGGCAGTTATAATAATGGCAGAGGCGTCCAATTGGTATACCGGAGAGAGTACTGCATCCAAAAATGCTCTGGGATGAAAAATTGTTTTCTCTGTAGAGAACAGATGAGGCGCACGCTGAGTTTGTTAGATGAAGGGTTCCATGAGCGCTGTGCCGCAGTGGCAGGCCCCGGCTTCTCATGCTTATCCAGGAGGCTTCTGTAGCAATACACACACACACTCACACACACTCACACACACACTCACAGACACACGGCGTGCCTGCACGTGCACTCATCCTTCCTCCTCCTCGTGCCAGGAGAATCAAATTTTGGAAGAAATCATGATGCTCCAGACCGCTTCGGAGAAGTATGACCTGGAGATCGTGGAGTCCTTCTGCACTTGGTTTGTGGACATGAAGAAGCTGAGTGTGGAGGAGAGGTGAGCAGAGGCCCTACGTGGCCGTGAGCTAGAGTGGACTCTTCCAGGTGGCAGTCCAGAGCCAGGCCCATGGCCCCCTGAACAGCCTCGCCACTGTTGTCTGGTGGCTGTTTGGGAGACAGTGGGAGGGACAATGGGCAGGGACTAACACCCGTGTCTTCCCCTGTCCTGTAGCTATGCCTTGTCTTGTCAACTGGAACCTGCAACTTCCCCGGAAGATGTCCCTGCTGCCTCAAGCCCTTAGAGCTGATGATCATCATTGCTCGGGACTCTGCATCAGGCCACGGGATCTCTTGGCAGCAGCTCCCCGGAGAAATTGATCTGAATTTGCCTCTTCTCCCTCCTGAGGTGGAAGTTGGTTGTCATTTGCTTTGGAACAGCAAAGAGGGGTGTTTAAGGCCTCTTCTGTAGGTTTTAAGTAGCTGCATAAGGATTTGCATACATATATCTAAAGTGTATTTGTAATTCTTTTTAGTAAAATAAAGTTATATTCTGTTTACAAGATGAGAGTTCTTCTCTGGTTCTTTCTCGACCTGTTCTGCCTTTAGAATAGTTTTGAATTCAGAAGTTTCGTAAGACTGGGCCACTGCTCATAGGCTAGAGCCAGTGTTTGGCATGTGGGAGGCCAGGACTGAGCTCCAGCAACACACGATCCCCTTCGCACTGCCAGGTGTCACCCCAGAACATCGAAAATAAAACGTAAACATGAGAACTAACAAGCAAACGTTAACAATCTGAATGTCTGTGGGTTTTGTTTTGTTGTGTGTTCTCCTTTTTCATGGAGTTGGGTTTTGGGCCACACTTGGCTATTCTTAGAGCTCACTCCTGGCTCTGCACTCAGGGACCCTGGGTGGTGTCTGGGATGAAACCCAGGTAACTTTCTTGTAAGGCAACGCCTTACCGGCTGTTCTGGTTCTCTGGTGCTTTTTCATTTTTTTTTGTTTGTTTGTTCAATTTTGGTTTTGATGGCAGTATCCAACTCTTCTCAGGGCATATTCTGACTTTTGTGCTCAGGGATCATTCTTGGCACAGCATAGGGGATCGGATGTGGTACTCAGCATTGAACCCTTCTCAGATATTTGCAAGATAAGTATGTTATACACAATGTACTCGCACTTTGACCTATCCACATGATTTTTTTGTATTGTATATTAGGGTGTTCGGGCCACATCCAGCTATGCTCATCACTTTCTTTGGCTCTTGAATCCAAGGCACTCACTCCTGACGATTTTGGGACCATAAGGAGTGCGGGGGATCTAACCCTTGCAAAGCAAGCACCATTGTACCTCTCCTCTGGCCCAGTGTCTCGAACAATCGAAAAAAGTTTCATAGGTGTAGAGTAGAATTAATTTTCTTTATAGTTATCAGAGTACCAGAGGTCAGCAAATTTGTTTCTTTTTCATGATTTGTCCATATTCCTCACATAATACATAATATATAACACACGTTGTGTTTCCAAATAAGTCATAGAATTTAAGCTTCTTTCTAATTTATCCTTCATCTTGAAAATATCAAAGCCATTCCTAAATAAGGAAAGAATTTTTCGATTTATGTAAGTCTGAGAGAGAGAATTAGATATGGGTAAGAAGAAACTTTTATGGTTTTCTTGTTCTATGACACTCTACATGTTTTTATCTGATTATTTTAATTCTAGAACATCTGAGGTAAATTGATATAAAAGTATAGAATATACCTCTGGATATAGATATAGTTGAATATTTGTTTTCTATAGATTATTAGAAAACATTATTTTGTCTTATTATAAGGTAGAAAAGCACATATGTGTATATGTATACATATATATATAGTAGAGCCATTTAGAATACAGCTGTTTTTAAGGGAATCTTTATTTCTGAAAGGTTGAAGACATGTGACATATTCTCTACTCATATATATTTATATGTTTACATATGGCTGGAGTGATAGCACAGCAAAAGCATGCATCTTTATATATACATATTATATATATATAAAACTTTCTGTGCAATAAAATAATCACTATTTTGATAAAGTAGTTATTTTTACAAATATATATTTATTAAAAGTCATATAATATCATCATTAAATGACACATTATATACTTTTATTGATTTTGTTTTTTCATTCTACAAATATTATTCTGTCACTGTGACAATCTTATAAATTTCTTTTCTATTTTTTCATATTTAGTCATAGTAGGTTACCTAACCTTCACCCATTGTATAATTTATATTTCCTTACAAAATGATATCAAGTATCTTGTATTGTAATAAACATCTCCTATTTGAAGTGCACTTTACTTTATTTTTATACTATTTCCATGTCATGTTCGAAACTACGACGACAAAAAGAATTTTGTCTTATTTTCAAGGGAAGCAAAACTTATCTTAAAAACTAAAACTGCCGGAGAACCAAATCAAACACCTGGAAATTAAACAACTCGATACTGAACAATGAATCGGTCAGGAACGAAGTCAAGGACGAAATGAAATGATACCTAGAAACAAATGAGAATGAAGACACGAGCTACCAGAACCTATGGGATGCAGCGAAAGCTGTATTAAGGGGAAAATTTATAGCTCTGCAAGCATATCTTAGGTCTGTAGAAATGGTGCACATAAACAACTTGACCTCACAGCTCAAGTCCTTAGAAATGGATCAACAGAAAGAACCTAAATCAGGCAGAAGGAAAGAGATCATAAAAGTTAGAGCAGAAATCAATGACATGGAAACTAAAGAAACAATGCGAAAGATCAATGAAACCAAGAGCTGGTTCTTCGAGAGAATAAACAAGATAGATAAACCACTCGCAACACTCACAAAGAAACAGAGAGAGAGAACCCTAATAAACCGAATCAGAAATGAGAAGGGCGATATCACAACGGAAACCAAAGAAATCCAAAAGATCATCAGAGACTACTTTGAAAGTCTGTATGCCACGAAACAAGAGAACCTAGAAGAAATGGACGAATTCCTGGACTCCTATAACCTCCCAAAGCTGAATCAAGAAGACCTGGAGTATCTGAATAGACCTATTAACATCAACGAAATAGAAACTGCAATCAAAAGCCTTCCCAAAAACAAAAGCCCGGGCCCAGATGGATTCACTAGCGAATTTTTCCAAACATTTAAAGAGGACTTGCTGCCAGTCCTTCTCAAGCTCTTTCAGGAAACTGAAAAAACGGAAACTCTCCCAAACAGTTTCTATGAAGCCCATATCTCTCTAATACCAAAAGGAAACAAAGATATCACGAGAAAAGAAAACTACAGGCCGATATCCCTGATGAACATGGATGCGAAGATTCTCAACAAAATACTAGCAAATAGAATTCAACTACTTATCAAAAAGATCATACACCCTGACCAAGTAGGATTTATCCCGGGGCTGCAAGGCTGGTTTAACACTAGGAAATCAATCAACATCATCCACCACATCAACAAAAGAAAAGATAAAAATCATATGATTATATCAATAGATGCAGAGAAAGCATTTGACAAGATCCAGCACCCATTTATGATGAAAACCCTAGCCAAGATATGGATAGAGGGGACTTTTCTCAATATAGTTAAAGTAATCTACCACAAGCCTACAGCAAGCATCGTCCTCAATGGCGAAAAACTGAGAGCCTTCCCTCTAAGATCAGGGAGGAGACAAGGATGCCCACTCTCTCCACTGCTGTTCAATATAGTATTGGAAGTGCTTGCAATAGCGATTAGGCAAGAAAAGGATACTAGGGGCATCCAGGTAAGAAAGGAAGAAATCAAGCTCTCACTATTCGCAGATGATATGATACTATAATTAGAAAACCCTAAAACCTCTATCAAGAAACTTCTAGAAACAATAGGCTTGTATAGTAAAGTGGCAGGTTATAAAATCAATGCCCAAAAGTCCATGGCTTTCCTATATGCAAATAGTGAAAGTGAAGAAGAAGACATGAAGAAAACAATCCCATTCACAATTGTGCCCCAGAAAATCAAGTACCTAGGAATCACCTTAACTAAGGAAGTAAAGGACCTGTACAAAGAAAACTACAAAACTCTACTTCAGGAAATAAAAGAGAAATAAAAGAGAAGAAACTTTTATGATTTTCTTGTTCTATGACACACTACATGTTTTTATGTGATTATTTTAATTCTACAACATCTGAGGTAAATTCATATAAAAGTATAGAATATACCTCTGGATATAGATATAGGTGAATATGTGTTTTCTATAGATTATTATAAAACATTATTTTGTCTTATTATAAGGTAGAAAAGCACATATGTGTATATGTATACATATATATAGTAGAGCCATTTAGAATACAGCTGTTTTTAAGGGAATCTTTATTTCTGAAAGGTTGAAGACATGTGACATATTCTCTACTCATATATATTAATATGTATACATATGGCTGGAGTGATAGCACAGCAAAAGGATGCATCTTTATATATACATATTATATATATACATATTAAACTTTCTGTGCGGGCTGGAGCGATAGCACAGCGGGTAGGGCGTTCGCCTTACAAGCGGCCAACATGGCCGACCCGAGTTCGATTCCTCCGCCCCTCTCGGAGAGCCCGGCGAGCTACCGAGAGTATTCGATATGCCAGACACAGTAACAACAAAGTCTCCAATGGAGACGTTACTGGGCCCACTCGAGCAAATCGACGATCAACGGGAGGGCCTTTACCTTTTAAACTTTCTGTGCAATAAAGTAATCACTATTTTGAAAAATAAGTTATTCTTACAAACATATATTTATTAAAAGTCGTGTAATATCATCATTAAATGACACATTATATACTTTTATTGATTTTGTTTTTGCATTCTTCAAATATAATTCTGTCACTGTGACAATGTTATAAACTTCTTTTCTATTTTTGCATATTTAGTCATAGTAGGTTACCTAACCTACTCCCATTGTATAATTTATATTTCCTTACAAAATGATATCAAGAATCTTGTATTATAAATAAACGTCTCTTATTTCAAGTGCACTTTAGTTTATTTTTATACTATTTGTATGTCACGTTTGAAACTACGACTACAAAAAGAATTTTGTCTTATTTTCAAGGGAAGCAAAACTTTTTTTAAAAACTAAAACTGCCGGATGTTGGAGCAATAGCACAGCAAGTAGGGTGTTTGCCTTACACGTGGCCAACCCAGGTTTGATTCCCAGCATCCCGTATGGTCCCCTGAGCACTGCCGGGGGTAATTCCTGAGCACAGAGCCAGGAGTAACCCCTGTGCATCGCTGGGTGTGACTTCAAAAAGAAAAAAAAACAAACTGAAACTGCCTTTGCCAATAACTTTTTTAATATATGTTCACTGTGGGTTATATAATTTATAATGATCTTATCAAAGCAAATGGCATACAGAATAATATATCAGCACAAAACCACATACTGATGGTGGACAATAACCGGTGATGATTAGTTATGTTACTTTTCCAGGAAGAGGAGAGAAAAAAAAATAGAACTTAGTTGTGCTGTAGCTTTCTACTGGTTGTTTCCTAGAAGGGTAGCTTAAGCAATCAGAAGCTGACATCTATCTGTCTACTGGTAAGCTATGTGTGTCTGAGCACTAGATCTGGATGCTAAATGAACTATAGAGTTTATGTGGTCCAGGTGGATGAACTGCTCTCAAAGTTTATTTTTCCAAGTACTAGTACATGCTTGTACTTCTACCTGGGACTTGTCTCATTAAGGCAGGATTTCTTCTTTTGACTTCACCATAATACAGCTCTTGATTCCTAGCAGGACTGTCTCACTTCTACCAGGAATGTCTCGAATATATCATAATATCCTACTCAGACCATCAACGGCAATAGATCTTCGCCAACCTTTAGTTTATCCAAGATATCATGTATTGAAATCCTTGTCATTGCCATTGCTCTGGAGCTCAGGATTGTATATAATATGGAATAACACTCACTAGGATGATAATTTAGTTACCATGGCCGTTTATCATTTTCATATTAATAAGTCCTATATTTAATTTTTGGGCAATTTCACCAAAATTAGTAAATTTAAATCACAGAGAACTTTGTCCCACTAAAACAGCTTTCAAAATATATAGTGGACTTTGCGCCTCCCCCCTGACCTGGGACTGGAACCCCACCACGCAAGTGTCTGCAGGGCCCCCCCCCCTCCGACGCTCAGAGGAAAAGGGGATCTGCGTCCCTCTCTGCCTGTCCCTTTGGTCGGGCCGCCCATCAGAGCTGCTTCCTTGTCCCCCATCCCCCAGGTTGGTCTTTGCGCCTCCCCCCTACCTGGGACTGGAACCCCACCGTGCAAGTGTCTGCAGGCGCCCCCCTCCAACGCTCGGAGGAAAAGGGGATCTACGTCCCTCTCTGCCTGTCCCTTTGGTCCGGTCGCCCATCAGAGCTGCTCCATTGTCCCCCACCCAGTCTTTACTTCCTAGACAAAAACCAGGTATCAGTGGAGGCTTGGCCACTTCAGAGGTGGGCGTGGCTTTAAAAAGTGGATGTGGCCTAATTTTCGGCGGGACAACGCTCACGCAGCCGCAGGTTGTTCACTCAAACCAACAAATATTACCCCTCCACATACACAACAACATGAGGAAACAACACAAGTCCCCACCGCAGGGAGACCATTAGGAAATCTCTCAAGAAGCCTCAGTAGGAGCTAGCCACCTTAGGGACCTCTCTGACAAGGAATTCAGATATGAAGTCATCAAGATGTTCAATCAACTCGATGAAACAGTCACACACATATCCGCTAAACTGAAAGAGGACATGAAAGAAACAATCGATCGCACAATTGACAAAATACAGCAAGAAATGAGAGCCGAAATTGGAAAGCTCCGCACATAAATGGCACGCATCACAGATTCCATAGACGAAGTCAAAACCTCACTCACTGCCCTCAACAACAGAATGACCACAACTGAGGAAAGAATCAGTGACTTGGAAGATCAGCTGCACCAAGCCAACAGACAATAGCAAACGATGGCAAGGGACCTCAAAATAGCTCAAGAGCGAATCAGAGTCCTACGAGATGATTCCAGAAGAAACAACATTAGAATCATTGGACTACCAGAAGCTCAAGGAAACAATCCCAATGAAAAAAACCTGCTGAAACCAATTATTGCCGAAAAATTCCCAGTGCTCCATGATACAGCCATCCAGATTCAAGAAGCCCGAAGGGTGCCAGCTAAAAGAGACCCCAACAGAAACACCCCAAGACACATTATAGTCAGAATGATCGATGCTGCCGATAGAGACACAATACTGCAAGCAGCAAGGGCAAAAAAGGAAATCAAATACAAAGGAGTACCCCTGAGATTCACAGCAGACCTCTCAGAGGAAACCCTACAAGCCCGAAGACAGTGTAGAGATATAGTCAAAAACCTCACTGAAATGAATGCTTCACCAAGATTACTCTATTCGGCTAAACTCTCACTCCAAATAGATGGAAAGCTACACTATTTTCTAGATTAAACAGCAGCTCAGGAAATTCATAGACTCAAAACCAAACCTAAAACAAGGACTAAAGGGGCTATTATAAGACAAGACAAACCCTACAACCACAACACACCCGCACAGAAACATGACACAAAACCCCATAAACATACTCTCTCTCAATGTCAACGGTCTCAATTCACCATTGAAGAGACACAGAGTGGCAAAATGGATACAGAGACAGAACCCAACATTCTGCTGCCTACAAGAAACTCATCTCAACACTCAGAGCAAACACAGACTCAAAGTCAAAGAATGGAAAACAATCCTGCAAGCAAACAGCTCCTGTAAAAAAGCTGGGGTGGCCATACTAGTATCTGACAACATTAATTTCACCCTGAAAAAGGCTAGAAGGGACAGTGAAGGCCATTTTCAATTCATCAAGGGATACGTACAACAGGAAGAGATCACACTCTTAAATGTATACGCACCTAATGAGGGAACAGCCAAATATTTAAAACAACTGCTAACAGACTTTATGGAGGACATTGCAAGCAGCACAGTAGTACTCGGAGACCTCAACATTGCCCTTTCACCTCTGGACAGATCAACAAGAACAAAACCCAGCAATGAATCATTGGCTTTGAAAGAAAAAATAGAAGAGAGAGGGCTAATAGACTTATACAGGGCTTTACACCCCAAAAAGAAAGAATACACATTCTTCTCCAGTGCACACGGAACATTTTCCAAAATAGACCATGTGCTAGGACACAAAACATACCTCAACAGAATCAGGAAGATAGAAATAGTATCAGCCATCTTTTCAGACCATAATGCACTGAGGATAGAAGTGAATCACACACAGACACGGAGAACCAAATCAAAAACCTGGAAATTAAACAACTCGATGCTGAACAATGAATCGGTCAGGAAAGAAGTCAAGGACGAAATCAAAAGATACCTGGAAACAAATGAGAATGAAGACAAGAGCTACCAGAACCTATGGGATGCAGCGAAAGCTGTATTAAGGGGAAAATTTATAGCTCTGCAAGCATATCTTAGGTCTGTAGAAATGGTGCACATAAACAACTTGACCTCACAGCTCAAGTCCTTAGAAATGGATCAACAGAAAGAACCTAAATCAGGCAGAAGGAAAGAGATCATAAAAGTTAGAGCAGAAATCAATGACATGGAAACTAAAGAAACAATGCGAAAGATCAATGAAACCAAGAGCTGGTTCTTCGAGAGAATAAACAAGATAGATAAACCACTCGCAACACTCACAAAGAAACAGAGAGAGAGAACCCTAATAAACCGAATCAGAAATGAGAAGGGCGATATCACAACGGAAACCAAAGAAATCCAAAAGATCATCAGAGACTACTTTGAAAGTCTGTATGCCACAAAACAAGAGAACCTAGAAGAAATGGACAAATTCCTGGACTCCTATAAGCTCCCAAAGCTGAATCAAGAAGACCTGGAGTATCTGAATAGACCTATTAACATCAACGAAATAGAAACTGCAATCAAAAGCCTTCCCAAAAAAAAAAGCCCGGGCCCAGATAGATTCACTAGCGAATTTTTCCAAACATTTAAAGAGGACTTGCTGCCAGTCCTTCTCAAGCTCTTTCAGGAAATTGAAAAAACGGAAACTCTCCCAAACAGTTTCTATGAAGCCCATATCTCTCTAATACCAAAAGGAAACAAAGATATCACGAGAAAAGAAAACTACAGGCCGATCTCCCTGATGAACATGGATGCGAAGATTCTCAACAAAATACTAGCAAATAGAATTCAACTACTCATCAAAAAGATCATACAACATGACCAAGTAGGATTTATCCCGGGGCTCCAAGGCTGGTTTAACACTAGGAAATCAATCAACATCATCCACCACATCAACAAAAGAAAAGATAAAAATCATATGATTATATCAATAGATGCAGAGAAAGCATTTGACAAGATCCAACACCCATTTATGATGAAAACCCTAGCCAAAATGTGGATAGAGGGGACTTTTCTCAATATAGTTAAAGTCATCTGCCACAAGCCTACAGCAAGCATCATCCTCAATGGCGAAAAACTGAGAGCCTTCCCTCTAAGATCAGGGACGAGACAAGGATGCCCACTCTCTCCACTGCTGTTCAATATAGTATTGGAAGTGCTTGCAATAACGATTATGCAAGAAAAGGATACTAGGGCATCCAGTTAAGAAAGGAAGAAATCAAGCTCCCACTATTCGCAGATGATATGATACTATACTTAGAAAACCCTAAAACCTCTATCAAGAAACTTCTAGAAACAATAGGTTTGTATAGTAAAGTGGCAGGTTATAAAATCAATGCCCAAAAGTCCATGGCTTTCCTATATGCAAATAGTGAAAGTGAAGAAAAAGACATGAAGAAAACAATCCCATTCACAATTGTGCCCCAGAAAATCAAGTACCTAGGAATCACCTTAACTAAGGAAGTAAAGGACCTGTACAAAGAAAACTACAAAACTCTACTTCAGGAAATAAAAGAGGATACGAGGAAATGGAAAAATATCCCCTGTTCATGGATCGGGAGAATTAACATTGTCAAAATGGCAATACTTCCAAAAGCATTGTATAAATTCAATGCAATCCCTATTAGGATACCCATGTCATTCTTTAAAGAATTGGAGTAAACACTCCTGAAATTCATATGGAACAATAAGCCCCCAGGAATAGCTAAAGAAATTCTTGGAAAATTGAAAATGGGAGGAATCCACCTCCCTAACTTCAAACTCTACTACAAGGCAGTAATAATTAAAACAACATGGTACTGTAGCAAAGGCAGAGCTGTAGACCAATGGAACAGGGTTGACTATACTGACGACCCCCCCCCCCCCAAGCATATGAGCATCTAATCTTCGATAAGGGGGCAAGAAAAGTGAAGTGGAGCAGGGAAAGCCTCTTTAACAAATTATACTGGCAAGACTGGACGGCTATATGCAAAAAAATGGGCTCAGATCTCTGCCTAACTCCATGAACAAAAGTAAGATCTAAGTGGATTAAAGACCTCTACATCATACCGGAATCTATAAGATACATTGAGGAAAATGTTGGCAAAACCCTTCATGACATAGAAGCTAATAGTGTCTTCAAAGATGTCACACCGCTGGCCAAGCAAGTGAAAACAGAGATAGATAATTGGGACTATCTTAAACTAAGAAGCTTCTGCACCTCAAAAGAAACAGTGACCAAAATACAAAGACAGTCAACTGAATGGGAAAGGATATTCGCCAACTACACATCTGATAAGGGGTTAATTTCAAGGATATACAAAATACTGGTTCAACTCCACAAAAAGAAAACATTCAACCCCATCAAAAAATGGGGAGATGAAATGAATAGAAACTTTGACAAAGAAGAAATCCGAATGGCTAAAAGACACATGAGAAAATGTTCCACATCATTAATTATCAGGGAGATGCAGATCAAAACCACAATGAGGTATCACCTCACACCACAGAGACTGGCCCATATCCACAAGAACAAAAGCAACCGGTGCTGGCGCGGATGTGGTGAGAAAGGGACACTCCTTCACTGTTGGTGGGAATGCCGACTGCTGCAGCCCTTCTGGAAAACAGTATGGATGATTCTCAAAAAACTAGAAATTGAGCTCCCATTTGACCCAGCAATACCACCCCTGGGAATATATCCCAGAGAGGCAAAAAAGTATAGCTGAAGTGACATCTGCAATTCTCTGTTTATTGCAGCACTCTTTACAATAGCCAGAATCTGGAAAAAACCTGAGTGCCCGAGAACAGAAGACTGGTTGAAGAATCTCTGGCACATTTACACAATGGAATACTATGTAGCTGTTAGAAAAGACGAAGTCATAAAGTTCACATACAAGTGTTACTACATGGAAAGTATCATGTTAAGTGAAATGACTCAGAAAGAAAGGGATAGACATAGAAAGATTGCATTCATCTGGGGAATATAAAGTAACAAAATAGGAAACTAAAACCCAAGTATGGCAGAGATTAGTACCCGGAATTTTACTCAATGACCCGGAGGACAACCACACATGTTAGGGGAAGGGGGAGCTCAGAAAGAGAAGGGAACACCAAATAAAGGGTGTTGGGAGGATCCGCCCACGATGGGAGAGCATGCTGACTGTAGACTGTTGACCAAGCATGATTGCCACTCAATGCCTGTTTTGCAGACCATGGCACTCAAAAGGAGAGAGAGGGAAATGCCCTTCCACAGAGGCAGGGTGGGATAGGGGCTGGGGGGGAGGGGATGCTGGGAACCGAGGTGGTGGGAAGTGCGCACTGGTGGAGGGATGGGTGTTTGATCATTGTATAATCGAAACCCAAGCACAAAAATGTGTAAGTCTACAACTGTACCTCATGGTGCCTCACTATTAAAAAATAAATTAATTATTTAATTAAAAAACCAAAATATGTAGTGGAAATAATAGCAAGTGAGAACATATGTAGCATAGAAAGCAAAGGGAAAACTACATCTCATGATTTTGTAAGGGTAAAACTACAATGATGGAAGCAGAAGTCAATGGTCACCCAGAAAGCTACCAACATGCCCCAAGCGTGTACTGAACTAGAGACATTAATGAATATAATTGATAGCAATGACATTCACTGGTCGGTCCAGCAAGTGCTTAAGTAAAATCGACTGGCTGAAAAAGTTTGCAGATTTACCAAATATGGCTTTTGCTAAGAAAAATCATTCTTTCAATTATTAGGAGATAAATTAGGAGATAATTAGGAGACGAATTGGAGATCAGTTGTCCTACAATTTAGAACTGACAGACACAAGTAAAAGTAGTCAACCTATAACTAGCATTATCACATAATCTAAGTATCTAAATACATACAATGTTAATAAAAATCCATAGATTAAATTTGTCATTGAATGAAGAGAAAGGAATGCAATCAATGAATTACCAAAGAAATGAGTCAGCAGCAAAAACATCATATTAGTTACTAAGGACAAGCCATCAGTGCATGGTATGAAAAAGTTCTCTTTCTCTTGGCCAGAAACTACAGGGATTAAGGTGCTTCCTTGTGTGCTGTAAACACAGGTTCAAGCACATATGTAGCATTTAGAGAAGTGAACCTTACTATAGAGCAAATAGTAATAGCCCATGGACACAACTCACTGTGGACTCCAGATCCTTCTCTCTCAAGTAGTTTTGTCTAAATCTGCACACCAATCAGTGTGCAGATTGGGAGACTGAGAAATAACTGAACACTTAAATGATTTTTTTTAAAGTCACTGACCAGAGAAACAAGGTGACAGTTTTTCTATGTCTTTATATAAGTAAACTAGTTAAACTTTCTGGGTAATTTGTGTAGTTTTCTGTATTTTTTTCTTTTTTTCGCTTGTGTGCTACAGAGAAGGAGTTAAGATGGAAGAGGAAGCCAGTTCCTTCAAAGCTCATTGGCTAGGTCTGAGGAAAGAGAGGTGATGAGGTAATAGAATCTTTAGCTCACTCTCCTAACATGATTGGTTCATTTAAATGATTACTGTGGAAACAGGAACCAACATTCCATCTGCTCACTTGGCTTCTGCGAGCTAAGAGAAGCAGTATGTCTTTGTGTTGTTTCCCTAGAGTTAGGCAGAGGAGAGCCCAGAGCGAGGACAGATCACACAGTCCCAGCAGAGAGTTGACCTGCCAACATGTCCAGGGCGATGGGACAAGCAGCAGAAAGGATCCAAAGGTAAATGTGAGAAACCCAGGGCAGACCAATACTGGTCAGCACATACTGAGGGGGCCACTCAACGAATGCTACACACATTTCCTTCTGTGTGTGAGAGTGTATGTCAGAAATGGAAAGTATGAGAGAGTTGACGAGACGGTGAAGGAACTTGTTGAAGGGTTTGCCCAATCCCAGAAGTGGTCTGTAAGAGCAGACAGCCACGTGTGTCTTGTATGTTTACAAGCAAAGTCCAAGATGGCAGAAACGAGAAAGTGATGAGTGGGGTAGACGATCCCAGAGCAGACATCCACCCTGAACCCTAAGATAGACTGTCTCGATAGGTCTGTCTCAGATGGGCTAGTAGCTGAACTTGGGAACGTCATTTGTACTTGCTCTGTCCAAGTGAGGCATTTACTAACCTTCTGGTTGGTGACTGGCATATTTTATAGAGCATCACTGAGGAGATCATTATTGACTTATTCCAAGCCTTCCACTTCTATGACTCTGTAGACAAGTTGTCCAGGAAGGCCAGCACCAAAGGAGTCCAGTGTCAGCCTAAGGTAAGTAAGGGACCTGGGGGCAGGGGTCTCCTGATCCAGACACTCTCCTGGGGCCTCAACGGACTTTCAGACAGTAGTGTCTGATGACGAGAACCAAAGACACCAGGATTCCTGACCACCCATGGTTGTTACGTGAAAGGAAAGGAGTATTCTCATAGTTGTAAGAATGGCATAAGAATATTTAATTCTTTTGCATTGATAATAAGTCAAGTCACTTTGTATTTTTTGTGATTGTTTTCTCTCACAGCCATAGATACCAAGAGAACAGTCAGATCTGATTCCCTTAAACATTTTCTTCTATCCTTGCGAATCATCCCATTCAATACAAAAGTGGTTGAAATTAAGTGTACAGGGATGGAGCGATAGCACAGCAGAGGGCGTTTATCTTGCGCGAGGCAATGCCGGCCGGTCCAAGCCGGGTTCTATTCCTTTGACCCTCTTGGAGAGCTCGGCCAGCTACCGAGAGCATCTCGCCCACATGGAAAAGCCTGGCAAGCTACCCGTGGTGTATTCAATATGCCAAACACAGTAGCAGTAAGTCTCACAATGAATACGTTACGGGGCCCGCTCTAGCAACTCGACGAACACCGGGAGGAAAGTTCTACAGTGCTGCAAATGTCTTGACAGAGTCACTGCACAACGAAAAAGGGTGGGTTAAGAAACCCAGCAGGTAAGAGGATCTGGCATGACTTGCTACAGGATCTAACAGTCTTGCCATCTCAACATTAATACAAAGCACATCACGAGCTTTCACATCCTATTTGCCAGGCTCTGAAACCTGAAAAGAGTGACAAGCTCTTAGGACCCTGGTGACACCTGGGCTGCCAGGAGACTCTGTTTTTGTAGTTCTCCTGAGAGACCACCACTAAGCGGTTGCCATGACAATTTAGTCTCCGTCATCTTGTCAGGGGGCCAGAGCACCAAGTCACCAAGAATGGCCCTGGCTGCACTGGGGATTGTGACCAGGGTGAGACGTTCCCAGCCAGGAGGCCTACACTCCCAGAGTGAGCCAGCACAGAAATCAGAAGGGAGCTAAGAAGACAGGAGGGCCTTTTAAGGTTGTGGGTTCCCCCCAAATTTCACCTTCAAGTCAGAAGCTTGGCAGATATTGTGGAAACAATTCCAGGGTCCATGATTGGGCAATTCTCAGGTCTTAGCCTGCCTGATAGGTTGTTTTCTCAGAGTTAGAGGCTCTGTGCAGAGGAGAGCCAACAGTGTCAGATCTCAAACTCCATATAGAAATCTACAGGTCAACAAGACCACTGCCATGGGACAAGGGGCAAAAAATATCCAGTGGTAAAAGAGAGAACCCCAGGGCAGACAATACTTGCCAGTTCAAATCTATAATGCCATCGGGACTCCCACATTCATTTCACGCTCAGTGGGAGCATGCGTGTGTGAGTGCGTGCATGCATATCTGTGTGTGTGCATGTGTGTGTGTGTGTGTGTGTATGTGTCTGTAGGAGTGGATGTCAGAATGAGAAAATGTAAGAGAGAGAGAGATGATGAAATGATAAAGGATGTTGTTGAAGGGTTTGCCCAACTTACAAAGTCATCAATAACATCACAGTGAGATAAGTGTGTTGAGATTACATCCCAGGTCCCAGATTTCATTATTCCATACCGGTTACCAGACATGGGAAAAGATGACAGCTGGGGAGAAATAGAACGAGAAAGCTCTCAAGTGGAACTGTCTAAATTAACATCTCTGAGATGCTCTTGGTAGCTGAAATTAGGAGAGTCATTTGCAGGGTGGTGTACATGTGAGGCACATACTAACTTTCCTGGTTGGTGACTGACTTGTTTTCCATAACTCCACTGAGCAGACCGTTGAGGAGTTCATCAAAGGTTTCTTCTTCTCTGACTCCATACGTAAGTGGCTTGTGAAGAACAATGCCACACGAGTCCAGTGCTGTTCCAAGGCAAGTAAGGGACCAGGGGATCTCTTTACCCGTGGTCAGGATTCTGAATTGTAGGCACACAATCTAAAGTGTCTTTTGGCCATCAAATGGTGGTACGACTCTAGTTTCTGATGGAAACAACACTATGACCATCACCATCATCCCGTTGTTCATCGAATTGCTCAAGCAGGCCCAGGAAAGTTGTGAAACTTGCTATTGTGTTTGGCATATCAAATATGTCTCGAGGAGCTTGCCAGATTTTGCCTTGCAGGCGAGGTACTCTCGGTAGCTTGCTGGGCTCTCCGAGGGGGCGGAGGAATCGAACTCGGGTCGGGCATGTAGACTGCGTGCAAGGCAAATGCCCTACCCACTGTGCTATCGCTCCAGCCTGGAATCAACCGAAGAAACCAGAATCCCCAACCAACCATAAGCGTTATATGAAAGGGATGAAGCAATTATTTAAGTGTACAATTGGTATAAAAATGATGATACTTTACTCGTATGATAAATCAAACCCAAAGAACCAAATTTCTTTGTACTTTTGGTTCCTATTTCCACTGACAGCCCGAGCTGTCACGCTCATGTCCTTCAAACACTAGGGTTGAGCTGAGTCCTAGCAGATGGTCTCTAATCCTTACAAATCCTCACCCTGAATAGAGAAGGGGTTAAGATTACTCTTATTCTGTAAATGACATGACATCGTCATTGCACAGCAAACAACAATCCAGGAACCAGATCTAGGCAGGTTCGGGCATTTTGAATTACTTATCTTAACGATTTTCATGGAGGTGGTTTTTGGCTTCACCGACCTCATACAGCTTCTGAAACTCAGCACGACGAAAGATTCTTATGTCTCAGCATTTTGCACGGACAACATTATATATTCTCACATACTACTTGTTTGCCAGTCTCTTAGACGAAAAACCACAGACAAGCTCTCTGGGTCTTGATGCCTCTTGGGCCAGCCTCAAGACTCTGTCACCTGAATCTGCTCAGGGCTTACTCTTAGTTCTGTGCCCAGATATCACTCCTGGTGTTGCTCAGGCAACCATATTGAATGCCAGGGATTGGACCTGGGTCAGCCACATGCAAGCCAATCCTGCTACACACTGTACTATCACTAGAGCTGTTGCACATCAAACATTCAAATTCTTACCTCTTGTCTAGTGGAGTTTACTTTAGAGTTATGACGTCTCCAGCACCTTAGGATCCAGAGCAACAATATCTCACTTGCACAACCTAAATGTGCTTGACCATGATTAGCTGCCTGACTGCACAGCCAGGTGTGGCCAGTTGGGTGTGTGGCCCTGGAGGCCTCCAAGTACCACTAGATTAGAACTAGAGTTGTCCAGTGTCGCAAGGACCAGCAACAGCCTTCCTCAGGTCCTTTCATTGAAACACTGGACAGGTTGTATGAGAATCTTTTTGTGGGTCCAACACCTCCTGAGTCTGATGCCTCCTGGGAGAATTTGGCACCCTGAACAAATGAGAGAGAAAGAAAAGATAACACCATACTAGAAGGGACACTGGAACAGGGGTGGAGTGTCTTGGGTACTTCAGTGGTGGTGAAGTAATTATGTAAATGAAAGCAAACACTCTTACAACCATGTTAGCTTATTTATAATAAGAATAAAATGAATAAATCTTTTATATTTTTATATATATTTAAAATGCTTGAACAATGTTAAACAATGAATCATAGATTGATTTTCTCTGGCAACATTTAATATAAAAATCATTATGCAGTCACAATATAGATTTAGGTTGAATAAAATTTGTTAAAAATTAAACAATTTTGGGGCTGGAGCAATAGATTGGCTGGTAGGGAGTTTGCCTTTCACGTGGCTGACTCGGGTTCGATTCCCAGAATCCCATATGGTCTCCCTGAGCACTGCCAGGAGTAATTCCTGAGTGCATGAGCAGGAGTAACCCCTGCGCATTGCCGGGTGTGACCCAAAAAGCAATATATATATATATTTTTAAAATATATATATATTAAAATATATACTTAAATATATATTAAAATGTGTAAATATATATTAAACCATCTTATCTTAGATCAGGGTTGGCCTGAATTTTAACAACAGAAACAAAAAAGTTGTCTCCTCTATGTGTTGTCATGTTCCTTGTGATAGAGTTCTGGTGTCTTGTGAAGAAGAAAAGAAAGTATTTTCCTCAAAATACACAAGCAAGATTTCATTCCATAGTGACTTAAGAGCAGTAGGAGCTATTGTTCTTTAAGCTACAATTTTACACTTCACTTTTCAATATAATATTGGTGGTAAGAGATATAAAATATAGATAGCACAATTCATGTCTCAATCTTTAAAAACAGCCAGTAAATCTTACTTGAGTATCATCTTGACAATTCTGAACTTGCCATACTAAAAAATAATTGGTGAGTGAAGTCAGATCTTTTCCTTCCTTTTCATACCTGCAACATGAAGTAAAACAGAAACAAATACTGGGTGAATTGAAGTAAAATTTGTATTTGTTTGATTCTTGAAATAACAAATTTCAAAGTAGATGATGATGTTTTTACATATTTTTACATGCAAATGACATGTGCAAAAGCATGCATCTTTATATTTACATATTATATATATATATATAACTTTCTGTGCAATAAAGTAATCATTATTTTGAAAAAGAAGTTATTCTTACAAATACATATTTATTAAAAGTCATGTAATATCATCATTAAATGACACATTAGATACTTTCATTGATTTTGTTTATTTCATTCTTCAAATACAATTCTGTCACTGTGGCAATCTTATAAATTTCTTTTCTATTTTTGCATATTTAGTCAAACTTACCTAACCTACAACCATTGTATAATTTATATTTTCTTACAAAATGATATCAACTATCATGTATCATAAATAAACATCTCCTATTTCAAGTGCACTTTAGTTTATTTTTATACTATTTGTATGTCATATTTGAAACTATGACTACAAAAAGAATTTTGTCTTATTTTCAAGGGAAGCAAAACTTTTCTTAAAAACTGAAACTGCCGGGGGCTGGAGCAATAGCACAGCAGGTAGGGTGTTTGCCTTACACGCGGCCAACCCAGGTTCTATTCCCAGCATCCCATATGATACCCTGAGCATCGCCAGGGGTAATTCCTGAGTGCAGAGCCAGGAGTAACCCCTGTGCATTGCTGGGTGTGACCCAAAAAGAAAAAAAAACTGAAACTGCCTTTGCCAATAATTTTTTAACTATATGTTCACTATGGGTTATATAATTTATAATGATCTTATTAAAGCAAATGGCATGCAGAATAATATCTCAACACAAAATCACATACTGATGATGGACAATAACCGGTGATGATTAGTTATGTTACTGTTCCAGGAAGAGGAGAGAAAAAAAATAGAACTTAGTTGTGCTGTAGCTTTCTACTGATTGTCTCCTAGAAGGGTAGCTTAAGCAATCAGAAGCTGACATCTATCTGTCTACTGGTAAGCTATGTGTGTCTGAGCAGTAGATCTGGATGCTAAATGAACTATAGAGTTTATGTGGTCCAGGAGGATGAACTGCTCTGAAAGTTTATTTTTCCAAGTACTAGTACATGCTTGAACTTCCACCTGGGACTTGTCTCATTAAGGCAGGATTTCTTCTTTTGACTTCACCATAATAGAGCTCTTGATGCCTAGCAGGACTGTCTCACTTCTACCAGGACTGTCTCGAATATATCATAATATCCTACTCAGACCATCAACGGCAATAGATCTTCGCCAACCTTTAGTTTATCCAAGATATCATGTATTGAAATCCTTGCCATTGCCATTGCTCTGGACCTCAGGATTGTATATTATATGAATTAACACTCACTAGGATGATCATTTAGTTACCATGGTCCTTTATTACTTTCATATTAATAAGTCCTATATTTAATTTTTGGGCAATTTCACCAAAATTAGTATATGTAAATCACAGAGAACTTTGTCCCACCAAAATAGCTTTCAAAATATTTAGTGGAAATAATAGCAAGTGAGAACATATGTAGCATAGAAAGCAAAGGGAAAACTACATCTCATGATTTTGTAAGGGTAAAACTACAATGATGGAAGCAGAAGTCAATGGTCACCCAGAAAGCTACTAACCTGCCCCAAGTGTGTACTGGACTAGAGACATTAATCAATATGATTTATAGCAATGACATTCACTGGTTGGTCCAGAAAGTGCTTAAGGAAAATCGACTGGCTGAAAAAGTTTGCAGATTTACCAAATATGGCTTTTGCTAAGAAAAATCATTCTTTCAATTATTAGGAGAAAAATTAGGAAATAATTAGGAGATGAATTGGAGATCAGTAGTCCTACAATTTAGAACTGGCAGACACAAGTAAAAGTAGTCAACATATAATTAGCATTATCACATAATCTAAGTATCTAAATACATACAATGTTAATAAAAATCCATAGATTAAATTTGTCATTGAATGAAGAGAAAGGAATGCAATCAATGAATTACCAAAGAAATGAGTCAGCAGCAAACACATCATATTAGTTACTAAGGGCAAGCCATCACTGCATGGTATGAAAAAGTTCTCTTTCTCTTGGCCAGATGCTACAGGGTTTAAGGTGCTTACCTTGTGTGCCGTACACACCGGTTCAAGCACATATGTAGCATTTAGAGAAGTGAACCTTACTATAGAGCAAATAGTAATAGCCCATGGACACAATTCCCTGTGGACTCCAGATCCTTCTCTCTCAAGTAGTTTTGTCCAAATCTGCACACCAATCAGTGTGCAGATTGGGAGACTGAGAAAGATCTGAACACTTGAATGATTTTTTTTAAAGTCACTGACCAGAGAAACAAGGTGACAGTTTTTCCATGTCTTGAAATAAGTAAACTAGCTAAACTTTCTGGGTAATTTGTGTAGTTTTCTGTATTTTTTTCTTTTTTCGCTTGTGTGCTACAGAGAAGGAGTTAAGATGGAAGAGGAAGCCATTTCCTTCAAAGCTCATTGGTTAGGTCTGAGGAAAGAGAGGTGATGAGGTAATAGAATCTTTAGCTCACTCTCCTAACATGATTGGTTCATTTAAATGATTACTGTGGAAACAGGAACCAACATTCCGTCTGCTCACTTGGCTTCTGCGAGCTAAGAGAAGCAGTATGTCTTTGTGTTGTTTCCCTAGAGTTAGGCAGAGGAGAGCCCAGAGCGAGGACAGATCACACAGTCCCAGCAGAGAGTTGACCTGCCAACATGTCCAGGGCGATGGGACAAGCGGCAGAGAGTATCCAAAGGTAAATGTGTGAAACCCATGGCAGACCAGCACTGGTCAGCACATACCGAGGGGGCCACTTAAGGAATGCTACACACATTTCCTTCTGTGTGTGAGAGTGTATGTCAGAAATGGAAAGTATGAGAGAGTTGACGAGACGGTGAGGGAACTTGTTGAAGGGTTTGCCCAATCCCAGAAGTGGTCTGTAAGAGCAGACGGCCACGTGTGTCTGGTATGATTACAAGCAAAGTCCAAGATGGCAGAAACGAGAAAGTGATGAGTGGGGTAGACGATCCCAGAGCAGACATCCACCCTGAACTCGAAGATAGACTGTCTCGATAGGTCTGTCTCAGATGGGCTAGTAGCTGAACTTGGGAACGTCATTGGTAGGTGCTCTGTCCATGTGAGGCACTTACTAACCTTCCTGGTTGGTGACTGGCATGTTTTATAGAGCATCACTGAGGAGATCATTATTGACTTATTCCAAGCCTTCCACTTCTATGACTCTGTAGACAATTTGTCCAGGAAGGCCAGCACCAAGGGAGTCCAGTGTCAGCCTAAGGTAAGTAAGGGACCTGGGGGCAGGGGTCTCCTGATCCAGATGCTCTCCTGGGGTGTCAAGGGACTTTCAGACAGTAGAGTCTGATGACGAGAACCAAAGACACCAGGATTCCTGACCACCCATGGTTGTTACGTGAAAGGAAAGGAGTATTCTCATAGTTATAAGAATGGCATAAGAATATTTAATTCTTTTGCACTGATAATAAGTCAAGTCACTTTGTATTTTTTGTGATTGTTTTCTCTCACAGCCATAGATACCAAGAGAACATTCAGATCTGATTCCCTTACATACTTTCTCTAATCCTTGCGAATCATCCCATTAAATACAGAAGTGGTTGAAATTAAGTGTATAGGGATGGAGCGATAGCACAGCAGAGGGCGTTTGTCTTGCGCGAGGCGAGGCCGGCCCGGCCGAGCCTGGTTCTATTCCTCTGACCCTCTTGGAGAGCCATCTTGCCATCTCAACATTAATGCAAAGCACATCACGAGCTTTCACATCCTATTTGCCAGGCTCTGAAACCTGAAAAGAGAGACAAACTCTTAGGACACCGGTGACACCTGGGCAGCCACGAGACTGTGTTTTTGTAGATCTCTTGAGAGAAGAGCGCTTAGTGGTTGCCATGACAGTTTAGTCTCTGTCATCTTGTCAGGGGGCCAGAGCACCAAGTCCCCAAGAACGGCCCTGGCTGCACTGGGGATTGTGACCAGGGTGAGACGTTCCCAGCCAGGAGGCCTACACTCCCAGAGTGAGCCAGCACAGAAATCAGAAGGGAGGTAAGAAGACAGGAGGGCCTTTTAAGGTTGTGGGTTCCCCCCAAATTTCACCTGCAAGTCAGAAGCTTGGCAGATATTGTGGAAACAAGTCCCAGGGTCCATGATTGGACTGTTCCCAGGTCTTACCCTGCCTGATAGGTTGTGTTCTCAGAGTTAGAGGCTCTGCGCAGAGGCTAGCCAACAGTGTCAGATCTCAAACTCCATATAGAAATCTACAGGTCAACAAGGCCAGGGCCATGGGACAAGAGGCAAAAAATATCCAGTGGTAAATGAGGGAACCCCAGGGCAGACAAGTACTTGCCAGTTAAAATCTATAATGCCATCAGGACTCCCACATTCATTTCACATTCTGTGGGAGCATGCGTGTGTGAGTGCGTGCATGAATAACTGTGTGTGTGAATGCGTGTGTGCATGCGTGTGTGTGTGTGTGTGTCTGTAGGAGTGGATGTCAGTATGAGAAAATGTAAGAGAGAGAGAGATGATGAGATGATAAAGGATGCTGTTGAAGGGTTTGCCCAACTTACGAAGTCATCAATAACATCACAGTGAGACACGTGTGTTGAGATTACATCCCAGGTCCCAGATTTCATTATTACATACCGGTTACCAGACGTGGGAAAAGATGATAGCTGGGGAGAAGCAGAACGAGAAAGTTCTCAAGAGGAACTGTCTAAATTAACATCTCTGAGATGCTCTTGGTAGCTGAAATTAGAAGGGTCATTTGCAGGGTGGTGTACATGTGAGGCACATACTAACTTTCCTGGTTGGTGACTGACTTGTTTTCCATAACTCCACTGAGCAGACCGTTGAGGAGTTCATCAAAGGTTTCTTCTTCTCTGACTCCATAGGTAAGTGGCTTGTGAAGAACAATGCCACACGAGTCCAGTGCCGGTCCAAGGCAAATAAGAGAACAGGGGATATCTTTACCCGTGGTCAGAATTCGGAATTGTAGGTACACAATCTAAAATGTCCTCTGGCCATCAAATGGTGGTACGACTCTAGTTTCTGATGGAAACAACACTATGACCATCACTATCCTCCCGTTGTTCTTCGATTTGCTTGAGCAAACCCAGAAATGGTGTGAAACTTGTTATTGTGTTTGGCATATCGAATATGTCTCGGGAAGCTTGTCAGGCTTTGCCTTGCAGGCGAGGTGCTCTCCGTAGCTTGCTGGGCTCTCCGAGGGGGCGGAGGAATCGAACTCGGGTCGACCATGTTGGCTGTTTGCAAGGCAAACGCCCTACCCGCTGTGCTATCGCTCCAGCCTGGAAACAACCAAAGAAACCAGAATCCCCAACCAACTATAAGAGTTATATGAAAGGGATAAAGCGCTTGTGTAAGTGTACAATTGCCATAAAAAATGATGATACTTTTTCTCATATGATAAATCAAACGCAGAGAACCAAATTTCTTTGTATTTTTGGTTCCTATTTCCACTGACAGCCCGAGCTGTCACGCTCATGACCTTCAAACACTAGAGTTGAGGTGAGTCCTTGCAGATGGTCTCTAATCCTTACAAATCATCACGCTGAATAGAGAAGGGGTTAAGATTACTCTTACTCTGTAAATGACATGACATCGTCATTGCACAGCAAACAACAATCCAGGAACAAGATCTAGGCAGGTTCGGGCAACTTGAATTACTTATCTTAACGATTTCCATGGAGGTGGTTTATGGCTTCACTGACATCATACAGCTTCTGAAACTCAGCGTGACTAAAGATTCTTATGTCTCAGCAGTTTGCACAGACAACGTTATATATTCTCACATACTACTTGTTTGCCAGTCTCCTAGACGTAAAACCACATACAAGCTCTCTGGGTCTTGATGCCTCTTGGGCCAGCCTCAAGACTCTGTCACCAGAGAACTCCTGCCAGGACGCCACTAAGTGTTGTGGAGGGAAGGTCACAGGACCCTTGCCTGGACCTTTTCAGAATCATCCCGCTTGATAGAACAGACACCTGAATGAAATACTTAAGTCATACTCGCCATTTCTATTTGTATGATGGGGATGTCGCATACAATCTCGTGGGGATATCATTGGCTTGTAAGCTATTCATTCTGGGAGGTGTTCATGTTTCTTAGTTAAATCAAACAGCTGAGACGATACGTGTTCATTATTCCACCTGAAAATCCCACAGTCTACACGTGTGGAACAGCTCTCATTTCTGCTCCGATCCCTCGGCCTGTTCCCAGCAGTGTCCCTGAGCGTCCCTCGTTTCCTCCACACAGAAGGACCCTAAGTCAAGCCTGCTTGCAGCCGAGGCTTGTGCCCTGCTGGCCATCAAGACAGAGACTGTGCAGATGCTGCAGCAGCTGCTGCCACAGCTCTACCGGGGCTGGACCCTCTCCACGTGCTCATCGGTCCTGTTCCCTGTTCTGACCTTCAGCATCCCTCGGGAGTTCCTGCCCATGATGGTCCACAGGTGAGTGTGCGCTATCGAGGGACAGTGCAGGTTCTGCCTCGTCAGGGCCCAATTCCAGCTTCTGATGCTCTTCAACCTCTGCTCCTCCCCAGCTCCCTGTTCCCCTTCTTGGGCTCGTGGGTTGAGCGATACCTCCAGGACCCCGACGGGCTGTGGCGCTCTCACTGGCTCCGGATCCCCAGGGCCTGTGTGCAGGTTGATGATATGTGTGGTACCGAGTGGAAGCTCGTGGGGCACCTGGAGCAGTTGGAACCCGTGGAGCCCAAGCCAGACTGTGAGGAGCTGCACTGGGAGGATTTCGGGCTGGGGGCAGGAAGGGGTTCCCAGGTCCTCCCAGCATTCTTGCCCGTCTCTGCACGGGCACTTGGAGGACTCTGCCTGGGGTTCCATGCTCATGTTGCTTTGTTCTTGCTCCAGTGCCTGCTCGAATGCTGCCACCCGCCGCACCCCTTGATGAAGACGCAGCACTCCAGGATCCCTCGGCAGCCCCTGAGATTCCACCTGTGCAGCTGGAGCCAACGTCTGCTCTGCCTTCTGCTGAGGTGCCGGAAGATCCTGAGGCCTCCCTTCCTGCAGGAGAGCCAGTCCCCAAATCAGGGACGCCCGATGAAGAGATAGCGCTCCAGGACTCGTCAGCAGCACCCGAGTTTCCCGCTGTGCAGCTGGAGACAGAATTTGTTCCATCTTATCCTGATGTGCAGGAAGAACCGAAGGCCTCAGTTCCCACTGGAGAAGCAGCCCTGGAATCAGGGGCACTTTCCGCATGCAGCACCCTACAGGACACAGGCCACAGAGCTGCCATGAGAGAGATGGAGCTGCCCACAGCCGCAGAGCGCTCCAACCAGTCAACCCACACCTGGGACATCCTGGCCTTCTGTCCCCGGGTGGTGGCAGAGCAGATAACCTGGATGTATGCGGTGAGCACAGGGCTCTGGGCGGGGCTGGGCGGGCTGGAGACTCTCTGGGGGCTCTGACTCTCCTGCTCAGGCCTGTGTCCTCAGGTCCCCAAGCTGTCCACCAACCACTAAGATCGCATGGGGGTGGACATGGACAAGAACTGTGTGCACAGAGCCTTTGAGACGGAAAGGGCCTGAGCAAGAACGCTGGAGTGGCCTGGAGGTTAGGTGGGGCCTGGGCTGCAGGAATGCACCAGGTTCTGGGTGCATCCTTCCTGCTAGGAGTCAGGGCAGGCTCAGTGTGTAGGACATGCCTGATGTGGACACGCCTAGAGGGACATGCAGCAGGAAGGCCACAGTTTCCTCTCTTGAGCCTTGTAGTGGTAGGGGAGAGAAGATTCACGATGGGCGGAGGTTCCTTGGGGTGGTCCCTCTGGACCTCCTTCTAGAAGCTAAGTCAGTCTGAGGAGAGGAGGGGGCCCATGGCAATGCATCTCCCACTGCTGTCAGGGCCCAGGGGGCTGGGGGGAGGGGCTTCTGTGTGCCCAGAGGCATCCTCAGAGCACAGAATAATCTCCAGTCTCTTCCTCAAGGCTCAATTACCTGGGCTACTTCCTAAACTGCAGTTTGACCTGTGACCCCGACCTGTTCCTAGACTGGTGTGCTGCAGTTGAGGCTGAGTCTTCCTCTGCTTCCCTAGGAAATCTTCAAGGAAATGGTCCCCCAACACTGCCTCGGAGAGATATGGTCTCAACGAAAGCACAGCGAAGACGTGGCACCCACTGTACAAGCCACAGTGGACCAGTATAATAGCGTGGCCCAATTTGTGATCACCACCTGCCTGGGAGACCCGACCCACACCGCCCGGGACAGGGCTCGGCGCATGGAGCACTGGATCCAGGTGGCCAAGGTGTGTCATGGACCCCGGGGATCCCTTCTGGAGCCTGGTGCTACTGTGGTTGTCAGGGTGGAAGATTCCAGTTCCCGGGCCTGGTGCCAGGGCCATGCTGGCCTTGGGCTGCTGGCCCCATTGGAGACTCATTTCCTGCCCACTGCTTCTAGCCAAGGCTGACGCCATGAGCCCCATGTTCCGGTTCCTCCCTGAGGGGGAGCCGGGCATGCAGGGAACGGCAGTTACAGGGGACTCCAGTTCCCAGCTCACAGCCCCTCCTCTTCTCCTCCCAGGAGTGCAAAAAGCTTCACAACTTTTCTTCGATGCACGCCATCGTTCGTGCTCTCCAGAGCACTCCTCTCTGTAGGCTGAAGAACACCTGGGATGCAGTCTCCAAGTACGTTGGCATACCTCCAGAGAACCCAAAGTGTGTGAGGGATCTTGGCAATGTCTGCCCCTGGCCTCTCAGTCACCAGGGACAACCCCTCAAAAAAATAGCAAACAAAAGCAAGCTGACCCTGAAGTCAGAGACTGACTGGAGGGACATTCCCTTACTCACCCCCTGGGTGAGCCACAATGGAGACTTTGCAACATTTCCTTCACAGTGCAGAACTCTAGCCCAGCTGAATCCCATGTATTAGGAGAGGAGCGGCTCGGGAAATTGAAGCTCTGAGAGACCACAGGCCCCCTTCCATTCCCGGAGACCCCAGTGCTCCGGCCCCAGCACAAACCCTCCTCCCGGAAGCCCCTTCTCTGCTCTTGTTGAGGAGGGTTTTCCCCACCACTACCATGGGGTTCCTAACCCTTTTCCTCCCTTTCTTTTATCCCCTGAAGTATTTTCAGAAATTTAAATATCTCTGTAAAAAGGATTCAGAAACGAGCCGGATACAGTTTCTGAAGGTAGGTGGAGGCAGGAGCCTCGGATCGAAAGTAGTCCCAGAGGGATGGGGGAATTGTTAGCATGCTGGATTTTTTATTTCTTATTTTTGAAATGGTCACCCTGGTTATTTTGTGACCAAAGGCATCCTTGAAAATTTCAGCCTCTCTCCGTGAGCAGCAGGTGCAGCCAAAGCATCCACAGTCCCAGACCACCTGGATGATGTCCCGGGTGGTGGTGGCCGCTCGTGGCTCTTCCAGGCAGTCCTGGGGAGCTGTGTCTCAGACTTCCATGTAGGCCCATGGGAGAGGTCAGTCCCTTGGAGGACATGGGGCTGAGGGAAGTTCGGACTCAACGAACTCTCCTTTCTTGCCAGGATAGAAAGTCAAAGTTTACTACTTACATAAGGACGCCTCGGATATTCCCGAAAACGTGGCAGAAGAAGGTGTGTGGATCTTTCTGGTGGGAGATGAGGCTGGCGGGGGGATGGGGGGGAATCTCTTCTGAGGCCTGACAGTGACTCCAAGGTGACTGCCTCTGAGGTGACAAGTGCCCAGGGCCTGCAGTCCCCTGCTTAGACCCAGGAAGGGGCCTGCATGGCTGGCCCCACGATGCACTGGGGTGAAACATCAAATCCCCTGGGACTGGGCCCAAGAGAATTTCAGGGCAGGAGTGCAGGACATGGCGGTGGGGGTCGGGTTCGAGAGGGGGTCCTGGAAATAGCTCTGGATTTCATTCTTCCGTGCGAGAGCATCGTCAAGTGGGCCATGTCAACAGAGAGGGGAGTATTGCTTGGGCTACATTTCTGGGGACGCCCAGGAGCACAGTTCCCTCTCTCACACCTGCAATTTTCCCAGGGCGTGGTCCCCTTCCTGGGCACCATCCTGACCGACCTGTTAATGCTGGATGCGACCATGGAGGATTACCTGGAGGTGCGTGGGCTTGACTTGGTGTGGGAAAGCCAGATGGAGACGGGGGGACAGACACCCCTTCCCTGGTCCCTGAGCTCTCAGCACTGGCTCGCTTCCCCTCCGAGAGGCACAGTGCCCATGAGCCGGAGGTGCTGCACGTCCTAGGGAGGACCGAGCTCTCCCACAGGCCCGTTCCTGTCTGCCCCCGCTGCCGGGTGGAGCAGCAGCCTGGCCATGCTCCAGAATGGTTGGTGTTTCCGTCGCTCATACCGAGTCCCTCTTCACCCTGTGCCCTGTGGGGAGAGGGAAGGCAGGGAAGCACATCTGTGAGCAGAGCTTTGCTCGCAGTGACATTCCAGTCTCCCCGCGAATCCAAGGCAGGACGGGGGTCTGGTGTCCCCGAGATTCAGCCTCAGGTCCCCTGCGTGTGGGACAAAATCTGGCCTTGCTCCTCACCTGGTTGGCCTCAGTGTTCCCCACCTGGCACCTTTTGGCAGCGCAGGATGAAGGGAGGGTCTGGGGAGGGACTAGGGAGCCTGGAAGGGACCCGGGTCTCTTCCTCACGCACCGCCCCATATCTCCCTTCCAGGGCAATGACATCAACCCACAGAAACGGATGAATGTGAGCACTTGTGGCTTCCGTCTGGGTGGGGAGGGTGGTGGACATCAGACATCTCCTGGGTGCCACAGTTCTTGTCCCCCAGCTCTGGGCCTTACGCTGGCAGTTATCATAATGGCAGAGGCGTCCAGTTGGCATACGGGAGAGAGTACTGCATCCAAAAATGCTCTGAGATGAAAAATTGTTTTCTCTGTAGAGAACAGATGAGGTGCACACTGAGTTTGTTAGATGAAGGGTTCCATGTGCGCTGTGCCGCAGTGGCAGGCCGCGGCTTCTCATGCTCATCCAGGAGGCTTCTGTAGCAATACACACACACACTCACACACACTCACACACACACTCACAGACACACGGCGTGCCTGCACGTGCACTCATCCTTCCTCCTCCTCGTGCCAGGAGAATCAAATTTTGGAAGAAATCATGATGCTCCAGACCGCTTCGGAGAAGTATGACCTGGAGATCGTGGAGTCCTTCTGCACTTGGTTTGTGGACATGAAGAAGCTGAGTGTGGAGGAGAGGTGAGCAGAGGCCCTACGTGGCCGTGAGCTAGAGTGGACTCTTCCAGGTGGCAGTCCAGAGCCAGGCCCATGGCCCCCCGAACAGCCTCGCCACTGTTGTCTGGTGGCTGTTTGGTAGACAGTGGGAGGGACACTTGGGCAGGGACTAACACCCGTGTCTTCCCCTGTCCTGTAGCTATGCCTTGTCTTGTCAACTGGAACCCGGGACTTCCCCGGAAGATGTCCCTGCTGCCTCAAGCCCTTAGAGCTGATGATCATCATTGCTTGGGACTCTGCGTCAGGGCACGGGATCTCTTGGCAGCAGCTCCCCGGAGAAATTGATCTGAATTTGCCTCTTCTCCCTCCTGAGGTGGAAGTTGGTTGTCATTTGCTTTGGAACAGCAAAGAGGGGTGTTTAAGGCCGCTTCTGTAGCTTTTATGTAGCTGCATAAGGATTTGCATACACATATCTAAAGTGTATTTGTAATTCTTTTTAGTAAAATAAAGTTATATTCTGTTTACAAGATGAGAGTTCTTCTTTGGTTCTTTCTCCACCTATTCTGACTTTAGAATAGCTTTGAATTCAGAAGTTTCGTAAGACTGGGCCACTGCTCAAATGCTAGAGCCAGTGTTTGGCATGTGGGAGGCCGGGACTGAGCTCCAGCAATACACTATCCCCTTCGCACTGCCAGGTGTCACCCCAGAACATCGAAAATAAATTGTAAACATGAGAACTAACAAGCAAAGGATTGGGGTGGGGATGACCCAGAGGGGATTGTCTTGACTCAATTTTTGGCCTGGGTTGTATATGATTTTAGTGAAAGTATATATATATATTTGAGATCAGGATACATTTTTCAAAATACTAAGGCATGGGAGATAGCACAGGTTTGTGAAACTAACTATTCCCTTCCATGGCACTAGTTGTCCCCTTGAGCATTGCTGGGCTGTTTGAGAGTCTCCAGTGTTTATCACTGATTCTCTGCTTACGACTTGGAGATATCTTCCCAAAATTACAATATATATATATATATATATATATATATATATATATATATCTTAAAAGCAATTGTATGCCAGAGAGATAGTACAGGATTTAGGGTGCTTGTCTTGTATGCGACTGACCCTGGCATATTGGTTACCACTTGCATGGTCTCCTGAGCACCTCCAGTAGTGACCCAAACCACAAAATAACCCAAATTTTTATACCTCACCCCAGCCACCAATGGAACTAAACAGAGATTACCCTGGTATTTATGCCAAGGTGAGGATGTACCACATATATACAGTAGAACTCTGAGGGCATAGATAATTAGAAAAGTTCCCAAAGTGAAATGCTTTATTTCATGATGCTTCAGAACTCTTCAATTTAGGGTAGTATTTCATAGACAGTTTCAAGGTTAGTGAGTTTTCTACAAATGAATGGAGGCTCAAGTAGTTTGCATTGAAAGGATGCGAGACTAACCAATGAGGCAATCTTATACTTCCATTATTATAAAGAATTCTATTCTTAAAACACACGGACTCATTACACATGAATAGGTGACGTCACGGAACCATATTATCTTAAATTGTTTTTAAAGACTGTTGATAGTTGTATCATTTTAAATTGATGGAACTGAGAGTTATGTACCATGCTTTATGAATGTGCCTCTATCATTTTGGCTCATATAAAAAGATAATGCATCATTGCAAAGGAAGAAAAATGCATATATTTTAAAAGATGAATGTTTCCATATGCATCTAAGTATAATGAAATCACAAAACTCTGTGATATAATCATACACATATAATCATATACAACAATGTATATTTACATTAGAGAAATGACTGCTGACTTGTGATTTGATTTGTTTTGGCTTTCAACCTTACATCGCTTGGATTCAAAATCTTAAGAGAAATACCACTGTATTATGAATTCAGATAAGGATTTAAGATAAAACATAAATCACTGCAATGATACAGGACAAAAATTATTCTTATTCAATAACCTAGAGAATCAGAAAATGATTCAACGTGATACCAGAAAAAAAATAGGTAAAATAAATATATAGTTTGATCATACAAAAATGTCTGAAATTTAATTAACCTAAGTACTTGATCTGATTAGAGACAGGAGGTTGGTATATTCATTCATTAGTTCAAATTTACGAAATATTCAATTTCTGAGAATTAAAATAAATTAATTAAATATTCCCTAATATTCTCTCTGTTACTGGCAAGAGTACTTTTTCAGAAAATAAGCAAAGGAAGTGTTAGAAAAAAATCTAGTAGTATAGAGTTGATAGTCCAAATTTAATCCAAGAATGTTTCAAGAGAAGCATGGTCCTAATTTGAATCAGCATCTAATTAGTTCATTTAATTACTCCACACCAATCGTAATTGATTTTAGACCTAGAAACAGAAGCAGTTTTGCTATAGGGGGAAAAAGTAATTTTGACCCTTTAAATTGGGAGCTAGTTGAAGGTTGCATTCAAAGATTATGTAACATAAAATTTTATATCCTACTCCAACAGTTATTTCAATATCTGTCTGCTTCCCATTGTTATCACATTAAATACTGGGTAATTTGAGATTTTATTATAAAATGATCACTTAATAACTTAAATGATAAAATTATTTAAATGTTTATATCACATATACAGACAGAAATAGCACAGGTATAATTAAGGATTAAAAATGTCTTTTGGATGTTTAGGTCTCTCTCTCTCTCTCTCTCTCTCTCTCTCTCTCTCTCTCTCTGGTCCATCCCTAGCAATGCTCAGGACTCAGAGAAAATAATTTTTAAAATTTTATTTTTATTATACTGTTTAATTTTAGACTTTCACAGAGAGGGAAGAAAGAGAGTGAGTCAGAGGGGCATGCTTCTTACCTCTCTGCTAAGGTCAAGCAGATGACTACTCCCAGGAAACCTTTATCTTCTCACTTGTACTTAAACGCTTCATGTGAGAGAGAAAACTTCATGTGACCTGAAGATTTTTCCTGGATCACTTTATTCAAGGACTGTGGGTACATGGATTCTCAGTCCTGTATGTGAAGCTTTTGACAGCTAACAGAGTTCATCCTGGGCATTCACCCAGGATCGCAACGGTTAATGCAATATTCTCAGTGTCATTAACTTCTAAATGGCAGGGCCAAAGTTTAGTTGCTACAGAAGCATAATCTTCATAATATAATTTAAATAGAAAGTATTATATTTCTAAACTTTTTATTTATTTATAATATTTTACAGAAACTAAAGTTTCGTGGTTTAGCCTATGCTTCTACAGAGGTTATATATTATTCAACATGGCACTTTTTTTTTGGACCCATTGCCGAACGGTTGAGACTTGATCTTTGAGAGTTCACATTTTAAGGTTAGAAAAATCAAATAAGGATGAATATATCTTGCTTTTAAAATATTGTATTTTCTCCAGGTTATTTTATTTTTTTTAATATTCTATGACTTAACTGTTGCCTTTAAAAATATTTCTAATCTAATAATGCAACTGAGATTTGGAAAAGGAAACTGAAAAGGAAAACAAGAGAAAGGCATTAACTAATTTGAATTTTATGTGGCATTGTGATGTTCCTACATAATATTTATTGTATTTTAGTATTAAGTTTATATAAGGAAATTTAAAGTTCATAATTAAATAATATCTTGCATTACTCAATATCTCACATTAGTAGGTATTTTAAATGAAAATTGTAAATTCTATATAAAAATTTGGTTGTATTAGCATTTGAGTATTCATTTCCATACTGAAAAATATAAATAAATGAGATTCCATATGTAGAATTATATCATTATTTACTTTGTAATGTTTATCTGATTTCTGAAAAATAAAATGGCATTTTATGGGTTTTTTGTTTGTTTGTTTTTTTATAATTTTATTTACTGAATCAGCATGAAAGCAGTTACAAAGCTTTCGGGTTTAAGTCTTGGTTATACAAGAAAACACCTGTACTTTCACCGGTACCCATTATCCACCACCAAAATCCTCAGTATACTTCCCATTCCAGACCCTCCCCCTACCTGTGAGGCAGATGATTTCCAAACTACTCTCTCTATACTTTGATTACATTCAACATTTCAACACCACACCCACCATTATTATTAGGTATTTTACCCCAAGAGAACAAGGCAGAGTCTCCTACCCTGTGCCTGACTGTCTCCACCAGGGCCCAACAGCTGAAGAAATGCGGGGCCCAGCTGAGGCCATGCTGGGAGCACTCTCCACACACTTGGATGAGCCTCACGCATAAATGAACTGGCAGAGGAACCCCGGTGTGTGGGACCAGGGACTGAGATCTCCAAGCCTGCATGGTTTGGAACTGGACCTGCCAGTAACTAGACAGTTACACCCACCAACTGCCGTGTAACTCCAACAACGGCCAGGATCCAGAGATTATCACACTCAGCTCCCGGGAGAGAACAAGGCAGATTCTCCTAGGCCACGCGACATCTTATCATCTCATTCCTACTTTGGACGAACTGGCAGGCTACCAAATGTAACCTGCCCACACGGCAGAGTCTGGCAAACTCCCGTGGTATACCCAATATGCCAAATACCAGTAACAATGATGGGTCTCATTCTCCTAACCCTGAAAAAGCCTTGAATATGGCACTTTTTAAAAAAATAAAATCTCAGGGCTAGGACGAAGAAGACGTTACTGGCACCTGCTTGAGGCAACCGACGAACAACAGGGTGGTCGTGATCGTGATTTTACCCCAACACTCAGTTCTGCTGCAAAAACAACAGTAGACAATTTGTTGTCTATTGCTGGTTATGAATAACATGATGTAGCGTGGCTGCAGTAGTGGCTGCACTATTTTGAAATTCTGAAATTTTAACTATTAAATCCAGAGGTATTTCTTGCCAAAACCTGCTAGGTTCCAAGATTTGTTCCTCAGTCTCTGGGATCATGGACATTAAGCAGCTTGATCAGGAGCCAGAGAAGCCGTTTGTGGGCGGCAACTCGTGGTCTCGTTGGGGTGGGGAGGAAAGGGCCGGATCCACCCACATGTCTCATCAGTGCAGTCTCAAACATGACTGTCCAATGGCCTCTGGTGGATGGCGGTCACCAAGCCACCAAGGGGAAGCAGGCGGAGGGATAACACCCTTCCCCCCTGGGGTGGCCAAGCGCCAGTAACCGACTGCAGGGACTGGATACATTTCTGCCAAAAGCCACTGGGTTTCAAGATTTGTTTCTGAGTCTCTCTGGGATCATGGCCACTAAGCAGCTTGATGAGAAGCCAAAGAGGCTGTTCGTGGGCGGTGTCTCAGGGTCTCGTTGGAATCGGGAGGAAAGGGCCTTCTCCACCCCCATCTTGTAAGGCCCCAGGTGTCTCATCACTGAGGACCCAAACCTGACTGGCCTCTGGAGGATGGTGGCCACTGGGCTGCCAGGGTGAGCAGACCAAGGCACGAAACCTATTCCCACCTGGGGTGGCCCAGCACCGGTAACCTACTGCATGGACCAGACGCATTTCTGCCAAAAGCTGTTGGGTTTTGAGATTTGTTTCTGAGTCTCTGGGATCATGGCTGTTAAGTAGTTTGATCAGGAGCCAGAGAGGCTCTTCGTGGGTGGCAACTCGGGGTCTCATTGGGACAGTGAGGAAAGGGCCAGCTCCACCCGCTTCCCATGAGGCCCCGCATGTATCGTCACTGCGGGCCCAAACTTGACTGTCCAGTTGCCTCCTCTGGAGGATGACAGCCACCAGGCCACCAGGGTAACAGGCCAAGGCACGAAACCTATTCCCACCTGGGGTGGCCCAGCACTGGTAACCTACTGCACAGACCAGACACATTTCTTCCAAAAGCCGTTGGATTTTGAGATTTGTTTCTGAGTCTCTGGAATCATGGCCATTAAGCAGTTTGATCAAGAGCCAGAGAGGCCGTTTGTGGGTGGTGACTCGGGGTCTCATTGGGACGGGGAGGAAAGGGCCAGCTCCACCCCCAGCCCATGAGGCCCCGCGTGTCTCATCACTGAGGGCCCAAACCTGACTGTCCAGTGGCCTCTGGAGGATGACGGCTACTGAGCCTCCAGGGGGAACAGGCCAAGGCACGAAACCTATTCTGACCTGGGGTGTCCCAGAGCTGATAACCTACTGCAGGGACCGGATGCATTTCTGACAAAAGTCGTTGGGTTTCAAGATTTATTTCTGAGTCTCTGGGATCATGGCCATTAAGCAGTTCAATCAGGAACCAGAGAGTCCATGACTCCAATTATATAGCTGAGTCAGAGGTGGTTTGTGGGTGTGGCTCCCACACACCTAACTTTTGGTCATTTACTTTCTTGGTAAACTTTTCCCCAAGTTTTTGGGATCTGGTCAAAGGCACAGCAGCAATTTTGGGGTATCTGGAAGTCTGAAGGCACCATCAGGCTGCTGATGCATTTGCCTCACAGGTACAGATTGACTTGCTGACAGCACCATACCCCCGGCATTTTATGTTTTGATGGCACCTGAAACATACAACTTACAATTTTTGTAAGATTCTAAAGAACATAATTATGCCCATTCAAATTCATATATTCTGTTTCCAGCAGAAACCAATATTTGAACCTTTAAACTGTATGCTTATATTTTAAATTCAGTGATTTGATAACTTATTCCTACAAACTCTTTTCTGAAGATGACCCCTCTTTTTATTTATGCTGGCCTTTCATCTGTAACATTTTCTCCTGAAAAATGCCCATAAAATTCAAAATGTTCTTACTGTTGGTTTTGAAGACAGAATCACTACTCTCTCTATCTCTCTCTATATATTTATATACATACACACACACATATATACATACATATATATGTGTGTATAGAATTTTGGTTTTATTTTTATTTTCTAGACAAGATCGGGAACGTTCAGGGTTGTGGGCTGAAGCAGTAGCACAGCGGATAGAGTGTATGCCTTGCACACGGCCAAACTGGCGACCTGAGTTCTATTCCTCCACACCCCTCGAAGAGCCCAGCAAGCTACTGAGAGTATCTCGCCCACATGGCAAAGCCTGGCAAGCTACCCTGGCATATTCAATATGCCAAACACAGTAACAAGTCTCATGATGGAGAAATTATTGGGCCCGTTCAAGCAAATAGATGAATAATGGGAGAACAGTACTACAGTGCTATTTTGTAGAAAGTTTGCTAGTTTTGGGTCAGAGTGATTTGACAATGATTATGGTGTTTGTCTTGCAAACAGCTGACATGATTTTGTTCCCTGGTATCACTTCTGGTCACCTGAGCAACACCAGGAGTAAATCTTGAGTGCAGAGCCAGGATAACCCTGAGCATCACCTGGTGTGATGCAAAAAGCTAAAAAAAAATTGCTAGTTTATGTCAGACAATAATAAATATGTGGTGCTAAATAATAATTAAAAATGCCCACTGAGACCATATTTTCTGAAGAACAGTCATAATCACTAAAGTGAGGACACCATGCCGCTGAACATGAAACTGTGTTTTGTCAAACTGTGTTGGCCAAGAGGAAGGTTAGCACCTTACTCACCATGCTATCTCGCCTATCTCCAGAACACAAAACAATTTAAATATTATCAATTTACTTATATTTACTTATATGATTTTAATATAACATTCAGTACTTATCCATGAATTTCTTTGTAATATTCTCTATGCACTTTGTTTTAGTCTTTACAATGAAATTTGTATGAGAAATGAAATGACTTACAATACTTAAGTGAATGTGCTGAGTCAAAATCCACTAAAAATGTAACCAAATACAATCCACACTGTAATCCTCTCCAATATGTGAGGACTGACTCAGGTAATATAGAAAGATTTAAGCTTCTTTTCAAACTATACATAATGAAAGAGACTTAGTGACAAAGTTATTTCCCTTCTGGTGGAAACTAAGAACTTTTCAAAACAGCATCATCCACAACCATGACAAACATTACAAACATTTAGAACCTAAGCTACTAGTAAGCAATCAAAGTGGGGTTATGGATAGCACTGTAGCACTGCCCTCCCATTGTTCATCAATTTTCTCGAGCTGACACCAATAATGTCTCCATCGCGAATTTTTTTGTTACTGTTTTTGGCATATCAAATATGCCAGGGGAGCTTGCCAGGCTCTGCCTTGTGGGCAGAATACTCTCGGTAGCTTGCGAGGCTCTCCGAGAGGGATGAAGGAATCAAACCCGGGTCAGCCACATGCAAGGCAAATATCCTACCAGCTGTGCTATCATTCCAGCTCAGGATTTAAGAAGACAGTAACCAAATTATGAGCCGGGTTGGTAAATAAAGGAAATGGAAGAAAATAGAAACAAATAAAAACATAATATACATAAGTTGATGAGTTATAGTTTTGTCTTTATATGCTATGCATTGGTTAGAATTAAAAAATATATATCAATAAACATCCAGCACAATGCTATATTTAACATATACTTGTAGATATATATATTTTATAGATGTCATATTTTCATAATTTTGTTGTTGTTTTTTTAGAACCACACCTGGATCTGTTCAGGTATAATTCCTGTCTCTGTGCTCAGGGATCACTTATGACAGATGCTAATTAGACTGGATTGTATATAGTGTCAGGGATCAAACCCTAGTTGGTCACATTCAAGGTAATTCAATTAACTCCTGTACTATCTCTCCTGTCCCTGTTATCATGGTTTTTGATACTTAAAACACACACACACACACACACACACACACACACACACAAACTATATACTGAAATATTATCACAATTATTTCTATTAAGAAAGAATGTTGAATTGTGTTGAAATTGTTCTTAGCATTTTTCAGTATATCTAAAAGATAACTGCTATGTCATTAGTCAATTGGTGGTTATTGGAAAAATCTGAGGGCACTATTGCCTTGACTGGGGGCTTAATCAATGTCACTCACTCCAATTATGAATAGCTTCGCATGCTTCATGGTTGCTGTACACTTAAACTGTGCTTGCTGTACCATACTGTGTTCTCAGAGCATTGTAAAGGAATCATCACTCAGAGACTTTCTTCCCAATAAACAAGTGCCCTTTTCCCAAAGCCTCTTTGACTAAGTGCCAAAATAGACAACTATATGGATTTATTCTGATCCCGTTAGTTAATTGCTAACTCAAACTCCATTCTTTTCCTGACATAGGTGCAGGGTTTTATTTGCTTGTTTTGGGGTGATACCTTGTGGTGTTCAGGCTTATTCCAGGCTCTATTCTCAGGATGATTCAGGGTGAGGCTTGGGGAACCATACATTGAGCTAGGGATGAAACCCAGGTTGGCTGTTTGCAAGAGAAGTCCACTGCTCACTGTACAATGACTCCAGACCCAGATGTGTGATTTGTTTTTAATATACAAAACTGCACAATGATCCACAGAACTTAATGGGGTAAATAAAAATAACACTCAAAATATCCTCAGTGACATACATAGTAAAATAATAAAATATAATATAATGATTTTTGCAATTTAATTGGAGAAGACATCTGTATGTATTACAATAAATAAATCAGTTGACCTTTAAAGACATATTAAGTTTGTGAAAATGAATATAAAAAGGACTCTAATTTGTGGTGCAAACTGGTGGAAGGAAAATGATCAGATTTGCACCTAAAGTTATGTAACATCAACACATAAATAGTTGAAGTCATTTTAACAGATGCAGTGAACTGACTCTCTGGTGTTTTAAGTGTGTACAAATATGACTTTGTGAATCTTAGGGACTCTGTACAGGCAAGTACAGGATTTCTGTATGACTTATCTTCAGATAAAACTGCTACCTGTAACAGGGATGCAGCTCAGTAGTAGAACTCAGTTCTCACTGGTGTGAGGTCTTAGGTTCAATCCTCAATATTGCAGTCTACCCACTATGGTTCCCAGTCACTGTGTGATTTGATATTTGTCACTACCATCACCACAATAACAATGAAAAACCTATTTATAAGCAAAATTAAGTTTGTATTATGTTTATACTGTTTTCTAACATATTTTTAACAATGTCACCTCTAAAAAAGCAAGAATTATCACATAATAGGCTGCACTTCTTTCTTTCTTCAAATTTTACTTTTAATCAAATAAATATTCAAAACTATGTGTGTCAAGGATCCAAATGCACATCTCTCCAACATGTTAGCACACTGCATCAACTAGTGAAGTATTAATTTTCTTGCAAAATGATGTACTAGATGTCTTACAAACCTTTAAATCCTACTTTCAATAGTCTCAGTTCTGTGATCAGTGCCCAAGAGTTTATTTGAATTTATTTTTGTCTGTTCCTTTGCTTTTCTTTCTGTATCCCATATATGAATGCTATTATCTGGTATTTATGTTTCTCCCTCTTCTCATGTCATTTAGCACTTTCTTATTTGCCTTATTAAGTGGTTAACTTGTTATAATACCTTTGGAAGCCTGCATGTTGCTCACTTCCAAAATTATGACTTTTAAATGATGAGTTTACTTTAATCATTCAGGTTATGTTGAATTTAAAAGAAAAAAAGCAAATATAGACAAAAATCACATAAAAGCTGCTCATAAAAACAAGTGATTCATTGTATCTGAGTAATCACTTGAACATCCAGAACATACTGAAATTTAGATATTAAAAAGCATCAACGGGGGAAACATACTTAGCTAGATGTATTATAAAAATAAAATATGTAACAAGTAAAATCAGTGTTGAAGACACTTGAGTAAGTAAATGTACAAATTTGTCATAGGAATGTTCAGGGTGATATTCTTATATCTGGATGTTGGTCAGATGATACAAACTTTTGGTAAGCAGACATAGGTTCTGGTAATCTAATAGGCAGGATTATAACTGTGCTTAATACAATAGTTTTATATACAGAAGCATTTTGAAATTTTGATTTTTGAAATAAATCTCAACGTAATATTTACTAATGAGAATAACAATTCTATCAACACTGAATTAATTTATACTTATTAGAAACTAATTTCATTATAGGTCATTTTGTTAAAAGTTTCTAATAACCATAGAGGACATTTCACAAAGACTTATGATACTTGAAAGTTGCTTAGTGAGCAGAATTTAAATCAGCTCAGCACTAAAAGAAAATACTAATTAATAGAAAAAATGGAGGAATTAACTAAAGTTTTATTGTTCATCATTTTATAATATGAAAATGTTTATAATTACATGGTATACTAATTCATATGATATTGTATGACAATTATATCTCAATGAAGTTGGAAAAATTAATGAGACAAAACTATTCTTAGCTCAGCAGAGATAGTACAATGGGTAAGACGTTTTTCAAACTGGGTTTGATCCCTGGCACCCCATAAAGTCCACTGAGCCTCACCGGAAGTGATTCCTGAATGCAGAGTCAGTGGTAAGACCAAAGCATGCCTGGATATGGGTCAAAACTCAAAAGCAAATTTTTAAAAATTAAAAATAAGGAATATATTTCAAAGAATGTCCTCCAGCACCTGATAACAAATATATCATTCACAATATAAAAATAGATATAAGAAAAAATAGATAACAGGTAGTGCAAAATAAGAAAGTCAATAGTACAGGTGAAGCAGTTAGGCTACATAGAGAAAATCTTCAATGGCTGCAGCAAAATGGTCTCTAGGAAAATTAAAGCAATGTGGTTTTATAACATATACATTTCAGTCAAGTGACCATTGGCTGTATAGTTTTTAAGGAACATTTAAATAGGGAACATCTAGAGAACGAGTGAGTGAGTGAAAGAGAGAAAATTATTGAAATAACAAATTTATCTTAAATACCTGATCAAGGGCAGGAGATATGGTATAAAGATTAAGATACTGGCCTTCGTGTTTCAACATCCTGATCCACTGGTGGTCCTCTGAGCACAACCACAATTGGTCCCAGAGAACAGAGACAGAAATAAGCCCCAGGTTCTGTGTGGTGTGGCCCCCAAACAAACAAACAAAAAACAAAAGTAGTCAGAGCTAAAAAAAGAAGTTAAAAGTCAAACACTTTTCTTTCACAATGGTAGGGGCTGATTTTTTGTGCAACTTTGTTAGCATTGCAATCTGATGAAATTATGATCATTGGAATCCTCAATCTAATATGATATTTAATATTTATGTTTTTTGAATACAAGCACGAAAGATCAAGTACAACATCATTGGCCTGACCGAGACAAGAAGGCATCAATCACATCACGCTGTTTTTGACACTGAGAGAAGAACTGTTCCTCGAAACATGCAACAAAGAGGCATTGGAGGTGTCAGTGTTCTTGTCAACAAGAACTTGGCCATGAGCATTGATTCATTTGAATGCCTAAAAACCCGAATTGGATGATTACACTTGAAAAGATGTGGCTCACGGCTGGCAGTTTCTATCTTTGTTGTCTACGCACCAACATTCAATTATGATAAAGGAGAAATTGAGAAGTTCTACATGGAGCAGGAGAAGTATTATAAAGAAGACCACACCTCCTACAAGATCATTGACGGTGATTTTAATGCCAAGAAAGGACTGAAAAGATCAGCCAAAGAACTCCACATCGGGACCCATGGCCTAGAATGGAATGAACAAGGTGACAGACTGTCTGAGTTCATCATGTCAACCAAGACCATTGATGGTAACTTACAGTTCCAGAAGGCCGAATCTAAATGTTGCACATGAGAGTCTCCTGGTGGACGGTTCCACAACAAAATTGAACACATCATATTCAATTAACAGTTTTGCCTGACCAATGTCGCTGTTGTCCCAAAATTCCAAACGGGATCTGACCACCGTCTCCTTCGTGCAAAATTCTACTTCACAGACTGGGGAGAAAGGGCAGCAATGTTTAAGAAGAGAAGTCCCAGAACGACCACCAACTGGGAGCTCTTTGGCACTATTGCTGCAACATGGGAAGATGCCGTCATTGACAACATTGACGAGGAATGTGATCAAATGGTTCAGCACCTCCATGATTGTGCAAAGAATGCAAGAGAGAGATAGCCACAAAAAAGTCTGTTTTCGAAAACTATTGAGCTTATTTGCCAACGTGGTTTGGCACATGCCTCAAGCAACTGCAAGCGAATGTCTGAGCGTGCAAAGCAGTGCAGAGTTTCGTTAAATGAAGACCTCAAAAAGAGAAGAGCAGCAGTGCTGGTAAATGCAGTAGAAGCCTGGAAAATCATCCATAACACCCGCCTGTGCTTTGCCAACTACAAGACTAACATGACTGCCCTCTGACTCCTGATGGATCTATTATATCTTCCAGAAGGGCAATGGAGAAGATTATCCATGACTTCTACTCAGGTCTCTTTCATAGCCACGTCCACCTGCCCACATACTAAATTCCGGAGGATGAATATGTCATTCCAACGTTCTCCCTTCAGAAATCTGACATGCCATTTCTTCGCTAAAGAAAAGAACAGCACCAGACATGAACACCTGAAGAACCTGCCATCAGAATGCATCAATACAATGGCTCAGCTCTTCACGCAATACCTGTCTGAATGCAAGGTTCTGTTCCAATGGAAAACCAGCAGGACTGTACTACTATACAAGAAGGGAGACATCCACAACGTTGGCAACTATCACCCGATCTGTGTATTGTCTGTCATCTACAAGCTGTTCACTCGAGTCATCCTGAATAGGATTAGCAGAACACTAGATGAAGGACAACCATGCGAGCAAACCAGTTTCTGCAATGGATCCAGCATGATCGACCATATCCACATGATAACCAATCTCATTGAGGTTTCTCAGGAGTTCAAGATACCGCTTTGTCTAACGTTCATTGATTTAAAGAAGGCCTTTGATTCTGTTGAGATGGAAGTGGTCATTGAATCCATAGTCAATCAGGGCATTCATACTCAATACATCAGTATCCTCTGTGAGCTGTATTATGGATTCACTACCAGGATCTCACCATTCTACAAAGAAGTGATCATCAATGTCAAGAGAGGGGTTCGGCAGTGTGATACCATTTCACCAAAACTCCTCAGTGCCACCCTCGAAAATGTCCTGCAATGAGTGGAATGGGAAGAAATGGGAGTGAAGATAGATGGTCGGCTACTACACCACCTCTGCTTTGCTATGACATCGTTCTAATAATACCAAACTTTAGCCAAGCAGCTCAAATGCTGATCGACTTTGACCATGAATTTGGAAGGTTGGACTACAGCTGAATCTCACAAAGACAATGTTTATGAGAAACAGTCTCATTCCTGATGTTCTATTCCCTCTCAATGGAACAAACATCTCCAAATGCAACAGTTATGTGTACCTAGGGCAAGATGTCAACATGACAAATGGCCTGGCACCTGAGTTGCGCAGGAGGAAGAGAGCACCTTGGAACACCTTCAAGAGTGTTGAGAAAATAGCTAAGAGGACGAAGAACCTCTGGCTCTGGGCATATTTCTTCGATTCCACTGTTCTTCCTATATTAACATATGCCTCAGAGACTTTGGCCCTATGAAAACAGGATGAGAACGCTATTCGGGTCTCTCAAAGAGTAATCAAAAGAGCTATGCTTGGAGTATCACATTTCACTCATACGAGAGAAAGAATTCGGAGTTCCGACCTCCCTCGACAGTCAAAAATCAGGGATGCCAACTCATGCCGAGGCATCAAAAATCAGATGTGCTCGACATGTAATGAGATTTGGAGAATACCGATGGACTAGAGCCGTTACTGACTGGATTCCACGGGATGTCAAAAGACCATGTGGCTGCCCACCTACAAAATTGTCAGACTTCTTCGTCAAGACCCAGAAGGATCATTTTGAGGCTCTTGGTGTTCCTAGAATGATCAGACACCATTGGGCTACACTAGCACGGGACAGGGACAAATGGAGACATTACTGGTGCCCACTCGAGCAACTTGATAACAGGAAGTCAAGTGACCAAGTGATCACATGAATACTCATTCAGTGGGAGGCACAGAAACAAGACACACAATAGGAATTTAGAGAGCACTAAGGGCCACAGCATCAATTTGGCTACAGCTTAACAGCAACTTCCAAAGGCCTCCTTTAATTCTATTTTTTATCAATTACATCCTAATGACTTCATCAGAGAGAAAGAATCACTAAGGAGAGTGGTAACAGTTACAGGATAAGCATTCATCAAAAGATCATCAGGATATATATATATATATATATATATATATATATATATATTGTCTTGTCAAAGCTATGTTGTGCAAAGCTATGTTGTCATGATTAAAACATCAGAAAATGGATATGAAGGTGGACATGTAGGTTTTACATATTATGTTCCCCACATCCTTGTGGTTGGTTATATACAGGTCAAAGAGAAGGCTCATACTGATACTTGAAGGTCAAACCAGATTAAGGATGTGTAAGAGAGGGGGAAACTGCTACTTTGTACTGCGAAGACAATGTATGACCAGGCAGACATATGAGAGCATGCTGTACTTCTCCAGATCACCTGAATTCATAAAGTTTAGCTTGCCCACCTACCTCAAAGTGAGGTCTTGGTTATGCTTCCTGCTTGAAGGGCAGCCTCCAGAGGCTCGTTCTAATGTCTTGGCTTAGCACCAACAATTGGAGCCGTGGAGACACTGAAGACTTTGGAACCATGTAGACATGAGGCACACTGTTCGAACTCAATTTCATTGGCATTCTTTGAAATGCTTTCTGTCTTTGAATGAGAGATAGGAAATATAGCATTAATGATAACACAAAAAGAAAAAAAAACAGGTATTCTGGAGTTTTAGAGTTTTGTTATACTTACCATAGATAGGGGTGTATTTCAAGACCACAAATCTCACTCAACAACTCAACTATAAACTCGTACTATATTAACAAAAATGGTAAAGATAAAATTCTCAGCTGCAGGAAAACTATCCATTCATTCCTTCTCTTCTGCCTAGTGATAAAACAATTTTATAAAGTAGCACAGACAAAAACCTCCCATTACATAAGAATTCAGAAAGAATCAAGTTCATGTTATGAAATTTGATCAATGCAACAATTTGTGGTTGTAAATGTGGTGAAGCACTTGTTAATTTTTTTCTGCAAAATGCAAGTCATTTGTTCAAGTATGGGCTTATCACAGATGGCCACTTCAGAGTGTAGAATTGCTGTCTTATTTTAATAAGCCTGTATAAAATATGTTTTTAAATATCTCAATGCATTTCACAAAAAAAATAGATTTTTCAAACCATTTTTTCAGTAAAGAAGTTCTTACTAGATTAATAGTCTTAAAATAACTCCAAAGAAAAGCTAAGAAGACCATTTACAGCTAAATAGTGGTAGTCAGGTCAAAATAAGTCATCAAAGAGTGTTATATATTTTCTATTTTATTTCTGTTCCTCCAACAATTACCATTCAGGGACTCAGGAACTATTTCTCATGTTTTTCTTGATCTACATATTGAACCGTATTTTTTTTAGTAAAGTAATAAATTCTGTTTCCTGGCAAGAACTATTTTATTTCTTCTACTATATGCTTCAGTAACTTATTCAAGTAGGTTTATGAGTAATTAGAAAAGCCACATGCATTTGGAATTAATAGTGTCAGTTTGTGTTAGCATACATTTAAATCTGTGGTCTGGTTATATAATTAGCATTGTAATACAGTCTAGTTGAAACAGACCATATATTTTCATCCCTATACAGAAGTGAATAAAATTGATTTTTTAGGTTTAACTCACTATACATAACATATATTCACATTCTTCTAAAAATATTTTGATAAAATGAGTTTTAGATATTGAAAGATGAATGAAATAAAACACCAATAAAATACAATGGTGATATAGAACTAGATAATGATGGCATGTGCTACCACGTTCCAAAATAGTCATATGTGTGTGAGCTTTAAAAGCTGCATGTAGAGATATATGGAAGATATAAAAGAAGTTTAATATTTACCTCCAGGAGGATCACATTAGTCATATATCACATATGTGTACTGCAGAGTTCAGAGAAATTTAGCTCAAACTTTATGTCAGTCAAAATTTTATCTGTATGTTGCTACTGATAACAGAGAAAACCACTATATGTATAATGAGGATACATTAATTGCTCACTAATTTTACAAAGCAAAGTTTGGAAGAAAAATCAGTATTAGTTGAAGAACGAATAAAATATAAATAATTTTATAAAATTCACACATGTACATATGTAACTATATGCATATCAATTTAATAAGATTGATGAATTTAGAATTTAGTCAGTGAAATGATTTTAATTGACAGTCATAAAACAATGGTCTTATATGATACTATAATTAATTCTTTAGAAATTTTATTCAAAAAACAATTATAATATTTATGTGGATAGTTTAGCAAAAAAGCTTTTTTAAAAACTATCATCCAGAGAAATTTTGATAGAGGGAGAGAAAGAAGAGATAGAGCAAGAGAGAGACAGGCAGAGACAGAGACAGAGAGAAGGTTTTACAAAGGGCAAAAAAAGAAATTACATATCTCAGATTGAGATTTGGGGCAATCTTGATGATGTAGAGTTATCTAGAATGCTTAATTGCACCAGGGACTTAATTTTAACACCCATATTTTCATGCTTAATATGTTGATTGCTACATATAAACTTTAAGAAAACATAAGTTTTATTAATGTCAAGTAAAAATCAAGCAAAAATAATAAAACATTGAAAGTTTGTTTTTTAGGATAACTCCAAGGGGTCAGAAAAAGATTTTAATTAGAATCCAAGTGATTTCAAGGAAAGTTTCAAGAAACTCCACTTATGTCATGACATTTGTCCTTATTTCAATTTTCCATATGCTGTTTTCTTCTCATGCTCAGAATCAGATTAACAAAACACACAATTGGTATAATTACTTGTCTCTTATTTTATGCTCAGTCATGCCCATAGCGTTGATAATAACATATGTGCACGGTATGTCACAGTCCAGTTTAGTGCTCATGTATTTATGTATCTGTAGAATCTTTTATTCCAATAATGATGTCTAAAATTAACAAGCAGATCTCAATCTTTCATTTAAATTATAATTATCCTATTTTGAAGACAGGTTCAGATATTCTAGAGAACTTTATATATTCACTTGACTTTCCTTGTGAATCTCAGACTTCTTTCTTGTCTAAGTACCAATGTGTGATTGCTAAGACCTTAATGAACTTAGTTTATAGTATTTAACTTAAATTTCTATGACCAGTTTTTATAACTAAATCTTGACTTGGACTTCTCATAGTCAAACTAATGTAGACTAAGCCCTATGAATTTGGTTGATTGAGGTACCAGGCTAGAGTAAAATCAACAGCATTTGTCACTAAGCAACACTCAACCTTAAATACACAGATGAGATTTCCTTTATATAAGCTTTTTCTCTTTTCATGGAACAATGTTCCTGGAGCCAGACATAGAATTTCAATCATGATTTAATGAAATCCGTGTTGACCTAGTGTATTTCAATCTTTCTCAGTCAAGTCCAAGAACTTTTCTAATACTTAAACATCAGATATCCTTGTTTGAGTAATTAATGAGAATGCTGAAAGCAAAAGCTGTAGACCAAGACATTCCAATTGCATTATCTGGTATTCCTGTGAAGGTTTTGCTGACTTCATGTGAATGGTTAGTGAATTCAGTCTCTTGAATACAGTAGTAGAAGTAAATATTTCACAAAATTTATCTTTCTCCCTGCTTTGTTTTTCTAAAATTCTCACTTGATTTACCTCTGCAAGTGTGCCCTTATTGATGCATACACTTTACGTTCCCTGAAAGTAATATCATAATTCTGAACCACTAGCATGTACTCCATCAAATATTTTTACCAACAGAATTTTTTCATGATAGTGACTCAATATAGAAATGTATGTTTGTTGCATGCACACTTACACAATGAATAAATAAGATATCGTATAAAATTTCTTATTGATTCATAGTGTAAGTATGAAACAATGAATAAATAAGATATCCTATAAAATTTTGGGCTGGAGTGATAGCACAGTATTAGGGCGTTTGTCTTGCATGCGGCTGGCCCAGCAGACCTGGGTTCAATTCCTCTGCCCCTCTCAGAAAGCCCGGCAAGCTACCGAGAGTATCTCACCCACATGGCAAAGCCTGGCAAGCTCCCTGTGACGTATTCGATATGCCAAAGATAGTAACAACAAGTCTCACAATGGAGATGTTACTGGGCCAGCTCAAGCAAATAGATGAACAATGGGTTGACATGCTATAAAATTATTTTATTTATTATTTGTTTGGAAATATTTTTATGGAGCAATTTTTGTGCATGCAGTTCATATTAATGATATTCTTTGAAACTATCTTAGTCACTTTTTAATATGATGAAATATTGTGTGCCTAATTTTCCTTATACATTAGTTATAAAATTTCTATACAAATTTCTGTACATGAGCTACACAATACAATATCTACACAAATTCACTGCTGGTGAATTGTTAATTTTGAGTGTATTTTTTTTTCTTTTTGGGTCACACTCTGCAATGCACAGGGGTTACTCCTGACTCTTCACTCAGAAATTACTCCTGGCCTGGCAGTGCTCAGGGGACCATAGGGGATGCTGGGAATCGAACCCAGGTCGACCGCGTGCAAGGCAAATACCCTACCCGCTGTGCTATCGCTCCAAGCCCCTTGTGTGTAAGTATTTTTGTAGGGAATATGAATAACATATACGAAACCATTTTAATCCTTCTTAGTTACACAGATTTATTTTCATTGTGAAATGTGAAAAGAAGGTTAGCAATATCATCCTTGCAGTTAGAAACAGTGTCTGGAGCAATTAAATATTGCTATGAACAATCCAAATACAATTGCACTTCAAAATTAACGAGCCAAGAATATGAGCTTTGGTTAGCTTTCAACCCTGGACTCCTAATATTATTGGGATATAACTTGTTCCTATTACTAACATTAAAATCACAACATTAAATTCATATGAAATATAGCTTTGTTGCTTGATCTGCTCAATGCTGATTAAAATTATTTGACTAAAAACCCATATGGCTTTATTCAATAGCCTAAATAATAAAGGAGAATTAAAAATGAATAAATCGGGAAAAAGTAAGGAATAGCACAAATGTTTAAAAATAAGTTATACTATTATCTGTACTTTTAGAAATATGAGTCCTATTATTATAGTTTCAGTTTTCATATCTATATTTGGAACTGTGCTCATGATTCAGTCTTACCAAAACTTGTGGGCATATAAAATGAAAGGTTCTAAGTCTGGTAACTTTATGAAATATTTATCAAGGAAGTAACACTTAGATGCTTTGACCTGAAAAACGTACCACAGAGTATTGGGCTATGTGTTTCTGCTGTTACTTGTGATATTTTGGCATATGGGTAACATCAATAGCATTATTAAGGGACTGGAGTGATAGCACAGCAGCTAGGGCATCTGCCTTGCACGCAGCTGACCCGGGTTTGATTCTGCCCTTCATGGAAAGCCCAGCAAGCTACCGAGAGAATACTGCATGCATGGCAAAGCCTGGCAAGCTCCCCATGACGTATTCGATATGCCAAAAACAGTAACAAAAAGTATCACAATGGAGATGTTACTGGTGCCTGCTTGAGCAAATTGATGAACAATAGGACAACAGTGCTACATAGCTATGGGTAGCATCACAGCCTACAGGAATGATGGATGGTGAAATAAATCAGTATTAAGGAAAAACTTTAGTCCCAGAAAACAGAAATCTCAAAGATAACATTAATTCTAAACATGGATTTCAGCTTCTACATTTATGAAACAGAACTTTTAAAAAGTATATTAGTTTTTATTTTAAATGCATATGTATAATTTATATTTACATATTTACACATATATGTATAGCATTGTATGCTACTTTTTAACCCATAGTGATGACAACTGAACTGTAAATTATATTAGCTGACTAGTAATATTAAAATTATTCTGATAACCAGTATATGAGCAATGTATTACATGTACATATATAGATATAGATATAGACATATATACAATAGAGAAATTAGGGCAATAAATTTCAATACAAAAATTACATTAGAGTACTCTTTATTCTTTAGAACTTCCTTTTGCCATAACACAATATATTACTTTTAAACTTTAGTTTCTTTCTTCACAATTCTCTTAAGCAGAAATAACTTAAACTAATTTGAGAGAAAATTCAAAGCCTGAATTATTGAAATGTATGATATTCTCCAGGTAATATTTCAGTAACTGGAATTAACATAGTTTTGTGTCAATAGATTAGGTTGGAACTTTTCGTTAGCTCAGTAGGTCACAGAGGGAGATTACTTTCAAGTTAAGGGAATTGGTTTGACCTTCTCAATCTCTGTTAATATCTAGTCTTTGTGAAGAGACTCAGACAACTATCTTATTCGTGAATATCCCAGGGCACACTCTAATTATGCAGGAAAGATTTCCCTTCATGAATGAATCTTCTATAATCATCTTACTAATTAATAATAGCAAAAAATATGCAAAAGAAGACACCACGTTCATTCTTTCCCTTTAACAATTTTTACTCACAAATAAATACACAAACCTCGTAGATAAGTGGCTAAAATTTTGAAATTACATTTAATCAGACCACAGTTTAGAAGTTTTGCAACATCAGAATCAGGCAATATTAGACCTAGAGAAGACCAGGATTTCACATGTAAATTATTGAAGCAATTAAATTAGTTGATTTATATAAGCCATTGCCTAGTTACTGATAGGTAGTAAATGATCAGCATATATTAGTTTTGTGAGTGGCAAGGGAGAATAACACAATAACATAAGGATTAAATAAGGATTATATATTGACATTCATTATAGACGGTATCACTTTTTTATAACTTGGTAGGTATATTAAGCCTTCTGAACTTCCATTTCTAATATTTAAAATAGTATATTTTTACCAAAAAATTTTATTTGAGGGATGAATATGCAATTTGTGTAATTTTATCTTCTAAATTTGTGTTATACTTGGGTAACTATAAGCATTGAATATCATTCACGGAGTAATAAATATATTCTATTTTCATTTTAGTAATAGAAGTAATTTCATATTTGACATCATTAGATTGAGAATTTATGACTTTTCCTTCTAATGAGCAAAATGTTGAAACATACAATTAAATACATGTATGCAAAAATATACAATTAAATTTAATTAAAAATCTAAATTCATACTAGAATATGAGTATATGAAAATTGTTCTCTGCATTCTGTTCAAATCCTCATTAAAATAACTAAATCTATCTTTAAGTTATTATATTTTTGAGTTATTAATATGTTTGAGTTATTTTAGAGAATTATTCTCACTCTCAGAGAACCTGGCAGGCTACTGAGAATATCATACCAGCACATATGCCTGAATAGGAACACCTGTAAAGTTTATTTGTGTTTTCAGGCTACCAAGAATATCCCACCCACACAGCAGAGCCTGTCCTTGTGTATTCGATATGCCAAATCCGGTAAGTACAATGGATCTCATTCCCCTGACCCTGAATATGGCAGCATTGAGAAGGATGTGGAAGGAGAGGCTGATAAAATTTCAAGGCCGAACTAGGCTGCCAAAACAAAGAAAGACAAAAATGACTGTGTGTACTGTAATGCATGTATTCTGGCATCTGATGCATCCATCGAGGACTTGATGGTACAAGCACAAGATCAAGTACGACATCATTGGTCTGACTGAAATGAGAAGACATCAATCACATCACGCCATTTTTGACACTGGAGAAGAACTGTTCCTTGGAACATGCGACAAATGAGGCGTCGGTGGGGTTGGTGTCCTTGTCAACACGAACTTAGCCATAAGCATTGATTCATTTGAATGCCTAACAACCTGAATCAGATGATTACACTTGAATAGAAGTGGGTCGCTGTCAGCAGTTTCTATCTTCATTGTCTAAGCACCAACATCCAATAATGGTGAAAGAGAAATTGAGAAGTTCTACATGAACCTGGAGAAGTTCTATAAAGAAGACCACACCTTCTACAAGATCATTGTCAGTGATTTTAATGCCAAGATAAAACCGAGAAGATCAGCCGAAGAACTCCACATATAGACCCATGGCCTAGAATGGAATGAACAGGGTGACAGACTGTCTGAGTTCATCATGTCTACCAAGACCATCCATGGTAACTCACAGTTCCAGAAGGCCGAATCTAAACGTTGGACATGGGAGTCTCCCAGTGGATGGTTCCACAATGAAATTGACCAATTGACCACATCATATTCAATTGACGATTTTGTCTGACTGATGTTGCTCTTATCCCAAAATTACAAACGGGATCGAACCACCGTCTCCTTCGTGCAAAATTCTACTTCACTGAGAGGGGAGAAAGGAATGAAAAGTTTAAGAAGAGAACTCCCAGAACGACCACCAACTGGGAGCTCTTTGGCTCTGTTGCAGCAACATGGGAAATGCCGTCATTGACAAGATTGACGAGGAATACCATAGACTGGTTCAGCACCTCCATGATTGTGTGAGGAATGCCCAGAGAGAGATAACAACACACACACACACACACACACACACACACACACACACACACACGCATGCATGCCTGTCTTCGAAAACTCTTGAGCTTATTCACCAACTTTGCTTGGAGCATGCCTCAGGCAACCGCAAGAGAATATCTGAGTTCGGAAAACAGTGCAGAGAAGCTATTAAGGAAGACTTCAAAGAGAGAAGAGCAGCAGTGCTGGTACATGCAGCAGAAGCTAGGAAAAGCATTCGTAACACCCGCCTGTCCTTCACCCACTACAAGACCAAGATGACTGCCCTCTGACATCCTGATGGATCTATCACATCTTCCAGAAGGGCAATGGAGAAGATTATTCATGATTTCTACTCAGATCTCTTTAATAGCCACAGCTACTTTCCCACTTACCAAATTCAGCAGGATGGATATGTCGTTCCCAACATTCTCCCTTCAGAAATATCTTATTGGTAAAGAAACAAAGAGCACCTAGCTCAGACAAGGTCAGACCTGAACATCTGAAGAACCTACCGTCAGTGATTATCAATACACTGGCTCGGCTCTTCACACAGTACCTGTCTGAAAGCAAGGTTCCATATCAATGGAAAACCAGCAGGAGTGTACTACTATACAAGAAGGGAGGCATCCATGACATTGGCAACTATCGCCCAATCTGCCTATTGTCTGTCGTCTACAAACTGTTCACTCAAGTCATCCTAAATAGGATTGGCAGAACACTCGACGAAGGACAACCATGTGAGCAAGCCAGGTTCTGAAAAAGGATTCATCACCATCAACCATATCCACAGGATACCCAAGCTCATTGAGGTTTCTCGGAGTTCAAGATGCTGCTCTGCCTAATGTTCTTTGATTTAAAGAAGGCCTTTGATTCTGTTGAGATGGAAGCAGCCATTTGCCCAGTTACAATATTGTCAGACTTCTTCGTCAAGACCCTGAATGATTAGGGAAGGAATGGAAGTGAAGATAGATGGTTGGCAACTACAACACCTCAGCTTTGCTGATGACATCGTTCTAATAACACCAAACATCAGCCAAGCGGCACAAATGCTGACCGACTTCCACCATGAGTATTGAAAGGTTGGATTATAGCTGAATCTCATAAATACAATGTTCATGAGAAACACTCTTGTTCCTGATGTTCCATTCGCTCTCAACAGAATGACCATCTCCAAATGCAACAATTATGTGTACCTAGGTCAAGAAGTCACCTTGATGAATGACCTGACACCTGGGTTGCACAGGAGGAAGAGGGCGGCTTGGAATGCCTTCAAGAGTGTCAAAGAAATAACTAAGAGAATGAAGAACCTCCAGATCCAAGCACATCTCTTTCATTCCACTGTTCTTCCTGCATTAACATATGCCTCAGAGAACTGGGCCCTATGAAAACAGGATGAGAACGCTATTTGGGTCTCTCAAAGAGGAATCAAAAGAGCTATGGTTGGAGTATCACACTTCACTCAAATGAAAGAAAGAATCCAGAGTTACAACCTCTGTCAATGCTCAAGAATTGGGGACGTGTCTCATTTGCCAAGGCGTGGGAAATAAGATGGGCTGCACACATAATGAGAATTAGAGATGACCGCTGGACTAGAGCAGTTACTGACTGGATTCCAGGTGACATCAAAAGATTGCATGGACGCCCACCTAAGAGATAGTCAGACTTCTTCATCAAGACCCTGAGCAATCAGTTTGAGGCTCTTCATGTTCCTAGAATGAGCAGATGCCATTGGGCTATGCTAGCATACAACAGGAATGAATGGAGATGTTACTGGCTCCCGCTCGAGCAAATTGATGACTAATGGGATATCAAGTGATCAAGTGATCTTCGAGTTGCTTGCATATCCTAACTATTTTGCTGAATAACTGAGTTTCATTTATCCTCCACTAGTACACAGCAATAAGATACTTTCCTATTAATACATTTGACATACATTTCATAGATATTTTCATATCTAAATGAATAGCTATAATTTGACTACATCTTTGTTCTATAGAGTAAGGCAAAACAAAAATGACAATCAAATTAGGCCTTTCACTGTTTATTATCAGTTTTTTATTGACATTTGTATGTAGTGGAGAAACAGTATTCTAAATGTATGCTTTGTTGGAATCAAAGTATGGCTTAGATAATCTGTTAGTTACAATCTATATTTTTCAAAGTCACAATATCTGCTCTGATCAGTATGATATGAGATTTTATATATGCTTAATTTGCTCGAGTAGGCCCAGTGACATCTCCATTTTGAGACTTGTTGTTACTGTGTTTGGCGTATTGAATACGTCACGGGTAGCTTGCTGGACTTAACTGTGTGGGAGATACTCTCGGTAGCTTATTGGGCTCTCTGAGAGGGGCGGAGGAATTGAACTTGGCTCAGCCCAGCTGGCTGTGCAAGGCAAACGCCCCACACTGTGCTATTGCTCCAGCCCTTTATATATGCATTGATGTGTATTTATATATTTAATAACAAATTTTCACGTGATTATTCACTGAGAGATAACTGCAAGATCTTGCAGAACTTACTTGACACATGGGGAAATTCACTTTGTCTATGTGGTCTTGCACTCAACTGAAATGCTTATACTTATAAAAAATACAAAAACATAATGGATGAAAGAAGTTCATTCTTTAATTTTTTTGCTTCTTTAGTTTGCCTCTTTAATTTTCCAAGTAAAAGTTCAGATTAGATTTATTTTCAGATATATATTCTTATAGTTATGAAGATTCCAAACCAATTTTTAATTCCTTTTTTCTAGTATTCAAACTATTTAAATCAATTAAAACCAATCTACTACCATTGATTACCTAGGACCTTAGAGCCAGACACCAATGATCCTACATTTCCTTAAACCTGTATAACTCTGCAAATCTTTGTCATACAAAGATTTATAGGACTGTTATCAAATTATGAAAGGAGCAATTTACCAACTTTTAATTCTTTTAATTTTTTTGTTTTTGTTTTTTGGATCACACCTGGAGATGCATAGGGGTTACTCCTGACTTTGCACTCAGTTATTACTCCTGGCGGTGCTCAGGGGACCATATGAGATGCTGGGAATTAACCCAGGTAGGTCACGTGCAAGGCAAACGCCCTACCTGCTGTACTATTCTTCCAGCCCCCAACGTCTATTACTTCTTGAGAAGGATCTTAATTCAAATAGAACTTAACAGCTACATAGTACTCCATTGTGTAGATGTACCAAAGTTTCTTTAACTCACTAATCAAAATTAATTAAATAAATAAATAAGTAGAACTTAAGTCCTTCATAATATTTTCTAGGTCATCCCGGTGAACTTCTGCCTTCCTTTATTTTCCATTGTGATTTGTCTCGAGTGATATCCACGTAAGTTTGAAATTAGTGAGTTTACATATGTTTCTCTATGCTGGAATACAGTAGGAACTCAGCAGTCAGCGGTACAAGCCTAACATTCCAGAGAGCTAGCCTAAGGATTGAACCTCTGGCCTAACTGACCAAGTACAAATGGGAGTAGCCCCTGGGTTCAATGAGTACTGTCTGTAAACACCCGCCATCAATTTTATACCCTTTATCTATTATATGAAATGAATGCCTACAGAACCCTTATGCAGTAGGCATTGTGTTTGAGTCCCTTTATCTCCTAGTCGCATCCCATATTTTTTTTCCCATCTTTTAGCATCTCTGTCTCTACCTTATTCAGCTACCATAATAATTTCTGTAAGAAGAATATGTTGAGGTCACATAAAAAAAGATTAAAATGATTGTTCATTACCTCTAGAGTGAAAATAAACCTCTAAGTTTTTAGTATGTTATGAAAAAGATTTACGTTTAGAATTCTCCTGTCAATTCCACGATTTCTACCTCAGGGAAATTATACTTAATTAGCTATAGTTTCCTCTCCATGCAGTGTTTGCTCAAGCCCTTTTTCTTTCCAAGGGCCAAATGAAATGACTTGAAAAATTACTAGTACAACAGAAAAATCTTCTCAACAAAGTCTCGAAGACAGATGCTTGAACCTAACTGTTCTCTTTCAACTATGTCCAGACTTTTAATATGTTCCCCTAGCAAATCACTTTTAAAAACATTGTTAAATTTACCACAGATGTTCTGCAATATTTTCTTCCAAAACTCCTCTACATGCAGAAGAAATTGATGTTTCCATTATTATTTTCAATATACCTATATGACATATGACATGGAATCAATATACAGTATATAATGCTTAGAGTACCACTCTATCAGATATTTTAGTTTGATTGCGATTTTTTAATTGCTGAATTTCTCTCTATATAAACATTCCCTACTTACATAATACATGTTATGTAGCAAATGTCACCTTTAATAGCATCATTAGTGAAATCACTTTTAAGTATTTATAATTAATCTTATTGATTACAAATTAAGTTTTTTAAGTTTAGTTTCTTGATTTTAAAATATACAGACAACTGAAAACTAAAACAGTAGTAATTTTGTTTGGTTTAAAAATAAATGAAAATACTTCAATGCTGATTATTTGAATTTTCTCAATTTTGGTAAAAAATATTTGATGAATCCTAATATGTTTTTATTCTGCAGCTGTGACACTGGGACATTTACTCCCAAGTATTTATGTATCCTTTGCCTTCAGTCAAGGAACTCTAAAGAATCTCATGGGGCAATGGGGACAGATTATGTTTCTCTAAGCCAGTAAAATGAACAAATCTATTTGCATTTTTAAATCCACTGAGAACAAAGGCTGCTTGTTGGGTTATGAATTCTTCTAGTAGAAGTAGGTTGAAGCATTCCTTGCAGTATGATATGGTGACATTTTTATTATCAGAAGCTATTTCGTATGTACAAATAAAAATATGTTCTCTGCTGCTGCTCTCACCGTGAGCAGTGTACTTAGAAAACTGATTCATATTGTTGTCCTTGAATTTTTATTGCTTACCACAGGCTGCTTGTCATGGATAGGTCCTCAGGGCTATTGCAACTTTTATTGCTATTTAAGTACTGTTCAGATTATAGAAATGCATAATACCAATTAACAGAGTTCTTTATTTCATAACTTTGGGTATGAACATGGAAAATTTGTTTTAGAGTTGGCAAGAGTACATCTAGAGACACGATTTAAATTAAATATATCAACTAAAATAATTTTAATGTGATATTATATGGTATACAAACCATCAGTAAATTGTGCACGTAATAATGTAAAAGCAAATAAGTGGTCTGTGCAAATGTTGCCTATTAATTTTCAAGTACATTAAGTCATTCCATAGTAAAAAACAGGGAACATATTTTTTTTTAATTTTCAGTTTATAAAATCCTGCTTCAGAGAAATAACATCAACCGCCATTATGATGTTGTTCAATTGAGGAAGCAAGTTTGTTCTCTCCTACGTTTATCTAGACTGCTATGTAAATAAGTTTATTGTGTTTATGACTCACTTTTGCAGAAAAAACATGACAGAAAGCAGTTTTTATAAGGGTAGAAAGCAGTACTATTTGAAATTAGCAGTGCTAAGTATGTTTACTATCGAATCAGCTATGATTTGTTCTTTTTTTTTCACTATCAACTTTCTATGTTTAACATAAAAACAGCTTTTGGTGAGATATCTTTCTGTGTTTCTAATTTTATATATTTAGCTACGTCTTTTGAATGCAATTGTATTTAGTTGTTATTTTAGTAAAACTCTTTGCTGCCTTCTATATATTTTCCAAATCTAGCCAATTTTACAGAGGAAAATTCCCTATGACACTTCTATTCTCCAGTCCTTATTTTATTTATTTCCAACTATTCCTAAACTTTTCTGGATCTTTAAAAACATGATTATTAATGAGGCAACTTTGACTTAAAAGAATGTAATTGCTAATGTGTTTACAATATTACAATGCTTTTTATATGACCGAAGTTCCAATTTTATTTTACTGTATTCCCCTGGGTCCTTTGAACTACCTCTGCTTGTCCTTAAATTATTGCTCTAACATCATCTGCCCTATCTATATCTAAAAGACTTTGTTGAGAAAGGTTTTTTTTTGGTTTTTTTTTGAGATGGGTCACACCTGGTGATGCTCAGAAGTTACTCCTAGCTTTGTGCTCATGATTTACTCCTTATGGTTCTTGGGAGACCATATGGCATTCCAGGAATTGAATTCCAGTCGGTCATGTGCAAGGAAAATGCCCTACACCCTATATTATTGCTCCTGCCCATGTTGAGAAAGTTTGACTGATGTACCAGACAATTTCCAGTTGACCTTTGGAAAGGAAAAGGGTGTGCTTAAGCATGGCATGATGAGGAAAAAGTAGCTAAGTAAATATAATTTAAGATAGATACATTTTTTCTCTAAAAAATATTGGAATATTCCACCATTTCTTAGATACTGCAGTTTTATTTATCTTTACACAATATTGATTATACTTGGTATTGTGAATTTTATTTTAAATCTGTGAATGCAATATAAAATTGTTACACTTCTATATATGAATGCCAATTTTTATTATATTTCTATAGGTGGATATCAATATTATTTTTGCTTTTCTATACCATTTTCTAATGCATGTAGCATTTTCTTATTAGTTTATATCTTCAGTAAATATTCTTTTCTTAGTATCCCTATTAAGTAAAATTTTACATTATTAAAATAAAGTGAAAATCCAATATTGATATCATTTATGAGGTGTGAAAATTATAATTGATAATTATATTGCATAGGATGTTTTATCTCAATTATTTAATCTGTTTGTATAAACCAGAAATGAAACTCAGTAAAACATCATTCTTTTCTTAAAATAAGTTTAAGAAGTGAGAGTAAATTAAAATTTTATGATACTAATATGCAAAATCATCCTGTTCTACCACTGTAAAACTACCCATGTGTAGGATAACATTGGTTTCATAGCCTCAGGTAGTTTAGGATTATTGGGTTGCTCCCATCACAGTGCTCCCATTCATCTGTGTTTATTAGTAACTTCTTTCTTTGTCCTCTGTTAACTTGCAAATATTGTTTTTCTCTTCTCCTTGAGTTCTTCTCATAGTTTATTCAGAGCAGTGTCCTTTTGCTATGGACATAAGAAGGCAAATAATGCTACGCTTTTGTAATGTGGGAGTTATTTGACTCTAAATGATATTCTCCTCCTGGGCAACTGTTCTCTCACCTAAGCCTCAGCTGCCCTTACTTCCTAGTGCCCCCAAAAGCAGGGTCCCAAGGAGGGACTGGATGTAACCAGGGCAAGTGGCAAAGCTACGTGCTACTCTGGAATCGAGATGGGCCTGGCCAAAGGGCCTAATTTTTAACTATAAGTTAAGAGCTTGGTCTTGGACAAAGGCTGTCATGATCCAAAAAGTATTAACTAGACTCAGACCCTGCTAGAGTTAGGAAAGATTCATCTGGCCTGAGCAATGTAGTCTGAGTCTGTGGCAAAATGTTCCCAGGAGAGCTTCCCTACAAGCCTCAATGTATCTCTTACTGTGTCCATACAAAAATAACTAGTATTAAGATGTTGATAGAGTAATTGGACTGAGGGGAGGAGAAAAACACCTTGAGGTATTTTGCCCTTGGGCAGTCAGGAAGGGCTTTGGAATATCCCAGGTGGTGTTTCCTTTGCATCTGGTGGGCCCTCAGGAAGGGCTTTGTTATGTTGACTTGGCTACCAGACTGGAGGCAGTGTTGGCCCAGAGTGCTGAGGAGTTGGAGAGATGAAAGAGCTGGGGGTGGGGGAGGCAGAGAGAGAGAGAGAGAGAGAGAGAGAGAGAGAGAGAGAGAGAGAGAGAGAGAGAGAATGGTGGAGTGGGAGAGACTAGCTAAGGGGACAGAGAGAAAGAGAGAGAAGAATGTAAAATAAGAATACAGGAGCTGGCATGTGGAAATAGTGAGCCCAGGCTGCACGGATTGATTATTTTAATACGTTGCTGGAAATACTGACATAGAGAAAAAAGAAACACAAGAAGATAAGAATAAATTTGTTGATCATAGTTTTCCAATTGTAATAAATAGATATATGCAGGAATGTATAGTGTTAATTGAATGTAGATAGACTATCAATAAAAATTACGTTGGTTGCCATATTTATGTAAACAAATTACTTTACAATATATTTTGCAAAATATTTCTTCTTTCATATTTAGCTTAGAAAATAGCAAATTAATGCTTATTGAAAATATGCCATAGTAAAAATAGTTCATTAATATAAAGAAATATGAATATTTATAACCATGCTCAAAATTAATTTTGCAGCCTTGGGATTAACCAATGCAATCTTTGCTTGCATATTGCATGCTATCTTAAGACTTTTAAAACATTAGGTTTATGATATGGAGATTACTGGAATGTGAGCAATTAACTCAGACCTCAGATTTATACCTTATGGGAACTTGTTACTTTGTAAATATGTTCAGATGTCTTGGTGTTAAATTACACCAAAAGTGTCAAGCAAAATCCACATTCATTTTCTTCACTGAGAGACACTGAGAAGTGAGGCATGTCCTTGGCTAAGAAAATGTAAAGAACACACTAATTCAAATGCTAAAAGAGCATTCAATAAGGGTTTCATTCACATTGATATGACTTTTAAGCAATTACAGAGCAGCATATATGAAAAACATTGAAGATTCTTTAAATAAATTAAAGCTAAATTGCAGCTTATTCTTTCCTAAAGACAGTTCTTAAGGCCACTGAAAAAAATTTCTAGCTAAAGATATTAAAGAAAGAGGCGTGGTGGATATTGGAACACTGTATGACCAAAACCCAATCATGAACAACTTTCTAGCTAAGTATCTCAAATAAATTTTAAATTTTAAAAACTGAAAAAAATGTTTTTCAGGTAATAATTTTAACCCTCCCCCCCTCTACTTTTTGTCTACTGTGGTTTTGTTTGGGGAAAAAATGTACCTTTTTTAATATGAAAGTGTAATTCACAACTGTATCAATTAGTAACATTATTTAGTAACTAATGCTAATTTATTTTATACAATGATGGCATTTTATCTTATCACCTATCATATTAAAGGTATGCTTTGTGACATCTTCACCTCTGAGTAACATTATTTCAATGCAAAAGTAAATTGTTTCATAAAAGATGACTATATTTTACCATATTATTGTGAAGGAATTCCCTGAAATTTTTTATTAATTAAAAAATCAGAAAACATTGAACTGTGGTAGAGAAATTAGAGATTTGGGTATTATGGAAGTGAACGTGGTGGGGCAAGATATAGTTAGAAAGAGTGAGACATTGCACCCTTGATAAAGCATGTTGCCTTGTAAAACAATGTTATCTCAACTAAAACACAATGGAAGAAGAAAGGAAGAAGAAAATCTACCATTCAGTCTGTTGCCAAGAGTTAAAAAATGTGAGGAGTAACAATAAAAATCAAGGCACAAATTCAATAGATCTGTTTCTGTAAAATGTAAAATTTTGATAATATGTGAAATGTTTTTATTCAAATTTTGATAACATTAAAATGTTTTTATTCACATGTTTTCTTAATATTTTAAGTTTACCATGGATGTCATTTGAAGTGGTATTATTGTGTCTTAGTTTATTTGTCTATTTTATCAGAAATTTTCACTATAATGTATTTGCAGTATTCCAAAGGGACCCACATATCTACTTTATATATTCCTTAAATATTCTGTAAGTTCTTTTCACATTCTTTTATTTTCCGGCAAATAGTTAACTCAGTGATGTTCTAAGTGCAAAACATTCTTCAACAATAACTGGAACTCTATTTATATAGAGAAGATAAAATTTACACAACCTTATATGTTGAGCTATGTTAATTTTCTATGACTTTAAAAATTAGTTTATCATAGAAAAACATTTTCTTCTGTTATATCAATTTTATATGGAATGGTGAATCAATCTATCATGAAGTGGCAATTGCAGTGTACTGTATGATTATTGACTTCTCACATTTCACAAATGAAAGTTTAGACAGGCTGCTTGATTTTTGTTGAGCATTTTATCTGTAAACTTAAAAATTGTGATAATTGCTGCATAAGAATGCAGTGGGAACTGAAGGAGCTAAAACTTTAGAAACAACTTCAAGATTGGGCAATTACAAACATTAAATGAATATGGGCTAATTGCAATGGCTTTCTATTTATTTTATCAAGGAATTCAGGAGCACAAACCTCGCAGTGTTTAGAGCTTACTCTTGGTCCTGTGCTTAGAATTATTCCAGGTACTCAAGGAAGAATATGCACACAGTGCTGTCAATTAAACCGAGGCAAGCACCTGGCCCATAAAATCCAAGCTTTCGGTAGCATTTTTAAAGTGGATATCTTTGAGTTTGATTATTATGGGTCTGAAAACTTAAAATCTTGACCTCTGAAAAATGTAATGTATGTAGAATTACTTGGATGATTAGAAACATACTATGACATGGCATTAAAATCAGTAACATATCATTTACCACGGAAGGGAATGTAGATCATGCTTAGTCTTGTAGGATAACATCGGTTTGTCATTTCTCCCTGGCCACAGAGAACTTTGGTTTTAGTTAGATATACCCATCACAGTGCTCTCGAGGAATTCCTATTCCTGTGTGTTTATCTTTAACCTCTTCGCTGTGCTCTGCTTCCCCAACTGCTCAATAACTTTTATCCCCAAATCAGACTCTGTTGACTTGTAAGATCAGATCCTTGTAAGAAATCTCTGATTTTGTATTTGTAAGTCAAATTTGTTTTTCTCCTTCCCTTATGCTCTTTGCATAGTTTATTTCAGAGCAATGTCCTCTTTGTATAGACACAGAAAGATAGTTAATGCTATGCTTTTGTAATTTGGGAGCTAATGCACTTCAAATAAAATTCACTCCTGGACATCTGTTTTCTCAATATAAACCTCAGTTGCCCTTAATTCCTAGCACTCCAGAAGCAGGGTTCTGACGAGGGACTAGATGGACCCAGGGCAAGCTGTGAGTTACTCTGGCATCAAAAGAGCCAGGCCAAGCACCGTAATACTTAACTATAAGTTAAGAGCACAGTCATGGACAAACTGTGTCATCGTCCAAAGAGTAACAACTGGATTAGGACCCTGCTAAGGTTAAGAAAGACTAATCTGGCCTGAGCACTATAGTCTGGGATCTATAGAGAGATGTACCCAGGAGAGCCACCCTACAAATTTAATATATATCTTACTGTGCCCATACAAAATGACTACAAAAATTATTTAGAAGTAAGTAAATCTAACATGGTTGTTGAACTAAGAAAAGGAGAAACACCACTAGGTGGGATTTTGCCCCTGAGAAGACCTCCTGGCTGCAGGAGATCTTTGTCTTCCCTCTGGAAGGAAGAAAGGAAGGACTTTCATATGTTGGTTGGGCTACCCAACCTGGGAGTGTGCTGGAGTGATAGCATCTAGGGTAGGGTGGTGTTTACCTTGCATGTGGCGACCTGGACTACCTGAGTTTGATTCCTCCGCCCCTTTCAGAGAGCCCCGCAAGCTACTGAGAGTATCTGCCCACATGGGAGCAAAGCCTGGCAAGCTACCTGTGACATATTCAATATGCTAAATACAGTAACAAGTCTCACAATGGAGACCTAACTGGGCCCACTTGAGTAAATCGATGGACACCTGGAGGACAATGCTACAGTGCAGTGCTAAATTTAGAATACTATAGCAGCCTTACAATAACAATAACTTGGGAGTACTTGCTACCCCCCAATGCTTGGAGGTTGAGCACCAGACCAAGACTTCTAGACAGAGCATGGAGAGACTAGCATCATGGACAGGAGAGGATAGGAATGAGGGACTGTGTGACCATGGAATGGGGAGTTTAGTGAGACTGGAACAGGCACATAAGGAGATGGAATAAACTCCAGCTGACCACCAACCAGCCTGGTGGCCATGTTCCCTCCTTCTATGCACCTGTTGGTGGCACCAGCGTGCTGGAGTGGAAAAGTGGCTCATGGCCACGGATTGCATGTGGCAGGTGAGGGAGACCACACCATCACCGACACCAATCCCTTATTTATTTTGTGAATATACAAGTCTTTGCCAAAATGAAATTTTTTTCCAGTATAATTTGTCAGATTTACTTGTTGTTGGGCTGGAGCAATAACACAGTGGTAGGGTGTTTGCTTTGAGCTCAGCCAGTCCAGCAGAGCTGGGTTCGATTCCTCCGCCCCTCTCAGAGAGTCCAGCAAGCTACCGAGAGTATCTCACCCACACAGCAAAGCCTGGCAAGCTACCTGTGACGTATTCAATATGTCAAACACAGTAACAACAAATCTCATGATGGAGATGTTACTGGGCTGCTCGAGCAAATCGATGAACAACAGGAGAACCGTGACCGTGACCGTGATTTGTTGTTATTTTTCATGTGAAAGCATATTGTTTACAACAGATAGTAACAACCATTGTATTCTACCTAAATAAATTCTGGTTAAAGTTCTCTAAGGTAAGTGTATGGCATCTCATTTAACTGGTTAGTAAAAATGCTATTAAATTCATTGTGATCTCTCCATTTCCTACTATTTAGAGAATCGGTTTAATTCTTTGATCTATCTCCCTATATTTACTTATCTCTCACTTTATGTGCTCTTCTTAAAACCTTAAACTCCTTCAAATCTCATTTGCTCATGCCACTTTCTGTTTCACTGTGCTTTAATTTAAAATCCATGGTGTTTATCTCCTTTGGAACATGGCTCAGTTTCCTGTTTTCACTTGGGGCGCCCCAGGGGGGTGGGGAGGATGAGAGCCCCAGCAGTCAACCTCCACTACCCAACTGCCGTCATGCTCCAGGCCCCTTTCCACACAGTTGGGCCGAGCCTCACACATGAGTAAAGTCCCAGGGAACCCAAGTAATGAGAAACTTTGTGACCTTGGACTCTGGTCTCAACGATCCCGGAGCAGAGATCCTCTGCTTGCTTCGCAGAGTCACTGGTGACCTAGGGGTCACACCCATAAGCCACATCCTGCTGGCACCAGATAATCTCCTCTTAGGCCACCATCCAGAATTCATGCTGTTCCTCCCAGACAGGAGTATAATAGGAGGCCCCCATAACCATGCCACCAGATTCCGCACAAAGCTGTTTTCACCCGGGACACCCCAGAGGAGGGGTGAGTGAGAGCCCTCCCTGCCCCAAGAGACCCAGCTCCAGCAGCCGACCTCCACTACACAACCACTGTCACACTCCGGGCCACTTTCCACATGCTTAGGCTGAGCCTTACATATGAGTGAGCATATTTCTGGACACATCATATTACACTCCCTACTCATTTTCCATAATTACCACACCATAATTTATATATATATATATGTATATATATATATATATATATATATATATATATATATATATATCTTGAAGAGCCTGCCAAGCTACTGAGAGTATCTCACCTGCACAGCAGAGCCTGGCAAGCTCCAAGTGGCATATCCGATATCCCAAAAACAGCAATAATAACGGGTCCCATTCCCCTGACCCTGAAAGAGCCTCCAATAGATTGGGAAAGATGAGTAAGGAAAGGCTGCTAAAGTCTCAGGGCTGGGATGAATGGAGATGTTACTGGTGCCTGCTCGAGTAAATCAAAGAACAATGGGAGGACAGTGATACAGTGATATATAATGCAATGGAATACTACTCAACTTCTGGATTGAATAGTATTTCAAATATTAAATATGAAGTAAATATGAAATATTTAATATTTAATATAAGTACTAAATATGAATCTTGTATTTCTCTTCAACCTGTGTTGAATAGAAGTTTATCAGAGTTTGTGGAGTGAGTTGGATGAAAAAGATAAACACCAAATTATCTCACTCTATGTGGGAAGTATAAAGAAGCAAAGAAAAAAGAAAAAAACAATCCCAAAGTAAACAGTCCTGAGGTTCTGATTCCAGAACTGAGCGGTAAAGTCAATCTGCCTAGTTGGATCAGGAACAGATCTAAGGCCAAGTAGTGAAGAAATATTGGCAGGCAGTTTAGAAAGTGGTGAAATAAACTTGTGTACTTAAACATTATAATACTAATAGTACTTAAATTATTCCCCAAAATATTAAAATAATGTGTTCCATTAAAAAGTTCAAATCTAAATAAATATTGACATCACTGCCATATCATCAGTTTCATAGTCAAGTATAAATTTTCTTAAAATGTTTTCTCAACCTGAATTCTAGTTTCATTGAATGATTTTCACCTATGTATATTTAATTATTACCCACACTAAAATCTGCAGGACTTGCCAATAATCCATAAAAAATAACTGAATTCATATTTTTATTAGGAAAATATATGCATTCAATTATAAATGTGTATGTTTATATAGTCAATGAAAATATATCTGTTCATTATTTTCTTGTGAATTCAACCAAGTATACATCTTTCAGGATAAGAATAAGGATTTTAGAAATAAATTTAATTTTGTTCTTTCTCCATAATGGTAAAAAGAGATGAATAAGTCATTGTGCTTTTTAATGTACAATAAATCATTGATTCTATTGTTCAAAAATGAAAATTTGTCATGAAAATACTAATTGAAATGGAAAAATCATTCACTTTCAGTGCTTTCATTTTGATCTGCAATTTAACTTATTCTATCCAGTTTGGAACACTGTGGTGTTGTTTCTACTTCCATCTAAGTTGTTTATGTAAAACCAGTATAGGGGTATATATTTTTAATAATTTAGAGTTCTGTTTGCATAAGATTAAATAAATTTCCACAGGTAGTTTCAAGGTGAAAATTAAAATGTCCTTCTAAGTCAGAATTTGAATAGTAAGGAAATTACATAAAATAAAGAAAAACAAACTATCTCTGCATACATAGAAAACTAACACATCAGGACTACACCAATCAAAGAATATAAGCAAAATGAGAGATTTAAATTTTACAATGTATGCCTGCATATTTTTACTCATAACTTTGTTGTCAGAAAGAAGGAAGTTCTATAGAAAGGATAGGCTATCCGCACTTTAGCAGGGAATGTGGTATGATAAATTGTATATCAAGAACACTTAGGGGGTATGATGCCGCCAGCAGGTCAATCTTTACCTGTGAGGTGAGTGCATCAGCAGCCTGATGGCAATATCAGACTTTCAGATACCCCAAAATTGCTGCTGTGCCTTTGGCCAGACCCCAAAAACTTGGGGCAAAGTTTACCAAGAAAGTAAACGGCCAAAAGTTAGGTATGTGGGAGACACACCCACAAACCACCTCCAGCTCAGCTATATAATTGGAGGCATGGCCTCTCTGGTTCCTGATCAAACTGCTTAATGGCCATGATCCCAGAGTCTCAGAAACAAATCTCGGAACCCAAAGGCTTTTGGCAGGAATTCCTCCTGTTCCTGCAGTAGGATACTGGCGCTGGGCCACTCCAGGTGGGAATAGGTTTCGTGCCTTGGCCTGTTCCCCCTGGCGGCCTGGTGACCACCATCCTCCACAGGCCACTGGACAGTCAGGTTTGGGCCTGCAGTGATGCGACACACGGGGCCTCACCACATGGGGGTGGAGACGACTCTTTCTCCCCATCCCAACGAGACCCAGAGTTGCCGCCTACAAACAGCCTCTCTGGCTCCTGATCAAGCTGATTAATAGCCATGATACCAGAGATTCAGAAACAAATCTTGAAACACAGCAACTTTTGGCAGAAATGCATCTGGACTGCATACAAGGTGGCTGCCAGCTCAGAGCTTATTGGAAAGCCAGGTATGAGCCAGCGGTGATGGGGCAACTGCAGTCTCATGGGAAGGGGGCTGGTACCGGCTCATCCTTCATGCCCTACCGAGGTCACAAGTTATCCCCAAAAGTGGCTCTATGGCACGGCCATGGCTCCAGAGGCAAAAGGACTTAGTCCAGAGCACAGCATCTTGCAGAAGAAAAGTGAATGGACCATGCGTTAAACTACAGCGCCATGCCTCCCCAGGAAGGAAAGGGTGTTGCTCCCTTCCACCTTTTTCCCTCCTGGCAGCAAGGTGACTGCCACCTTAAAACTTATAGGAAAGCCAGGTACGAGCCGGCGGTGACGGGGAAACTGCAGTCTCATGGGAAGGGGGGGCGGTACTGACAAGTTATTCAGATCCTACCGAGATCAGGAGTTACCCCCGACAAGTGGCTCTCGGGCACGGCCATAACACCAGACACACAGAAACCAATCCGTAATCATCTGGCTCTTTGCAGAAATCCAAAATCGTGGCTGCATGACATTATATAATTCTCATAACCAGCTATAGAAAACAAAATATTTCACAATGCCTTTTCAGCAATTCTGATTGTTTGGGGGTAAATTCTAAACAATAATGGTGCATATTTTGTCAAAATAGTGAATGTAATCAATGTAGAGAAGTTAAGTAGAAATCATCTGCCTCACAGGCATTTGGAGGGTTGGGAGGGTGTGTGCACTGGGGTTCTTGGTGGTGAAAAATGAGTACTGGTGAAGGGAAAGGTGTTTCATCATTGTATGACCAAGACTTAAACCTGAAAGCTTAATAACTTTTACCACAGTGATTCAATAAATAAATATAAAAAGAAAAAGTAAATAAAAAAATTAAGGTGGAGTTCATGCCCAATTCAATCAGGTAATCAGTGGCTGAATAAATAGCAGTACTCCTACAAAAAAAAGAACAATTAGGCACTTTCAAATATTTATAAAAACAATTAAAATAACATATTTGTATTTATAGAAGTAGAAAATAATGCCATTACACATAAAACAAATTCAATTGTCTTTTGTAAGGAAGCTTTATTTTGTGGAATGTGGTTAGAGGTACCATTTAGTGAGTGGGTTGGCCACGTGTAAGGCAAGTGCATTAAACCCTGTGCATGCTCTTGGGCCCTATTGCGAACCTTTAAATTTTTCATGGATAAAAGTAACTTAAACTTTTAAGGGAGAGAGGATGGCACAAGACTAGGGGGCAACCAGTAGGAAAGGAAAGGGGCATAGGAAGTAATCAAAAAATATACAAGGCTAGAAAATGTCTAAGACAGGCTGCTCTAGGATGCATAAAAATGTACATGATGCTCTTGGTTTTTCCATTTGTTTGTTCTGGTTTGGGAACCACACCCAGTAGTGTTCAGAGTTTATTCCTGGTTCTGTGTTAGGGTCACTCCTGTCCCTGTTTGTGGTCTACATAATGTGCCAAGATCAAGACCAAGTTGACCATGTGCAAAGCAAGCACTGTACTCCCTGTATTATTGCTTCAACATTGTTAAGATTTTTCACAAAAAAGGGAAGTTTTTCTATATGTGATGATCTATAATAAGTATGAGATAAAATCCAGCTATGTTTTATTGACATTCTAAGGTAATTTTCTATTTATTCTACAGTCCCCATGTTTTCTTTGATACCAAATTATATCATTAAGTTATTTGTAGAATTAAGTGTTTCATTTTTTAGAGCCATTAATACATTAACAACAACAAAAAAGGATACATTATTTCTGTCTTAGATAAGGCAAAACTTTAATTATCTTGATACTGGGAGTTAGGATGGTTGCCTTATATGTGCAGGACCTTGTTCTGTTCCCCGTTATCACTTCCATTTTGATCATCACCAGATGTAGCTGTGAAGATTCCCCCAAGTACCACCAGGCATGACTTTACTTGAGCCAAAATGCCATCAAGATGCTTTAGGGGATCCCTGGCATGCTGAGCCCAGTTTATCACGAAGGCAGCATTTAAGCATCAGTTCAGTTGTTCAAGAATCAACCACAAGTTGCTCCCCATTACCTAAATGATGTTTGGGAGTCTACCTAAAAATAGAACTTTCCACCTGTTCCACCAGTCATGCATTCCTAGGTTCTAGGCCACTGCAGAGACATATGCCATTATCTCTGTGTTTACAGAAGGACAATGGAAGGCATTATAGAAAGAATGTTTAAGGTGTCAATAAATACTCTGAGAGTTATTCTCAAAGATTTGTTCAATCTTTGCTTAAGTAGTTAAAATTAGTCACACGATAGTATGTATTGGAACTAGATCTATTAACTTGGAATACTGTAGTAAGCTCAGGTTCTGTTGCCTTTGGGTGTTTGTGTTACTCCCACTTTGTTTCTTTATATACCACATACGAAAGAGTCTGTCTCTCTACTTTCACTCAGCATGATACTATTCAGATCCATCCAAATAGCAGAAAAATCCGAGTTATACCTTTTCTTATAGCTGCATCATATTCCACTGTGTACAACTGACAATGTTTCTTTATTTTTTCATCTGTTCTTGGGCACTAAGTAGTTTCTAGATTTTGACTATTCTTAACATGGCTGTAATGAACATAGAAGTGAAAATTCTTTCCTGAACAGGATTCTTGAGCCCTTGGGTTAGATGCAAAAAATGGAATATATGGGTCAATAGAAGCTTGAATCGTAGTTTGTTGAGAAATATTCATGTTGTGTTCCAAATCAGCAGGATCTGTTGACATTCACACCAGCAAGGGATGAGGAATCATTTCTCCCCACTTTTATGACAACACTTGTTATCTATATGATATGTGACGGTCTCATTGGTGTGAAATTATATCGCATTGCTGTTTTGATTTGCATTCCCCTGATAATAAGTAATTCTGAGAATTTTTACATATGCCTTTTGATTTAAAAGCAATCGACAGGTATAGTAAAGTGGCAGGCTGTTACATATTGATTCCATTAGTATTTGAACTTTGTTCTTTAAAAATTATGTGGGTATTTTTATAGAGATTGCATTTCATTTGTAAAATGCTTTGGGCAACATTTCTATTTTGACAACACTAATCCAATGACTTGAACAGAGTATGTTTTTTCCTCTCCTCATCTGCTTTTATTTCCTTTAGTAGTATTTTATTGTTCCATTGTATAAGGCTTTCATGTCTTTGTTAAGCTAGTTACTTGTTGTCCTAGCAAGGAACAATTATGAATAGCATTAAAAAATTCTCTCCTACTTTATTATTTGCATATAGAAAAGCCATGGATTTTGGATTTCTTTGAATTGAAATTATAGTCTAGTCTCAAAAATATTGTTATAATACTAATTTTCCCAAAAACGACCCTTAGTTCTGAACTTCTGGAATGATACATTAATATTGATAAATAAGAAAATATTTCCAAGTCAAACTGGTGTAGGGGTAGATAAACACATGTCATTGTTCCTGTATGTGTCTTTTTTATTCCCATAATCCATCTGGTGAGGGGAGGAAGCTTTCCATCCCCTTTATCACAGGTAGCTGATACCACCCGCAGGCTAAATACCTACCAGCACAGCCAATGCTTATCGAGAATCTGGTTTCCAAGTCAGAGACTTCCTCCTCATCCAGGTCTAGAAATTTAAGATCTTTAAGTTTACATACTTCGCCTTCTACTCCCAAAGCACACTCAAAGAGCAGTTTTAACTATTCTTTGTCATTGACACCCAGAAGGCAGCACTGAGCTAGATGAGGAGTACTGGTCAGGGAGCACTCCATTCATGAATTGGAAAAGAAGCTGGAAAAAAGCCCTTGAGTAGAATAATTATAAGCAGGTCCAGAAAAACAGAAAGAGTCCATTAGTCAGGCACCTCCTTGGACCTCAAGACACCCAATCAATTGAGTTTGACTCCTACATGGCAGGTCAGGCTGTTTCCACTCTCACTAACACGTGCTTTGACAAGACAAATTTTTTCTGTAACTGGTCACGGCTCCACGTCCAGTAGGTATGTCATGCCTATGTATTACTCATATTCTCCAGGCTCATCCCTGCACTGTGTATTGTTCTCGCCTGGTGACTTTGCTGATTAAGTACCATGTGGAGGTTAACATCTATGACAGGGGGCTGTAGTGATAACACAAAGGGGAGGGCAGTTGCCTTGCAAGCAGCCAACCTGGGTTTTTTCCCATCATCCCATATGGTCCGCTGAGCACTTCCAGGAGAAATTCCTGAGTGCAGAGTCAGGAGTAATCCCTGTGCATTATCAGGTGTAACCCAAAAAAGCAAAAAAAAAAAAAAAATATATATATATATATATATATATAGAGAGAGAGAGAGAGAGACCATGACAGTTATTCAACAACCAGAATTCCATGTAGAGTAAGAGATAAGCCTATGGAATATCATCAAAGGGAGAGTGGGATCAGTGGAAATACTATTTCCTCTGTATATTTTTAGTGTCTCCTACCATATTGCATAAATTTTTCATTTACATTCTTAAAATAAAATATCTGTGATCTAGTCAATATTAGCATACCTCTATGATTATAAAGCAACTGTAAGAGTATTACCATTTTTATTGAGGTAAGAAGCACCAATAGAATTGATTTCAGTTTATACATTTTAAATATTATTTTAATGATATGCTAATTAATTTTTAAAGAGTGTTTTTAAAGCATAGGAAGATATACGATATTTGATATTTAATGATTTTTCTACCTAGCCACTTCAGAGGTAGGAAAATGATTTGCTTTTCCATAATTCCATAAATGACTTAAAGAATAGTACTTTGTTATTCAATTTTCAAGCATTCCTGAGGCAGGAAAACTCAGATTCTTCTCATCTAAAAGGAATAATTCTACAGGCTTGAGACAAGACTTCAATTCAGCTATACTGACAAGTGAGAGTTGATTGCATTAGAAGAATTCTTATTTGATTTCTAGAGTGGGAAGAGGGATATAATTTCCTTTAACACAGTGCCAAAAAAGTTGTCCAGAAATCCAGGATCTATTAAGAAGGAAGAAAAAAAGTCTTTTGATTGTGCAAAGAACAATGTCTGGCAGTTGATATTATTTGGAGACCTAAACCTAAATGTCTTTTTATAAACTAAATCAATAGATTGAATTTTTCCTATTATTACTGCACATGTTGAATTAAAAAAATATAATGTTGATATAACAATGTATGTGAGAATTTCTCACTTACAGTCTATATCACACATCTCCTTACTGCCTTTATTAATCTCAAACACTATCCTGTAAGTAAGATTTGAATTTTCAATGTCAAAATAAACTGAACACTATATGGTAAACAAACCAAAGTTAAGCAAATTTTTAAAAGTGCAGTGGCATTGGGAAAAAGCTTTCTAATTTCAATTAAATGACTGAAAGAAAACATGAAGAATTTAAATCACACCTTAATGATACTTTTTGGTAAAATGATTTACCTTTAGAAAAATGTGTGGTGTGATTGCATCAATATAAAATTATGAAATTGCTTAAAAATTGTTACGTTACCATCTAACTTTATTTTCTGGAAACTAAGAGAAACATCCTCTCCAATTTTAGCTAAAGGGTATGGATTGTTAAACAATGCATAAAAGTTAACTCTCGTAGATAAATAGTATTTTTTCTCTTCCAAGTAAATGATAAATACTAACTAGAAGCAAAATAAAGAAACAAATATATATCTTTGCAATTTCATTTCTAAGGTGATTGAGTAGTACAACTGCTAAATTATAATGGTGCTATTTTAGTGGAATTGTCACTTGACACATCTTGGAAATGTCACTTCGTGGTTGTTACTTCAATTTAAATTTATAAAATATTTTCAATGAATAATATAAAAGCTGTGTCTTAAAGATTGCAGCAATTTTTAAAATTATTGTTTTACATATTGACTTCTGGGCTAGAAATTTTATCTTCAGACAACAGAGTTTTTATATATGCATGTCATATAAATATATGTATGGCTATGTAATATTCATTATTCTTTAGTATATGTTTAATTTTAAGTATCTTTCTTTAGAACATTCTTATATTTGTAATACCTAAATTATTGGTGCATTTGGAAAAATATGGCAGATATGAAATGAAATGATGGCAGATATGATATGAAATGATATGAAATGATGGGTCTCATTCTCCTAAAGAGCCTTGAATATAATCTCCGGGCTAGGATGAAGGAGACGTTACTGGGGCCTGCTCGAGGCAATCGACGATTAACAGGATGATTTGTGATTTGTTTGTGAAATGAACCTGGTTATGTGTAATCACTGGCAACTGATGCATTAAAAGGAATGTAGAGACATAAATAATATTCCATAAATTATTATCTTCAAAGTATAATATGCATTGAAGAATGATTTGTTTAATAGACACAGTGTTCCATATGAGTAGAAATACTAGATTTATAATGTTTTCTAGATAAATCTAGATCAGAACGGGAAGAAATGGACAGTCTCTTGAAGTAAGGGAAAAGGAACAACAGAATGAATCATCTAAGTGAAACAGCATGTATAAACCAAGATTTGATGTAGAATTTATTATTGTTTTCAGTGAAAGAAATTCAGTGTAGTTTGAAAATTGAGTTTGAGTAAGAATATGATCATTCATGAGCAGATATGGAAAAGGAAGACAATTCTAGGACATTAAGAATTCTGTCAAAACATTCACAGGAAAGTGAAATGAGGATCTTACGAAAACTATTCTAAATGCTGTGTAAAATACAAATGTATGAGCACAAAAGAGAAAGAAAACTTTAAAAATTTGAGACTAAGTTCTAATAATCAAAGGAATAAATCGCAATGGATTCATGCCAGTGTCAATGAAGATGGAATAAAGAAGACAGACTTGACAGATATCTCGAAGATGGAATTATGAGAAAGAAGAGCCCCCTATTCTTGGCAAAAACTTTTCAATGTATTAAAATAATAAAGAAACGGCACAATTTTACGCTCCTTGAAAGGTAAGTTTCCACCACACAACACCACTGTAGCACTGTAGCACTGTCCTCCTGATCATCGACTTGCTCGAGTGGGCACCAGTAACGTCTCCATTGTGAGACTTGTTGTTACTGTTTTTGGCATATCAAATATGTCACAGGGAGTTTGCCAGGCTTTGCCGTGCAGGCAGAATACTCTTGGGAGCTTGCCGGGTTCTCCAAGAGGAGTACAGGAGTACCAATATTCTCTTATCTCTAAAAAATACAGTCATGTAAACAACATTAATTTATTTATTTTTCATTTTTGGGTCACACCTGGCGATGCTCAGGGTTTACTCCTGGCTCTGAACTTAGGAATTATCCCTGGTGGTGCTCAGGGGACCATATGGGATGCTGGGAATCAAACCCGGGTCCGCCTAGTGCAAGGCAAATGCCCTACCCGCTTATGCTATTACTCCAGCCCCAAAACACGATCATGATCACGACCATCCTATTGTTCATCGATTCCCTTGAGCAGGCCCCAGTAACATCTTCGTCCTAGACCTGAGATTTTTAAAAAGTGCCATATTCAAGGCTCTTTCAGGCTTAGGAGAATGAGACCCATCATTGTTACTGGTATTTGGCATATTGGGTATGCCGTGGGGAGTTTACCAGACTCTGCTGTGTGGGCAGGTTACATTTGGTAGCCTGCCGGTTGTGCCCCCAAACAAACATTACTTAATTTAAAGGCTAAACATAAGAAAAATTAATCAATCTTATAAATATTTAATTTTATATGAATACTGTCACACTGTCACTGTCCTCCCATTGTTCATCAATTTTGCTCGAGCGGGCCCAGGAACATTATGAGACTTGTTACTGTGTTTGGCATATGGAATACACCATGGGTAGCTTGCCAGGCTTTGCTGTGCATGCAAGATACTCTCGGTAGCTTGCCAGGCTCTCCGAGAGGGGCAGAGGAATTGAACCCAGCTCGGCTGGGCTGGCTTTGCGCAAAGCAAGTGCCTTACCGGCTGTGCTATTGCTCCAGCCCAAAACAAACATTACTTAATTTAAAAGCTAAGCATAAGAAAAATTAATCAAACTTATAAATATTTAATTTTTCATGAATACAGAAATAAAAATGTATCTATAATTGTATACCGGTAACAGTATCATTGTTTCTGTATGTAGAACTTCAATCATTAAAATACATGTTTACAAGACCACTAGCTTTGGAAATTGAACCAGGCTAGGGAGACAGTTCAAAGAAATGGATGCGAACTTTGCATATATGAAGCCCAATTTCTATTTCAAGCACTGCACAATCCTGGAATACTACCATGAGGAAGGGACCGTAAGCACAGAACTAGGTGTAGCCCTGAGCACTGCCAGTTTTGCCCTCAGAAAAATATTGAAAATAGCAATAAATTTAATTATAGCAAAATATGCTATTAATATAATAAAATGATGCATGATATATATATTTATGAAATCAAATTGTTATGCCTTATGTATTTTTTTCAGAAGGTTATATTCACTCTAAGTGGTGAAGTACTTGCGCATTTAACTATTCAAAAACTATTTGTTGCACCAATAATATGGGGAACACTTTTTTATTTTTTCTGTTCTTACAGTAGGTATTGAAAGTTTAAAGAATAAAATACAAGTAAGGTTGAAGCGATGCAACTCAGCTAACTAAACCAGCACAAACAGCTGGAAGTATGGGAATGATACTGAAGGCAGAAAAGAAACAGTGATTGATATCCTTGTTGGAAAGATGGATGAGATGAGTCTGACAGTTCCTGTCTAAAATTGAATTTCCTGCTGCTCAAGCAACTTAATTTCATTTCTGTCCTTTTTTTCTGTTATGATTTCACAGGAAAAAAATTTCTCAGGGTGGCTTTATTTCTGTAGTTTATCGCTATGATTAAAAAATAACCATTCAAAGACTCTTTTAATTTCTTAATTTTCTGGTTTTAGTTTTCTACTATTCTTTTATCCTAGTTGGGAGAAAACGTGTTTTATGTTCTTCTCTTAGAATAAGTATATTAGTATATGTCTAGGGTTGAAAACACAACAAACATGTATCTCTCGTTGAAGTTGTCATTTGTCTTTCCTGTCTATATTTTCAAGGCAGGTATCTCCTGAGGAGACTAAGTGACATAATAGGAGATCCACAGGATATTTTAGTTCCATGTTTGATGTGTTAATGCATCTAGCATGCCAGCATAAGGTGAGGAATGACTTCCTGGTATGAAGATTAGAGTGTGTTATCAATAAGAGAACAATTCAATGTGAATTATGATTCTTGCTAAGAAACTAAATGCAAAAATTAAATTTTATTGCTAATGTACTCTCCACAGAGACATAAACATCTCCTTCTCTTTTCCAAGCAAAATATTATGGATTGCCAATCAATTCTTATTTGCTGATCTTTTTCAATCCTGAGGGATGTCTTAAGTTGACAATTATACACTATTTAGAGAAAGAAGTTGAAGACTAAAACGTGTTTTAAGAATGTATCTAATTTAATGATCACAGGCCAAAGCATGTATGTGTGTGTGATTGTGTATGTGTGCATGCAAATACATGTGTCTGTTGACCTAAAACTTGATATAAAGAAGATCATGTGAGCATGAAGAGTCTTCTATTGTCCTTTATCCAAGATTGATTATATTAATAGACAATTCTTGAGCCGCACTAAACAACAAAATGTTTTGGTATTTTGTTATTAGATAGGCTAACCTATTCTTTAGTAGTACGTACTCCAATGCTTATTTAATTAACAACATGTAATTATGTAAACACCTAAAAATCAATCCCTCCATTTTATTTAGAGTTCAGCTGAAGCTATTTTATAGTGTAGACTACCTCTTGGCCTACTTTTTCTTTCTGACCTCCGCTTCATTCTTCTCTGCTCTACTGAGCATATTTCTTTAAGAATTCTAGAAAAAGCACCAGTCACGAGCTGTTTCTAAGGAAGTTGATTTAGGAGCGTAGTGTAATATCCAAAATCCAACTTCTGCTAAAGGAACTGTGCATTGATAAAGCCACACATTTCTATCTTGAATTATTACCTAATTGCAAAATAATGTTCCAAATACCACTAAAGTAGACATCCCTACTGTACCTAATCACTCGATGGCATAAAATATATTACTTCTGGTAGGAAGTTTGCCTTGCACACAGCTGACCCAGCCGACCCGGGTTTGATTCCCCCACCCCTCTCAGAGAGCCCGACAAGCTACTGAGAGTATCTTGCCAGAACAGCAAGGCCTGGCAAGCTCCCCATGATGTATCAGATATGCCAAACACAGTAACAATAAGTCTTACAATGGAGACATTATTTGGCCCACTAGAACAAACCAATGAACAATGGGACAGTGCTGTAGTGCCACAGTGCTTCCTAGAATATATCCTACTTCAAAATTTCTTTGTAACATAAAAACTGTAAACTATCGATATCAATTCACACCATAAATAGGATCAAGAAACTGAGCACATTATTCAAAACAGCAAACTTAGAAATCACATCATTTTCATTTGTGTATGTTTTAAACACAAAAGTCAAAAATCATTAACATTTTTGAATAATTAATTAAATGTTTGTTCTATAATTTCTACTTGGAGCAGTGAATGATGATATTCAGGCAGAAAATAACTTGATATCAATTAAGAATCGACTCATCAATTTACTGGTCCAGGCTTTATTATAATTAGCGAGTCCTTAAACTTCGGTATTTGAAAACAAAATGATGTGAATTAAATGTTTTTTTTTCCAAACCCTTTCCCCCAACTTTTAAATATTCCTTGCAATATTTGAATTAGGCATATGTTATATGACAACACTTTTGTAACTACAATTTCATATTGGGAGATTGTGTTATTTTCTTTCTTAGAACTTCAATTAAATTGAAAAATTGCAAAGCAGCAAAATGCCACCGCTAATCCACTATGGGAAAAATTATATGCATATAAATTAAAATAAACTGCCTTTTTTCATAAATAGTGTGCATGCTATTTGAAAATTTTATGCCATTAGCACCTTCAATATGTCATTAACTGAGAAAATAAGAGCTAGTAATGAAAGTCATTAAAAGCAGTTGAGTGTCCTGTTGTAGCCAGGCCAATAAGAGCATAAAGAATGAGAAACAGAGCAAGACATTTGATTATATTATATCCTGCAAGGTCATGTCTACGAGTAATATATATGTTCATTTTTAATTTTTCTGCATTCTTACTATGTTTTTTATGTAGAACAAAGGAAGGTATGTACATATTATACAGGATTACAAGTCATAAAAATGTCAGATCAGTATTATATAAAGGTTACTATGCTCTTTTTGACTGGCATAACATGGGAATAATTCATTTATTTTTAATTTTTTTCCACTGAGAAATGCACATGCATTATGTCTTCCTAATGCCTGTTTCGCTATAACCTTGTAAATTATTGTGTTTGAGTAAGATTTGGTTTTCAAAGGACACTCATGTAAAATGATGTTGAAAACAGAAATTATGTTGGCCATGTATGCTCTGGTTTATAAAGTGCCTGTACTACTTTTATTAAGAAATGAAGGACAATTTCTTTTATTTTTTTTTCATCATCAAAGTACTACCACCATGGCCAAAATTTTCCTGCAGACTTCTTGTAGACATACCTTACCATTAACAGTTCAGAAAATTCTCAGAATTAGCCAATGAACGTATAGTTTGAGAGAACCAGTCATGATTATTCACTGTCACCTAGAAAAATGTAGCAACTCTATTATTGATTTTAGTCTTAATGGATATTTAAGATTTTCACTAAGGTATTTTTTAGTATTTATTTATTTGTTTGTTTTTATAGGCTAGGATGAATTCATAGAAGTTCATACTCTCTTTTGGTTTGGCAAAAAAAAATGATTGTGCTTCTCCAATGTATATGAATGTGATGTTTAAAACAGATACATATAGTCGAAGTGACATCTGCACTTGTTTGTTCATTGCAGCACTCTTTACAATAGCCAGAAACTGGAAGAAACCTGAATTCCGAAGAACAGATGACTGGTTAAAGAAACTTTGGTACATCTACAGAATGGAGTACTATGTAGCTGTTAGAAAGGATGAGGTCATGAAATTTACATACAAATGGTACAACATGGAAAGTATTATGCTAAGCGAAATGAGTCAGGAAGAGAGGGATAGACATAGAAAGATTGCATTCATCTGGGGGATATAAAGTAACAAAATATGAGATTAATACCCAAGAATAGCTTAGATCAACACCAGGAGGATTACTCCATAGCTTGGTGGCCAGCCAGGCATTCTAGAGGAAAGGGCAGCTCAGATAGAGGAGGGAGCACCAAGTAAAGGGTGTTTGGAGGATCCTCCCAGGAGGGGAGATGCATGTCGAAAGTAGACTATGGACTGAACATGTTTGCCACTCAATGCCTCTTTTGCAGACCACAACACCCAAAAGGAGAGAGAGAACACAGGGGATTGCCCTGCCACAGAGGCAGGGGGGGATGTGGGGATGGGGGTTGGGGGGATATTATCCATGGTGTTGGAAAATGGGCACTGGTGGAGGGATGGGTATCTGATCATTGTATAATCGAAACCCAAGCACAAAAATTGTAAATCTACAACTGTACCTCATGGTGTTTCACTAATAAAAAAAATTCAAAAAAAAGAAAACAGATACATAAAGGAAATTATGTGGTTAAGTTGAAGGAAACAAAAGTAATACCAAAAACATTTTTAGTGCTTTATGATGGATTAATTTGACAAGAATACCCCAAGTATCATGAGAAATTATCACCTGATGGAAAATGTCATTTGCAAATATTTTTAGTCCTAGTCCTAAATCAACCTCCTTTTTTTTTTTTGAGCAAAGCAGCTCATCTTTTTTTCCTATAATAAATTTTCCTGTGCTATAAACTGGATAACTTCAGTCCTGATTTTCTTGGTAGGAAGTATTAAGAAGTAAAAAGGTTACTTGTATACCTATATAACTCATAGCAATTCAATATATTTTGAAACAAGAACTTTTACATAATTACACTTTGGACCAACAGCTTAGAGCTACTTACACTTCTCATGCAAGTCCAAGTGCAATTCTGAGTGAAAGATAATGTCAACCTTATGATGAGCTGCTCATATCACATGGTAACTGTGCTTCCTGGCTAACTATTTCATTAAAGAGAATACTACAAAAGTTGCCTCGCAAAAAGAAAGTATGTATCTGTGGATGATGGCCATACTTGCTTCAAAATCCTGAAAACAAATCTACATTATATTTACTTGGCAGGACCTGTTATACACACCACTCAGTTTCCCTGTCTGCCCCCTTAGCTGGTACCATGTGCTCTACTGAATTATGAGGTACAGCTGAGGGAGGAGTTTCTTGCTGTAGTATAAAACATGGTTTGCTGTTGTTGTTGTTGTTGTTGTTGTATTAGACCTAACAGCCAATGAATAGGTATTAATTTCACTCAGTAAAAGTGTTGAAAACTTGCACAGAAATGAGGGATATGTTGCTGACAAAAGGTAAAGGGATCAAAACGTTTGTATTTCTCCCCAAGTGTAAGGACCATAGGTTATCAGGATTTCATGATTTTCAGTCATACTGTGTTCAAACACTCATCCCTCCACCAGTGCACATTTCCCACCACCAATGACCCTTTTATCTATCCCTCCTGCTACACACTGCTCCCCAGCCTGCCTCTATGGCAGGCAATTTTCTTCTCTCTCTCTCTCTCTCTCTCTCTCTCTCTCTCTCTCTCTCTCTCTCTCTCTCTCTCAAATGGTCGTTTGCCAATTTTCAGCACACATTTTGCCACTTGTGCATTTTTTTTTTATTAGTGAAACACCATGAGGTACAGTTGTAGACTAACAAATTTTTGTGCTTGGGTTTCTATTGTACAATGATCGAGTACCCATCCCTCCACCAGTGCCCATTTTCCACCACCACTGATCCCAGTACCCCTCCCACCTCCCTTATCTCCCCATCCCACCCTGCCTCTGAGGCATGGCACTCCCTTTTGCCTTTTGCTCTCTCTCTCCTTTAGGTGCTGTGGCCTGCAAAAGAGGCATCGAGTGGCAACATGTTTGGTCTAGAGTCTAGTCTCAGCATGCTTCTGCCATCCCGAGCGGATACTCGCAATACCCACCATTTGGTGCTCCCTTCTAAACTTGGGCTGCCTTTACCCCTAGAGTGTGAAGTTGGCCTCCAAGCCATGGAATAAACCTCCTGGTATTTATCTCCACTATTCTTGGGTGTTAGTCTCCTCTTTTGTTACTTTATGTTCCCCAGATGAATGCAATCTTTCTATGTCTATCCCTCTCTTTCTGCCTCATTTAGCTTAGCATGATACTTTCCATATAGTACCACTTGTATGTAAATTTCATGACTTAATCCTTTCTGACAGCTGCATGGTATTCCATTGTGTAGATGTACCAAAGCTTCTTTAACCAGTCATCTGTTGTGGGGCACTCAGATTTTTTCCAGATTCTAGCTATTGCACACAGTGCTGCAATGAACAGACAACTGCAGTTGTCGCTTCGACTATACTTTTTTGCCTCTACGGTGTATATTCCCAGGAGTGGAATTTCTGGGTCAAATGGGAGCTCAATTTCACACCACAGAGACTGGCCCACAACCACAAGAACAAAAGTGTGGATATGGCGAGAAAGGGACCCTCCTTCACTGCTGGTGGGAATGTCGACTGGTTCAGCCCTTCTGGAAAACAGTATGGACTATTGTAACTTGTACATTTAATGTCTAATCTTGGTATGCTTCAGGTATGACCAGGAATGGTACTGAGGTTAAAGCCACTGATTTTAGTTACATTTACTTCCCACCTTCTGAGAGTTACATTCCTTATCAGGAACTCTAAAGTGTTTCTGCTTCTTACTAACAAGCTCCATACAGCATCATAACATCAACGTCATGAACAAGGTTTACAAGAACTCTGTGAAATAAAATACAATAAAGGGGTCAAAAGTTTTCTCTAAGGGAGAGTAGTGCAGTATATTGATTATGTGTCAGTCAGGTGCAAACTGATTCTAGAGGGTTTTATGGAAAAGGAACAGAGAAAAATGCATATATATAAATATAAATATAAATATAAATATATATATTTACATTAGAGTGTCACATTAGGTTTCAAATGATGTGTTCAGCTACCCAGCCAATGGCATCGCATCTGGTATAGAAGCTGCAAACAGAGATGCAACCTGATTGAGCATGATAACCTACAGTCATTCTCCAAGATTAATCCATCTTCTACACAGGCCACACTGGAGGGTTGATTAGGGATGTAATAAAACCCAGGCCTCTTAACTTCTTCAAGTTCTTGATTGTGACACCAGTCTTAGTGGCCGTTCAGAACTAGGTGCATGACATTGCCTTTGTTTTACTAACTTTCGAGCTAGAGTCATGGAAGCTTTCATTGCTTCTCCTACTTTTTAAAAAATTTTTATTAGTGAAACACCATGAGGTACAGTTGTAGATTTACAAATTTTTATGTTTGGGTTTCGATTATACAATGATCAGATACCCATCCCTCCACCAGTGCCCATTTTCCACCACCATGGATAATATCCCCCCAACCTCCATCCCCCATCCCCCCCTGACTCTGTGGCAGGGCAATCCCTGTGTTCTCTCTCTTCTTTTGGGTGTTGTGGTCTGCAAAAGAGGCATTGAGTGGCAAACATGTTCAGTCCATAGTCTACTTTCGACATGCATCTCCCCTCCTGGGAGGATCCTCCAAACACCCTCCATTTGGTGCTCCCTTCTCTATCTGAGCTGTCCTTTCCCCAAGAATGCCCAGCTTCTCATACTTTAACCACCACAGTTTAAAAAGAAAACTTGCCCCACCCCACAGTTCAGGGGAATCAAAGTGAGACCCTGTTGGCTATGAGTATGACTTCTCATTTCATTTCATTTCATTTCATTTCATCATCCTGTTAATCGTCGATTGCCTCGAGCAGGCCCCAGTAACGTCTCTTTCATCCTAGCCCTGAGATTATATTCAGGGCTCTTTAGGAGAATGAGACCCATCATTGTTACTGGTATTTGGCATATTTGGTAGGCCACGGGGAGTTTGCCAGACTCTGCCCTGTGGGCAGGCTACATTCGACAGCCTGCAAGTTTGTCCAAAGTAGGAATGAGATAATAAGATGTCGCGCGGTTCCGGGATCTGGATTTTATAGTCTCTGAGTCTTGGCCGCTGATGGGATTACACGGCGCCAGGGGGCCAGGTGGTGGGTGTGACCCCCGCCTACTGGAATTTGGAGGATCTGGGTGGAAGATGCTCGCCTCCAATTCGAGTAGGCTTGGAGGTCTCGGCCCCGGAACCCGCGTGGCTTTGTCCCTCTGCCAGTACCTTCAGGTGTGCGGAGAGTGGTCTCAGCATGGTGGTGGCTGGTCCTGGAGGTCTCCGGCTGCCGTAGCCCTGGCCGGGGCGGGGAGGAAAGCTCAACCCGCTTCCCTCCAAGGGACTCCGGGAAGGAACACCGAGGCGCGGGGGCAGAGACTTCTCATTAGGGATTTCAAAAATGAAGTAACCAGAACTTGGATTTTGGAACCCACCAAACTTTAATGATTCCACCCACATTTGTCCCCATCTTCTGTCTTCACAACCCCTCTCTCTTCAACTCTTTCATTCCCAATTTCTCCCTCACAGTCCTTCTCTCTCTCTTTTCTATTTTTATATTATTTTATGTAAAGTAGTTAACCTTAAAATTATATCAAATGTATTTATAAACCATGTAATACATGTAAGTGTAGAAATATAATGTAATCATGATACATAAGTCCAAGATGTTTGTTTTGAGACACTATCACAAGAAAGCCTAAAGCAGTACAATATAATGCATTCCTTCATATATGCATGAATATATGCTTTCATATTAGTTTCTATCAGTTCCCCACACAAAGCAGAACAATATACGGGAACAGAGAAGAACACTTCTCATCTTATCTTATAGGTTGATGGCTTAAACCCAGTGCTTAGTTAGAAGCAATGAAAATCACCTTAGCTGTGTAGTAGCGTTCCATATTTGGTGTTGAGATAGGTGATTCTTTCATTTATATTATTTTTAAATTGAAAGTTAAAGGCACATATTTATGTTTAATCATTTTAATATGGAACTTATATTTCATAAAAATCTGTTGATTTGCTAAATGTGTTATATGCTGAGGTTAAAAAATGTGCTCAGAGTGTACGGTAGTGTTTGAAAAGTTATTTATATATTCAAAACTGGGAAAATTGAGAGAAAATCAAGATCCTAGGAAAAACCACTTTTGACCTTTTAGCTAAATTATGAGTGTTCAGAAACTACACATACACTGCCTCCATGACTGAGGCTCTGAACCTCATACCCAGCCCCCCACCCCACAAACACACAAAAAGGAAAAAAAACGTGAAATGTCTAGGTATGCCAAAGGACCATAGACAATATTCAAGTAAACAGAAGTAGAAACATCTTGCTCCAACCAGAGATCTTAAGCAGAGAGTTTAGCATACGAAAAACCAATTAGCTCTCATAAATTCTCATGTACCATCCTTTTCACTCAGAAAAAGTAAGAAAAAAAAGATACATATCAGTTGCCCCCCATGAGCGGCTCTCTGGCACAGCCACGGCCCCAGAAGCACAAGGACTTAATGCAGAAAACCAGCAGCTTGGAGCAGAAAAGCGAACGGACTATGCATTAATCCACGCCATCATGCCTGCCTGGAGGGGAAAAGGTGTTGCTCCATTCACCCTCTCCTCTCTGGAAAGAAAGATGGCGGCCGCATGGGAGCCTTGTGGAGAGCAGGTATGATCCGGGGGTGTGGGGGTGACTAAAACCTCATGGGAACGGGGGCATTCTGGCCCGTCCTTTACACCCTACAGAGGTCACCAGTTGCCCCTCACAAGCGGCTCTTCGGCACGGCCACGACTCCAGAGCACAGAAACCAATCTCTTAATTATCTGACTTTTAGTAGAAATACTTCCAGGGTTAATAAGTAAAATAGCAGAAATCCAAAACTGCGTGGCCGCTATCGCGGCTGCGTGACAACATTTAATTCTTGAACCCTTCTGTAGAGAGCAAATCATTTCACAACGCTTTTTCAGCATGTCTGATTGGGGGGGGGGGTAAACTCTAAATAATAATGGTGCATCTTTTATCGAAACAATGAATCTAGTCAAAGTAGATAGAGTGTTAACTAGAACTCATCTGCCTCACAGGCATTGGGAGGGATGGGAGGTGGGGTTCTATTGGGGTTCGTGGTAAAAAATAAGTATTGGTAAAGGGAAATGTGTTTGATATTTGCATGACTGAGACCTAAACCTGAAAGCTCTGTAACTTTTCCCACAGTGATTCAATAAATAAATAAATTATTAAAAAAAAAGATACATATGAATTTCCCTGACCCTGAATGAGCCCCGAATACGGCAGCATTAAGAAGGATGAGGAAGGAGGAACTGATAAAATCTCAAGGCGTAACTAGGATGCCAAAAAAAAGAAGGACTACACGTACTTTCAATGCATGTAGGCTGGCATAGGATGCATCCATCAAGGACCTGTTGGTGCAAGCATGAAAGATCAAGTACAGCATCATTGTTCTGACTGAGATTAGAAGGCATCAACCACATCATGCCATGTTCAACACTGGAGAAGAACTGTCCTAGGAACATGCAACAAAAGAGGCAAAGGTGGTGTCAGTGTCCTTGTCAAAACGAACTTGACCATGAGCAGTGATTCATTCGAATGCCCAACAAACAAATCACACGATTACACTTGAATAGATGCTGCTCACTGCAGTAGCTTCTATCTTAGTTGTCTACGTACCAACATCCAATTATGATGAAGGAGAAATTGAGAAGTTCTACATGGAGCTGGAGAAGTTCTAGAAAGAAGACCATACTTTCTACAAGATCTTTGTTGGTAATTTTAATGCCAATATAGGATGGATAAGATCAGCTGAAGAACTCCATATCAGGACCCATGGCGTAGAATGAACGAACAGGGTGAAATACTGTCTGAGTTAATCACATCATGGTAACTTACAGTACCAGAAGGCCGAATCTAAACATTGGACATAGGAGTCTCCTGGCAGACAGTTCCACAATGAAATCTACCACATCATATTCAATCGACGGTTTTGCCTGACTGATGTCACTGTTGTCACAAAATTCCAAAAGGGATCACACCACCTTCTCCTTTGTGCAAAATTCTGCTTCATGGATCAGGGAGAAAGCGCTATAAAGTTTAAGAGAATTCCCAGAAAAACCACCAACTGGGAGCTCTTTGGCACTATTGTGGCAACATGGGAAGATACGATCAACTGATTCAGCACCTCCATGATTGTGCAAGGAATGCCAAGAGAGGAAAAGCCACAAAAATCGGTCTGTCTTAGAAAACTCTCAAGCTCATTTGCCAACGTGGCTTGGTGCAAGCCTCAGGCAACTGCAAGAATCTGAGCATGCAAAGCAGTGCAGAGAAGTGATAAAGGAAGCCTCAAGGAGAGAAAAGCAGCAGTGCTGGCAGATGCCTCAGAAACCCAGAAAAGTCTTCACAACGACCGCCTGTTGTTCTCCAACGACAAGCCCAAGATGACTGCTCTCCGACGTCCTGATGGATCTATCACATCTTCCAGAAGGGCAATGGAGAAGATTATCTATGACTTCTGTTCGGATCTTGTCAATCAATAGTCACGTCCACCTGCCCACATACTGAATTCCACAGGATGGATATGTCGTTCCCAGCATTCTCATTTCTGAAATCCAACAAGCCATTTTGTCAGTAAAGAAACGAACAGCACCTGGCCCACACAAGGTCAGACCTGAACACCTGAAGACACTGCCATCAGTAGTCATCAATACACTGCTTGGCTCTTCATGTGCTACCTGTCTGAATGCAAGGTTCTGTGCCTATGGAAAATGAGCAGAACTTTTCTTCTACTGTACAAGAAGGGAGACATCCATGACATTGGCACCTATCTCCTGATCTGCCTGTTGTCTGTTGTCTACAAACTGTTCACTTGAGTCATCCTGAATAGGATGGGCAAAACACTAGATGAAGGACAACCATGAGAGCAAGCCGGGTTCCAAAAAGTATTCAGCACGATCGACCATATCCACATGGTAACAAAGCTCATTGAGGTTTCTCAGGAGTTCAAGATGCCGCTCTAACGTTCATTGATTTAAATAAGGTCTTTGGTTCTGTTGAGACTGAAGCGGTCATTGAAGGCCTAGCCAAACAGGGTATTCAAACTCAATACATCAGGACCTTCTGTGAGCAGTATTCACTACAAGGGTCTCACCACTCTACAAGGAAGTGATCATCCATGTCAAGAGAGGGGTTCGGCAGGGTGATACCATTTCACCAAAACCCTTCATTGTCAACCTCGAGAACATCATGCAATGACTGTAATAGGAAGGAAAGGGAGTGAAGATAGATGGTTGGCAACTACACCAACTCTGCTTCGCTGATGACATCATTCTAATATTACCAAACACTAACCAAGTGACTCAAATGCTGACCGACTTCGAACATGAGTGTGGAAAGGTCAGACTGCAGCTGAATCTCATGAAGACAATGCTTATGAGAAACGGATTTGTTCCTGGTGTTCCATTGGCTCTTAACGGAATGAACATCTCTGAATGCAACTTATGTGTACCTAGGTTGAGAACTCAACATGATGAATGACCTGGCCCCTGAGTTGTGCAGGAGGAAGAGAGCTTCTTGGAACGCCTTCAAGAGCCTCGAAGAAATAGCTAAGAGGATGAAGAACCTCCAATTCTGGGCACATCTCTTCGATTTCATTGTTCTTCCTGCATTAACATATGCCTCAGAGAACTGGGCACTATGAAAACAGGATGAGAACACTATTTGGATCTGCCAAAGAGGACTCAAAAGAGCCATGTTTCGAGTATCACGCTTCACCCAAGTGAGTGAAAGTATCTGGAGTTCTGACCTCTATCACTGATCGAGAATCAGGGATGCTATCTCGTTTGCCATGGCATCAAAAATCAGATGGGCTGGACATGTAATGCTATTTGGAGGTGACTGCTGGACTAGAGCCGTTAATGAGTGGATTCCAAGGGATGTCAAAAGATTGTGTGGTCTCCCACCACGCGATGGTCAGGCTTCTTCATCAAGATCCTGAACAATCAGTTTGAGGCTCTTCATGTTCCTGGAGCAAGCCTGCTCTGCTCAGGTTTTGTTCCTGCCTCTGCACACAGGGCTCACTCATGGTGGTTAAAGGGGTAACACTTGTGATGCTGGTGATCAAATCTGGGTCAGCTGCTTGAACAAGCAAGAATCTTCCCACTGAATTATCTCTTTGGTTCTTTCTCACCAATTTGCTCGAGCAGGCACCAGTAATGCCTCCATTCGTCCCTATAGAGTGCTAGTGTAGCCCAATGGCATCTGCTTCCTCCTTTTCCCCCCAAAATAAAAAAATACATTTAAAAACTGAAAAAAATTTAGTTAAGGTAGAAATAATTAAAATGTACTTAAAGTTTAATAATCAAGCTTATCTTTTATTCAATGAATGTGATTTCTTACATTTTCTTTATGAAAAACATTATTGAAATCAATAATAAAACAGATTTTAAGATATTTCATCAGCAATTACAGACTTCTGTATACTGGTTGCACTCTATATGTAGTAAAAATTAAGCTATTTTTTACCATCCTTATATTTAAATTAATGTAAACCTTGTTTCTAAATTCTAATTCATAGTTTTACACTTGAGTTGGGCTGGAACAATAGCACAGCGGTAGGGCATTTGCCTTGCATGCAGCCAACATGGCCGACCCGAGTTCGATTCCTCCGCCCCTCTCGGAGAGCCCGGCAAGCTACTGAGAGTATCTCACCCGCACGGCAGAGCCTGGCAAGCCACCCGTGATGTATTCGATATGCCAAACACAGTCACAACAAAGTCTCCAATAGAGACGTTACTGGGCCCGCTCGAGCAAATCGACGAACAACGGGAGGGCCTTTACATTTACCTTTACCTTTACACTTGAGTTATGTATATATATAATTAAGCTCTTTAAAATTGATAGTACTAACAGAAATATAAACTAGAGCATAAATACAATAATATAATAAAATACATCAAATACTATATGAAGAGAAAATAAAGTATTAAAAAACTCAAAAATATTAATTTCAGAAATTATATATGTGATTTCTCTGAGAGTTACTATCCCATTTAAACCATCACTGAAATGTTTAAATATTTCTTATTTCCATCATTAAATACCTAAGTAATGAGTAAATAATCAGACAGCATCAATCTACTTAATGACAACCTCTGTACAAGTTAAAAATTCTTTAGCTATGAATTTTTAAAATTTTGTATCTGTAATGTAAGGCAGATGTTAAAATGGTATAGTGTTATATTTACTTTTTCCTTGATCCTTTTTGGATTTGTAGATTTTTTTTAAATAATAACACACACTCATGCACACATGCTTATTGTAAAAACATAGTTTTTTCTCAAGTATATATATATTTTTTTTCTAAGTTTCATATCTCTTTGCCCCTAAATTGTTCATATTTAATGAATCAAACATTAAGCATCATTTTATGCAACCAGACTGGGTGAGATGCCAGCACCAGATATGGTCCCCCAAGCAATACTAGGAATGATCCTTAAATGCAGAGCCTGGATTAATCCCTGAGCACAGCTAGATGTGTATCTTAAATTCCCCAAGAAAAATTATAATTAATATTAACAATTTCATTAAACCTATTAAATCTTTGAATGTAAATACAAGATAAAATGTACACAAAATCAGCACACAGGTGTTTACAACACTATTGAGAAAAATTTAATAATTAAATGAAAAGAGAAATAAGTTGTATTATGACTAAAAGATTTACTACTGTGTCAAATACATAAAATACAACAAAGTTGCTCTAGAAGATCAATGAAATCATTAGAAATAGGAGGCTTCTGGGAGTAGAAAATGAGAAGGTGATTCTAAATGTACATGGCAATAGTAAGAACCTAATTGCCGTACCTCATGGCAATAAGACCTAAAGCAATCTGTAAAAGAAGTGAATTGATAACATATACGCTTTATGATTTTTAGCATGCACCTCTGCAAAAAAAAAACACACACACACACTTGCTCCATGTTGGATCACGGTCATGGTCTTCCTGTTGTTCATTGATTTGCTCAGTAACGTCTCCATCATGACACTTGTTGTTACTGTGTTTGGCATATCAAATACATGGGTAGCTTGCCAGGCTCTGCCATGTAGGTGAGATACTCTCGGTAGCTTGCCGGGCTCTCCGTGAGGGGCGGAGGAATCGAACTTGGATCGTCCATGTTGGCCGCTTGTAAGGCAAACACCCTACCGCTGTGCTATCATGTTGGATATTAATCCTAAGTGTTTTAGACAGCAAAGCTTACAGTACTCTTGAGAGTATCCCTAATCCCCTACTTATCTTTAACCTTTTCTTTGTGTTGTACACCTCATTTTCACAGTTCCCCAAGTCAATCTTAGTTACTTATAAGCCAAAACTTTCTGGTAATTCTGGATTTTGTATTTGTAGTGAATTACCAGCTTTTCTATTCCCCCTATAGACTTTTCATACTTTACTATAGAGCATTGTTCTTTGCTTAAACACAGAAAGTCCTTAATACTGTGCCCCTAATACTTGGGAGTTGATTGACTCTGAAATATATCTGCTTTGGGGCATAGTTATTTGATCATAATTACTTGACTCAGGCTTCAATTGCTGTAGTTCCTAACACCCCAAAAGGAAAGTCCTGCTGTGGGGCTGGGATGAACCTGGGGTGAGTGGCAAAGCTACCCCGTCATCAAAATGGGGCATTCTAGAAAGTGTCGTCTTGATGCATGGTCTTGATGCAAGATGTTATGATTACAGAGCCAGGACCCCCATTGGGAAGGACAAACTGAACTGACCTGAGGACGTAGTCTGGGATTTATGGTGAATGCCTCACTTGCTCTCAGAGCCCAGAGAACTAAGTTTTGGGATCTTTATCTTACTGTGTATATCCAAACGACAGCAAGTGTTGGTAAGAAGTAGAATTAATTGTCTGACCAACTGTTTGACTTAATTGTTTGATATATTCGACTAGACAGAAAATAAAAAGCAATATAGACATCCCTGGGAGACAGAACATCTCCGTGAATTTATCTCCCCAGAGAATTGCATCTGCTGGAATGTTTTACTTCTGTAAATCACACGAACATGCAGTAGTACACCTCTGACCCCTTCAGATATGCGATAAGAATCCTAGTAGCTCTGCATTAAATAGTTCAGTTTTACCATCAGGCTGTAGTCCCAGTCTCTCTGTCTCTCTGCTGGGGAGCCCTAGAAAGAGGATAGGAGGTGGCTCTTGGCCACTGAAAACACAAATGTCCTCACAGCACCCTCATGCTGCTTTGTGAACTCACAGATCCTTACCTCAAAGTGCATACAAAAATTTATTCTGTTTTTTGGGCACTGCAAGGAGATGCTTAGGTTTCTTTATGCTGTGCTCAGGGAATCATAAAACATTAGGCATCAACGCTGGAATTTCCAATTGCAAAGAAAACCATCTCTCTTCTTAAACTCTCTAGCTCTCCAGATTAATTTTCAAAGTGTTGTATACAAATACATCACTTCAATTCTTTCTAAAGATTAAAATTCCAGGAATGCAATGACATGTAAATAGAACCATTTTCTGCATAACTTTTCTTTGCCAGGAATTCCCGGACTGTGCAGTAATCAGAATTATCCCAGTTCATGGGGTAGCGCAGAAATTTATGGAGCATCACTTGGGATTGAATTTAAGGCCTCACACTAATCTTGAATGCTTATTAAGACACTAAATAGCAACTTTTTACCAAAACCCTGAAAAGTAGAGCCTCCAGGATTATTGCAGTGAGTTTGCACAGCACTGGACTTTGAACTTCTAGCCATGAACTTCTTGAACATTCAATTTTGCTTGAGTGGGCCCAGTAACATCTCCATTTTGAGACTTGTTGTTACTGTGTTTGGCATATTGAATACGTCAAGGGTAGCTTGCCAGGCTTTGCTGTGCGGGTGAGATACTCTTGGTAGCTTGCCTGGCTCTCCGAGTCGGGCGGAGGAATCGGACCAGGCTCGGCCAGGCTGACTGCACGCAAAGTAAACGCCCTACCGCTAATCTGCTTCTCACACCAGATTTACTTTCAAATATTATCTGTAGTTTTCAAATATGTGCCTCTTAATTCTGTATGTAGATCTCATTATAAATTTTCAAGAAAATATGTACATGGAGTGTTTAAAAATGTTGTCTAATGATCTTTGGCTCCATCTTCCTGTTTTATTTCTAACAAGTCAATTTCCACAAATGAAATTTTTAAGAAAACTGGTACTTAGTAATACTTCTGGCTAACTTCCACATTGTTTGTTAAAACTTTATTTCAGTGTCCAGCTTGAAAGCTCCCTTGGGAATTTGTGCTGGTTTTTTTGAGCTCCTATGATTTATAGAGCTGCTGTTTATTTAAGGTTTAGTAATGTCTTCAGAGTCAATGCAAAAAAAAAATTTAAAAAGTGGGGGGAAATGCTGTGCTTGTGAAATTTTTTCATCCGAATGAAGCTGGCACTGATAAATGAAGAAAAAAATGCTTGAATTCTGGCAAGCTTCTAACAGCACTGAACTATTAACACTAAATCATTTTGAGGCAAACTTACTTTTCTAAGATTTGATCTTTCTCCTGAATTGATGTGATTTGTCAACATAAGATACAGGTGCATTTTTAAAGAATGAAAATAGATGTGATTTTTTTTCTTTCTTTCATCTTTTTTTCTAAAGGACCATTACTACTTTAAGATGAGGTAATATATAAAAGTGGCAAATGGTTTTGCTTGATAAAGTTGCCATTTGTTCTAAGTTCATGATTTCTACATTGAAATTATATTATTAAATGCAAACTTTATTGTTATTTGCATTGAGGATATTTAATTTTATGTATTAAATAGAAAGCAACAAGAGGTTTGACACTTTGGATGAGGAGACAAACCCATTGCTAGCAGGACAAAATGTAAGCTTTTCAAACACCTTAAAATACAGTATACTGTGTGTGTGTTTGAGTGTGTGTGATACATGTATCTTTAAACACTATTTTATCTTTTATCACTGCTTTCATCCAAGTTTCAGTGCTCTTTATTCTGACGAGTCACACAACAGCAGTCATGTGGAAGTGACAGTGACTGACAATTACAGATCAAATAAAATGGCTTCCCAAAGCGCTCTGAGACCTGAGGACCTCAATCAACTGAACTACAAATCCATTAAATGACTTAATTTTGTGTATCCAACTGTGAGATATATTTACCACTATACTGACAAGAACTTTATAGATAATAAATTCATCTCACAACACGATTCTCCAAGTAGCATATGTGTTTCTGAAGTTGAATTCTCTGTGTGCATCTAACTCTGTTTATGTACAAAAAATGAGAAAGCATCATAAAACTTACGGCAACTCAATGTATATGAGTCACCTTAGTCTTTGTTTCAAAATAAGGCAAACTTCAAAGCAAATTATTACGTGCTGTACCCAGAGGTTTTGGTTACAATTACTGAGTCACTTTAAAGTTGAGTTGGAAAGTCACATTAATAGCTCAGTAAAAACTATTCAGTTATTTTTATAATTAACTTAGTGTTTTATTTTATTTTATTTTTTTGGTTTATAATAGCATTGTAGCATTGTCTTCCCTTCGTTCATCAATTTGCTCGAGAGGGCACCAGTAACGTCTCCATTGTGAGACTTGTTACTGTTTTCAGCATATCGAATACGCCATGGGGAGCTTGCCAGGCTCTGCTGTGTGGGCGGGATACACTCAGTAGCTTGCTGGGCTCTCTGAGAAAGATGGAGGAATTGTACCCGGGTTGGCCGCATACAAGACAAACGCCCTACCTGCTGTGCTATTGTTCCAGCCCTTGGTTACAATACTTTTAATATTTTTTTTTCCTGAAAAAGAGACAGCTCAAAGTGTTAGGAGGTAGAGCTCATGCTATGAATGACTGGAGCCCTCGGTATCATTCTAACCCTAACCCTGCACCCACTCTATCTTTAGATCCAGGATTTTGAGAGCTGCAACACTGTGCCACATATTCCTGAAAGTCATTTTCTTGCCATGAGCACTGTTGAGAAGACCACCCCATTTGCACCCCCCATAAAGGTAAAAGAGATGCGTTTGAAGTTAATATGTCTTGGGAATTTGGGCATTTTAGAAATGTTGTATTTGATGAAAGATAACCCCCTTAAAACAGATAATCTATTATGTAATTTGTAGTTTGTAAAACAGTAACAAGTCTCACAATGGAGACGTTACTGGTGCCCTCTCGAGCAAATTGATGAACAAAGGGAAGAGAATGCTACAATGCTATTATAAACCAAAAAATAAAATAAAATAAAACACTAAGTTAATTATAAAAATAACTGAATAGTTTTTACATAATAGATTAAATCATCAGGTTGCTTATTATTTTTTAAAATATCCTATTCAAATAAGTTCGTCAATAACATGAAAAGTTAGGCATTTAGAAGAACATTAGAGAATAAGGAGATTTCACTTGTTCACCCATTTATTCAATGAAAAATATTCACTGTGGTATCCATCATATTCCAGGATTTGTAGCTAAGTGTGTCTGCAAAATTCCATATTAACACATAATATAATTATAAAAAATTATTATTCAAAATGACAATGAAAAGTCATTCATTTTAAAGAATATAAAGTTCAACTTCAAGAATGTATTTTCCTCATTAATCATCAGGGAGATGCAGATCAAAACCACAATGAGATACCATCTCACACCTCAGAGACTGGCCCACATCAAAAAGAACAAAAGCAACCGATGCTGGCGTGGATGTGGCGAGAAAGGGACACTCCTTCACTGTTGGTGGGAATGTCCACTGGTTCAGCCCTTCTGGAAAACAGTATGGACGATTCTCAAAAAATTAGAAATTGAGCTCCCATTTGACCCAGCAATACCACTCCTGGGAATATATCCCAGAGAGGCAAAAATGTATAGTCGAAGTGACATCTGCACTTGTTTGTTCATTGCAGCCCTCTTTACAATAGCCAGAAACTGGAAGAAACCTGAATGCCCAAGAACAGATGACTGGTTAAAGAAACTTTGGTACATCTACACAATGGAGTACTATGTAGCTCTTAGAAAAGATGAAGTCATGAAATTTACATACAAGTGGTACAATATGGAAAGTATCATGCTAAGCGAAATGAGTCAGAAAGAGAGGGATAGACATAGAAAGATTGCATTCATCTGGGGGATATAAAGTAACAAAGTATGAGATTAATACCCAAGAATAGCTGAGATCAGCACCAGGAGGATTACTCCATAACTTAGAGGCCAGCCGGGTATCCTAGAGGAAAGGGCTATTCAGATAGAGAAGGGAGCACCAAATAAAGGATGTTTGGAGGATCCTCCCAGGAGGGGAGATGCATGTCGAAAGTAGACTATGGACTGAACATGTTTGCCACTCAATGCCTCTTTTGCAGACCACAACACCCAAAAGGAGAGAGAGAACACAGGGGATTGCCCTGCCACAGAGACGGGGGGATGGGGGGATGGGGGTGGGAGGGATATTATCCATGGTGGTGGAAAATGGGCACTGGTGGAGGGATGGGTATCTGATCATTGTATAATTGAAATCAAAGCACAAAAAATTGTAAATCTACAACTTTAAAAAAAATAAAATAAAATAAAGGGGAAAAAAAAAAAAAAAAAAAAAAAAAAAAAAGAATGTATTTTCCACCCACAGGTATACACAATTCAAGTTAAAATAATATAGATGGATGGAAAATTCTACTTGAATTTTTGTAGTACTTCTTCATCAATAACTTTATATGATGAATGAGTCTCACTCTAGGGTTAATTTATTTGACTATTATTCCACTATGCCTATTCTACAATTTCAGCAATTATCATCAATTTTTACTCAAAACCTGTAAAAATATAATTTACTTCAATTTAGTTTGTCATTATAATTGCTGACTGGGAAGCAAAATAAACAGACTGCAGCTAATGCATGCATCTTCTACACCGGAAAGAAGCATATGATGATTAATTATTGTAACAACCTTACAATAAAATGAGCTGTAACTAAACAGATGAACGAGAATTGATCAGCATAAAGTTTAGGGAAAATCCAAAATAAGCATTCATTATAATCCTTTCATTTCCTTAACTGGAAGACAAATTGGGAGATGCGAATGCTATGGTATAAATACCTAGTTAATTACACAAAGTGGTTCATTGGAACTACAGAGGAAAAAAGTATGTAACAAGTCCACTAAATTAGTCTATGACACATGCTTTCAAATATTTTACAATAGCTAGCTTGCATTTTTGATGCATTCATTAAACAATATCATACATCCATCTATATGTGTATATATATTTTCATACACACTAGCACAGCACAGCGAGTGTATTTGATATTAATGCTTGTTATGCTAAGGCAGTTTTATCTGCTTAACTTTATAAAATCACATGTTTTTCCATCCATTTTGTATGATTTCCTTTGTATTGTTTCCCAGGAGAAAATATAAATATATAACATACAAATTATATATTAATATTTATGGAAAATGCATTGTTTGACTATGATAGTAAAATATGAGTTTTAGAATTGGTTAGTTTTACCAGTGATAATAGGGCTTGAGGGATAGCACAGCGGTAGGGCGTTTGCCTTGCGTGCAGCTGGCCTGACGGAGCCAGGTTCAATTCCTTTGCGCCTCTAGGAGAGCCCGGCAAGATACCAAGAGTATCACGCCCACATGTCAGAGCCTGGCAAGCTCCCTGTGGTGCATTCGATATGCCAAACACAGTAACAGCAAGTCTCACAATGGAGATGTTACTTGGCCCACTCGAGCAAATTGATGGACAGTGCTACAATAGGAATGTACATCTAAAATTTTTGATATTTTCATAGTACTTGAGGCCAGGGATAAAGTTCAGCGAATACCTGTGTGGCACAGGTGAGGCCCTGAGGTTAATCCCAAGAGGTGATGCCTTGGGTTTAATCCCAAACACTGAAACAAACAAAAAAAAAAAAGCAAAATAAAATTACAGTTGAAAAAATATTTGAACTTTAATTTAAATTTCAAATTATAACATGGGTGAAATTAAGATTGTGAACATGAATGGTATTCTAAGAAAGGAGTATTATTTTTTTTAATATCTTATAAGTATTTCTGGAGTCCTCATATCCTGTATATACACATCCCTCCATGATCTTAGCCCCCAATGGTCTGTGCCATTGAAGATTTCTACCATCTTGTGCATCACTGATCTCTCTTTCCTGCTCTGAGGTTTGCTTAAGGGTCCACAGTCTGCCTCTTCCTGTTGGCATTTGCTGATCTGCCGCACTTGTTCTGGCTTCATTTGGTTCTCTGTCCAAGTGTGAAAGAACTGCATTTTCTCTGCTCTCAACCTAAGCGTAGGTGAAGGTTCAAAGAGGAAGTTCCTTAATCAATGGCTGAATAAATAGCGGCACTGCTACACTATAAAAAACAAAAAGCAAAAAATAAAAACAAAGAGGAAGTTCTTGACCTGTGTTCCTTTTGAAATCTTAAATCACCTCTTTCAGTACTGATTTCCACAATTTATTTGACTGGATACACCCAGTGCAGGTGAGACACAATATGACCAACAGAATTGACTAGACTACCTCTTCCCCACATATGCACATGCACTCTGTGAGAGTAGGACTGTGTTTCTACTTTATATCCTATACCAAAGTTTTGTGAATTTTTTTCTCCACATAATTTCTATTTCCCAGTGAAATGCAGAAAGATTGGTAAACAAAAAGATAAGCAGAAAAAAAAATCAGAATTGTTGTTTAAAAAAAAGGCGAGCTTGTTGATTTTATGAATCCTGCAAGTACCAAATTTGAATATTTCTTGAATCAATGTGCTAGTGATAGCCATGATGTCTATCTGGATTTATTATTCTGTCCTATAATGAAATATGCAAAGAAAATGGTCAATGAAATGCTCTAATTACAAAAAGTCAGCTTCATTATTTTAGTACACATAGAACTCTTTTTTTTTTAAATTCTGGTGTTAGGTTTAAAATATATTAATTATAAACTAAAAACTAATCACAAAAGACAAAACCACCTATATTGTACTAAATTTATATTTTATTGTCAGATATAACTGAAAAATATATGTTCTACCTGTTGTTTGAATACTACATTTTGCTATTATTTCTTATGTGATGTCTTTATTATTAAACTGTGTGAGCATTATTATACACTGCACACTTAATTTTATCTATACTTCTTCATAATTTATGAGTTGAGTCAAATTTTCTCCAAGTATCTATATATTTTATTGATCACAATCTATTTAATTAAATGGGTTTCGCATTAGCTTATATATAAATAATTCATGGTGTCATATCATCGATGGTGCTACTATTAATACAATGAAAGCACCTTTCTTTAAATTATTTGACACCAGAGACATCTTTTTTCATTAGTACTATTGCAGGTATAGAGTAGAACATATGGCATGAAATACATCATTTCTAGGTGAGACTAAGCACCTCTGATAAGCCATTTCACCTTCTCAGTACTAGATTATTAGGGAAGTCAAATGATTTACATAGAGATTTATGAAAATATCTCAATGTTATTTCACCTGGCACTACCCGAAGAATAACTCTAGGTCCTATTTTATAGTTTCGTAATCATCTAGACTAGTACAGAATATTGCCTGTTTATCTAAAGAGCTCATAAAAGCTTGAGATTAGTGCCTTAAACCAACTTGTATCAAAAGCAGCATCATTATTTCATTGACATAATTGTCTCTTATTTTGGTTGGGTTTGATACAATGTAATCAATTTTTATATCTCTATTGTTTATATTTTATCTTCAGTGATTCCCCACAGTCCATGGTGACGTTGGGAAATATCCATGAAGGTGCAGGTCAACTACTACTCGAGGTCAAATCCAATGAACCAGAAGACCTATTATGAAACAATATTAACAGCAAGAAGTGAAAGTTGGAAGATGGATGACTCATGTCGTCAAAGCCAATTATCTTTTCTGCAAGGTCACTTGATAAAGTCCTATAGTAAAATAACAGAAAAGAAAGATTGGTTCCAGTCTATCGGGTACCAGAGTGAGCAACAAAATCCCCCCCAAGGACTTGTCCCCTGAGATATACACTATTTTGGCTGTAAACCTAAATGAAATAAAGGTATTATCTATGGGCATGAACATAGAAAGAGAGAAAGGCTGTCATTATCCATTCCCACATCCCACCCACAGGGACAGCAATGGGTCACATACAGCAATATATCAGGGATCACTTCTACATTTACTCTCAGGATTTACTCCAGGTGGTGTTTTATGGGACCATATGGAATGTTGGAGATCAAAATCAGGTCAGGTTTGTTCAAGGTAGGCACATTTCCCTGTACTATTTCTCCAGCTCTAGTCATCCTCTTTATCCTTTACGACTAGTACAATTGTGACTTGTCTTCAATTGAGCTTTGGGCAGGAAATGGATGACATAAAGCCAATGGACAATATCTGTAAAGGCAGACTAAAAGTAAAAACCCTATTCTGGATGCTTTCATGATTTTCTTTCATGGCAGATAATACCTTACTGACCTTGCTTCTAAGAATCATGTTAGAAGATTTATGTCAAGCATTTAATCTATGTATTATTTTATCTGTTTCCAATTTGTCTAAGAATTAAAACTTTTTATATGAGATTTTAAATTTATTTATTTGTTTTGGGGGCTACGCCTGGAGGTGCTCAGGGCTTACTCCTGGCTCTGTGCTCAGTAGTCCGGAAATCATTTGGGTTACCTAGGATCAAATCAGGGTTGGCTATGTGCAAAGCAAACACCCTACTCTATATGAGATTTTTAACATTTACTTTGACATTTTAAGCATGAGTATTGATGAAAAAAATTTCCATAACTGAAAAACAAAAAGCAGAATGAGCTTTTAGAAAGTTTAATTGAATTTTGTTTTAACATGCATATTAAAGGAAATGCAATTGATTACCAAGAGCAAAATACTGAATCACTATTAAACCATTTCTATTTAGGAAATAATCATTGGGAGATTATGTTCAGAAGTTATTCAGTGAAAAATAAAATAATAAAGTTCTCTTTTTACCTGACTGTGCCACAGTGGTACAGGAACCCTCAGCCTTTCTCAAAGGTACTGGAAGAGACTGAAGCAGGATCAAGGGCCATGGGGTTTATCTGGTGAATATTACCCAGCAATGTGAGTCTGAGGGTTCTTGTGCTTGAACACCAAACTAACCCTTTTAACTCTTTCTTTAACCCTGGGATCGATCCTCTACAACCAAAAATCAATATTTTCACTCAGAAAATAAACATACCACAGAGACATCTATACTGAAATTCAGTCTTCCTTGATTTCCCAGGTATTTAATGGATGAGTTTAATGACATATTAGAAGACACAGATTCAGACTTAATGAAATAAAAGACAATCGAAAAATGTAGATACTGGTTCAAACATGTGAAAAATGAAACATATAAAAATGAGTAAGAAGCAGTGAGACCTATAGAATTTAACACATATATTCATTAGGTATGTTTTGAATTTAATATATATAAACCAGAGCAAATGAATTAGGGGTAATATTTCACAAGATAAGAACTGACTGATGAAACAAAATCAGCAGAAGGATTTGAGAATTTCTGAGAGAGTATAAAAGATAAAGTCATGGGACATCTTACCTGTGATATCAGCAGTCAGATAGAAGACCAGCTAGACACTGTATTTTAAGGACTCCAAAAAGTATGATGTGATCTACAAAGGTATGCTAACAGCCAGTCCCCCCAGCTCCTGTAAGCAGACAGCAGTTCAAAGCCTAAAGCCAGCATCTATTAAGAGATCCATCAAGGGACCATTCAGCCAGAACAAAAGCCCGGATAGGACTGAATTAAAATCTCTATTTCTACATTGCATACAAGCCCTCAAGCTATAGAAAGACACAAATTGGGTGGGTTGAAATGAGTTTACCTAGAGTCATTTTACAAAATAGCTACTGTCACCTCGTTCTGAAGTCACCTGCACTCAAATTCTTGATACATAATTCTTTAATTTTGCAGAGTCTGTTAGGTATTGGCCTTCCTTCGTATACTACTTCAAAATGCACAATTTCTCCTTTAATTTATGAATTGTTGTCCTTTTTCTAAAGAAGTCTGAGTTCACTCTTGAACTCAGGTTTTTTTGTTGTTTTTTGTTTGTTTGTTTGTTTTTTGTCTTCTCTCCTCTTTTTTTCCTCTTCCATTTCTCTAAGTAACAGGATGTGGCTCCAGATTTGAACTGACTATTCCTCCTAGGGAAAAACAGATACTCAGATACAAAGATACAAAGATACCCAGAGTTATAAAGAAGACAAGTTTATTGGAAAGTACAAAAGAAAGAAAAACTCAGGACAGAAGGAATTTACTAGGTAAATATGGCTCATTTTCTGGTGTATTTTTAATTAAAAAAAATGGTTCTTTGTGTTTTACTTATCAAAAAAAAATATCAGAAGATTTCTGTTTGTTTCTCTCAAAGTTGTCATGTTTATTCTGGGCCATTTGTGTTGCCAAAGTAAGAATAACATTTTGAATTCCCATTTAGGTGGCGGTGACAGTCTATTTGAGACCTTATAGGTTATCTATGCCATTATAGACCAGATATTGCCCATTGCCTTAATCTCCTGTGAACCCAAGTTCTGGGGCAGAATTCGTGGTTTTGGAAAATTTTAAATTTCTCCAGTTGCAGTAAAATCCAAGGAGTTTGTAGGAATGTGGACAGAGTGATAGGAAAGTGGGTAAGGCTTTTGCCTTACACACAGCCGACCCTGGTTGGATATACAGCATCCCATATTGTCCCCTGAACATCTCCACGAGTAATTCCTGAGTGCAGAGACAGGAGTGACCCTTGACCATTGCCAGATGTGGCCTAAAAAGCCAATGATAAGAAGAATTAATAGATGAATGAATAAAATATGGAATGAGAGCTGCTAAGAGCCAGTGGCAAGAAGACCTAGTGTTTCATTTTGACAATTCCAAACCCTCCCACCCCCAGTAATTTGATCAACACGGTCTCAGTGCCTTAAGCAAGAGGGTGGAAAAATGCTATTGTTCTTTTATGGCCCTCCGCTAACCCACCTGTCAAGGTGAACCAGTTGTCAACAGGAGGTTATATCATAATAGAATAATTGATGGATGAAATTACATAGAATGTGTTGGAGAAGTAAAAAATGTAGGCACAATATTATTATTTTCAAAGAATTAATAGCAAGCCTGAAAAATAAACAGAAATGATGCAAAACAGAAAACCATTATTTTTCATAATTTATTTCATGAAAGTAATGTTGATAGAAATTTTATGCCCACCTCCCAAATCCTTCTGATAGAAAGAATAAAATATAACATTCACTTGGATAAATAAAATAAAAAGTACAGTATCACTAAGCAAAAAAAAATATTAAACATTTTTCTAGCAGGAGAACACATAAGAAACATTTAGGAAATGTAACAAAATATAACAAACAGAGGCTATAAATCTAAATTAATTGAAAAATAATATGGAGACTATAAAATAAGAAAGATATAAATTAAAATCTATGAGAACAAAACTATAAAACACAATGTTAGAAAAAGAATTCAAGTAAAATATTTTGTAAATGAATTAAAATATCATCTCTTGGTTGAAATAAATAAATTTTTTATGTTGTAATATCTTGGCCTCCTCTAAAGACCCACTTTAGGTGTGGACTTAATACTAGCAAGGAAAAATAAATAAAAATTACTGAAGAAAGAGAACTTATCATGTCGTAAAATAAATTCAGGTCTCCATGGAGACATGAAACAGTCAAGGATCCACTAAGACTATTGAATTTCCCTTAAAGGAAGAGGCTAAAGAAGCAACAAAAGAAGTTTGAAAGGAGTTGATTCCAACCTTACTAGGTATTTTTCCCCTGTGGATATAGGGAATTTGATATTGTGAAGACAGTAATGCAACCTTCAGACTGGTTTATTTCCTATTCGGTCCTTGGATTATTGTGTGTAAAATTAGCATGCCAAATTGCAGACGTGTTTGAAGGTGTAGTTATTTATTTGACAGCTTTTAAAAGTTAGTTTTGATGAGATCTAAGCAGGCAACCACTGAAACTTTGTTATGTGCCTGTCAAGCTGACAGGAAAGGGTGGAGTGGAGGTTGGGTTGCGAAGGAAGTCAGGAAACACTGTCACTGTCACTGTCCTCCCATTGTTCATCGATTTGCTCGAGCGGGCCCAGTAACATCTCCATTGGAGACTTTGTTGTTACTGTGTTTGGCATATCAAATATGTCACGGATACCACCCTGAACGCACCTGATCTCGTCTGATCTCGGAAGCTAAGCAGGGTCGGGCCTGGTTAGTACAGGAAAACTAGTCAAGGGAAATTGATTCTGGTGGAGAGATTGGTGTGGAATTATTGTATGCCTAAAACTCACCTGACAGTTGCTTTGTAAATCACGCCTCTTTAATGAAATTGAAAGAATAAATAAATGCAAGATTGTATCGTGCTGCATCGCTGGCTGTACCTTGCTCCTTGTTGGTTTTGCCCCTTAATGTCATCTAGTCATTGCGGGTATCTCTCTGGGTCGCGCCCACGAAGTCCAAGTCCATGGGTCCCATGTCGTCTGCTTATTGTCTTCTGCTTATTTGTCACAGTTGTCCATGCTCTTCTCTCACTGATACTTCATAGTGTGCTTTTCTTGGCTGCCGCCTGCTGCTCTCTCTCTCTCTCTTTTTTTTTTTTGCTTTTTGGGTCACCCCAGCGATGCTCAGGGGTTACTCCTGGATCTGTACCACTTAGGAATTACTCCTGACGGGGTTGGGGAGGGGGGAGATATATCGGATCCTGGGAATTGAACCTGGGTTGACTGAGTGCAAGGGAAAAGCCCTATCCGCTGTGCTATCACTCCAGCCCCTCTCCTTAGTTTTCTGCCAGGGGAATAAGAAATTCTACATTTCATGCAGTCCACCTGGGCCCTCTCTCCAGTTCAGGGAATAGTCTAGGGTCAAATAAAAAGTTACAGCCTTTGATCCTTGTGTGATTGTAACCCAAACATGAAAGCTTGTAACTATCTCACAGTGATTGAATAAAAATTAAAAAAAAAATAGAAACATTCCAGAGTTCCATACGGGAGATTTATCAATTAATAAAAAGGGTGAAAAGAGGGGATGGCTAATTTCTAGTAAAAATTGTTCTCTGCTAACTATCAAAAAAAAAAAAGAAAAAAAGAAAAGGATCATTTAAAAAAAAAAGGAAACGAAATTTACCTGATTCATTTCCCCTTTGTGTTACAATTTCACTGTGTTATAGCACTGTAGCACTGTCTTCTTGGCTCCAATGGCCAGCAGTAACGTCTCGCAATTTGTTGTTAATGTTTTGGCATATCAAATGTGCCATGGATAGCTTGCCAGGCTCTACCCTGTGGGCGGGATACTCTTGGTAGCTTGCTGTGCTCCCTGAAAGAGACAGAAGAATCGAACCTGGGTCACCCACGTGAAAGGCAAAGGCCCTACCCGCTGAGACATTTTAATCATCAATCTGGTAGGGGCCAGAGAGATAGTTCAGGAGTTATAGCACTTACTTTATATGTGACTCACACTGGTTTGATTCCCACAGTGCATAAAATGCTTCCTATGCACCCGCAGGAGTAATCCTGGAACTCACATTCGGGTGTAAATCATGAGCATTGGTGGGGTTATAGCACTAAAACACAGCAAAACAGAGGTCCGAGAGGTGTTGCAATGGCTCAGTGGCTTGCTTTTCATGTGGCTGATCTGGGCTTTATCCCTAGCACCTCACATCCCCAGTGCCCTGTTGGGAATGAACCCTGAGTGCAGATCCAGAAATCACCTCTAAGTACTACCACATGTGTTCCTGCCAGACGAAATCAAACCAAGACAAAACAAAACAGCACAAACCAAACAGTAACAAAAGTTTCATTTTCTAGAAGAGATTTCCTGGCGCCCTCCCTTTCTACTTCATTTCCACTAAAGCAGTAGAAACTTTAAAAGTGAAATTTAAAAATTGTGAGTGAGTTGCTGCCACCTCATGATCACATAAATGTGTAGGGAGTTATTTCCCAGGACAAGCAACTTTATTAGGGTGGAGGTACTGGAATTATTCAGTATGATATGGATCCTAAATTGAGCTACGTTCGTAGTTCTGAAATTGGAGGCTTGAAATGGAATCTACTACTGTTGAAAAAACTGAAAAAATGTTAGAAACGTTTTTAAAAGGATTTAGAAATTGTATGATCTTAGCTAACAATCAACACAGTATTCAACTTCATCACTGCAGTGCAGAGTAATAACTGTTAAATTTTAGTCGTGCCCAGAAAGATGATTCACCATGGTTTCATTCCTGACAACACATACAGAACATCAATACCATCGGAAGTTATTTCTGATTTTTTTCTTTTTCTTTTTGGGTCAGACTCATGGATCCTCAAGGGTTACTTCTAGCTCTGCACTCAGAAATTACTCCTGGCGGTGCTTGATCGACCACTTTGGTTGGTGGCATGCCAGGCAAACGCCCTATCCACTGTACTGTCGTTCCAGCCCCAGAAGTTATTCCTGAGGAAAAAAAATGTCCATGAGATAGCTCTGAACACAGTCAAGTGTGGCACAAAAATTAAAATTATATCAATAAATATTATAACATCATACAACATTGCCTATTTGAATAGATTGCAGTATGTTCAAATATACGGCTAGACACTAGTCTAAAGTAGCACCTCATCACACAGTGTTTTAGGAGTAAAATCTATAGCCAAATGAATGGAATGGGGCATGAATTGCCAGGTAAGCTTATAATTGCCTGAAAATTAGGTTATGACAAAAATTAATGCATAAAACAATTTGCTATGTGATATTGAAAGGCAGGGAGAAATAATTATGTAGACATAGTCATTAATAGACCACTATTTTCGAATATAATTTTACTGAGTTTAAAAGGGATACCATTCAATAAGGTGTTTCAAAGTAAAGTTGTAATTTTGAATGTAAATTTGTTAAGCAGGAAAAATATGATTTAACTACCTAATTACATTCTGGCAGTGAGGAGGGAAAAAAAAGCAAGTTAAAATCTAAAAATGACTCAATTCAGAATCCTGGAAAACTATTACTCATTCTGCTTTCTTTTTCACTGATTTAATAATATCTGCATAAACATCACTTCAAAACAACATCATAAATATCATTTGACACAGGGAACATGCTTCATAGAAATAACAACTTCCTCTATTTTCTATAATATAAATCTCAATGAATATTAAGATTTAAGATCCATTTCTAATGTCACTCTCTCTTTAAAATGGTTGCAATTTCTCAAGGTTGGAGAGATAGTAGAGAAGCTAAGACAATTTTCTTGCATGAAACTGATTGCGGCTCAATCCCCAAACCAGGAAGTGATCCCTGTGCAGAAAATCAGAAGTAAAACTTAAGCACTGCTTGAGCACCCCAAACAAAACAAAACAAAACAAAACAAAACACAGTTGCATATTTTACTGTAGTGGCTCCAAAATTTTTTTTAAAATAAATTGAATAGTGTTTTACTGTTTAAATATATGTTTCATTATTAACTGTTTCTAAAAGCTAATGCTTATAATTTTTTTACACATCTCCCCAATATATGATTAGAACACTAAATAGAATGAATTGAGAATAATATATGCTAAGGCTTACTTTTTAATAAAAGTGAAAAGGAAATATAAAAGATTAAAACACAAAAGCTGACCTTATTTAACAGATACATGTGCACTGGTGTGTTTGCCTATATATGAAAAAAGAAATATAACTGTGAGAGTAGTTATGATCCATAAGTCACTGTCACTGTCACTGTCCTCCCGTTGCTCATCGATTTGCTCGAGCGGGCCCAGTAACGTCTCCATCGTGAGACTTGTTGTTACTGTTTTTGGCATATCGAATACACCACAGGGAGCTTGCCAGGCTTTGCCGTGCTGGCAAGATACTCTCGGTAGCTTGCCGGGCTCTCCGAGAGGGGCGGAGGAATCGAACTCGGGTCGGTCATGTTGGCTGCGTGCAAGGCAAACGCCCTACCCACTGTGCTATCGCTCCAGCCCATGATCCATAAGACATTAAATAAAAGTTATTTAACTAAAAACCAAGTGATTGGTCCTTCACACCCTATCAAGGCCATGGTTTGCCCCCCATGAGCTGCTCTCCAGCAGGGCCATGGTACTGGAGGCACATGGACCTAATCCAGAGCCCAGCAGCTTGAGGCAGAAATATGAATGGACTATGTCTTAAATTACGGTACCATGCCCCTCCCCCACTGGGAGGGAAAGGGTGCATGTCTCTTCCGCCTTCCTTGCACCCCTCTCCCCAACCCCGGCAGCACAGTGGCCGCTGCCTCGCTGCCTCAAAGCTTATTGGAAAGCCATAAACTGGTGATGATGGGGCAACTGCAGCCTCATGGGAAGGGGGCAGAACCAGCACGTCCTTCACGCACAACCGAGGCCATGAGTTGTCCCCCATGAGTGGCTCTCAAGTACGGCCATGACACCAGATGCACACAAAAGAATCTCGTAATTATCCGGCTCTTGGCAGAAATCCCTCCAGACTTAATTAATAAAATATCAGAAATCCAAAATCACATAGCTGTGCGACATTATATGGTTTTCATAACCAGCAATAGAAAACAAATTATTTCACAATGCCTATTCAGCAGTTCTGATTGTTGGGGGAATATTCCAAATAATAATGGTGCATCTTTTGTCGAAATAATGAATGTAATCAAAGTAGAGTGAGAGTTAAGTAGAAATAATCTGCCTCACAGGCATCAGGAGGTGTGGGAGGGGAGGTGTATTTGGGTTCTTGGTGGTAAAATATAATTACTGGTAAGGGGTAGGTGTTTGATCATTGTATGACCGAGACTTAAATCTGAAAGCTTTGTAACTTTTCTCACGGTGATTCAATAAATAAATTTAACAAAACAATAAATAAATAGAAACCAAGTGATTTATATTTTCCATATTTGAAAACCTATAAAATATGATAGAATTAAATCAAAATAAAATAGATATATAAAATTGAAAACATATTTGTATATAAATTTGCGAAGTGTACATGTATGTATGTGATAAAGTAACATGTTTCATATTTTGCTAGTGTTTCTCTTCTGGTTAAATATCTCTCGTGTTAATTAAAAATATAATTTCCAGGGCTGGAGCAATAGTACAGTAAGTAGGATGCTTGCCTTGCATGCTGCAGACTCTGAGGATCACTGGGTGTGACAAAAACAAAAAATATTATATATGTATGTATATAATGTCCACTATTCATTACTCTAATCATGAAACCTATTGGGAACCATGATTATTATCACTTCTTCTAAGAACTAAAATGTTTGTTAAGCTGAGTCAGCCATTATATAAACCTTAGCATTTTTATCTTTTATAATTCTAAAATTATTTATTAATGTTTTAATTTTTGATTTTTAGAAATAACTTTATATATACATATTTAAAATAGAAGAACGGGGTATTTTTTGAAAGCTAACATAAACCACTGGGGCTGACTCTAAATAACTACAAAAATATGACTATTTAATAGGCTACTAGTCATTCTTGCAAATAATAATTTGCATCTTGATTCAATAAAAGTCTTTTCCACAAAAGCCTACATTTCAGAACTTCTGATGGATTTTTCAGATCATAGGCATATGATTGTATTATATGAATTTGAGAAATATACTAGAGAAGCATTACATTTCATTTACTTTTTATATAATAAATTGTAAATGTGTTTTATAGAGCATAATTATGTGTAAATATTTGCACTTATCATATGGATTATTGAATTATTAGTATAATCTACAACAGATCATAATCACAATGAATTATTAAGAATAACGTTCATATGGTATTCCTGAGTAGTCAAAAAATATTTTTCCATAGCTATTAAACTGAAAAACAACAAAATGCATTTTCTTAAAACTTCTTGAATTATTTCATTCTAGGCTAAGCACTAGTATGATGAAGTTTATTCCCACAGGTACTCAGTAGAAAAGCTATAAGCCATGGAAAATGGGGCTTAAATTCAAAGTGCCATCTCAGAAAGCATAATAAAAATAGATTTTCAGTCTGTCCCAAACACAAATAGTAATGCTATAAAATATGAAATATTGGGAGTATGGTATTGCCATCTTTAATTTTTATAGTGGAATTTTTTTTCAGATCTTCGTCGATGTTAAAAAATAACCTTATATCCTGTGAAAGTCATCTGTTTATTTTAGCTGACCTACAAACTTATAGTCTCAAAACATATGAATGAAAGCATGTGCTATTTTTCAAGATATAATATAAAGTGGGAAATTAAATTAAAGTGGCATTAATAATCGTGCTATTATTTTCCATGACACTTAACTGGAATAATTCTATCCAAATATAATTTGCAAAGATGACATTGTCAAGATCAGGAATTATATATTTTATTATGGACATAAAAATCCATTTCCTTTGGGTAGATTCTACTCAGTGCAGGAATAATGTCACATGCAGGTGATTCTATCTTGAATCAGTGATTCAATCTTGAATGATTTTACTTTGGATAACAAGTGACACATTTTAAACACTTTTGGTAGGGATAAGTAATGTAGTTGTCTAGTTCGTAGTAAATAGATCTGAAACTTGATTTTAAGAGCTCTGGCCTGACTTTATGATCATGCATATTCACACATAGTTATTTGCATATGTATTTTCACATTTCTCTATTAAGAACTGATTCCATGATTCCTCTGTCACTGTAAAAGCTTCAAGTCACCTCAGAGTCACCTGTGAATTACGTTTGCATTTGAATTTCCTGATAAGAAGTCCCATGTAAAAGACAACTGCCTCATCTCATTGTTTACTTTGACACCTAATTTTATAAAATGTAAAGAATGTCACAAAATTTTTCAATTCACATATATTGATAAAATATATAAATTTCAAGTTCAACCAAAGCAAATTTGAAGATTCCAAGGTTTCATTCTATCTATCATAGTCTTTTGCAATAATAATCAGATTTTTCATTGCATTATTGCAGTTGAGATTATAACAAAATGTTTACCTGCATTTTTAATATTAAATGAGGATAATGAGAGACCTGAAAGCTAAATAACCTGAATAATATTTTTTCAATACTCATAACTCAAAGGCTAATTATTCTGTGCTAAGAAACTTTATTAAGTTCATAATTAAAAAATTCCAACAGGAACAATTTTGTTGAATTGCAAAATAAATGGTTGCACATTTTTACAACAAATTATGTTTTCTCTGTTAATACTCAGAGGATACCAGCTAACTTAGGGTCCTTAGTATTAGAATGCAAAAAAGCATACCGATTGTGGTGTCTTGGTGCTATGGCTCTTTTACTTTATAAATCTCTATTTAACATCTTATAAAGGTGTTTACTGCTGCAGGCAGTTATATAAATGGGACCAAGACAGTTAGGACAGCAATCCAAGAACTTCTCTTTTGCTGGACTTAATTTGTTCTTCTGCTCTCAGTTGCTCCACTGTTCGGTCTACTTGTCTGTGTCATACGAGGCTCCTTGTCACAGTCTGGTCACCAATGTTCACTGTACAGCGAGGCCACCTCCTGTGTAAAACTGTTTTCTTTAAATCAGTGCAGACCCAATTGAACAATTCTCCGAGCCCAAGCTTGTGCCTCTGCTGCGCTGCTTCTATATATCCTATCCATGGTTTAATTTTCTAACTGACTATATGCCCATATTAACAAGATTTTAAATGGTCAATCATATAGTCTTGATTTTCTATCCCCTAACTTCCTCTGTAAAAATGCCACCTATGTCCTAATTTATATTCCAAACAATTAGTTTTCAAATTAAGTGGTATTGAAGGACTTAAGTATTCCATATCCATACACTGCTAGTACATTTTCTCGTCTAATTTTTTTTTGGCTCAGTGTTTTTATTTATTGACTTTAACACATATATGGAACAAAAAAGGTCAGGTAGTAAACATTATACCAAACACAGAAAATATTTCTTGAAATTAATAATATTCCTTGCTACCTGATTCTACTGCCATTGAGGTTTAATTATATATGGTTCTTATATGGCAGTGATTTCCAGAACGAGGGTATTCCTTTAAGACAATAGTTTCTGAAGAAATTAAACATGCTCAGCTAGTGCATTTTGATTCTCCATTAAGTCAGATATAATCCTATTCATATCATATTTAAAATACAGCATCTAATCTTTTTGGAAATGTTGTGGCTGTTTTCAGAGATTTTTAATTTTTCTTTTCTTCTTTTTTTTTTTTTGAAAGGCTGGAGCAATAGTACAGCGGAGAGGGTGCCTGCCTTCCACGCAGCCGACCCAGGCCGACCTGGTTTGATTTCTCCGCCCCTCTCGGAGAGCCTGGCAAGCTACAGTGAGTATCACACCCGCACTGCAAAGTCTGGCAAGCTAACCATGACGTCTTCAATACGCACAAAACAGAAACAAGTCCCACAATGGAGACGTTACTGGTGCCCGCTGGAACAAATCGATGAACAATGGGAGGACAGTGCCACAGTGCTACAGTGATTTTTTTTCTGATGAAAGCATACTCTTCAAACCAGTTTTGAGCCAACATCAAATAGCATGTATGGGAAACTTTATGCTATTATTCTCTTTCCTGACATGGGCTTATTATTTATTGTTTTAGCTATTTATAAACTCTCAATAGTTCGAATGTCCTACAAAATGTATCTGTTTAGTATAAACTCACAGATTCTATCATTGTTGTTTTCTAAAGACATAATGCTGTGACACAATGTTTTAAAGACACAAAAACATTCTTTTTTTCCTTAAAATGATCTTACTTGTACGCCCCTCTAGAATATTTGATTTGTTGCTATAGGCCAGACAATCTGTTAATGCTGCAGTTACATTGATAAACAAAATGATGAAAAGTTCTATTTTCTAGGGTCACATTCTAGAGAGAAATAGAAATAAAAGAAAGTATAGACGCCTGTGAAATTGATAAGTGAAAAGCAGGAAAGATGTGTGACAAATTATAGTCAAGAGGGTATAATTTTTGATGGAATGTACAAAAACAGTTGATTTTTAAGTAAAGATGGAAAGGGAATGATCAAAGAGCCCATAAAGTTTAAGAAATACAAATGACAGCAAAAATGAGATGTCACTGTAGATCCATCAGATTAGTAAAATGTTACAAACTAGGTGGCAATTTTACAAAGTCATAATGTTTAGTCCTGTCAGTAGTCTGGTAAATGCATTCACTTACCTTTGCATAAAATGTAATTTGTTGGGTCCCTAAAAGCAATCTGACAATGTAAATCATAGAAACAATACACATACTATCAATAGTAGCATCATTTTAATAGCCTTTTTTAATAGTTACAATCTTATGCATAGGAAAAATGAGTTAAAATTATATCTAAAACATTAGTATGTAATTATCATTACTCTCAGTGAAGGAAATACTGAGTAAACTGTGTTTGCACTTTTCCCATGAAATATCATGTACTCAATAATCCTGGTAATAGTAGTGGTATGAGTAATAAATAATTTGATTGCTTTCAAGATAAGTCTCCATACAGTGTTTTGAGATTGTTGTGGTGATTCAAGATTATACTTGACTCTATCCATGATTTAAAAAAAAATGATTCTGCGATAGAATCTGTGGCTGTTTAAAGTTCAAAGTTTTAGAACATTAACACTAATGTTCATACTAAGAGAATTCATACTCAAATTAAAATACAGTAAAAAATGGAAGAGAAATCCATAACAACAAACCAATATTAATATCAATGTGAGACATATTAAGGCCCTCCCGTTGATCATCGATTTGCTCGAGCGGGCCCAGTAACGTCTCCAATGGAGACTTTGTTGTTACTGTGTCTAGCATATCGAATACTCTCGGTAGCTTGCCGGGCTCTCCGAGAGGGGCGGAGGAATCGAACTCGGGTCGGCCATGTTGGCTGCATGCAAGGCAAACGCCCTACCCGCTGTGCTATCGCTCCAGCCATATTAAAAGTTTTCAAATTAAGACCTGAGAGCAAAGAAACAGACAAAATAGAAGTAACAAGCATTTTAAACTATGGACACAGATATGAGTTTATGAGAGACTTGGGAAGAGATGCAGTATGCTACTTAGAAGGGGTATTGGTATTATGATGGTTGGTGTGTTATGGGAAAGTATATTTAGAATATTACTGAAAATATACCCTTATGAAAATGTACCCTTAAAAAATGTACCCTTAGGGTGGAGGGATAGCACAGTGGGTAGGGCGTTTGCCTTGCACGCGGCTGACTCAGATTCGATTCCTCCATCCCTCTTGGAGAGCCTGGCGAGCTAGCGAGATAATCCCACTCGCATGGCAAAACCTGGCAAGCCCCCCGGAGTGTATTTGGTACCCCCAAATCAGTAACAACAAGTCTCACAATGGAGACATTACTGGTGCCCATTCAAGGAAATCGATGAACAATGGGGAGACAATGCTACCGTGTAGTGCTGCCCTTATAAAGTACCCCTATAGACTAATACTTGTGAACCAGTATTATATAAGGATATCAAAAACAAAATAAACATTTATATGAAAGTATAAATGGATGGAAATGTACTCCTGGATGTCAATTCTCAGAAATACATGTATACATTTAGGAGTATTTTTTTTATGCATAAGTATATATGTACAGTTGTTCTAGTACATATTCTGCTGAAGAGACTTTCCTTTTAATTGTATTTTATTTAATTGTCTATTTTATTATTTACTTTGTTTTGATTTGTTTTGTTTTGGGGCTATACCAAGTGATACTGAGGGCTTTCTCCTGGATCTTTGTCCCAGGATCACCTCTGGTAAGGCTTAGAGAATTATAATAGGTATTGGGGATAGACTCTATTCACAAGCAATGCAAGCTTTCAATCTACTATGCTCTCTCCAACATTTTCCTGTTCGTTGCCAGGGAATCAATCAATCATATTGGTGATAAAGTTCAGGCGATATTGCATTTGAATGCATTTGATCATATGTATATGAATCTAACTTCAGGAATTACTATTATTTTAACATTTATCTATGCTTTCCTTTTGCTATAATATAACTGTGTACTGCCTTTAAGTTAATTTGTAGTCCATATAGATATAATTATTTCCCTACCAACGATTCTCTATTTTTCACTTCTATTGTAAAACTTTACTGCTAACTACAAGTTAATGTAAATGTCCCTCAAAAATATTTAGGTCTTAATTTTTTTAGTAAAAAATATTCTTTTTTGGTATAAATGAACTATGTAGATGTAGTTCAATTAAGAATTTTGAGATGGAGAGACTTTTTTGAACTATGTGACTTGTTTCAAGGTATTCTGAAAGATTATGGTATGAGAAAGACTGGAGGGTTAAAACTGAAGAAATATATGCTTTGAGGGAATAAGATATTCTAATGAAACAGGATTGGACAAAGCGAAAGGCTTGTCCATTAAATCTTTCAGTAGAAACACAGGATTTTACTCTTATGAAGGTACAATTTATTAACAGTTTGAATTTATTCCTGTTAAATCTATTTAATATTCATATGGATCGATTGCAAAAAAGGAAATTTTAAGCCTTTGAAGTTTGTGGTAATTTGCTTTGGCGTCACTAGCAAAGAAATGCATTTAGGCATTTCATTTTCTGATAGTAAAGTCCTTTGTCCATTGCCATAAGTATGTAAAATAAGAGAATAAGCATAACTGTATGATATCTAATAATATAATTCATACAACATCTTAAAATACTAATTGGTATGAATTTAGTACATAGTGCAAGTATCTATGTGCTCATGTGTCAATGTCACTGTCACTGTCCTCCCATTGTTCATTGGTTTGCTCGAGCAGGCCCAGTAACATTGTGAGACTTGTTACTGTATTTGGCATATCAAATACGTCATGGGTAGTTTTCCAGGCTTTGCGGTACAGGCAAGATACTCTTGGTAGCTTGACGGGCTCTCCAAGAGGGGCAGAGGAATCAAACCTGGGTCCGCCATGTCAGCCCCATGCAAGGCAAACATCCTACCCACTGTGCTATGCTCATGTGCATGCGCAAGTATTTTCAGTTTCCATTTATCCTAATTTAATGTATCTTCACTTGAAGAAATAATCAGTGTTGCAATTTGAGATATATTGTTCTTCAAACAATCTTATCGTCTGTTTTTATTGCCAATACTTTTATTTTTATTAAATTTTATGTTAATCCAATTTAATAAATTTAATTTGGTTTTAATTTTATTTTTTCTGTACAGCTAACTTAAATTATAACTTACTATTCTTCAGAAAATAATACTACCCTTTATTCTAAGCCAAATATGTACTGATTAAATTTTTTAAATAAGTAGCACCCAACATTTTACATATTTGTCAATATGTAAAATTTGACTATATATGGAGCTGTATATAACAAATAAATTAACTCATTCATCTGTTTTCTCTTCTTTTTTTTTCTTTTTTTTAGGTGGAGGACACACCTGGTGTTGCTCTTAACTCTATGTTCAGGGATCACTGCTAGCAACATTTGGGAAATAATATGGGGTCCTAGGCAGTAAACCCTGGTTGGTATCATGCAATGCAAACACCTTACGCACAGTACTATTGCTTTGTTTCTTGATGTATAGCTCTGTGTGTAGCACTGTCCTCCCGTTCATCAATTTGCTCAAGCAGGCACAGTAATGTCTCTATTGTGAGACTTGTTACTGTGTTTGACATATCGGATATGTCATGGGTAGCTTGCCAGGCTTTGCCATGTGGGCGAGATACTCTTGGTAGCTTGTCAGGCCTTCAGAGAGGGGCGGAAGAATCAAAGTCGGGTTGGCTGGGTCGGCCTTGCACAAGGCAAACTACCTGCTGTGCTATTGCTCCAGTCCTGGATTTATAATCTAACATAAAAATAGTTGTAATATAATTGTTTGAAGACTAACAATTAAGTTTGGCATACATTTATACATGAATGGGCTGAAGTGATTTTTATTAAATTTTATGTTAATCCGATTTAATAAATTTAAATTGGGTAGAGTGTTTGCCTTGCACGGGGCCAACCGGGGTTTGATTCCTCCGTCCCTCTGGGAGAGTCTGGCAAGCCAATGAGAGTATCCTGCCCTCATGGCAGAACCTCTGGCAAGTTACCTGTGGAGGGTTTGATATGCCAAAAAGAGTAAAAAAATTCTCACAACGGAGACGTTTCTGGTGCCCGCTCAAGCAAATCAATGAACAATGGGAGGACAGTACTACAGTGCTATACGAATCACGAATCACGACCATCCTGTTATTCGTCGACTGTCTCGAGCAGGCCCCAGTAACGTCTCCTTCATCCTAGCCCTGAGATTTTTAAGAAAGTGCTATATTCAAGGCTCTTTAGGAGAATGAGACCCATCATTGTTACTGGTATTTGGCATATTGGGTACGCCACGGGGAGTTTGCCAGACTCTGCCGTGTGGGCAGGTTACATTCGGTAGCCTGCCAGTTTGTCCAAAGTAGGAATGAGATAATAAGATGTCATAATAAGATGTCACACGGCCGCAAATGCGGCTGTGCGGTTCCGGGAACTGGTTTTTATAGTCTCTGAGTCTTGGCCGTTGATGAGATTATAAGGCGCCAGGGGGTCAGTTGGTGGGTGTGACCCCTGCCTCCCCAGAATCAGTGCTATTCATGAATACAAATATTTTGGTTTGGGGTTTAGACCATACCATTCCCTGGCCATACTCTTAGAGATAAACATTACCACTTAGAAGTTACTCTTTGTCACATTTGGGGGTCATTAAGGATGCAAAGTTTTAGGGGCTGGAGAGACAGCACAGCAGTAGGGTATCTGCCTTGCATGCGGCCGACCCAGGTTTGATTTCCAGCATCCCATATGGTCCCCTGAGCACCGTTAGGAGTAATTCTTGTGTGCAGAGGCAGGAGTAACCCCTGAGCATTGCGGGCTGTGACCCAAAAAGCAAAAAAAAAAGTATCCAACAGAGTCAGCTAAGCTATACACAAAGGAAGCACATTGACTCCTACATTGGCTACTATGCTATCTTTCCTTCCCACAAGTCGTTTTCATATCCCAAATTATTCATAATGTGTGACTTATTATTCAAAATTATATTTATTTTGGGAGAATGTTATTCTAATGGATATTTGCAACATTATCATACAATATTTTGAGAGAGGTGAGAGAATTGACTTTCTTCACTTTCAGATTGTTCTCCTGTATGGAAAATGATTGTATCATAGTACAATAACTTCACTTAGAAACATTACAACACACTTCACACTTATTGAACGTGTAGTCATGTTATTTATATTTTAATAAGAAAAAATAAAACTGTTTCAATATTTCAAATATCTGGAATTTGTCGATGTATTTTAAAAATATATGCATACTTCTTATAGAAAAATCTTATTTTCTCTTTTCTCCATGTCTGCAGATCTAAGGTAATTTTGTCGCAATGCTACTTTGAAAAGAAGAAGTCCTTGCATTCCTCTCCATTAGCTGAAGTCAATGAAGCATTGCACTTTTCTGTCCATCCTATTAAAATATTTGCAATGAAAGCAAAAGACATTCAAGGCCCTTTGAAGTCCTAAGAAATTTACAACATCACTAGCAAGAAACCATAGAAAAAGCACACAAAGCAAAACATATTTTTGATGTGATAGGAAATTTAGTGTACTTCTCAACCTCTTTATAATGTCATAGTATTTTTCTCTAGACTAACACTTCCATGCATGAGTTCCCTTTTTTTTTATATTTTCAAATTCAAAGAAAATTATCAAATTTCAATCTTAATGCAATACATGTTTAATAGAGGATACATAATTTCAGATACATGTATATATATTGGATTACTATTCCATAAACATAGCAAAATATATTGTTATATGCCAAAATTAAGTCTTTTTTTGTAGTAAAAGATGATTATAAGTGATTTTGATAGATCTCTTTCTTACTAAAATTTCTCACATTTACAGAAAAACAAATCATCCAATCTTTATACAGTTTTAACTTTATATAGGTATAGAAAGTATTTATATATTGCAACTTGATTCAACTCAAAGATTCTAGATTTTACACAATTATTCCCTTACTTGCATATTTATTACTTACTGGAAATGGAACAGTGAGAAAAAATGGAGATTAAATTATTCGACCCTCTTGGAAATAGAATACTTACAAATTATGAATGCTAATGAAAATTTGATTTTTGCTGCCTACATTTTCTATTACCCAATAACCTTGGTATCAGTGCAATGAGATTAGATTCGATCTGCAATTCAAAGACAAATCTCTAATGACAAAACTATTAATACAGGATATGCAATAAAGTATGTATTTATATTTGTATTAGTGCATGTATTTCATAACTTCTTTTTTGACTCTATGATTGGAAATCACTCCTTTTATTTCTCTGGAGACTATCAGTGATTCCAGTCCACAAACCTGGATGGTTACCCATGAAAGCCAAGCATCTGACTCACTGCACCATCTCTTCAGACTCTACAATAGTGTGTTCAAACAATTTTTGTAAATTTGTATTTTTAAATATGAATATAAAAATAAGCTTATACCTTCAGGAATTAACTAAAAACATATAGTAGTAGATAGAGGAGATATTTATTATTGATGTGTTTCCAAATTTCTACAAAATTCTGATAAGATGTCAATACTGAAAATCTCTAGAATGAAATATTTAGAAAAATTCAATCAATCTTCTTTGTGACTATCTGAGTCCTTCTTTTTCTAAACCAATGGCATTATGTAATTACTAAACCAGAATTGGGGGTGAGAAATTAGTCTCAAGAATAAAACCCAGGAACTAGGGCAATATTTTAGGGTTAGAGAGCATGCCTTAAGCATGACTGACTCCCTGGGTTTGACCTTGAACATCACAAAATAAAATCCCAATCTAACACACAAAATGTTAAACAGAGTAACTCCCTGCTTCCACCCCAAATCCCTGGTGACAAAAAACAAGCAAGCAAATAAATAATCAGTGCGGAAATCAAAGATTTTAGTCTGAAAATAAACTATGTTTGGAGCACATGAATTTGTTTCAGTTACTGAAAAGATAAAGCTAGCAAAAGTCCTGACAAAATTCCACAGGAATAATAAAAGAGAAGACTAGTTATGTATTATATCCAACATAGAAAATCTCCATCATTTCAGTTAACTCAACATAAAATATGCTTTTGATTGAATTTGATTAAGTTTAAAAATATATATTATACTGGTCTGATCAATATTACAGTGTGCAGGGTGTTTGCCCTATATATGATAGACCTGTTTTTGACCCTTGGCTTCCCAAGAAATGCCCTAATTTCTGAGTGCAGAGCCAGGAATAACCTCTTTGCATTGCTGGGTGTGGTCCCAACTTCCAAAATAAACTACGATTATACTGTATAGTAAGAAGGTTAGGATGCCAAATGTTTATCTAGTTAAGTCTAATAGGCAACAATGAAAAACACATATCTAAGAGAATACATATATTTATATAGGTCTACACTGAACATTATTTGCTCTGTATCATTGAGGAAATAAAACTAAGTGAATGTTCCAAGCACAGTAAGGAAATTCTTGTAGAGTTTGCTATATCTATTTTAACCCCCATAAAATAAGTGAGGAAAAGCATTACAAAAGAGAATATCCACAGAAACTATGACTCTCAAGTACCAAATTGATATGCATAAGTCCTTAACCCTATACCTTGGCTGTATGATGAGGTTATAAAGGAGTTCCTAGACTTATGAACTATTTCCATTGTTCCATAGAGACCTTGTACGAATACGTGGCTTAGGTGATTTGGGGGGGATTGAGTCACAATTGACTGTTCTCAGGGTTTACGCTTGGTTAGTGATCAGAATCATTTCAGGCACTCAGGGAACCATATGTGCCTCTAGATATAAAATGCAAATTGGTCACATGCAAGGTCTACAATATCTCTGGCCCCACTAACATGTGTGATTTATGTGAGCATGTTAGTAGAAAAGCACTCCAAATAAATTCAAAATAACTTAAGTAACAGTAACATTTATATATTAAATCTTAAAACTAAACATTACATTAATCTATATTAATTATGAATTAAACATAAATTTAATAGTAAATAGTAAATTTAATAGTAAGCAAAAATCTACTCTTAAGTTTCCAGAATAAAATATAATCATCAATATTGTTAATTTTATATACTGTAATATTTGCATATTGTATTTAAATAATTAATCTTTTATAAGGAAATCTTTCATTTTCAAAATAATGACCAAGTTAAAATAATGATCAATTTAAATTTAAGTAAAATATATTTGAAAGGATAAGAAAATAGACTACCTTTTCAGTGAGTTTATGATGAAAATTATTATTTAAATTTACTTGTCATTCATCTAAACTTATCCAACATTTAGACATTTATTAACTTCTTCAAAAGTACAAGGGTTCTGTTATTCAAAATCTACTTTTAATTGTTTATATTTTTCCTACTAACATACATAATAGAATCAAATATTGTTTAGGCATTAATTCCACAAGACTAGATATTTCTTCTATGAGCAAATCATACATTTACTTCTTATTAAAAATTTTTAATGTTAATTGTACTTAAAAAATTACTCTATGTAATATTTTGCTACACTTGACATCTCTATTGATGTATTTGTAACTGGGAGCAATTAGGTGAGAAAAGACATTCCTGGAAGAAAAACATGTGGAATAGTCCTGAGGTAACTGTTGGAAAATTAGAACAAATGAAGTAATAAAATATCTTGCTGAAAAAGTAAAAATATGAGAAATATAAAGTTAGAAATAATAAGTGAAGTTAGAAATGATCTTGGACAATGTTAAAGGGTTGCTATTATTATACCTATAATTCCTTTAATATTAGCTATGCTTCTTAAATTCCCTGTGTGGCAATGATTTGCACAATATGCACAATTTCACTTGCACACAATATTGATTTACATGAATTCTTTGACTAAAAAAGAGTATATTAAAAATTATAAAATAAATTAAAAGGATACTATTAAAGTGACACCAGCAATTTAAAAGTTAAACCAAGGAAGTTATTCAGGAAAAGTATTACCTTTATAAGAAAACAAGAAAAAATATGAAATGATTTTGAGATTTAATATTTTAAAACAGAACATATAAACAGTGAAATAAATTCAAAGGAAATAAGAAGTTTTGGAAGATTTTTACAAAAGCAAGCAACAGTGTTAAAGAGAAAAAAGTCATAGTTTTGCTTTTTGGGTCACACCTGGTGATGCACAGGGGTTACTCCTGGCTCATGCGCTCAGGAACTACTTCTGGAGGTGCTCAGGGGACCAAATAGGATGCTGGGAATCAAACCCAGGTCGGCAGCGTGCAAGGCAAACGCCTTACCCACTGTGCTATCACTCCAGAGCCCACCCCCCCCCAAAAGGCATAGTTTTGATTACCAAAATTATGACAAAATATGATACAGGTAACTTAGTTTTATTCAAAGAAATAAATTTAACATCAATAATGTAAATATTCTTTTTCAAGTGCACTACAAAGTTTAATCATAGTTAATGAAGTGAAAAATTTGATTTTTACTTTTATTTTTAATTAATTAAAATTCTAAAAGTACATTTAGAATAAATCAAAAGACATGAACAACTGGTTCCTAGAATTCAGTAAATATAAGAAAAAATATCTGAAGAAAATTTTAATGTTCTACATTTGGCTGCACTCACGAATGGGCTGGAGTGATAGCACAGCAGTAGGGCATTTGCCTTGTGCGCAGCTAGCCCGGCCGAGCCGGGTTCAATTCCTCCACCCCTCTCGAAGAGCCTGGCAAGCTACCAAGAGTATCTCGCCTGCACGGCAAAGCATGGCAAGCTACTCATGATGTATTCAATATGCCAAACACAGTAACAAGTCTCATGATGTAAACGTTCCTGGGCCCGCTCGAGCTAATCAACTAATAACGGAAGGACAGTGCTACAGTGCTACATTTGGCTATTTACTTGAATAACCCTGTCAGTAAAAATTAAAATGTCTTTACAGTAAATTAAATTCTATGCATTCCAGAAGGTTGGTTATATAGCAGAATAATTTCAATAAAAATCATAACTGGTTAATTTAAAACATATCTATTGGAATCATATATATAAGTTCATGTTCATATTTGTTCATATTTGTTGATAAAAAATAGTAATTTAACATCCAATAATCTATGGCATTTTGAACTTATATATTTATATTATTTTTCCTGGAACTTATTGACATAACTATAAACATGTAGAGGTAAGAGCAATTAATAGACAAAACCTGCAATTGGAAATACAACCAATTCAAAATTGGAGGAGACTTTGGTAAAAATGCATATAAAAGTGAAACAAATGCCTCCTACCACAATTTGCTTTTCAGCAGCATAAACTAAAAATTGTACTTAATATATTTATAGTAATTTTGGTGTGGAAAAAATGTTGACATAACTCAAAGAAAGTGAAAACTAGAAGGGTTTTTTAATATTAAATGATGCACGGAATGCTTATTTAATCCCTGTATTATTGAAGATAATTGATCTTTATCACATCTGTTCTGAAAATACAGGTTCCTCACTTAGACTACTACCATACAACTGACTTCTACAAACCCTCTTAACAGTGAGGGAGAAGTACTAAAATGTGATGTTTATACTATATAGAATGGTGTGTATATGTTATGGAATGCATTCTAAACTTCAATAAAAGCAATATTTTATTTGCACTTGTTTATTAAGGCTGTCATAACAAAGTATAACAGACTGAGTGACTTAGCTACTACAGCTGGTAGGGTGCTTGTCTTGCACATGGTCAACACAAGTTCCATCCCAGAACCCATTATGATCCCTCGGCCATGACAGGAATGATTCCTGAGCACAGAACTGTGATAAACTCTGTAGCCCCCAAACCAAAGAAAGAAAACAGAAACTTGAAGTTTTTTTTCATGTTTCTGTCTGTTGGTTTTCAAGATCAAGATAACAGCAGATTCTGCTTCTTCTAAAGTTTGTGTGATTGTAAATGTCATCTTATATCTGCATCATCTTGCCTCTGTGGATATTGGTGTCCAAGTTTTCTATAAAGGTGTAAGCAGTATTAGATCAAAGTAATCTCCCATAACCTCACTTTAACTTACTGATGCCTTATAGATAATTTTTTCCAAAGAAATTTTGAGGCACTGGGATAAGAACTTTAGCATACATATTTTGGTAGAATACAATTTAGTGGATAACTGCCTTTTAATATGGAGTCATTTTTAATCCCAAGGATGAAGCCCAGATTTCTCATGTGTGAAAAGTAAGTGTTTTATTGTTGAGGTAAATCTTTAGTATTTTGGAATACTTTCTATCGAGCATTGCATTTTTTTAAATTAGAAGGATTTTAAATATGCTAATTATGTCAAAGAGCACTAATTTGAAGGAGTTTTTTTAATTTTTAACATTTCTGATATGATAACAGATAGATATTTTATTGATTAATAAAAGTTATAATAAACTCAAGCATAATTTTTGAAATCACCAAGAAAAGAATATCAAATTCAATAAACACACATTGATTCCAGATATGAAGACAAAATTTAGCTCATGGACGTACTCTTAGCTTCAGAGGTAGCAATCTAAAGGTGATATTAAGAATTTAAATAAAACTTCTTTAGATAAATATAGACATGTTACATACTTAATACATATAACAGTGCAGTTAACTGAATTTATAAATGTGTGGGTTCCAAAAATGTCCGCTTTTGTTGTTGATATTGTTAGTTGTCTATAATTGTGGGGATTATTAGAGATAGATCTTGAAGATTCAGAGACTCTCCAGGCAGTGCTCAGGGAACAGTATGGTCCAGAGATTAATGTCAAGCTTTCATACATAGATGATGAGAGCTACCATTTGAGATACTCACACAGGTCCTGTAAAATTTACTTTTAAGTGACTATTCATTTAAATTAAATCATCTTCTTCTCTCTGGTATAGTGCAAATAGTAACTAATGTAAAATTCTTTGTGTAAAAAGTTTTATATATAGTGTGCACATATATATTTAAGATATATCAGGTTATTACAATCTCTCTAGCAGTGGCCAGGGACATTTTCTTTCTTGTATTCCAGATATGGCACATGGTAAAAGCCACATGTAACATGATTATAGAAAAATTGCATCAATTATGAGTCTGAAAATTGATGTAAATTTTCTCCTACCTTATTTACGATGAAACACAGGAAAATGTTTTTCCCTAAGTACCCTTTTCACCTGCCATTTTTTATCTTTTTTTTTTGAAAATAAGAAAATTTCCAGAATTCAGGACAGAGCATATCACAAAAAACAAATCCAAAGGTACAATCCAAGAGCTAAGTGTGATGGGTAAAAGACTCATATTCTCATTAAAGAAGATATTCAGGTAAAAAACAAATATATGTAAAGATATTTAGGCAAAACTATATAATAAAATAAATCACAATATTACAATATGTGTATTTTTGAGCAGAATCTCCTGCCCCCATGCCAGGCTGTCTTCACCCGGGCCCCTGGGAGGAGAGTGGGTTGAGTTTCTCTCCCCAATCCAAGTAGAGTCCCAGCAGCCAGAAACCTCCAGAACCTAGCCACAGCCATGCTCAAGACCACACTCTACACACTTGGATGAGCCTCATGCATGAAGGAACAGCAGAGGAAACCAGGTATATGGGACTTGTGGCTGAGATCTCCAAGCCTACTCAGATTTGGACAGGGTCTCCTCCACCCAGATCTCCCATTTTCCAGTAGTTTGCTAGTCACACCCACAAACTGCCCCTGGTGCTGTGTAATCTCATCAACAGCCAAGATCCAGAGACTATAAAACAAAACTCCCAGAACAGAGTGACACAGTATTTCCTAAGGTGTGTTCCTCTCGAGAGCCCAGCAATTTACCGAGGGTATCCTGCCCACACGGCAGAGCCTGGCAAGCTCCCCATGGCATATTCAATATTCCCCAAACAGTAACAATAATGGGCCTCAATCCTCTGACCCTGAAAGAGCCTCCAATACAGTAGCGTTGGGAGGGACAAGTAAAGAGAGGCTGTTAAAATCTCAGGGCGGGGGAAAATGGAGACATCATTGGTGCCCACTTGAGCAAATGGATGAATAATGGGGCAGTAAGTGACAAGTGACATGTAATTTTGAAATCCTTAAATATGCAATGTATAGCAAGAATGACTACAATCGTGCCTAGATTTTCATGGGGCTACAGCGATAGCACAGCGGGTAGGGCATTTGCCTTGCACTCAGCCAACATGGCCTACCTGAGTTTGATTCCTCTGCCCTCTCGGAGGGCCCAGCATGCTACGGAGAGTATCTTGCCTGCACAGCTAAGCCTGGCAAGATACTGGTGACGTATTCGATATGCCAAACACAGTAACAAGCGTCACAATGGAAATGTTACTGGGCCCGCTCAAGCAAATCAATGAACTGCGGGAGGACAGTGACAGTGACAGATTTTCATGGCCTTTCAATTTAATTTTTAGCTCCTCCCATAAATAGGACATATTTTCTTACCTATCAAGTCATGACTTGATTGAAGAATTCATTCCCAATTTGTTGTTGCTTCTTTTGGGCCTCACCCAGCAATTCTAGTCCTGGGTTCCCTGAAACAATGCATGAGAGATCAGTCAGTTGAATTATCACTTTGATCTGCTGAATCCTTTCCTCATGCATGGACACATACACTTGCCCTGACTCACACTCCTGGTCCTTATCCTCACTTCTTTACTTTTCCTATTCCTGTGATCTAAGATACTGACTGCATCCAGACTATGTATTATTACAGAATTGGCTAGAATGGACATTGAGCAGTAGAGGGTTAAACTTGTAGACATTCAGAAATTCTGGGTTTGGAATTTTTCAGTCTTAAATTATGAACCTACGCTATGTCATTTCAACAATATTTAAGAAACGTGTTCACTGAATGAGTTCACTATTGTTTCTTAGCTGGTAAAACCATTTAAGTACCTTCTTTAAATAGTAATTTGAAAGTGTCTTGCTAATAAATCATACTAAGCATACAAACATTTCGCGAAAATTTGGATTTATATATTTTTCATCAAAGTAGCATCTTAACTAAGATGAATGATGGACTAAAACCCCAAATGTATGGTTAATCTTTCATTCTGGCATCCCATTCTATTTATTTCAATTATGATATTTCATGGATATTATGAATTCTTCGTATGATATATTAGTCCATGCATTTTAGCAAGAAAAACTGTACTGAAAAGTATACACTGTTATGATTAAAATTCTTTAAGCTAAAGTTGGAAAACTCTATCATAAGTATGGATTTTTGTAGAAATCAACAATGTTTTATTTTTATTGTATTAAGAAGTTAGTTTTATGAGTTTCTCTAAAGTAAAATATTGTTCAAGTAATATCCAATGTAATTAAATACAACAATGTACGATTTAGAGAATGCATTAATTTTTTATGGTGACATGAAATTTGGCATCTGGAGAAAATTTAAACATAAATGAGTTATTAATATTGTATATGTTTAATCAGTAAAATCACTATGATTTAATTTATCTATATAAATTGTTATGTCTTGTAGGAAATTATTTTCTCTCATTGATTTTACCTATTTACATGTGGAAAATATGTCTGAATAAAAAATATACACAGTGAACATACTTGATTTTTTCAACTATTATGTTTTTCATGTACATAATTAAATCATTGCTTTTTGATAATATCAGAATATAATAAAGATGAATGAAAATTAATATTAATAATTAGAAATACATAAATATGTTTAGTCATAGGCCAGAGAGATAATACAATTGGTAGGGGTTTTCCTTAAAAATAGCTAACTACAGTTTAATACCTCATTCTTCTGAACACTTCCAGGAGTGATTCCTAAACATAGATCCAGGAGAATCCCTGAGCATAACATATTTGTGGCCCACAAAGCAAAGATATAAGTACATATATACAGATATATGTATTTATTTATAAGACCGTTATTGCTTCCACAAATAATAGGAAAAAAACATTCTCACCTATTGAAACTAGAAAACAAATTTCAGTTGTGACAAGTATCAAAACCAACTATAATTCTCCCTAGATTTGCTTGCCTTTTATAATGTTATTTTAAGCTCCTCCCTTACGTAGAACATATTTTCTCACATCTTAAGTCATGTCTAACTCACTATTTTGCCTAAATGTCTTTACCTATGTTTATTTTATGCCTGAATATCTTTTTAAATGAGTATTAGATCTTTTACCCATCACACTATTTTAACAAATTGTGCTTTTATTTTTTTAGTTAAAAATATTTCTATCTTCCAATACTGGTACTCTTTTCACATATTTATATTTTATCTTGATGTATCATTCTATATTCTATATTTTAATGTTATTTCTATAGCTGATGTAAAATATTTAATATTAATATATTGTCTAAAATATTTGTCTTAATATAGATAATGCCATGTCGGTACTTTTACTTTCTCAATAATCATAAATATATCACTTTTTTCTTGGAAATCACTTTTTCTAATAGTTGGATAGTTATCAATCACTGAGCATTTAATTGAGCTTTGGATCGTGCTCCTATTCCTAGTATTGCATGTCTTGCGTGATGTTTTCCTAGAAAATATTATACCTGTTTTTTAATATCTAATGTAGCTATCCTCACAATGCAAGAGCTGGTTCCAGTGATTGTCAATCAAACAGATGAGAGCATTAAGTCATTTGTCCAAGAATGCAGTGCTGTTTTGACATTAAGGTGCCCTACTGTGTGTTGGGGGAGGGGAGGGGTGGGAATGCTCCACAGGGCTCTAGTACTCTTAGGTCTCCAGTGCCACACCTAGTGGTATTTGAGGCCTCCACAGTTGCATCTGGTGATGCTGGGATATGACATAGTTCATGGGATCAAACTGATGTCAGCAGCACAGCAGTCTTGCACCATAGTACCTTCTCTCTAGCCTCACAGATTAGCTTTTTAGTTTCCAACCACAAAGTTAGCTATTTTATTCACAAATCACAAATCACAAATCATCCTGTTAATCGTCGATTGCCTTAAGCAGGCCCCAGTAATGTCTCCTTCATCCTAGCCCTGAGATTATATTCAAGGCTCTTTAGGAGAATGAGACCCATCATTGTTACTGGCATTTGGCATATTGGGTATGCCACGGGGAGTTTGCCAGAGTCTGTTGTGTGGGCAGGCTACATTTGGTAGCCTGTCAGTTTGTCCAAATAGCCTGCTATTTTATTAACTTGTATTAACTAAAAGACAACAAGAAAAACAATCAAACAACAACAAAAAAATTAAAAAATCTAATGGGGCCAATGTGATAGCAGAGTGGGTTTGTTGCCTTGCACATGGCTGGATTGGATGCCAGGCAACTCGGCAACTCGTATGGTCCCTGGAACCTGCCAGGAGTGACCCTTGAGCATAAAGCCAAATGTAAGCCCTGAGCACCACCAGGAGTGGACGCCCAAACAAAATAAATAAAAGAAGATCTGCATCTGTCTCAAAGAATCCACACAGTATTTCCAAAGTATACAGAATGAAAATGACCACCAATTTTTAATCATATCATATTAGAGAAATTAAGGAAGACTTAAGAAACAAGAGAAAAATAAAACAGAGGAACATGCTCTTCAATTTCCCCCCGTTCAGCTCTTCTCAGATATTTTTGTGAGTCTACATATTTAACTTTACGAATAAAAGGTATGCTATACATCTCTCTTCTGCTTCTGTTTAAAAAGGCAACGAAAAAGTGTTCTAGGTTTAACTCTTCATGTTTGTCTCAAGCCAAGAGAAATTGCCCATATTGCAATTACACAATCTTTTTCCCCCTTTTCTTTAGCTGAGTCTATCCTTCAACAGACAATTGACCAGTAGTTTTAAATTGACTGTGGATTTGTCATCCACCAATAGCCACTATTCATTTTAAATAAGAGAAGCATCTCCCTGGTCTGAATTGTGTTTCTTCTTCCACAGAGATGGGATTTTTCCACATACTAGATAGATTGCTTAAGTTGTATCAAAGAGGAGCAATTCATCTGTGACAAGCCAAGATCCATAACAGAGTTAAGAGTTACACTACCTGCCTTCTATCCAATAAGAGAGGTTGACTTTATCCTTATTGGATGAGAACAAAGGAAGTAGCTGACCCATGAAATGAGAAATGTAACTGAATAACTCCTGCAAGTTAAAGGAGAAAAGTTGTTGGCTGAGTATCTCACAACTTTGAGACACAAAGCAATATTGTTCAGTAAGGGAAGCACTACATCAAAATTGCAGAATTGTGTTGTGTAATCTATCAGGCAAAATGTGAAAAAAACACCTAGTTTTAATTAAAAACATATTTTTACATATATAACTTACACACGTATTACCTGTATCCTTATTACGTATATGCATAGTCACGGTCACGGTCCTCCCGTCAATCACCATTTGCTCGAGCAGGCCCAGTAACATCTCCATCGTTAGACTTGTTGTTACTGTGTTTGGCATATTGAATACGTCACGGGTAGCTTGCCAGGCTTTGCCTTGTGGGCGAGATACTCTTGGTAGCTTGCTGGGCTCTCCGAGAGTGGCAGAGGTATCAAACCTGTGATAAACTATGATTTAATCAAACCACTGATAAAACCAAGCTCCTAGAAAAGAACAAGCCAGAGTTTCCTGTCCCCGAGCCTGGCTATCCTCACCAGGGCCCCTTGGAGGAGGGCGGGTTGAGTTTCCCTCTCCACCTCGAGCAGAGTTGAAGACCTCCGGGACTCAAACAAAGCCATGCTGAGACCACTCTCCACACGCTTGAACAAGGAACCAGCAGAGGAACCCAGGTGTGTAGGACCCGGGGCTGAAATCTCCAAGCCTGCTCAGTTCAGGACTGGGCTTCCTCCACCCAGCTCCCCCACCTTCCAGTAGCTAGACAGTTACACCCACCAACTGCCATGTAACCCATCAATGGCAATCCAGATACTATAAAACCAAGCTCCGGGAAGACCTCTTATTGTCTAGTTCTCACTCTCAGAGTACACGGCAGGCTACTGAGAGTATCATACCCGCCTATATCCCTGGCTAGGAATACCTGTAAAGGTGAATGGAGGCTGCCCCAACAGCCTCCATCCATCTCGGAGAGCCCGGAAAGCTACCCAGAGTATCCCGCCCACACTGCAGAGCCTAAGAAGCTACCTGTGGTGTACTCGATATGTCAAAAACAGTAACAATGAATGGTCCTCATTCCCCTGACCCTGAAGGAGCCCCCAATATGTCATCGGGCTACACTAGCACATGACAAGGACAAATGGAGACGTTACTGGGCCTGCTGAGCGAAATGAAGATCAACGGGGTGATAGTAATAGTGATTTACCATTGATGTAAAAAATGATGTAAAAAATGTAAAAATGAATGTGAAGTCTAAAAATTTACCCAAACTTATAAACCAGTAGCCCATTGAAAGAACTTACAAACCGTTGAAGTCTAATTGACAACCTGCAATTCTAACTTTTTTCTTTTTAGTTTGGCTAAAATGTTTTCTTGAGTTAAAATAAATAAGAAGTATTTATTGATACTATATTTGCAAATGATAAAAATTTATGGGATTACTCTCTCCTCTCTCTCTATATATTTTTTTCTATAGAAAATTGTCAGTATTTGATAAAGGGAAACAAAATGAAATGAGTTGAATGAGTAGATTAAGAGACATTAAAATGAAATTAGACTATTTTTTAAGAAATGTGATGACTATGGAATTTATGTCTTCAATAACATTCTTCAGAATAATAAAATCTATAATCCTAATAAAATGGCATTACTCATCTTGGAATAGATTTACCACCCATAGAAGAGAAATTTAATCCACGAATTTTATAGATATTTTCTTGCATATGTTTTATGTGTTTTGTTTTTGTTTTGTGTGGAGGATGCTTGGGACCCTGTTAAGAAATTTAATGTAAATAATGTTATATCATACATAAGTTGGTATTGCATCTAGTGTTCTCATAGTATGCCATACACTAGATCTCCAGAATTTATTAATCTTGCATAATTAAAATGTTTAAACCACCGAGCAACATTTTAAGTTAATGTATTCCAACAATGATTTTTCATTTGCATATAACTATTCCATATTTACCAATATTTCATTCATCAAAAGCAATATTATCAATACTATTTAGGTATTAATTTTCTGCTTTTTATCATTTTATTGATAGAGATTTAGAGATGACGTTTCCTGAAAACATTTATTAATTCAAATTACTGTTCTTTAAAAAAAATATTTCCTACTCACTAGTTTACATGCTTTTCTTTTGATTTATTGAGGCCATATTTGTTGCATGACTATGAAACTCTTCTAAATCTTGTCAAATCTCTCCACTAAAGTCACTAACAAAGTGCAATTCCTGCAATTTATTGGACTTTTGTCCAAATTTTGATAACCTTCCCCCTTCTCTTTTCTCTGTGACAGTTTTCAGGGATTTGTTTCCACTCAGTTTTGTGAATTCACTTGCTTTGTTTCTCTGTACCCCACATATGAATGAAGTGATTTCAAATCTGCTTTTATAATTTGGACCAGTTTCAGTTAACATGGTCCTCTCCAGTTTAATCATTTTGCTGCAAAAGACAAGGCTTAATCTTGTTATTTTGTTTGTTTGTTTTGCTTCTGGACCATATCTGATGGTTCTCAGGGGTCCTACTGTCTTTGTATTTGGGAATCACTCCTAATGGGCTCAGAGGAACATTTGGTATCCCAAGGATCTAACTAGTGTATGTGGTATGCAAGATAAGCACCCCCGCCCGTCATACTATCCTCAGGCAAGAGTTTGGCTATTGTAAACAGATGTATACATAAAGTGGATTTGCTGAATCACATGGCAGATCTATTTTTAATACTTTTAGAAATAGCCTATTTTCATAAAATTTGAAACAATTTGGGAACATAAACTCGATTAATCACGAATTCCCACGTTTGGATTAGGGCAGAGTGAACAATAATATATCTTAAAAATTTGAAGAAAATAGTCTTCTTTTTTACACAGCAACTCAAAGTTGCTCATTAAGAGTTTAATCTTACATATTATAATAAAAACTGATAAAAACATTCAAAAATTAGAACAAAGATATCTTCCTTTTAATTTGTATCAAAGTTGTATAGCTTCAGCAGACTAATTTTCTGTTTTTCAGATTCCAACTGCAAGCAAAAATGAAAAGATATATCATTTACCTCTAAACAACTTTACTAGTTAGTATACCCCCCAGTACTTTCATGCCTTTAAGAGTTTTGGATATTTTACCTATTAATGACAAATATAGTTAATACTAAGTGTGTTTAGTTTAGAAAACCCCCCAAATAACCATATTTATGAATTGAAAAGTATCATTCAAAAATAATGTGTCTACAAATAACATAACCAGATAATAACATAATATGTCTACTTAAAGTTGCATACTGAAAAGGTTTAACTTTATTTTCTTTTGTAGGGGAAGTACACCTGGCATTGCTCAAGGATTACTCCGACTCTGAATTTATAACAGTTCCTACAAATTACTAATAACAATTCAATATATTTCATTTTTATAAATAAGAGTTTCAACAGGCATCTATATTATAATGTGCTAACCCTCCCCCCTGAACAATGCAAACAACAAAGTCTGATTCTCAACATGAATATCTGATACTTTTATTATTTGAAACTATTACTTAAAATGACTCAGCTCGGCTGAGGACTCAACCCAGATTGTCCTTATCTAAAGCAAGTGCCACACTTCTTATACCATCTCTAGATCTTGAATGTTTGTCTCTTTAACTCTTTTTAGTGATTAAATGAATATATTTGCTACATGTCTCTAAAAGTAGTGACGAGTATCTTATTTTTAAACTGTATTAATTCACTGTATCACTATCATTCCATTGTTCGTGGATTTACTCGAGCCTATGTCAGTAATGTCTCTGTTTGTCCCATCCCTGAGATTTTAGCAGCCTCTCCTTACACATGTTTCCCAAAGATTGGAGGCCCTTTCAGGGTCAGGAGAATGAGACCTGTTATAGTTACTGTTTTTGGCTATTGAATATGCCACGAGGAGCTTGCCAGGCTCTGCTGTGCAGGTGGGATACTATCAGGAGCTTGCCAGGCTCTCTGAAATATATATATACATACATATATATGCACACATATATATGTGTGTGTATTTATATTATTATATATAATAATATAGAAATACACTATTATATAATATATTATAATATGATTTCTATGTAATATATATAGAAATATATATATTTCTCTCCATGATTCGTTGCCTACTGTCTGAACCCCATCAAACATGGTGCGTTAATTATGGAAAGTGGGTAGAAAGTGTCTTATGATGTGTTCCACATTACCCGGGTTCCTTGGGATTTCATTCATGTGTGAGCCTCTGCCCGTGCGGATGGAAAGCTGCCTGGAGCATGGCAGTGGTTGGTTAGTGGAGTTCGGATGCCCAGGACTGAGTCCCTTGAGGCTGGGATGGCTCTCATCTGACCCCCTCTGGGGCATTCTGAGTGAAAACAGCCTGGTTCGGAGTTCAATGGCATGGCTGTGGAGCCTCATTTTATGCTCCCTTCCAGGAGAAGCAGCCGTGAGTTCTATATTATTTACTTTGTAGAAATTAAGAATAAATATAATTTTTAAATCTTTCTCATAAAATATTGTTAAAATCACATCATTGTTTCAATATTTAACTATCTATAACTATTGTACTTTCAGTTTTTAATTTTTCTCATTTCTCCTTTCAGAGTCAATCATTTTTGCAAAATCTATTAAAATAAAAAAAATCCTAATCAAACATTCTACATTTTGTTATATCAAGTTTGTGAATTACTGATAACCAAAATCCACTATAAAGTTTCAAAAGTATGATTGCTGTTATAATAACAACAACAATAATAATAATAATAATTTATATATAATGACATTGTTTGCAAAATGCTTAAAATGTATCTATCCCTTACTCTAATCTAGTATCATTCAATTAATCTGCATATTAAAATTCTGTGCTATATAACTAGAGAGAAATACTCACCATCTTTTCCCAACAGAAATTGTATTAAGCATTTTTCATTTATTTGGTTTAAAACAAATTTTGTATTCTGATAGCACGGTATGGGAATTCTACTTTCTGCAACATAATCTTGATCATGATCATTACAATAGGCTAATACCTAGAAATAAATTACATTATTAATAGAAGCAAATGAAAGTATAATTTCCAATAGATGTTATAGAGGCTTTTGAATTTATATCCTTTAGTTTCAGTATTGTTACTGAAGTTTCACTATCCATGGTATTCTACATATGAACAAAAAGGAAATTTATAAGGAAAAGTTAAAACAGTAGATTCATGATGTTGATTTAATGCTAATGTTTTGTATTGTGCACCAGAGACAACTGAATCTATCAAATAGAAAATGACTTCATGTAGATTTGATGACAGTGCCTTCTAGCTGGTGAGATTTTTTGAGGGTAAGATATTGTTCTAAAGGAAATTATATTTTTGATCAGTGGATTATTCTCTTTTTTCATCACCATAAAACACAGGATTTGTCAGATAGCACTATTTGTGATTGCTCAAGCGGGCCCAGTAACGTCTCCATCGGAAACTTTTGTTGTTACTGTGTTTGGCATATCGAATACGTCACGGGGAGCTTGCCAGGCTCTGCCGTGTGGGCGAGATACTCTCAGTAGCTTGCTGGGCTCTCCAAGAGGGGCGGAGGAATCGAACTCGGGTTGGCCATGTTGGCTGTGTGCAAGGCAAACACCCTACCGCTGTGCTATCGCTCGAATCAATAGTAATAAATATTTAAGATCGCTCCAGAAGCGATAGCACAGCGGTAGGGCGTTTGCCTTGCATGCAGCCAACATGGCCGACTATTTGTAATTAAACTTAATTATCTACTTATACATAACTGAAATGCAGGAGTTAGTAATGTTAATAAGCTAATGTGCATCATTGTAAATACAATAAATATGATTGTCTATCTCATAAATATAGAAACCTCAGTAGATACACTCTAGTGATTTTAAGTAAATAGAGCACATTGTAGAATTTTTCTGTATTTGTAAGTAAAAGACTGCTATTATGGCACTCAATAAACTAAATATCTTAGCAATTTAAACTAATCTCAACAAATCAAAGTTAGACTAGATTAAATTCCATTCCTGTAGAGATTTTTATTCTTAGTAGGTAAAAGAATAGCATAACAAGACTTCAAAATGTTAAGACATTTCACAAGACACAGGCTTATCATGATTAGGTGAAGATAAAGGTAAAGGTAAAGGCCCTCCCGTTGATCGTCGATTTGCTCGAGCGGGCCCAGTAACGTCTCCATTGGAGACTTTGTTGTTACTGTGTCTGGCATATCGAATACTCTCGGTAGCTTGCTGGGCTCTCCGAGAGGGGCGGAGGAATCGAACTCGGGTCGGCCATGTTGGCCGCGTGTAAGGCGAACGCCCTACCCGCTGTGCTATCGCTCCAGCCCAGGTGAAGATATACCCCAGAATTAATTGTTTTCAGTCAAATAAATTTTCTAGATTGCACTTACAAGAGTGTTTTGTTGTTTTTTTGTTTCTGTTTGGGGAACACACATGGAAGTTCGCAGGATTTGTTCCTGATTCTGCACTTAGGGATCACTCTTGGCTCACTAGGAACACGTTGAGCACCAGGTATTGAACATGGGTCAGCCATGCGCAAAACAATCATCCTACCAGCTGTACTACATCCCCATTCTCAATAATAATTATTTTAAAAGACAAATTTAGTGCGGCAATAGATTTTGATTAGATGTGTTGTTCAGAAATCTCAAATAACCCTATCTGGATATTGTCAGTGGCTGACATATTTCCTATAAGATATATTATGAATTTGCACAATCGTTTAAATGCTCTCATTTAAATTCCTTATGTAGTAAATTATACCAGGAAAATATGAATCCATAATATAGAGCATGTAAGTGAGTAAATTTGGGGGGAGCTTTCAGCAATTAAACACACACACACACATACAACAAACACATTTCATGGAGTTTCTTTAAGTTAAAGCACTTTTAAACATAATCTGGAACTATACCGGTGGATTAAGTTTTATTGAAAAATTTCTGGCATTACCAAATGGTAGTGTGAAAGAATGAATCTCCATCCAACAGAGAAAAAGTACTGTGATAAAAAGGTAGCTAGTGAAACTGAGTGAAAGGAAATAGAGGTAGGAGTTTAGATGACTTCCTAATAAAATCACTTTATGATTTTGGATATGAACATTCTGATCTGCTTAACAGATACTGAAACCTAACATGCCTCTAACAGCAAGAAAGGAGATGTCTTCACTACTCTATAAAGTCAGAAGAGAATAATAAAGGCGGAGGCCCATAATTAATGAAATCATTAGGACAATTTTAATATAGTATAATCTTCCTTCCCTAGAGCCTCTAACTACGTGGATGATATAAATTTGCACTGATGGAAATGACAAGCCAAGTATCTCAGAAGAAGAACAAAGATGCCTTCATTTAAGATATTGTAGATCTATTATGCCCTCCCCTGACCCCGCCCACCCCAGAAACTAAAAATAAAAGCAAGAGCTCCTGATTCCACAGCATTTGGTTATTGTTTTCATAGACTCAGATTTGGTTATTATTTTTATTTTTTTCTCCTCTTCTAAAGGTAAAGGCCCTCCCGTTGATCGTCGATTTGCTCGAGCGGGCCCAGTAACGTCTCCATTGAAGACTTTGTTCTTACTGTGTTTGGCATATCGAATACTCTTGGTAGCTTGCCGGGCTCTTCTGGGTTTTTTGTATGATTTTAAAAAAATGATTGTCATTTGTTTTGCATGCAGCTGATATGGGATCTATCCCTAGCACCCTGGATGTTCCCCCAAACCTGCCAAGAGTAATCCCTGAATGCAGAGCCAGGAGTAAGCCCTGGTACAGCTGTGTGTGGCTCTGCCCACCCCCACCAACTAATTAACAAATAAATAAGAGGGTAGGATTCTGATATTCTAAGGTTTCATTAATTTAACTTACTATAGGCATTTTAATACACACAACACTGTGTGGTTTGTTTTATACTGGTGTGCTTTTTTCTAAACAGAATGCTGACAGATTCTGTAGAGTTCTTGGAAACACAAAGTAAGTACCTGAAAATAAACCGTAAAGTATTTTAATTAATTTACTACATATTTTAAGAGCTCTACATGATTTAATTTCATTTTTAGCAGGCCTAAGAGAGAGAAACAGTTTTCTATTCCATAGAGTATATAAATATGCATAGCATATAGAGGCAGAAGACTTGGGGGGGGGGGCTGGACAACCTGACACAGTCAGATGGTGGAGATAGATCCCCGAATCTAAACCAGGTGAACAAGTCCTCAGCTTGAATTGAATCTCCACGTGACCAGAGTTTGCAAAGTTAACACTACATAATCACTATAAGAAATTTATCTCATATATAATGTATTCTGAACACTAACTACATGGATAATGTTTATTTAAAATATTCACTTTTATTCTAAATAAAAAAAATTGAACAGAATAAAAAGAAAAATAAACTAACATGGAAATATATTAACTATGCCTGCTTCTGGGTGACAAGATTATAATAAATTTTATACCTTATATGTTTGTGCAATCCTGTATTTTCAGCTCCAATAAGCATATGTTATTTTATAAGAAGCCAAGCAAAAATAAAAATTCTTCTATTCATTGTTTTATGGCTTAATGCAGTCTTGCTAAAATATTAATTACCTCCCATGGCTGCACAGAAGACAAGAACAATATTTGGAACTTTCTATTATTTTCATTAAGTAGTTTGTAGCACCAAGAGCAAAATGGCTCACATAAATAGGTTCTTAATACATGCTAGTGAAGGAAATAATTTTCCTGCAATGTGGAACTGTGGCCGGCTGAACACTAAGATATTTTCATGGAGAACTACATTGAAATCAAACCTACCTGATAGATAGAAACATAAAGAGTTGGAGAGTGCCTCATATCAGCTAATTAAAATCTTACCTCCAGAAGTTATTTTTGTGGCATATTAATGATTGAATTTTTAACAACAAATGTATCGTGCTTCTGTGATTTATTTTCCTGATATTATCATTGCCATTTTGTACACAGAAACATAGAATTAGAAAGCATGGTATATTTTTCAGAATAAGCCCTGAGAACAGTCAGGTGTCACCTAAAAAATAAACAAAGCAACAAAAAAAAATAAGAAATTAGATTCCTACATACACAGGATATATACATCACCCACTATGATATCTCATTCACTTTTAGCTGTTTTATACTTCACAATGAAACTTTATCTTCTATATATATATATGTCTATGAAAACAATACATATATAACTTTACATCATTTTTCATGACTCACTAATAAAACCATCTTACATATTATATTGGTAGACATTTCTACTCAAAAAAAAGTATCATGAACAGTAGTATTAAACATTTTGTATTGATGTTCAACTAAATCCCACTTGTTATTACTACTACTTTTCCTGACTTTTGGGTATTTCACTTATTTATCATTCAAGTTTTTAATGGTATGATAATAAAGAGTTTGAATAGAAAACATTTTCCTGATTCATTTAGTTTGCATCTGTTTTTAACTTCAGCCATTTCAAATTAATAATTTAGGCATAATAAATAGCAGAAAATAGACATTTAAAAAATTATTCTCTTACAATGTTGTTGGTCAAGTCCTGTATATAGATGTTCAGTTGTACTTAGCTAACACTTAGCTCTGTGCTCAGTGATCACTCCAACCACACTCAGGGAATCCTGTGTGGTCAGGGATAGAGCCCAGATGTGGAATTGGCAAGACATGTACCCTACCAAATGTGATATCTCTCTGTCCCGGTTGGCAGGAAACTGTTAATGTTTAAGTTAAGTAAATTTTATATAGACATTTAAGAATCAGATTTATATTTTGCATTTCATTTTTGTGTAAATTTTATGAATTTTATGTTTTGGCACAGCGGGTAGGGCGTTCGCCTTACAAGCGGCCAACATGGCCGACCCGAGTTCGATTCCTCCGCCCCTCTCGGAGAGCCCGGCAAGCTACCGAGAGTATTCGATATGCCAGACACAGTAACAACAAAGTCTCCAATGGAGACGTTACTGGGCCCGCTCGAGCAAATCGACGATCAACGGGAGGGCCTTTACCTTTTACCTTTATGTTTTGGCTTATCCTGGCTAGTTAGCTCAGTTAATTAGAGTGTGGTTTTGGGATCATGGCTTAAAAATATTTCATGTTACAAATAATTTTGTCATATTATAATAATTGCTTAAATGATAATTTCCCATTTATAATTTTTGGATATAAATATAGACATTTTAGTCACATTTTTCATTTTATTTTTACTAGTAATGGGAACTACTGAGGTCAGCATTATGTAACTTTATACTAGCTCTCCAACTTGTAGATTTTATTAAATCACTTAATACTAGCTGCTTAATCATGAATACTATTTTTATCAGAGATATAAACTCAGAAATTTTCATAATCAGCTTATAAATATTTTCGTGAGGTAATTGTAAGTTTCCCAAAGCAAAATATAAGTGAAAAATCATCCCAATACCAATTATTTACTATATGTTTTGGAACAATTATACACAGTTTTTCTCTTTGAAATATCTATCACATATTTACATAAATGATACACTGAACAATAAAAATAATGATGAAATATTAAGGTGGTATAGAAAAATCATATGCTCATGAAAATATTCAATATATTATGCCTTTACCAAAATATATAAAAGTAATATTTAATCAATAATAGTTGTAGACAAACTCAGATCTATTATATTGATGATGTGTTATCTATCAATAAGCAAATTTTAGTGAATATGAATATAGTGCCTATAAAGAGCTATATAAATTCAATTTTTGATATAAGACAGTTTCTATAGATTTTTCCTACAAAGTCTAAAAAATGAAATATTACTTTTTATTACATATTTGTTTATTTAATTATTTATTTATTTATTTTTGATTGAATCTCTGAGCTATAGTTACAAAACTGTCATGTTTGAGTTTCAGTCATACATACAATGATTGAATACCCATCTCTCCACCAGTGTACATTTTCCACCACCAGTGCCCCCAATATCCCTCCCTCCCCCATCCCACTGCTCCTCATGCCTCTATGGCAGACAATTGCCCTCTTATTCTCTCTCTCTACTTATGGGTATTAAGGTTTGCAATACAGGTTACAGACAATGAGAGGTCATCATGTTTGTCCTTTATCTATTTTCAGCACATATCTCCCATTCTGAGCAATCCCTCCAATCATCATTGCTTTAAAGCATAATAATGTTCTTTGTTCAATTAATAAAACACACATCTCTGATTAAAATCATATCACTGTAATTAAGATGTATATCAAATTATTGAAATGCCAAACTAATTTTATTTTTAAATTTAATTGTGGTATAATTTAATTAATGCCGCAATCATTTTTGGAATATGTTTTGTGTTTTAATGAGCATGAAATTGTCAGATGGCATTTTTTGTGCAAATATAATAGAACTTTCTTTTTTCATTAATTAAAAGGTAGTAATGTAGTAGTTTTTTACCGGTACTGTCAAATTATTTGAATATAAGTACATAATAAATATTTTAACAATAAATACATAAGGTACTTATTATGTAAACTGCCATATATTATGTTATATATATGAAGTAGATGCACGTATGTATGATATAGAATAGTTAGATATCCTTAGAACTATGAGAAAAATACATTATTTATAATACTACAAAACTACAATGTGCTCAAAAATATAATAGAGTGTAATACTGTAATCAGTTACTTGAAATTAAATATCAGTGAAAACCATTAGATTGTAGCTTAATTTTCTAGGTGATAATTCAAACCACAAAGTACTGTTTTGCATAATAAACCTACATAAATAACTTTATAGTTATTGCTCTGAAAAATCATGTTACCACCGAATAGATTTAATAGTAAATTACCTACTTATTATTGCTGCAGAACACTAATCTCCTGCCGTACAATATATTTAACTTTCTGTGACTTGCAAAATTGATATTGGCTAAAATAAGAGACTGGCTTTTGCTTTTAGAAATGAAGTCTATAAGATCCAAAAATATGATTATAAAAGATACAGTGCTTATTAATAGCAGGTGCTAAATTTCTTTCTCTATATGGAGCAAAGAAAATAACCTATTGTAACAATCTACACCTAGACTTCTCCCAAGCTCCTGTTTTTAACTTTTAGCCCTGATTTCCTCTCAGTACTTTTTGTCAAGAAGAAATAAAAACAAAAAACAAAGCCAGTAACAACAACAACAACACCTGTGCAGAATTTTAATGTAAAAGTCAACTGTAATAAGAAAAAAAAACTAGAAAATATGAAAAATTTTCAGCTAAACAGTCGTATCTGGAAATTAACCAGTATACATTTTAAAATGAAAGATAAACTTGGCAAATAACATGACATTTGTCATTGACATTTTAGGAAGCAATCTGTCCATGTCTCTTGAAATTATTTATGTAATATATATATAGGCAGATGTGTATATATATATATATATATATATATATATAGAGGCAGTTTTTCCTGGAGGCCGCTCCAAAAACAAGCTACCAAGAGTATCCCACCCATATGGCAGAGCCTGACAAGCTACCCAGGGTGTACTTGACATGCCAAAAACAGTAACAATGATGATCCTCATTTCTCTGTCCTAAAAGAGTCCCCAATACACCATTGGGCTACACTAACATGCAACAGGGGTGAATGGAGATATTACTGGCATCCATTTGAGCAAATTGATGAACAACAGGACAGCAGTGATACAGTGATTTATTTCTAAGCAATTATATATGTGTATATAGAAAGTTTGTATAAAAATTATATTCATTATTTAATGCGCTAATATTTTAATAAAACTTGTTTTAGAAATAGTAAAAGATATTAACAAGTTTTAATGATGATATATAGTAGCATATTAATATAATGGATATATTTTTCAAAAATTATTATGAATATATATTAGCTTCATAAGGCTGCAGCAAATCTCAGAAGTATCTTAAGCAATATGGGTACTCAATCATTGTATAACTGAAACCCAAGCACAAAAATTTGTAAGTCTACAACTGTACCTCATGGTGTTTCACTAATAAAAATTTTAAAAAAAAGAAGTATATTAAGCAAGAACTAGAAATTAATTGTTTTGAGCCAAAGAAATTCTTGGTGTAGGGTTAAGGCACTTGCCTTGCATGTTTGAACCCTGGTTCGGTTCTCATCACCAAACATGATGAAACCCATGAGAGGTTTTCCTGAAGTAGAATCTGAGCTTGTTCCTTAGCACTTTGCTTATGTCCTCCAAAAAAAAAAAAAGGAAACAAAACAAAAAAGAATTTTCTTACAGTGGTAGCAGCTAAAAGAGTTAGATAAAGATATAAAGCTTGCTTCTGATGCCTCTTTCATTAACAAGCAAAGTCTTACCTATTTTCTTGGTCTTCAGAAAGCATTCCCACTATACATGTCCGTGTCCTAATCTTTTCTTATAAGGATCAATCACACTGTACAAGGCCAGCCCAAATGAGCTCATTTTAACTAATAGTTTTTAATAATAAAAGTATCAGATACTCATGTTGAGTATCCGACTTTACTGCTTGCATTTTGCAAGGGATAGTTTCAGTGTATCATAATACAGATGCCTGTTAAAGCTCTTATTCATAAAAGAAATATATTGAATTGTTACCAGTAATTTATAGGAACTGTTATAACATTGTAACCTTACCTGTTGTACTACCTGGTCACCCCCTCTGAATTAGTATAAATAAAAAATTAAATATATAAAAATTCTCACTGATTATAAGTAAAACTCAATATATATGTTAATTAAAATTTGAAACATAATTATTGCAATCTTTTAGGGTTTAAATATAAATAATTCATTATCTGCATATTTCATGATTTATTTAAAATATTATAGAGAATCTTTTCACCAAATAAAGTTTAAAATCTGTTATTAGGTGTATTACCCTAAGGTGTCTTTAGCATGATTTATTAACTAATTAATTATAATTATTCAATGTCTTCATGTAGGAAGAAATTTCTCTTAGTCTGTAAGAAAGTGTCCCATTTTATTCCTTAATATGTTGGAACAGGAGTGTTCAAATGTTAACATGGCTGTCACATTTCTTAAACATTCAATCATAATATTAACCAAAGCTTTATAGTTTAAAGCTCAAAGTTTTAAAACTGTACCTTCATAGATCAAAAGAGCCTTCAGGAATAGATGCTGATAGTTTTATTTATTTTTCTAACCAACACAAATGAATGAGATCCCTACTATGAGGGAAAAGACAGATCTATGGAATAACATAAATACCAATTGTAATGAAACTATATACCTTTTCTTCCAATTCACAAACTCTAAAATGTAAAAACCAAAAAAGTCTTGCTGCATGTCATGTTTTCTATGTTTGGAGGCTAAGAAAGAAATTACATGAAACACAGATCCTAATGGCTACCTCTCTTTTTATGTATTTACAATAGTTACATCTGGAAACTATCATAGATATGATTCTAAGTGACAATAGAAACTTTCAATAAAGCCTAAGTTGCTTACAATAAAGCCAGAAAAAAGTAGCAGATTGTTGGAATAAATATTTACAATATATTTGAATTTATATGGTTTTTACTATTTAAAATTAAGCAAGTTAAAATACTACAGATGGGGGAAATACACAGATGTTAAGTTGTTAAATTAAATAAATACACAAATAGTGGAGTTCATTGCAACAAGTGAAAACTTATATGATCTCATCTATCTAACAGTCACCAGTTCCTCTTTGGGTGTAACCTGCACAGAGTGTATCTGCATACTATACCCGTGACAGTTGTGATGAGGTGGAAGTCAAAATCTGAGTGGAAGACTGACTTAAAATATTAGCATTTTAATTTCTTTCCCTCTTTGAATTTTTGTAATTTAACTTACTATAGGATGTTTATTCATATAGTTTAGGATGCAAAACAGAGAAAGATTGTTTACATTTTTTTTTAGGATTTTAAATAAAATGTCAATATCTTTTAAATATGCTGCACAGTATTCCTGAAATGAATTGAAGACCCACTTGTAAAAAAAATCCAGCAAATTTTATTAGAATTGGAGAGTGCTGGACCTCACTTAGACAACTGAATCAAATTCCCCAGAAAATATGTCTGGTGAATATGTATTTTAATACAAACTTTAGGTGGTAGCCAAGAACTTCAAAATGCATGATGCCGTTCTATGAAGATAGTTAGCATAAGCAGAATTCAGAATTGTATAAACTTTTCAAATAGGATTCTTCTACAGCATTAGCAGAAGAGAGGCAGGAGAAAAAGAAGCAAGTACCATTCTTTCTAATAATTCCATTCTATGGGGCCATGAAATGATTTCTAGATGTGCGCATTACCAAACACTGCATGCTACTTTAAATATATTTACTTTAAATATATTTACATTTTCTTTAAATATATCTTATTTAATATATATCTCCTTATTTTTCATGTCTAGAAAGCGTAACATTAGGAAGCATTTGAAAAGCTCCTTGTCAACATGTGACTATAAATCTTTAAAGTGGCAGTTGACAGCTGGTTTAAAGTGAGATTGAACCTAAAATGAGTACCTGTCAAAACACGTATGCTAAATGTTAGTTAAAGATGGGTCAGGGATAGTGGTGGACATTGAGTGAGACCTCGAGGTGTGTAGAAGCCATCAGTGTTCATCACAGACTGTCCATCTTACTCCTTTCATTCAAGTCAATTGCTGCCTGCCTTTGCATAAGCCTACCTTTCCACTCAAGCAAGGCTTTTCGTTGGAAGGCAAGAGGTTTATTTAATATTTATTTATTATATAATTTAATTATATAAATAAAATATAATTTATTTAATATCCTTGTGGGAAGTCCTTATCTAATGATTCACGGACTTGGTGAATAAATGAAATACCTTCCTCGATGGACTAATTTGAGGAAGGTATTTCTAAGATACTTTTTTAAAAATATTTATTTATTGAGTCACTGTCAGAGCAGTTACAAAGCTTTCAGGTTTAAGTCTTATTTATACAATGATCAAACACCCATCCCTTCACCAGTGCACATTTGGGTGCATACCTGATGATGCTCAGGAATGATTGATGAATCTGTACTCAGGGATCAAACCCGGGATGGCCAAAGGTATGGCAAATGCCTGTGATACCTCTTGCTCCTAGGTACATTTTTTATGGAGTTTCAAATGCCTGCTGGGAATAACCGGCAGCCCAGTATATACTTGCTGAAACCTATTGTGTATTGACTGCTTTGCCTAGCTTAGTTTCTGCCCCTAAACATGCTTCCAGAAATTCCTTCATAGAGGGATTTTAACTCAATTATTTTCTCTTACAATCTGTTTCTTAAAAACACAATTTAAAACAAGAACATATTATGTTTAAACACTTGATTATAGTGGACATGATTCTGGAACATAAATTTTGCTACTAATATTTAAAGTAGTTTAGCCTTTCCCCTCTAAATTTCGGACTGTGGACCTTTGTTCAACAAGGGAACTGGGGATATAGTTAACCAGAGAAAATTAACCCATGGGCTATAATTACTGTGTTTGAGATGAATAGAGTTAACACAGGTGAGGATTAGTAATAAGAATACAAATATTTAGTTACTTTATTCAAATGAAGGGAATGATTTGTAATCAAAAGTTTTAGTTTCATTACTGTTTGTGGATCAAATAAGATAAATATTGATGGCTAAGGAAAGTTTTTTGGCAACATGATGGGTGTTTGAATGATGGTGGTCTTATGTCCTCAGAGCAACCATCTAGTCTTTATACTAATAAGGTGGTTTTAAAAGGAAATGCCAGAAAAAAAAGTATGCTATAGACTATTGGGTACCAGAATCATCAATCAAGTCCCTTGTGGGCTATTTATGAGACATAAGGGTAGGGAGGGACAAAGGATGAAAACTGGGGACGATGGTGGTGGGAAATATACCGGTGAAGGGATGGATGTGGGAATATTATATGACTGAAACCCAATAATAAAAAAAACTTAATAAATGTTTATCTCACTGATTCAATTAAAAAATTGAAAAATAGAAGGAAAATTATCTGCAGACTTATCATTACAGAAATACTTGTCAAAAACAACAATGCAATATCATCTTAAACCAGTGAGATTGGCAAACATCACAAAGAACAAAGCAACCAGTATTCTCTTGGAGAGAGGGGAAAAGAAGACTTTTACTCAATACTGGTGGAAATCCCAACAGGTCCAGTGATAATAATAACAATAATGATATTTTAAACAATCAAACAAACAAGAACTTGAACTTCCAGATGATCATGCAATTGCAACAACTACCTCAATTGTATAAAAACACTACTGAGAAAAGACACTTCCACTTGTGTGAACATTGTAACACTATTTACAATAACCAAAACTGGATGACTCCCAAGTGTCAAGATCTGGAGAACTTTACCAAAGTAAAGACATTTTGGTACATGGACTTATGGAATACTATGCTGTAAGAGAAGATGAAATTATGCAGTTTTCTTCTATGTGTGTGGATCTGTAGAGTATCAGGCTGAGTAAATTTGTTTTAAATATGCCTTCTCAGATTACACAAGAATGTATCTCCCTGCAATTGTGTGTTGGGTACTCAGGTATCACAATTTTAATTAACAAAGTTCCAAGTAAAACAAAAGCTTAGTACTTCTTCAAAGTAATCATGGCACTTGAAAAAACGAAGTAACCCTGAATCTTGTACATAAAAACTGTGGATTTCATTGATAGTTTTAATTATTCTTGAATTAAATTTCTGGCTGGTGAGGGAATGGGTATTGTCAGTACTTTGGAAACATTACCTCTTCTCCTCTATTGCCCCATCTCTGATTCTCTGAAACTCTCGAAGATTAGTGAAAGCTAAAACAGGCTGACCTGAGGTTTGTAGTTTGAAGGATGTGACAACCTTCTTCCTCTTCTTGGGAGAAGCTGCCCCATTTTATTCTATTTGCTTTGATCAGCTATTATTAGGCCAAAGTGGGAAACATAAGAATATTTTTGCATTGATAAGGACCTTAAGTCTTTTCTAGACTTTACTCTCAGGTGGAGATAGCACAGAAGAATCATTCTCCCCTAATCTTCTTCATAGTCATTCACTTAATCACTTAATCACTTAATCCCCGTTATTCATCGATTTATTCGAGCGGGTGCCAGTAACGTCTCCATTCATCCCGGTTGCGTGCTAGCGTAGCCCAATGGTATCTGTTCGTTTTAGGAACATGTAGAGCCTCAAACCGATCATTTAGGGTCTTGACGAAGAAGTCTGACCATCTTATAGGTGGGCGTCCATGTGATCTTTTGATGTCTCGTGGAATCCAATCAGTAATGGCTCTAGTACAGCGGTTGTCTGTAAACCTCATTACATGTCCAGCCCATCTGATTTTTGATGTCTTGGCAAATGAGACAGCGTCTCTGATTCTTGAGCGTTGACGAAGATCAGAACTCCGGATTCTATCTCTCATTTGAGTGAATCGTGATATTCCAAGCATAGTTCTTTCGATTCCTCTTTGAGAGACCCGAATAGTGTTCTCATCCTGTTTTCGTAGGGTCCAGGTCTCTGAGGCATATGTTAATGCAGGAAGAATAGTGGAATCAAAGAGATGTGCTCGTAGTTGGAGGTTCTTTGTCCTTTTAGTTATTTCTTCAATGCTCTTGAAGGCATTCCAAGCCGCTCTCTTCCTCCTGCGTAACTCAGGTGCCAGGTCATTCATCATGTTGATTTCTCGACCTAAGTATATATAACTGTTGCATTCGGAGATGGTGGTTCCGTTGAGAGCGAATGGAGCGTCAGGAACAAGGCTGTTTCTCATAAACATTGTCTTCGTAAGATTCAGCTGTAGTCCGACCTTTCCACACTCACGGTCAAAGTCCGCAAGCATTTGTGCCACTTGGCTGATGTTTGGTGTTATTAGAACGATGTCATCAGCAAAGCGGAGGTGGTGTAGTTGCCGACCATCTATCTTCACTCCCATGTTTTCCCATTCTAGTCGTCGCATGATGTTCTCGAGGGTGGCACTGAAGAGTTTTGGTGAAATGGTATCACCCTGCCGAACCCCTCTCTTGATATGGATGATTACTTCTTTGTAGAATGGTGAGATCTTGGTAGTGAATCATAGTCATTACCAAAGAAAAAACATACTCTTAATGACATTGCTTTGCTTTTTTCTGTATAAGCAGTGGATGTTCTTTGTATAGTCCTAAATTGTGTGAGCACATCCTTATCCCTTATGAATATGTATAGACTTCTTGAAAAGTTATTATAATATGTGTAAGCTGTTCCTTTGCTCAGTATACAATCAATCTCCCTACTACTCTTTAAAACTGTTTTCAATCCATGCAGGAGGACAACCTTCCCAGCTTAACGTGTCCATTGACAATAAATCCCCACATTTCTATTCAGTTTTCACTAGGCTTTTACTAGGATGACTGTCTTGTTGAACTCTTTTGAAGTAGCTACAATGGAGAGTGTCATCATCCAACTGCTTGGTCCTCTGTGATTTTATTGGTGAAACACCCAGGGAGGTAAGAACTCCTGAAAGTTTGCATGAGCTCTTACATAACAGGTCTGTTGTTCTGCCAGCCCCAAAAGGTACATGTCAAGTCCCATCTAAGCCCATTTGATCTCCGAAATATGGGGAATGATACTCACCCCTGAATTCTAAACCCTGATTCTCAAATAGAGACAAGGTTATGCTCTCTAAAGGTGAAGGAAAAAATTAGTCTTGAATTCTGTCAAGGTTTCCCACGTTCTTTATCTATTATTACAGAAAGGGATATCAGAAAAAGAAAAAAAAAACACAGTGAAGCACTGTAGCACTGTAGCAAGTCCTCCCGTTTTCATCAATTTGCTCGAGAGGGCTCAGTAATGTCTTTATTTTGAAACTTGTTGTTACTGTGTTTGGCATATTGAATACATCACCGGTAGCTTGCCAGACTTTGCTGTGTGGGCGAGATACTCTCGGTAGCTTGCTGGGCTCTCTGAGGGGGCCAGAGGAATCAAACCCGGCTCAGCCGGGCTGGCTGCGCGCAACGCAAATGACCTACCATTGTGCTATTGCTCCATAAAAAGAAGTTGGGATTGGAGAAATGAGTACAAGAAAGAATGTAATTTTCTTCAGAGAGAGGAGAGAGAGAGAGAAAGGAAAATCCTACGAAGGAGAGAAAAGAATTACAAACTCCAAGAGAGGATGTAGTAACCTCAGAGTGGAGGGAAACACCAACAACCCTATTACCATGTTTTATTCTTCAAAGTTCAGCTTTGAAGGCCTTTTAGTTGCTCTGTCCTTGGTCTCTGGAGTTAAGAGTTGGTTGCTGGCTAATAATGGTCTACTTTGTCTTATCACCAGCATGGGCTGGAATGATAGCACAGCGGTAGGGCGTTCGCCTTACACGCGGCCAACATGGCCGACCCGAGTTCGATTCCTCCGCCCCTCTCGGAGAGCCCGGCAAGCTACCGAGAGTATTCGATATGCCAGACACAGTAACAACAAAGTCTCCAATGGAGACGTTACTGGGCCCGCTCGAGCAAATCGACGATCAACGGGAGGGCCTTTACCTTTACCTTTACCTTTGTCTTATCATTATCTTTGTTCCTGTTGAATGCCTCCTAATGGGGTATGGAGAGGTCCTGACCTCTGGTTTTGGTCTGACCTCAGTATGTGCACAGGGGCTGGTGATGGAAAGACTGCTTCAGATCACCTCTTGATTTGTGACTTTTATGGAAATTCATTGCCAAGGAACTCCTCTACCTTCATCTTCAAAACTTTTTACTATTGATAAATAATAAGTCACTAATATAGAACAAAAAGCTAACTCTTCAAAGAACAAAGAAAATAGCCTTTATCTTGAAAAAATGTCAGAGATGGGAAGAGAAGAATAGTGACATATCCTTATTTACACTATTGGTCTATTTTTTTTTACACTATTTACACAATACTACCTTATTTCTATAAATTCCCCTTACCTGGAACTGGGAAGATAAGACAAGAATGAAGCACTTGTCTTGAACTGGACTTGATACCCAGCACCACATCAGGTATCTTGAGCACTTCCAGGAGTGATCCCTGGGCACAGAGCCAGCACTAATCCCAGAGCACTGTTTGGTGAGCTCCTCCTCAAACAAACAAGAAACATTATTTTCCCAAATCAGAAATTGGTATATGACAGAAAATGGAAACATATTTATTAAAAATAAACAAGCACCTGTTATTCAAGACTGTTTACTGAAACCTAAACTGGACCAAAGGTTAGAAATAAATAAGGACAGCAATCTTTACCCCACAGTTTAAAGAAATGTAAAGTTTACCATTATCTCAACCTCTTGACCCTTTCCTTTGTTTAGGTAGATAAAAAGGAATTTTGCCTCAGGGGACTAGCCCAAGGGAGAATATTATTGTTTATTTAGAAATAAATTAGCTAGCACCTCACTCTTTCTTTTTCTTTATAAAACTGTTTTTTCTTATGACAAAGCAGATTAGATGGTTGCTTTGATACCATAAATCAGTCAGCATCCAACTTGTTGTCATGTTGCCAATATATCTACTAATCTGGTCAAAAATTCCAAGAATGACAAAGTATTTGTAATAATTACAATAGAATTATAATAAAATATTTCAGTCATCCACACAGATTATTAAACTGTTCTTAAACTGAAATTGTTTTAGCTTTGGCAATGTCAAAGTGAGGGGGAAATTTTTCCTAGCTCTTTCTGGGTTCTTCAAATTCTGGAAGTACCATTAGGTTAATAGGAGACAAAGCCAAACTTTGGTAACGAATGCTTAGAGAATTGACCTGCAGGTGAATTTAAAGTGAAATGGCATTCTGGGATAGATATGCATCTCATCATATCTACACATGATGAGGAAACTACACATCAAAGTGAGAGAAAAGGGTAGAATTCTACTACACAGAGGGTGACAATAGATGACACAATCATATTGCCAATGTACACCATGGTGTAAATTAAAATTTTATGTTAAAACAATTGTTTGTGTTGGCACCATAATTTGATGTAATCTGCATATTTTAAGTAATGGTAACTGTTCTTTCAGAAACCAGGTGGGGCTTAATTTACTTTAGCTTCCCCTACTTTGTTGCATTATTCTTACTATGAATATAATGATCAAAGTCTCTCTGACTCTTCTAGAGACATTCATTGAACAACTTCTAAACTAAGGATATGTCATTGATAGCTTTTTTTTTGATTAGTTTTTTTTTTTACTTTATTTTATTTTATTTTTTTTAAAGTTGTAGATTTACAATATTTTGTGCTTTGGTTTCAATTATACAATGATCAGATACCCATCCCTCCACCAGTGCCCATTTTCCACCACCATGGATAATATCCCTCCCACCCCCATCCCCCCATCCCCCCTGTCTCTGTGGCAGGGCAATCCCCTGTGTTCTCTCTCTCCTTTTGGGTGTTGTGGTCTGCAAAAGAGGCATTCAGTGGCAAACATGTTCAGTCCATAGTCTACTTTCGACATGCATCTCCCCTCCTGGGAGGATCCTCCAAACATCCTTTATTTGGTGCTCCCTTCTCTATCTGAGCTGCCCTTTCCTCTAGGATACCCGGCTGGCCTCTAAGTTATGGAGTAATCCTCCTGGTGCTGATCTCAGCTATTCTTGGGTATTAATCTCATACTTTGTTACTTTATATCCCCCAGATGAATGCAATCTTTCTATGTCTATCCCTCTCTTTCTGACTCATTTCGCTTAGCATGATACTTTCCATATTGTACCACTTGTATGTAAATTTCATGACTTCATCTTTTCTAAGAGCTACATAGTACTCCATTGTGTAGATGTACCAAAGTTTCTTTAACCAGTCATCTGTTCTTGGGCATTCAGGTTTCTTCCAGTTTCTGGCTATTGTAAAGAGTGCTGCAATGAACAAACAAGTGCAGATGTCACTTCGACTATACATTTTTGCCTCTCTGGGATATATTCCCAGGAGTGGTATTGCTGGGTCAAATGGGAGCTCAATTTCTAATTTTTTGAGAATCTCCATACTGTTTTCCAGAAGGGCTGAACCAGTGGACATTCCCACCAACAGTGAAGGAGTGTCCCTTTCCTGCCACATCCACGCCAGCATCGGTTGCTTTTGTTCTTTTGAATGTGGGCCAGTCTCTGTGGTGTGAGATGGTATCTCATTGTGGTTTTGATCTGCATCTCCCTGATGATTAATGATGTAGAGCATTTTCTCATGTGCTTTTTTTGCCATTTGGATTTCTTCTTTGAGAAAGTTTCTGTTCATTTCATTGCCCCATTTTTGGATGGGGTTGGATGTTTTCTTCTTGTGGAGTTTAACCAGTATTTTGTATATCCTGGATATCAACCCCTTGTCAGATGTGTATTCGGTGAATATCCTTTCCCATTCTGTAGACTGTCTTTGTATTTTGGTCACTGTTTCTTTAGAGGTGCAGAAGCTTCTTAGTTTAAGATAGTCCCATTTATCTATCTCTGTTTTCACTTGCTCAGCCAGTGGCGTGGCATCTTTGAAGATACCATTAGCTTCAATGTCATGGAGGGTTTTGCCAACTTTATCTTCAATGTACCTTATGGTTTCTGGTCTGATGTTGAGGTCTTTAATCCATTTTGATCTTACTTTTGTACATGGTGTTAGGCAGAGTTCTGAGCCTAGTTTTTTGCAGGTAGCCGTCCAGTGATGCCAACACAATTTACTAAAGAGGCTTTCCTTACTCCACTTCACATTACTTGCACCTTTATCAAAGATTAGATGAGCATATGATTGAGGAGAGATGTCAGTGTATTCAACCCTGTTCCATTGGTCTGCAGTTCTGCCTTTGTTCCAGTACCATGCTGTTTTAGTTATTACCGCTTTGTAGTACAGTTTGAAGTTCGGGAGGTTGATTCCTCCCATTTTCTTTTTCCCAAGAATTGCTTTAGCTATTCGTGGGGGCTTATTGTTCCATATAAATTTCAAGAGTGTTTGCTCCATTTCTTTGAAGAATGTCATGGGTATCCTTATAGGGATTGCATTGAATTTATACAATGCTTTCGGTAGTATTGCCATTTTGACAATGTTAAGTCTCCCGACCCATGAGCAGAGGATATCTTTCCATTTCCTCATGTCCTCTTTTATTTCCTGAAGTAGCGTTTTGTAGTTTTCTTTGTAAAGGTCCTTTACTTCCTTAGTTAAGCTGATTCCTAGGTACTTGATTTTCTGGGGCACAATTGTGAATGGGATTGTTTTTTTCATGTTGCTTTCTTCTCTCTCACAGTTTGCGTATAGGAAAGCCATGGACTTTTGGGTACTGATTTTATAACCTGCAACTTTACTATACGAGTCTATTGTTTCTAGGAGTTTTTTGGTGGAAGTTATTGGGTTCTCTAAGTAAAGTATCATATCATCTGCGAATAGTGAGAGCTTGATTTCTTCCTTTCCTACCTGAATGCCCTTAATATCTTTTTCCTGCCTAATTGCTATTGCAAGTACTTCCAGTACTATATTGAACAGCAGTGGAGAGAGTGGGCATCCCTGTCTCGTCCCTGATCTTAGAGTGAAGGCTCTCAGTTTTTCCCCATTGAGGATGATGCTTGCTGTAGGCTTGTGGTAGATGGCTTTAATTATGTTGAGGAAGGTCCCCTCTATACCCATTTTGGCTAGGGTTTTCATCATAAAGGGGTGCTGGATCTTATCAAATGCTTTCTCTGCATCTATTGATATGATCATATGCTTTTTATCTTTTCTTTTGTTGATATGGTGGATTATGTTGATTGATTTCCGAATGTTAAACCATCCTTGCATCCCTGGGATGAATCCTACTTGGTCATGGTGTATGATCTTTTTGATGAGTAGTTGGATTCTATTTGCTAGTAGTTTGTTGAGGATCTTTGCATCTGTGTTCATCAGGGATATCGGCCTGTAATTCTCTTTCTTTGTGGTATCTCTGTCTGCTTTTGGTATCAGTGTGATATTTGCTTCATAGAAACTGTTCGGAAGTGTTTTTGATATTTCAATTTTGTGGAAAAGCTTAAAGAGCATCGGGAGTAAGTCCTCTTTAAAGATTTGGAAGAATTCACTAGTGAATCCATCCGGGCCAGGACTTTTGTGCTTGGGGAGACTTTTTATTACCATTTCAATTTCCTTGATGGTGATAGGTCTCTTCAGGTATTCCAGGTCTTCTTGGTTCAGCCTTGGGAATCTGTAGGAGTCTAGGAATTTATCCATTTCCTCGAGGTTTTGATGTTCCGTGGCATAAAGCTTCTCAAAGTACTCCCTGTCTCTTATGACCTTCCTCACTCTGAAATCGATGTGGTCTGATATAAGTATGGCTACCCCAGCTTTTTTATGGGAGCTGTTTGCCTGTAGGATTGTTTTCCAGCCTTTGACTCTGAGTCTGTGTTTGCTTTGACTATTGAGATGCGTTTCTTGCAGGCAGCAGAATGTTGGGTTCAATTTTCTAATCCATCCTGCCACTCTATGTCTTTTAATTGGTGCGTTTAGCCCATTGACATTGAGAGAGATTATTGTTATGGGATTTTGTCCCATTGTTCTGTTAAAATTTGGTGTATTTGAGGGGCCTTTCTTGCCTTAAAGTAGCCCATTTAGTTGTTCTTGTAACCATGGTTTTGAGTCTATGAAGTTCCTGAGCTGTTGTTTGTCTGTGAAACTGTGTGTTGTTCCTTCTATTATGAATGAGAGTCTTGCTGGGAAAAGTATTTTTGGGGAGGCATTTATTTCATTGAGTTTTTTTACTATGTCCCACCACTGTTTTCGGGCCATGAGGGTTTCATCAGAAAAATCAGCTGTGAATTTTAAGGATGCTCCTTTGTAAGAGATTTCTTTCTTCGATCTTGCTGCTTTCAGAATTTTGTCTCTGTCTAAGGTTTTGGTCATTTTGATCAGAATGTGTCTTGGGGTATTTTTATTCGGATTTCTTCTAGCTGGTACCCTTGGGGCCTCCTGAATGTGGTCACAAGTTTTCTTCAGCTCTGGAAATGTTGTAGCAATGATTTCTTTGACAGTTTCTTCTTCATCGAGGTTTTCTTCCTGTACCTCTGGGACTCCAATAATTCTTATGTTACCCCTCTTGGCTTCATCACGATCTTCTCTTGCCATCTGTTCCCGAATTGTGAGTCTCTTTTCCATTTTCTGCTCTTTTCTGGAGAGTCTCTGAACTTCATCTTCGAGCTCACTGATTCTGTTCTCAGCCGCTCTTACTCTGCTGCTGAGGCCTTCCACTGAACTTTTCAATTCGCCTACGAGATTTTTCAGGTCTGACATTTCTGATTGCATTTTCCTCATTTCTGCCTTCAGATCCTCTTGTCTTCTATTGGCATTGGTTTCCATTGTTTCTTTTAATTCCCTAAGCATCCCAAGTAGCTCCCTTGTGAATTCCTTGTCAGAGAGGTTGTCTAACACTACAGTACTGTTGGTGTCATCTGGGCTAGACTCTTCAATATGAAAGTTTGGTGGGCTTTTGCATTGCTTTACCATTGTGAGAGGTGTGGTTTAGTCCTTCACGTTCACTGTTACTATTCTGCTTGATATGCAGTGTGAGTTCCATTTATTACTGGATTTGGCATATCAATTTGGTCTATTTGGCATAGATCACGGATAGCTTGCCAGGCTCTGCCGTGTGGGTTGGATATTTAAGGATATTTAAGGTATCCTGAAAATTATTAAATAAATAGTCACCAACTGGGAACTCTTTGGCTCTGTTGCAGCAACATGGGAAGATGCCGTCATTGACAACATTGATGAGGAATACGATCGAATGATTCAGCACCTCCATGATTGTGCAAGGAATGCCAAGAGAGAGATAACCACAAAAAACCGTCTTTCTTCGAACACTCTTGAACTTATTCGCCAACGTGGCGTGGCACGTGCCTCAGGCAACCACAAGCAAACGTCTGAACTGGCAAAACAGTGCAGAAAAGCCTTCAAGGATGACCTCAAAAACAGGAGAGCAGCAGTACTGGTAGATGCAGCAGAAGCTGGGAAAAACATTCGTAATGCCCGCCTGTCCTTCACCAACTACAAAACCAAGATGACTGCCCTCCGACATCATGATGGATCTATCACATCTTCCAGAAGGGCAATGGAGAAGATTATTCATGAATTCTACTCAGATCTCTTTAATAGCCACATCCACTTGCCCACATACCACATACCACATGATGGATATGTCGTTCCCAATGTTCTCCCTTCCGAAATCCAACATGCCATCTCGTCGGTAAAGAAACAAAAAGCACCTGGCCCAGACAAGATCAGACCTGAACACCTGAAGAACTTACCATCAGTACTCATCAATACATTAGCTCGACTCTTCACACGCTACCTGTCTGAATGCAAGGTTCCATCCCAATGGAAAACCAGCAGGACTGTACTACTATACAAGAAAGGAGACATCCACGACATTGGCAACTATCGCCCAATCTGCCTATTGTCTGTCATCTACAAACTATTCACTCGAGTCATCCTGAATAGGATTAGCAGAACACTAGATGAAGGACAACCATGTGAACAAGCTGGATTCCGAAAAGGATTCAGTACCATCGACCATATCCATACAATAACCAAGCTCATTGAGGTATCTCGGGAGTTCAAGATGCCGCTCTGTCTAACGTTCATTGATTTAAAGAAGGCCTTTGATTCTGTTGAGACGGAAGCGGTCATGGAAGCCCTAGCCAATCAGGGCGTACAAACTCAATACATCAGGATCCTTCGTGAGCTCTATTGCGGATTCACTACCAAGATCTCACCATTCTACAAAGAAGTAATCATCCATATCAAGAGAGGGGTTCGGCAGGGTGATACCATTTCACCAAAACTCTTCAGTGCCACCCTCGAGAACATCACGCGACGACTAGAATGGGAAAACATGGGAGTGAAGATAGATGGTCGGCAACTACACCACCTCCGCTTTGCTGATGACATCGTTCTAATAACACCAAACATCAGCCAAGCGGCACAAATGCTTGCGGACTTTGACCATGAGTGTGGAAAGGTTGGACTACAGCTGAATCTTACGAAGACAATGTTTATGAGAAACAGCCTTGTTCCTGACGCTCCATTCGCTCTCAACGGAACCACCATCTCCGAATGCAACAGTTATATATACTTAGGTCGAGAAATCAACATGATGAATGACCTGGCACCTGAGTTACGCAGGAGGAAGAGAGCGGCTTGGAATGCCTTCAAGAGCATTGAAGAAATAACTAAAAGGACAAAGAACCTCCAACTACGAGCACATCTCTTTGATTCCACTATTCTTCCTGCATTAACATATGCCTCAGAGTCCTGGACCCTACGAAAACAGGATGAGAACACTATTCGGGTCTCTCAAAGAGGAATCGAAAGAACTATGCTTGGAATATCACGATTCACTCAAATGAGAGATAGAATCCGGAGTTCTGATCTTCGTCAACGCTCAAGAATCAGAGACGCTGTCTCATTTGCCAAGACATCAAAAATCAGATGGGCTGGACATGTAATGAGGTTTACAGACAACCGCTGGACTAGAGCCATTACTGATTGGATTCCACGAGACATCAAAAGATCACGTGGACGCCCACCTATAAGATGGTCAGACTTCTTCGTCAAGACCCTAAATGATTGGTTTGAGGCTCTACATGTTCCTAAAACGAACAGATACCATTGGGCTACGCTAGCACGCAACCGGGATGAATGGAGACGTTACTGGCACCCGCTCGAATAAATCGATGAATAACGGGGATTAAGTGATTAAGTGATAAGTGATGCAGTGTGAGTTAAGATAGGCTTATGAGTTATTGGCTACTGTGTTTCTAGTGGCTGAGCTAAAATAGAGAAGTTTCCATCTAAGAAGTTAGCTTATGGTTCCTATGGCATATGTAGTGGGAAAATATTTCGGAAACAGTTCCTGGCACTGGGCGAGGAGTTGGGAACGTCTCCTGTTTGGAATTGGAGCCGTTCAGCTTTGTTGCCCAGAGCTGGGCCTCTGTGCCCGTCCCACGCAGATCAGGGGTTGAAAACCGGCTGTCTAGGGGCTGTTTCTAGCTGTGCGTGCCCAGAGAGGGACCCAGGCCCTTGGGGGCGGGCTGTACCTGTTGGAATTGGAGCCGTTCAGCTTTGTTGCCCAGAGCTGGGCCTCTGTGCCCGTCCCACGCAGATCAGAGGGTGAAAACCGGCTGTCTAGGGGGCTGTTTGATTAGTTTTCTTTTGCTATAGATGACCCCTAAATACTACTCAACCCAACCAAAAATACTAGCCCGTCCTCCAAGAAGTTTTGCTTCATGGGCAGTGAATGCTATTAATTAGTAACTAAAACCCATAATACTTATCTACTCTAAAGAAGTATAATGTGATATTTATGATATTATATCCTTTCATGTGCAAAATATATCAGCACTTTTGATGCTAATATCCCAAGGAATATTAATTGCATCTTCTGGTTTTATAACCGCATTTGCACTTTAACCTCATAATCGTTTCAATAATTCAATATCAGGTAGTTTTCACTATAGGTGCTAATTATAAAGTGATATTATTTCCTTTAAATGTTATTTTAATAGGTTTTGATCCTTGAAATTTGAGCTATCAATTTGATTATGAAATAAAATATTTCCCATAAATTATAAAGCAGGCTTATAATAAAACTTTCAATTAATATGCTTTATTTCTGTAAATATCTTTATTGATCGATAAATATTTCAAATGCATGTTGATATTTTACTTGATCATTTTAAACCCATTTTAACTATTTTTTCAAAATTACAGAAATGTTGGCCTTAGGTTGATGACAACGGTTATACTGTGTTTATATAAATATAAACATATGTGTATGTCAGAGAAAGTGGATGCGGTAAGGTACTTGTCTTAATTGCAGCTGACTTAGGTTAGAATTTCTGGTACCAGAAATGGTTGCCCGGGAACCCCCATGTCTTACTCTTGAATATACAGTCAGGTTTTGTTTTTGAGCATTGCTGAGAGTTTCCCAAATAACCCACTGAAAGAAAATTATATTGTCTTACACTTTACAGTAATCTGTAAGGTTTTGGAGTACACTGTCAAAAATCTTTTATTATAAATATGATGTGAGATTAATATCCCTCTGTTACAGCACAGTAGACATCCCTTCCAAATCCTGATCTTCTCTTTCCCACTTCAGATAATCTCAGTTCTTCAGTAAGAATTCAGGATCTCCATTTGGTCTAATTTCACTGTCCCTTTATTTTGTGTCTTCATATCCCACACAAAAGTAATACTATGCAATATTTATCTTTTTTCCTTTTGCTTTATTTTGCTTAGCATAACACCCTGCAATTCCATCCATGAGCTACAAAGAGCAATTTTTTCATTGTTCTCATAATTGGAGAGTTCTCCATTGTATGTATGTATTTTATATATATAAAATATCTTCTTTATTCACTTAGTAAGCAATGAATATTGTTCTTTGTTCGTCATCACTGGGCACTTGAATGGTTTCCAGGTCTTGGCTATTGTAAATAGAACTTCAAAAAATATAGGAATGCATGTATCCTCTGGAGTTAGTTTTATGATGTTCATTGGATAAATGCCTAGAAACAGAATTGCTGGATCATATGGAAACTGTTTTCTAACAAATGATGATAGATATTTATAGTTCTCTCCTCGTGGTAAAATCATTTTATATATTTCCCATAATATATGAGGACTCTATATTCTATATTTATAGTGTATGCCATGTCTCACCTGGTAAATTAAATCTCATTGATGTTTCGATGTGCATTATTTTTCACGTATATCATTATATATTCTCTGTTGAAGTATCTATTCAGCTCTTATGTCCATTTTTTGACATTATAATTGAATTTTATTAGTTTGGATGTATTTATTTTTGTTTTTTGGTTATTAGCCCCTAGTTTGATGAGTGTTATATAGTAATAGCAGTGATAGATAAATATTTTTTTCATTCAGTGGGAGTTTTTTTCCCTTTTTTTCTTTTTTTTGGTAGTTGTGTAGAAACTTTTTAGGTTAATGTCATTCGAGTTGCCCAGTTTTTTTGCTCAACTATTATTATTATTATTATTTTTACTTCTAGAACTCTTTTTATTACATAGAAAAATCTCAGAGAAGTACAAAGTCTGTGAAGGTAGAAGTATTTCAGATAACACAACAAAATATTTGGATACAGTTTAATATCATTTTATTTTTGCTATTAAAAATGATGATTTTTGCACTGAAGCACACTGCTTATGAATTAAGAACATTCTTGAGTAATGGGGGTGGGATTCATCTCTTATATTTGAACTTGAACAAATGTATGCTTTATTCTTTCTAGAGACTAATTTTATGATATGTTTTCAAAGAAAAATTATACTACTGATTTGAGGTGACTGTAAGAAAAAAGAAAATAAGCATATAACTGCACCCTTTTAAGTGGTACATTGGATCAAAATTTAGTCAGTATAATTTTTAGTACTTTTAATTGCAATCAATAAAACACATGGGTCCAACAACAGAAAAGTCTTAATGCTAAGAATTATTCTTTGATATCAATGTTCTGTTCCCCAGTGGTTATTCCCATTTAGAGCTCCATCAGCGATACCCACCACCAATATAAAGTTAGATCCACCATCAAGATAAAGTGGTGATATTGAAATCTATTTCATTCTATTCTTAAAATCAAATAAATACATAATTGCACTCTAGCATCAGAAATAATCATGAAGTTTTAAGTGTATATTTACAACTTTTGTCAAATACAATGCAGTAAACAGTCAAAAGAAAAGGCAGCATTTACTAGGTTAACTTAATCAACTCTTGGTAATCTGGCGATTCTCAGCGGATTTTTGGTTACATCATCCTTTCTGTTGCTGTTGCTACTACTATTAATAAAATAGTAAATGCAAAGGTGAAAACAAGAAAGTAAATAAAAATTCTCTTCTTTTTAAAATTAAAATTCTTGGTTGTTTTTTAAAAATATTATTTTAGTTTATCTTTGCAGTAGAAATCAATTCTCCAAGGGTTTAAAAGAAAACAAAAACATCTTTCTAAGTCGCAACATCTATTTTCGAGGTCTAATGACAGCCACTGCCAGTGGGGGTGACTGGTCAAGTGTTTTTATTCAATGTCAACTGGTTCTGTAGTGATGAAAGCACTTAACTGTTTTTGCGCACAGGAGAGGAACAGTTACAAGCTGGACAGGCCTCTCTGGCAGATGACTTGATCAAGTCTTTTCTGTTCCTTTAATATACTCTATCAGCTCATTTCTCCTTCTTCTCAAGGCCTCTTCCACAGCCTTTTGGCTTCGTTTCTGTTCTTCCATTCTTGCTGCCTTCACTGTTTCCTAGCTGATCTCCCTTATCTCTCCCTTACCACCCTTCTGGATCGCCTGTGAAACTTCTTCCTGATATTTCGTATGCTCCGTCTTCCATAACTCCCATTCTTCAGCATGGTTTTTTTTTTCTAAGTTTTTCCTTTTTTCTTCAATGGCTTTTAAAACTGCATCCTTCACTGCTTCTTTCTCAGGCTTTGCAGCAGACACTAATGCTTCTTTGTTTCTTTGTCTTTCTTCTTCCAAACATTTTTTCTAATATTTCCTTCTGTTCCTGAGACTGCTGAACCAAAGCTTCCTTTATTTTGTCCTTTAAGAGTTCCTTCTCTTTATCTAGCATTTCAAGAAGTCTCTGATGCTAGGCGTCTAAGAGCTCCTCACACCTGTGTGCCTGCTTTTCTAGGGTAGAGATGTACTTTTTCTTCCTGGCTTCTACTTGCTGCTGGATGGAGCACTGAAGCAGGACCTTGTACTCGCCCACGATGATGCTGAGGGCTTCATGGCCGGCCTTCCTTATGTATTCCAGCTCTTGCTTATGTTTTTCCAGGAAACGGTACTCAGCTACAGGAGAAGCAGGAATCTTGCAATCTGCAGAGTGAAGAGGGAGGAGGCCTCAATTATTATCTTTTTTTTTTTTTGAGACTAGAGTTAAGTTCCCAAGGACTTCAGTGTAGTTAGTGTTGAACCATGTATTGAGTATATTTTTTTCTGTATATTTTAAGGTTTTAGGTCTAAGAGCTAAAACTTAAATCTATTTTACATCTTGTTTAATGGATAAAGTGAGACGGTCGTAGAGCTTAATTGTTTTGCATGTGCCTATTCAGGTTATCCAGAACTGTTTGTTGAAGAGTCTTTTGTTTTACTATGGTATGACCATTGACATCTTTGTAATAAATTAATTATCTTTATATGTGTCATATTTTTCTGGGCTTTTAATTATATATACATATATATATACTATGTATTATATATGTGTGTAACGTATATTCATATTATGCATATATTGCACTATAAAACTGTTTGTTAATATATCTTTCTAATTATATTTTGAAATTAGGATGTGCAATATTCCGTTTTTTCAAACATATTTTAATTATTGACTGTCTTTGGCAGCTCCCTATAAGTATCAATAGGGTATGCTTTCTGTAAAAAAAGAAACGTAATGATTTTGCATCCAATAAATTTCTAAATTGTCAATGGATAACACTGTCATTTTAACTTAATAAAAAATTCCAATCATTGGGCATAGGATCTACTTATTTGGCATATCTGTTTTTCTTATATTTATTTAGCAATGTTTTAAAACAGTTTTATACATAATATTTCAATCTCTTAAAATTTTTCTTAGAAAATTAACTTTTTGGGGGGGCAGACACACCCAAGTATATACAGAGGTTACTCCTGGGCCTGCAATCTGCACTGTGAGGAGCTACTCCTGGTGGTTCTTGGGGATCATATGGGATGCAAGGAACTTAAACGCCAGTTGGCTGCATGCAAGGCAAATGCCTTTCCCACTGCGTTTGCCTCAGCCCCTAAGAACTTAATTTTTGATGTGATTTTTCCCCCCTTTATTTCAAGTAGGGTTGTCATCTTAATTTTTTTTTTATTTTAATTTTCATTGCTTATAAAAAGAAATACAACACATTTAGGGCATTTGCCTTTCACGTGGCTGACCCGGCTGACCCAGGTTTGATTCCCCTCCGCCCCCCAAAGCCCGGCAAGCTACCCAGAGTATCTCGCCCGCACGGCAAAGCCTGGCAAGCTACCCCTGACATACTCGATATGCCAAACACAGTAACAAGTGTCACAATGGAGATGTTACTGGGCCTACTTGAGAAAATTGATGAACAATGGGAGGACAGTGACAGTGACAGTGATATATATATAAATATATACATATATATTTATATATGTTTTATATGTATATATATTTATGTATATATATATATTTTGTAACCTGACACTTGGTTGAATCATTTTGCTGTTTCTACTCATTTTAATTAAAGGCTTTAGATTTTTATACATATTATTATATCCTATTTTTATAGATGAATAGTCAATCTTGTACTGTTGTCTATGTTCTTATTGTTATGATCATGTTGCTTTTGTCTTTCCTCTTGATGATATACTTTATTTTATTGTGAATACCGTACCATCTTTCTATCTCTGATATAACTCCCACTTGAAATATATAAATTACATAACATGATTACTTCAGTTAAAAATAAATCCTTGAAAATTTTTGCATTTTGATAGTGAGAGACTTTATTTTTTAAACTTCAGTATAGTAACTGCTTTTGTTTCCCTGTTTGTTTTTGTTACCAGGATAATGTTTTAGGGATAGTATAGAGGATAAAGCACTTTCTTGAACACTGCACACCCAAAGTCAATTCCCAGCATCCCTGTGGTGCTCCAAACCCACCAGGAGATGCCCACAGGGATGCTAGGGATTGACTCTGGGTGTGCAGCGTTCAAGAAAGTGTGTCCCCTCACCAAATATTATTTGGGAATACTTGCTTATATTAGGTTTGGGGGGATTTTGACAAGATTGGAAATTAGAATATTCTTGAATATTTGACAAAATTCACAGTAAAATCATCTACAAAAATAGTTTTTGTTTCAGGGGAGACATTTTATTATTATCAGATATTGTTTGTAATTTATGTTCTTCCTCCTCAGTCAGCATTGCAAGGTTGTGGTATTACAACAATCTGAGCACTTCTTCTAGATTATCCTATTTATTGTCATTCAAATATCTATAGTAGCTGCCTATGTATTTCCATGTTATCTTAACTTCTTCCCTTTATTTTGTGATTATATCCATTATATTTTTACTGTTGTCTTCATAGCGAGATTAGAAAAAAAGTTTGCAAGTTTTATTTTAGTTATTAAAGAAATATCTGTAATTACATTGAACTTTTATATTCTTTTTATGATATCCTTTATTGATTTTATTATAATTTTAAATATTTCCATTCTTCTACTTTTTAAATTTTATTCTTATTTTTTATGTTAGTTATGTTGGATAGTATATTATTTCAAATTTATCTTATACATTGATGATATTTGCCACAGAAGTATGGAGATTTTATGTTATTTTGCAGCAGTTTTTCTGAACTATAATCACCACATATGGCCTGACTTCTAAATTAGAGGAAAATATATTATTCCTTGGTTCTTTTTTAAAGTATCTCCAACTAAGCTTAGTGATAACATACAATATTCTTGACAAATAGGATCTGTTCTGTTTTCTGCAGAAACTCAAATAAGACTCCTACTCTGGAAATAAAGTCTTCTCTTTCTTAGAATGGTGAAATAAAATAAAGCTGAAAACTTCATGAGGTTTACATGAATCTTTACATTGTATTTTCCTCCATCCATTCCATCCCCAGCACTCCATATGTTTCTCCGAGCCTGTCAGAGAACCAGCCAGTTCTGATTCTTGACCAAAGAGCCAAGAGTGGACAGTACTTTTCTTCATTTGGTTTTCCTCTGGTTGCTGTGGGCTGGATCAATAGCACAGAGAGTAGGGTGTTTGCCTTGCATGCGGCTGACCCTGGTTCAATTCCTCCTTCCCTCTCAGAGAGCCCGACAAGCTACTGAGAGTATCACTCCCGCAAGGCAGAGCCTGGCAAGCTCCCCATGGTGCATCCGATATGCCAAAAACAGTAACAAGTTTCACAATGGAGACATTACAGGTCCCCATTGAGCAAATTGATGTACAACTGGGCTCCAGTGCTACAGTGCTGGTTGCTGTAACCATTTACTATATTCCAGTATAACGAGTAAGTTGAATCTAACTCAGTCCTATTCTTTTAAGATTTTCTATAAGAGAATGAAAACCTGTTCACTGCTTTTGTGCCCTATTTTGCTCTAGTTACACATAGTATTTGCTTGGTGATATGCATCTGAACATTTTCTCACACAGGAAATCCTAAGTACAATGTTGAAAGAAAAACACAAGGGTGTGACTATGAGGAGACAGGGATAATTGGGGTGAATGTGGAAGCTAACTTTAAGTTAACTTTCATTTCTCTACATGACTTTCAGCACTGTAGCACTGTCCTCCCATTGTTCTTCGATTTGCTGGAGCGGGCCCAGTAAAGTCTCCATTGTGAGACTTCTTGTTACTGTGTTTGGCATATCGGATACTTCACGGGTAGCTTACCAGGCTTTGCTGTATGGGCGGGATACTCTTGGTAGCTTGCTGGGCTCTCTGAAAGGGACAGAGGAATTGAATTCGGCTGCGTGCAAGGCAAACACCCTACATGACTTTAGAGGGAAATAAGCAACAGTAGCTTTGGTCATTAAGAGATGCCTCTGTAAATTTCTGTTTTTATTTTGGATTTGGAAAGTTGGCTTCTAAAAGTATAAATTATTTATTTTGTATAATTTTCACTAATGTATACATATATACATACAAATATGTGCATATGATAAAATCTGGATCTTTTAAAATTAAAATGTGGAGAATCTTGACAGTCATTAATTGAGCAGTGCACAGGAGAGTTTGTATAGTTTGATCCTTTATCGAAAGCATTTGTGGAAGATATATTGAAATACCAATTGTCAAAGATTGAAAAGTTTCAGACAAAAAAAGATAGATGAGCACCTTTTTCAGTAGCAGAGAGTCAATGCCAAATCCAACTTTTAGGATAAGGGGCAATGGTTTGTAACCAGAAATTGGAGAATTCTATACCACTGGGTGAAAGTAAAATGACAGTAATGTTGTATTTAAAAAAATCATGAAGTCACTTACTAAGCAAAGCAAACAAATAGCAAATATTTAAATGATTTAAATGTCACACTCTTCCAGTCTTCTAATCTTCCACATCTATCATATAGCTTGCATTAGCCAAAACTAAGATGATGCCCAAGAGAATATAAGTCAGGTTAGTGTTATATTCTGTTCAGCTCATGACAGTTTCCAGAATAGAGGAAGATGTGATAAATATCAATGAGTATGTAATATATTCAGCATAACGGGACTTTCATAATATAATAAAATTCATCTTACAAAATGAAATAATGAAAAATCAGTAATAGAATGCATAATAGGTTTTAAAATCCTAGCAAGGGTTAAATGAAAAAAATAATGTTTTCATAAGTCAACATTAGAACATTTATTTTTCTCTTCTATTCAGTGTAAAGACCAAATTTTAGGCAGCATAATAAATTATAGGGTTATAACATAAGAGAGAAGTTTTATTGAGCTTCAGTCCTATTGCAACAACAATTCTCACACACACACAGGAAACAATTTACTGAGCACTATATCCTTACAAAAAATATAGGAAAAAGTTTAACAAGTTTCATAGTATAGTCTACCATAATGACAAAAACTACCATTCTAAGGAAACTGAAATAGAGTACTTTATATTTGCAACCTCAGACATTTTGATATGTACCAGAGATAAATTATGTAGAATGGATAAACTGTATACTCCAAAGGTTATATCAAAAAAGTTGTAATTTCAGCAAAGCGCCAAGGACTTGGTACTTACATTTCTTGATAGGTACTAAGAGTGCAGCTAAACTACATTGTGGGTCACATTAAAGACCATGTGATATTTCTTGTAATTCTCTCGCCACCTATGTTCCCTTTCATTCTTCATGAACCCTCTCTTTTTGCCTTGCTCTTAAAACTTAGTGTTATCCTGGGATTGTATCCCTTTCATTTCTCTTTTCAATGTATGCACACCACATATGAACAGTATAATCCATTATCATATTTTCAACTTTCACAGTGATAATGATTCCCAAATGCTTGCCACCTGCTCTAATTTTTCTCCTGAGCTTCAGACCCTAAAGTTCCCTTTACTGACTGGCCACCATTATTTGGTCATCCCAGGGTTATTTTAAACTTTATTAAGCAGTTTTCACAGTCTTCAAAAGTCTGCTTTTTAAATTGCCGCCCTATGAGCAGTCTTCAAACTTGTGACATTCTTTCTACCTTATTAAGGTCATCCCTTTGTACTTAATTCTCAGAGCACATCGGGCCTACTTCCCAGGACCCTCTCCCCAATATTATAAATATTGACTCTGAAATTAGATAAAACAGAAGACTATTTTTTTCTTGGGGGAGAGGGGTTAACAAACAAGACTAATAGTTTAATCTTCTGAGTTCTACTTCTAAGGACACTAATAAGTCTGGTAAGGCATTCTTTCTCATATTCATGCATATCTTGTCTGCATTTATTTTTTGGTTTGCGTATTTTAGGCTATACTCAGTGGTGCTCAGGATTTACTCTTGGTTCTGTGCTCAGAACCAAGATGACTACTGGTGGTGGTCAGAGCACCATGTAGGGTCCTGGGTTTGGAATGTGGGTTGGCGGTGTGTAGGGTAAGTATGTTGCCCACAACATGATTGCTTCAACCACATTATTTCCCATGTAAATTATAGTCAAAAAATTATTTAATTTTCATATATTTACTTAATAACTCAGAAACAACCATTTGGATTTAAATAGCATTGTAAGTGTTTGGTTTTGCCAGAAAATAAGTTATGACGCATTTTGAGTTAATTTTTGTAAGGGACATCAGAAGTATACCAACAGCCATTTTTTTTTCTTTTTTTTATTAGTGAAACACCATGAGGTACAGTTATAGGCTTACAAATTTTGTGCTTGGGTTTCAGTTATACAATGATCAAGTGCCCATCCCTCCACCAGTGCCCGTCATCCATCACCACGGGTCCCAGCATCCCCCCCCCATCCCTCCTTTCCCGTCCCATCCTGCCTCTGTGGCAGGGTATTCCCCCTTGTTCTCTCTCTCTTCTTTTGGGTACTGTGTTTTGCAAGAGAGGCATTGAGTGGCAATCATGTTTGGTCTATAGACTACTTTTAGCATGCTTCTCCCACCCTGGGAGGGTCCTCACAACACCCAACAGCCATTTTTGTATGTCCAAAATACATCACCTAATCTGCTAGAACAAAATTGGTGCATGTTTTGATTTTGATCCATAAGTACAACAGACAGGTACTTGCCTTAACTCAGGTTTATTCTTGGACCGCATATGATCCCAGGAGCACAGCCAGAAGTGGTCCATAAGACAGATCCAGGAGTAAGCTCTGAGCATATATACTTCATTTAGATTTTTCTCCTCTGAGTTTTTATTAAATTATAGTAAATGTACTTTTCTCATTCCATTTTTTTCACGATTATATATGTTTTCCTACTTGTAATATTAACTGTTATTTAATGTGAATTAACAATATGTCCTTTCCTTAGTGACTGATTTTCCAGATTTATAGAAATTCTATAGTAAACTACTGATAAGAATTGATGCTTAAGCAATTTATTTTTATTAACTGTAATAGAATTGTGTGATTTGCCACAGGCTTTCCTTGACCATATCATGCTGTGCTTTCATTTCTTTGAGCATTATGAAAATGTAAATATTAATATATTCTTTTTAAATGGTATTTGACTCCTTAATTTTGTTTTCTCTGAGACATGGTCTTTTTGGGGGGCAGATTCCACAGTGGTCCTTGGAGGCTTGGAGGTTAATCCCAAGTAGCCCTTCAGTACTAGCCTGAGTCTCTGTATTCAGCTCTGCTATGCAGGACTCAATCATACTGGAAGAACTAGGTTTCTTGGTGCAAGGCATGAGCAAGTGTGATGCTAGGAGCAAACCCAGGCTCTCTGTCGTGCTAAGCAGGTACTCCAACCATCTGAACTCTCTCCCTGGCTCAAACTAAGCCTCTTTCATAAGAGAACAAGTAGCACATGAAATCAAAGACAATTATTAAAAAATAAATAAATAAATAAATAAATAAATAAATAAATAAATAAATAAATGGATGGGGCCAGAGAGTTAGTACAGTACTTTACCCACAAAGGGTAAGGTACTCAACCCCTTTAGGAATGATCCCTGAGCAAACCCATCTCATTATTCGTCGATTTGCTCGAGTGGGTACCAGTAACGTCTGTATTCATCCTAGCCCTGAGATTTTAGTGGCGTCTCCTTACTCGTCCTCCCCAAATATGCCACATTGGAGGCTCTTTCAGGGTCAGGGGAATGAGACACATCATTGGTACTGTTTTTGGTGTATCAAATATGCCATAGGAGCTTGCCAGGCTCTGCCATGAGGGCAGGTAGATACTCTCGGTAGCCGGACGGTTCTCTGAGAAGGAGAACTAGTGTATAAGAGGTCATGTGGATGCATATATATATATATACACAAATATATATATATACATATATATATAAAAGGAGATCATTGCTTGTATATCATATCTTTTCTATTTAGACCATATTTGGGTGCATTGATTTGTCATAAAGACCTAAAAGCAAAATATTATTTTCTAACATATATCTATCACATTTATAAGATACCTAAGAGCATATTTAATCTTGGAAAAAAATCAAATATTTTTTCTTTCCTCAAATGAACAGTTATTGATGTGCTCAATAAATATAAAGCCTGGTTTGTCACATTTGGGGAGCATATTTTTACTCATTATCTAGTCTCAAAAGATGCTGCTCTTCTATGTACGACGGGAAAGATGTTATTTTAATAGTGTTTTTGGAAGAGAGCAGCTGTAGTTCTGAATCACTCAGATCAAGTTTTCTGTTCATTTAAGCATGTTCAGTGCAGACACCAGAAGGCAATGTTGAGCCTCAGTTAAAGAATTCCTTAAAAACATTTGATTTTATTTCTTTTTCAATTTTTTTCTAATATAAGGCCATCTCCCACTGTCACATTCTCATGCCACAGTTTAATGAACCAGGATAACTTCTGAAAGGAGGCAGAGGGAGGATTTTACTTTTCCATGGTAAATGCTATTCTAAATTTGTGCATTATGTTCATAAATATTAAAACATCAAAAGTATGTGGCAGATCATAGTATCACTTGTATTCTTGACATCCATCATCATTAAATGGAAAAGAGGCAAATATTGCTTTCTTCCTAATGCTTCCCAAGATTAACATGAAAGGAAGGTAACAAAGAGATTTTTTTTAAATAAATATGAGTGTTTCTAACTATAGCAAATCTAATACCTGGTAAGCTGTGACATTCATGAGCATTAATTTCCTTAAAATTTACCTAAAAAATTAAGAGAAAATGGTCATAATTTTTGGTCATGTCCCAAAGATTTTTCCAGTGACGTGGAAGGGATAAAGCAGTTTTGAAAACAGTAGATGAGTCTAAGAAGTAGCAAAACATATATGATTATCAGATATATATCTATAATGTAGATATGTATCTGATGATATCAGATATATTTTCTGATAATATATATATAATAAGAAACTATTGAAAAATTAACAACTTTATTTTTCAACTTCTGGAAATTATTTGGAGAAACAATTGGTTAATTACCATTATGCCATTATGCGGCCCTTTAGAAATATCTCCCCAATCATCACATACCTTAAAATTTTTGTTAACTTATTTATTTTTATTTAAGCTATTTTTGAATTATAACTAATGTAATATGATTATAGAAGTAATAATGACTATGGGATTAAGGTAAAATGATACTAACCACACCACATATAAAGTATCTAAGACCCTCCACCACTGTTTCTTTTGCCCTTTCCTCAGGGATAAATTACAAATTCAGTTCCCCACTACCACAAGTTATACAGTCAAATTTACCACGTTTGGGAAAAATCACAGGGAGCAGCACTTCTGGGGTGGAATTCATGAATCTCACTCTTGGAAAACCACCTTTGTGATCCTGGTCTCTCCCGTGCCATGTAAATATTACCCCTCCTGCTATCTGCCATCTCAAGTTGGATTTTCATTCCCTCCCTCCTCCACATGTTCCTCTTTAACAAATTTTATAATCACAGGCCAAGGGTCTGCCATTTTTCATGATACTATTTCCTTCTTTACATTTCTTTATATTTCTTTCTTATTTATTTATATTTCAGCAGATGAGTGAGATTATCTGGATTTTGGCTTCTCTCTGACATACTTAGCTTAATACCTTTTAGGTCCATCCACGTAGCTGCAAATTACATGATTTTATTTTTTCTTAGTGTAGCATTTCATTTACTTATAAATAATGACAGTATTGGCATTTGCCTTGCACATAGCAGACCTGGCTTTGATCTTAGAACCTCATATGGTCCCTTAAAACTTCCAGGAGTGATCACTGAGTGCAGAGCCAGGAGTGAGCCCTGAGCACTGCCGGGTGGACCCCTAAACAAAATGGCAACAACAAATAACTGACTAACCGTCAATCACTGTGGCATATCATGATAGCCTCTGTCATCTTGAATTCAGACTTCCATGTGAGGGTATAATAGTAAGAAAATATGCCACAAAAATTAAGTTGGGCCAGAGTTATTGTATAGGAAGCAAGGCACTTTTCTTGCATGTAGCAGACCCTGGGTAGATACAGGTCTCACACTGCGTATGATTCCTTAAGTATTGCAAGGATTCACCGTTGAAAACTGAAAGCAGAGTTAGAAATAGCACCCAAGCATGCTGGAGGTGGCTTACTCCATTTGCCCCTCTGTGCTGGCCCCAAATAAATGTAATTGAATTAACTATAATTAAAAAGATCACAAGAATTTTTTCTAGGTGTTAACTTTCTTCAGTTCCTTTTCTAATTATAGTATAAAACTATATATATATAGATAGATAGATAAATAGATAGATAAATATATGTGATCTTTTATATATATGAAATTTTGTTTATATACATATATATATGGGCTGGAGTGATAGCACACTGGGCAGGGTGTCATGCGGCCAACCCCAGTTCAATTCCTCCATCCCTCTCGGAGATTCCGCAAGCTACTGAGAGTAGCCCGCCTGCACAGCAGAGTCTGGCAAGCTTCCAGAAGCATATTCAATATGCCAAAAATAGTAACAAGAAGTCTCACAATGGAGACGTTACTGGTGCCCGCTTGAGCAAATTGGTGAATAATGGGTGGACAGCCCTAGAGTGCTACATACATATATATTTTTTTCATATGCATATCCTATAGAATAGCGATAGCACAGCGGTAGGGCGTTCGCCTTACAAGCGGCCAACATGGCCGACCCGAGTTCGATTCCTCCGCCCCTCTCGGAGAGCCCGGCAAGCTACCGAGAGTATTCGATATGCCAGACACAGTAACAACAAAGTCTCCAATGGAGACGTTACTGGGCCCGCTCGAGCAAATCGACGATCAACGGGAGGGCCTTTACCTTTTATCCTATAGAATAACAATATCCTAATAATCTGATTTATTAAATAATTCTTCAGTGCAGAATTAAATCCCATAGAAGTACAGATTCCTGCTGGAGAAAACATTACAATGTATACTCTAAATAAAATAAATAATAAAGGCCCTCCCGTTGATCGTCGATTTGCTCGAGCGGGCCCAGTAACGTCTCCATTGGAGACTTTGTTGTTACTGTGTCTGGCATATCCAATACTCTCGGTAGCTTGCCGGGCTCTCCGAGAGGGGCGGAGGAATCGAACTCGGGTCGGCCATGTTGGCCGCTTGTAAGGCGAACGCCCTACCCGCTGTGCTATCGCTCCAGCCCTAGTATACTGATAATAGTTTAAGACAAAATCAAGGTTAATTAAAAAAATATCCTATTAAAAGACTTGAAGAAAAAATGAGTCCTACCAATTAATATTTGTACCTCATCAATTGCATTCATATTACTTACGTAGCAGTAGTAATATGGCCTGGAAGAAATAAAGAGAGATGAAAGTACAACAATCCAGTTAAAGTTCTAAGAGTTTAGTCATGATACTAGTTTTATTTAGTAATATTACATCATCACTAAATTGTCAGTCTGTTTCATAGTCTAAGGGCATAGATTTTTCTAGTCACACATATATTTGATCTTCGCTCTACCTCATACGACCACTGGAACTTTGAGTACACTACTATAATGAAAGTGATCAGTTAGTAATTTAAAGCAATATTAGAGTTTAAAATTAAAATGTCTCATAATAGCTCCAGATAAATGAATTAGTGAGTAGCAAAAAAAAAGAGCATAATATATGCTAAATGTAAAATGCATTTTTCTAGGTAATTTCCATCAAAATGATACAATTGAATGGATGCAGTACTAGTTGAACTTGTCATTTTTCTCTTCTTAGACACCACAAATGTTTGCTTTCATGGTAGATATAAAAAAGATAGCAAATGCCTTAGGAATCCTCAGGAATCAATGGCTTTTTTGTTATATTGATGGTTAACTAGAAAGAGGAGTTTGATGGACTGTAGTATACAGCACACTTTTTAGATGTGTTGCAGATTTATCAACCAATGACAAGACTGCAGATCACCCCACCATTAGTAATGTCAAGTTGTATTCACTTCACTACTTCTATCATAACTCTGAATATTCATGTTTTTTCTGTGTCTATTTTGTTTGCAAGCCTGATAGATGAAAACCCTATGCCCATTATTATAATTTAAATTTTCAACAGCAAAAATATTGGAGCTTTTTCAGAAAGTAATATTTGAAACGATGAGACATATTAAAATTAGCATGTTGTTGTTGTATTCTATGTTGAGAGTGTTCAAAATGCATTTCTTATGTTGCATTACTTGATTGCTAGCCTTAAAAATTAATTACTTTTTGTTTATACTTTCTCTACTTCTTCGATTACAATAAATCGTGCCATTCAAGCAAGTTCTTACAGAGACTTAATTGCTTCTTTGAAAGGTTTGGCAGATACATCAAGCCAGTTCATTAATGCACAGATGATTCCTTCACATTAAAAAGACACATTGAACACCACAAATGTCAAGTCAGTTATAACCCACAAAAAGCAGAAAATGGCAACCATCAAAAGGTGAGCCCTTATTCAGTCAGGACCAAAAATAAAGTTGCAGTAATTCCTTAGTGTAATAATGGAGAACTATTAGATTATTTTAAGGTCATGGAAGGAGTAGCTTTCATTTGTCAACTACTTTTCTTTTTGAAGATTTTTTTTCTCTGCTCCATCCATTTTATTCATGAAGTATGGGGAAAAAAAATCAGTATGTTTCAAGACTACAGTCACTTGCTTGGATTTTTCCCTAAAACATTTTATTTCAATAAGCATTAATTCTACGAAGATGCAAATATACTCTCTGTCATTATTTAATTTTTATAAGCATTGGGGATATAGATGTTGAACATTTTAAAACTAGATCAAATACACTGATTGCAATGTATAAAGAATAAATGGTTTATGGCAAAAGAATAGTTTGGGAAATCCAGAATTGCTGCCAGTTCTGACATTATCTGATACGCATCAGTATTTTTATAATAATCATAGGAAAATATCTCAATTTTTTCAATTATTGAAAAAATTTTAAATGATGTTATAATATATGGATAAAATGTTAGAGTGGTTAATTTATATTTATATTTACCTAGATGATCTGCATAGCAAATAATCTAGGATTGTAGCACTGTAGTGCTATCCTCCCACTGTCCATTGCTTTGCTCCAGTGGGCACCAGTAACATCTCCATTGTGAAACTTGTTGTTACTGTTTTAAAATACAGGATTACAGATTAAAAATTAATAGAACATACACTCTAGTAAGGTAGTTGTAAAATATAGACAATTTATGTTTCCCCATGGCCATGCCATCATTTAATTTGTAGTGAATATACTAGATAGAACCTAATCAAGGTGTCTGTATTACTTTACATCTAATTATGCACATGGATCAGAAAAGGTAAACATTCTATGTTTTGCAAAGATTATATTATAGTGAAAGAGGAAACAAGCAACATAAATATGTAAACTGTGGCAAATTAGGAAATGCATTAATCACTGTTGTTAATCGATTTCCGAGCAGGCACCAGTAACGTCTTCTTCATCCTAGCCCTGTGATTTTAGAAAGCCACATTCAAGGCTCCTTCAAGGTAAGGAGAATGAGACCCATCATTGTTACTGGTTTTTGGCATATTGAATACGCCATGTGGAGTTTGCCAGACTCTGCCATGTGGCAGGATATTTTTGCTACTCTGACAGGCTCTCCAGAGTAAGAACTAAATAATAAGATGTCGTGTGGCCGCATTTGCGGCCTCACGCTTCCAAGGACTGGGTTTTACAGTCGGTGGGTCTTGACCATTGATGGGATTACACGGCCCAGGGGGCAGTTGGGGGGTGTAACGCCTACATACAGGAAGATAGAGGGTCTGGGTTGAGGAGGCCCAGTCCCAATCTGAGCAGGGTTGGAGATCTAAGCCCCGGGTCCCACACACCTGGGTTCCTCTGCCAGTTCCTTCATGTGTGAGGCTTGTCCGAACATGTGGAGAGTGGTCTTAAGCATGACTGTGGCTAGAATTGGAGGTCTTCAGTTGTCGGGGATCTGCTTGGGGTGGGGAAGGAAACTCAACCCACCCTCCTCCAAGGGGCCCTGGTGAGGACAGCCAGTTGTAGAGGCAGGAGACTCTGCACTGTTCTCTTCCAGGAGCTGGGTTTTATAGGAAATGCATTATTAGGGAAAATAAAAAGTAAAGTAGGAAATAACTTGAGATGGAGCAGCTGTAAATTGAGTTGTGTAGAATGAACTCCACAAAATTTTTATTTTTCAGCAGAATCATAAGTCTCTTATGGAAAATTATTCCTGTCATTAGGTTGAGTGCATGCAAGCACCTCGAGGCCTTACAATTCTTGCATATTTTCTCTGAAAATAAAAATTAAATATTGTCTATAATAGAATTATTGTTTTGTTTAAAATTAGACTGTCACAGGAAAAAGATCATGGGAAATAAATTTGTTTTCATTAATCTTGCATCTTGTTATCTTAATTACTATTTTTATGAATCTCCATTTATTAGAAATGTTTATTCCAATGAAGTTTAAATAACTGGATGCAGTGAAATGCAGGTATATATTAATGCATCTTAAAGTTTTAAAATAGTTACCTAAAATCAAATTCATAAATAAGACAAAATTAAAATAGTAGAGTAATTCAGTGTAAATGGATTGTAGGTCATCATCAAATTTGGATGAATAGCACTAAACTGTCCTCCCGTTGTTCATCGATTTGCTCAAGTGGGCCCAGTAACATCTCCATTGTGAGACTTGATGTTACTCTGTTTGGAATATCAAATACGTCACGGGTAGCTTGCCAGGCTTTGTTGTGTGGGTGAGATACTCTCAGTAGCTTGCCGGACTCTCCAAGAGAGATGGAGGAATTGAACCCGGGTTGGCCTGGTTGGCTGAGTGCGAGGCAAATGCCCTATCCTCTATGAAATAATAATAATATTTTATTGTGTAATACCCAGTGGTTCACATGTGTTTATATATGTGTGTATAGAGTTGTAACTTTTTCTTTTATGATGAAAATTATTCACTTTAATTTTTAAACAGATAAGTCATTTATCCTTATGTGAATCATTTGGATAAGTTACTACATGTAATAAAGAAGCATGAGCATCTGGATATTATAAAAATCACTGTATCACTGTTACACTGTTCTCCCATTATTCATCAATTTGCTTGAACTGGCCCAGTAATGTCTCCATTGATAGACTTTTTTATTACTCTTTTTGGCATATTGAATATGCCACGGGTAGTTTGCCAGGCTTTGCTGTGCGGGTGAGATACTCTCGGTAGCTTGCAGGGCTCTCTGAGGGGGTGGAGGAGCTGAACTTGGGTCTGCCGGGCCAGCCACATGCAAGGTAAACACCCTACCGCTGTTCGATCATCACTCCATCATTATAATATAATGTATATTATAAAATAACATGTAATTTTTAAAATAATTATTGTGGTTGATTTTCATCTTAAACAAGTAGTACAAAGAGCTGGAGACATAATAAAATGGGTCCAGTACCACATATGGTTCACTAAGCACCGCTAGGATTTATCTCTGAGTACAAAGCCAAAAGTAAGTCTTGAGGTTCTTGGGCTGTGACCTCAAAACAAAACAAAACAAAAGTAGTTTATGCTTAAATGTACAAAATTTGGGTACAAACAATTGCACTCTTCCTCAAACTTTGGTACTTATTACACAATTTAAATATTTGAATTCTTTCAGCACACACTTCTGCTATGATATTGGTTACAGTACTTGTCCTAAAACACTTTTTTTAAAGTAATTTTTGGGTCACACCCAGCAATGCACAGGGGTTACTTCTGGCTCTACACTCAAGAATCACTCCCGGCAGTACTCAGAGGACCATATGGGATGCTGGGAATTGAACTCAGGTTGGCTGCATACAAGGCAAACACCTCACTTGCTGTGCTATAGCTCCACCCCTGTCCTAAAACACTTTGTGCAATTACTCTGGATATCAATTAATCTTCACTGAGTTCAAAAGTAATAATTTTGAAATAAAAATTCTATGACACTGCATTCATGTGTTTTGCTTATTAATATAATGTCCCCTGGATAACTGAAAATTAATTGCAGAGAACTAGTTAGATTAATATTAAAAACCAAATAAGCATTACCAGTATAATGACTCAATAAATAATGGCTATTGACACTTTCTAAAGTGTCAGCTCTATTGACTAAGTATTACTATGAGTGACCCCCCTCACCTGGAGCGGTTTTTTAGAAACCTAACCCAAAATTATAGTTTATAAATTGGTATACTAATCAACATAAAGAAGAAACTATTGTTAGTCAACAAAGTCAGGTAATTGTCAATTTGATGTTCATTGTTTGGGTCAGATTTTATTAGCCTACGATCATATCACCCTAAAAGTGCCTGAGATAGATTTCTTTAATGACCATTGTATTATTGTCATCATTACCTAGTTTCTCTGGATTAAATACTGCTAAATTAGTCTTTATGCCAGAAGATCAAGGATTTGAGCCCTGTTACTCCATAGTCTTGCATATGCATAGCTCATCATCACAAGTGGTCCTGGGTCCCAAGATTTGCTTGTAGTGTCCTCCAATAGATTTTATTTCAAATCACACCTTAACTTATTATGAAATATTATGATTATAGTCTTATTAAATTGCTTTTAAATTGAAAAAATGACTATAAGCAGTGTTGAGTAAATAATATTAAAATCACATTATAAAATCACCACTAAAAAGTGACAATAAAATGATTATATATATATATATATGCATATATAGGTTTACTTCCTAACAAAGAGCATGAAGATTCTAGAATAGGTAATAAGAAAGCTGCTATAAACTTTTGTGGAAATTTCAGCCAAAGTAGGGTAGGAGACAAAAAACCTTGGGTACATCTTCACTTACTTTAGTGTACTTAAGTTTAAATACATGCTTCACAGATGGTGATACAACATCATTATGGACAGTGGGTGAAGCTATAAACAGTTTTCCAATATCTTTGTCTTGTAAGTGTGGAATATAAGTCACTAGAAAAGGAAGCAATTATATGAATGACACATTCTCAAACTAGAGATGTCTTTTCAACCTTTCACGGTTATTAAGCTGTGTATATGGATATAGGAAAGAGCATAAAGAACCTAGGGAAATAAAGAAGCAATGTTTATAATCTTGGAAGTACTTTATAGTGAAAATGATATTTCTACAATATTGATTCTCATCACAAAATAGAACAAAGATAAAATTTGAATAACAAAGATAAAATTTGAACGAAGTATGATGCATCTTAGAAACACCTTGAAAACAATTAGAAGGATTAATCTACATGAAAGATTTTTTAAAATAGTTTTACATAATGTATTTAAAATTTTATGTAAGTCATATTCTTTATATATTTTAGAACAATGTTTCACTTAATGTCTTGTACAGTCTTTCATTTTGACCAATCTGTATTGGCCAGGGGCTGGAGTGATAGCACAGCAGTAGGGCGTTTGCCTTGCATGCAGCTGGCCCGGATGAGCCGGGTTCAATTCCTCCGCTCCTCTTGGAGAGCCCAGCAAACTACCGAGAGTATCTCGCCAGCACGGCAAAGCCTGGCAAGCTACCCGTGACATATTCAATATGCCAAACACAGTAGCAACAAATCTCGTGATGGAGACATTACTGGGCCTGCTCGAGCAAATCAATGAACAACTGGAATACCGTGACCGTGACGATATTGGCCAGACACACATTATACTATAATGAGTAACTATAAAATTGAAAAGCTTTTTCTTATTTCTGGAGCATAGTTAGAGGTCAAAAATTTAGTTTTTTTATGCTTATTATTGCTAGTCTTTGAATTATCTATGTACATAAAATTTATAATAGTCCATGATTGAAAAGTTCATTATAAAATATATGTTATAAGAAGCAGAAAAATGAGGCAATGAAATTAAGGTGGTCTTTGAGACCTTAGGTTTCATGATAATTCTATTTTATCTTTGATCAATTGGGGATTATATAGGCAAGTGACAGTTTGTACCTTAGTATTACTGATTGTCTTTAAATAAATGACCAAACAAAAATAGCATTTCTGATCTGATATAAAGCTTTGATGTAGAAAGAATTGTGAGAAACAAGTTTCTTGCTGTGAGCTTAGGAGCATGAAGATAAAAGCATAAGGGTAATGAACCTTGCCCTGGAGGCATTAATCATTCATATTTCAATATAATTCATTGTGTTTTAGGATGTTTTATTTTACAGGATAAAAGTAAAAGTCTTGTGAACATTTGCAGTCATTAGGAAGAGTGTGCTTGTTATTTTGGTTAAGCTTGTTTGATCTTTGTCTGCTCATTAACCTCTTTCATATTTACTTACTTGTATTGCAACTGATGGTTTCATAATTTATTTTTTACTCCCTTTTATCTGGCCACTTGAGGAAAAATTAGGTCAGGAGAGACAGTTAAGCTTTTGATGTTGTTATAATAGAATAGAGTTTGACAGGTGAAAAAACCAAGGGAGGTCTAATTCAAATGCATAGTGTATTTGACTTAAGCAAAATATAGGAGGCCCACCAAAAATATTCAAAGTAATAAATGAGTATGTTGGCAATGCAATGTGTTTAACTGTGAATTAGAATGCAAATGTTCTGAAGGAATTAGATCATTAGAATATATCTGTTTTTCATACTGGTCCATCTAGTTGACTTAATTTGTAGAAATTGTTGTTTGGGTCTTTATGTTTCTATTTGAGAAATAACATTAAACTCATAGAGTAAAAATATATTACATGATTAAATATATGAGGCAGAATTCAAAATTCACAGCTAGTTGTTAATAGCTGTTATGATTTCCATATCCAAATCATTAATTTTATTAAAAATAAATGTACTAAATGTGCTGTTTTAGTTGTAAAATCAATACAATTATTTTAATATTGTAAACTGTTTTCTCCACCTGACACATCTACTGGTTACTGGGAAACTCTTTTCAATTTGACTTCAATGATTAGACTGGGACTTACTCACATATAAGTTGTAAGTTTATGGGTAAGGAAGCATCCATTTGTCCTCAATACTTTCATTTACTTTTATGGTAGTTGTTTAGCTTTTTGTATAGTGGATTAACTTGATGTGCATTTCTTATCACAATATTCTTGCAAACTAGTTTGAATTTGTATTTATGAAACTCCCCTGTTTCAAGATGTCTAGCTGAAATGTGTGAACAACATTGATGTGTGCGTTTAAATTGACACACTGTCATTTCGGGTCTACTATATTTATTAATGTCTTTGGCAGATAGCTGAAGTATGTCACAAGAGACATGCATATTTAAGGGTTAGTGAAAATAATATTTGATAATAAGAATAGAAATAGTGAGCATACGAGGGTATGGTGCCACCAGCAGAACAATCTGTACCTGTGAAGCGAGTGCATCAGCAGCCTGATGGTGCCTTCAGACTTCCAGATACCCCAACATTCTGCTGTGCCTTTGGCCATACCCAAAAAACTTGGGGCAAAGTTTACCAAGAAAGTAAATGGCCAAAAGTTAGGTATGTGGGAGCCACACACACAAACCACCTCCAACTCAGATATATAAATGGAAGCGTAGCCTCTCTGGTTTCTGATTGAACTGCTTAAGGGCCATGATCCCAGAGACTCAGAAACAAATCTCGAAATCCAGCAGCTTTTGGCAGAAATGCATCCAGTCTCTGCAGTAGGTTACTGGCGCTGGCCAACCCAGGTGGGAATAGGTTTCGTGCCTTGGCCTGTTCCCGCTGGCAGCCTGGTGGCTGCCATCCTCCAGAGGCCACATGGACAGTCAAGGTTGGGCCCGCAATGACAAGATATGCAGGGCGTCACGGGATGGGAGTTCAGCTGGCCCTTTCCTCAACAAAGCCCCTAGTCGCCACCCATGAACAGCCTCTCTGGCTCCTGATCAAGCTGCTTAATGGCCATGATCCCAGAGAGACTCAGAAACAAATCTCAAAAACCCAGCAGCTTTTGACAGAAATGCGTCTGGGCCCAGCAGTAGGTTACTGTTGCGGGGTCACCCCAAGGGGAAAAGGGTGCTGTCCCTCCGCCTGCTCCCCCTTGGCGGCTCGATGACCCCCATCTGCCAGAGACCATTTGACAGTCAGGTTTGGGCCCGCAGTGACAAGACACGTGGGGCCTCATGTGATGGGGGAGTAGCTCGCCCTTTCCTCCCCACCCCAACGAGATTCCGGGTCACCACCCATGACCGGCCTTTCTGGATCCTGATCAAACTGCTTAACAGCCATAATCCCAGAAACTCAGGAACAAATCTCGAAACCCAGCATGTTTTGGCAGAAATGCCTCCAGATTTAAGTGTTAAAATTTAGGAATTTCAAAATTGTGTGGCCACTTCTGCAGCCACACAACATCATATATTATTCTTAACCAGCAATCGAAAACAAATTGTCTACTGTTGCATTTTCAGCAGATCTCAATGTTGGGGTAAAATCCCAAATACTAATGGTGGGTCTGGTGTCAAAATATTGAATGCAATCAAAGTATATATAGAGAGTAAAGTGAAAATTATCTGCCCCACAGGTAGGGGGAGGGTGTGGGATGGGGGTATGCTGGGATTTTTGGTGGTAGAGACTGAGCACTGGTGAAGGTACAGGTGTTTCATTGTAGGACCCAAACTTAAACCCGAAAGCTTTGTAACTGCGCTCACGGTGATTCAATAAATAAAATTATAAAAACTGAAAAAAAAGGTGAAGTTCATGCCCAATTCAATTAGCTAATGGGTGACTGAATAAATAGCAGTACTGCTACATAAAAAAAAAGAAAAAGAAAGAAATGGTAAAGGTAGTTTGGACATAAAAACGGGAAATTTTTGTGCAATGTCAGGGTCATATGGTGTGCATTTTTAAATAAAAAGGACCATTTGCTATAGACCTTCTTATAAAAATCATAACTGTTTAGCAAAAGATGAAAATATAATTATCCATTTTATATACGATGTTTAGCTTTGATGTAAGACTATGACTATTAATCAGATATGTTCTAATGACTGTTATTTAAAAATTATAATGCTTGAAATCCAAAAGACAGAGATCTCTAAAAATTCCTATTTATTTATTTATTTATTTATTATTTTTGGTCTCACTACATACCTTAGCCACCAGTATATAGGTGCTGGGCGTTTTGGCAATTGAAAAGGTCTGGTATCCAAAAATGAAGAAGGAACTACAAAACATAAAGGGCAGTTTTTACGGACAAAAAAAAATACTTCAAGAAGCTGGGAAGCATGTCAGGCTAGGGGGCAAGCTTGAAAGAAAAAAAGTGGGGTTCTGAATTTTATGCATAGTACATAAAAGTCATGTAATAGTTTGGAGGTGTTTGGAAGTTGTTTAAGAAAACTCCTGCATATTTATGGGGGGCAGTGGGCAGAAAAGCTCGAGAAAGATCCATCACACATAATTTTTAGGTACAGAAAATCATGAAGAAAATCATATGAATAGAAAAGTGATTGGAGTTACTTTTGTGCAGTCTCCATAGCATAGTATTGTCCATCCAGAGCTCATGGACTTCTTATCAGTACTAAAATGTTTGTGAAGTTCTGTGTAAGCTTAATCAAAACCAGAAAAGTTGTAAAACCTCATTTTCCTCAAGATGTCACAGTCCTCATGCTAAAATTCTTAGACTAATTTGTTTGAGCTTTATAACCTCAGAGAAGCCTTCTAGATATGGGGGTCTCAAAATAAGGATCACAAAGTTATGAAATATTTTAATTATGCAATTAAAGGAGCAAGGTAAATATTAATGAATATGGAAGATTGGGACTTCGACTGACTTGAAACCCTATAAATCATAAAAAACAAGAACATAATTCACTCAGTCAGATGGATTCCGGATAGAACAGAAATCACTGGATTCCAAGTCATTCTACCTTCTCCAGTGAAGACTTGAAACTTGAGAAGCAATCATGCTAAGATTAACACATATTTAGAAAGATGCATAAAGAATTTCAGTTGAGCCACATGCAATGAATTAACTGGTGTTGTAAAGAATTGGGTATTAGATTTTTGGGAAGCCATGGTTAAAAGATTCAATTATTAACAATTATTCATTCACTACAAATAATATTCCAGAGTTAGACTAAAATATTACTTTATATTCTCTAGGGTCTGTAGTTATGAGGGGATGTTAAAACATTGTGGTGTTAATTTTAATTAATATATATTCTCTTAATTATATTTATGTATGGGAATTTAAAAGAAAAACAGAGCCTAAAGGAATAATTTTATATGAGAATTTCTAATGAAATCACTAACATTAATTAAGTAAAAAATGGCTTCCACTTCACATCTCTATGAAGAATATTATGAAAATATGCTTGATGATTCTATTATATGACACATGCATAATAGATATGTAAAATAAGGTTGTCAAATTAATTTTATTCAAGATATTGCATCTTCTGAATTCTAACCAGTATTAATTAATAATAAGAACCACTAACATTAATTATATTTTAATTGCAACAAACATGATCATTCCATCATTTCTAAGGACTAAAGAATGATTTTTGTAAAATATGTCTTTCATTAGGCAATAATTCTATCTGATGTTAAAATAGCAACCTATACAAATTATTATTTTTTTTCTTTACAAATGATGAGAACTATCTTGTGACATAGATTTAGGATCACACGCTAGGAATTCTGAAACAATGTGAAAACACTGTAGACATGACAAGCCATTTATATAAGAAATGACACTAAAACTTAAGTGATAATTTTTACTAAAACATTCTTCATAGATATTTAGTCTTAAGAATTATTTTTGTGAGGAGAAACTGTATCTAGTAATTTATGACTAATTTTGACTTTTTTAAATAATTTAAATAGTTCTGTGTTCTATCTAGTGATTATAAGAAGGTTATAAATACAATAAAATAAATATAATTAATTATGGATAAATTCTAGTTATAAAACCGACATGTTTATTCTTGTACGAGATTTCTGTTTTTATTTTTGGGCCACACCAGGTTGTTTAGTCCTGTATCTGCACTCAGAGATCACTTTTATACGACTCCAAAAATAAGAAATGGCTGGAAGTTGAACTCTGTCAGAAGCATGCAAGGCTAATTCCTTACCAGTTGTACTATCACTCTGTCCCAAAATAAGTGTTTAATATACAGGGACATTTGTCTGTATCTTTTGAATCCTAATTAATCAATTGTTATTTCTACTTCTCTTCAAGATTCCCTTCAACTCATAAATATTTCATGTAAATTTACTGCAGTTTTGGCAGACAGAATTAACTAATCAAAAAATGTGTCAAATAATATTATAATGCTTTTGTAAATTCACAGCCCCCTTTCAATTTGTGGGCATCGCATTACCCAGACTGTGGGTCTGGCTCAGAGCCAGATTTATACTTACAACACTCTTACTGACATTCTTGCTTTGGCCTTTCTATGCCACAGTCCCTTTTTTCCCTTCTAGAATGGAAAATTCAATAAAAGAAGTCACATCTAATTTTCCCTCTTAGAATGTATCTGTAGCATCTAATAGGATTGTGCCTATAAAAAGCCAGGAAACAAAACTCTGAATGAAATCAAATGATGAAGTCAAGTTAAAGTTTTTTTATGTAATATCAGGACAAAGAAAGCTATTTGCTGAATTATTATTTTCATATCTCAAATTCATTTACCATGTATAGAATAAAACATTTTCTAGATGCTTTTTCTAACTACCTTTCCCACTATGACTACTCTGCATAAAGCTTTTGATTATGGTAGTTTATTTTGCTTACTCAAATGCTGTTTGTGTTTTTCTGTAAGTCTACTAAGATGATGTAGCTCGGCACAGTCATCCCATTGTTCATCGGTTTGCTCAAGCAGGCCTAGTTACGTCTCCATTGTGAGACTTGTTGTTACTGTGTTTGTCATATGGAATACGTCATGGGTAACTAGCCAGGCTTTGCCATGCGGGCAAGATACTCTTGGTAGCTTGCCAGGCTCTCCAAGAGGGGCAGAGGAATTGAATCTGGCCCAGCCGGGCTGGCTGTGCACAAGACAAATACCCTACCACTGTGCTATTGCTCTAGCACAGATGATGATGTAATTTTCCTTTATTATGAAGATATAATACATAGAATTGATAATTTTTCTGAAATTAAATCAATCTAAGGTAACTATTAATTACTCATGGTCTAAAGTCCTTGGGAAATATTGCTGAACTTACTTGCTAATATTTATTTGAACACTTTGTGGCTCTTATTTGCAAGAGAGTCTGCCCTTTTCTTGTATATTACCATTGACTTCCTGTATGGCAAAGCCTGGCAAGCTCCCTGTGACCTATTTGATATGCCAAATACAGTAACAAGAACTCTCATAACTCGTTGTGAGACGTTACTGGTACGCACTTGAGCAAATTGATGATCAGTGGAGGGACAGTGCTTCAGCGCTACCATTGACTTATAAGAATCTGAATAGCCTAGGGACTAGAGTAATATTCAACTGGGTAAGGTATTTGCCTTGCACTCTTCCAACCCAGGTTCAATCCCAATCATCCCATATGGTTCCACAAGACTGCCAGAAGTGATCTGAAGTTCTGACCTCCATCGACGATCAAGAATTGGTGACGCTGTCTTGTTTGCCAAGGCATTGAAAATCAGATAGACTGGACACATAATGTGATTTGGAATTGACTGTTGGACTAGAGCCATTACTGATTCGATTCCATGGGATATCAAAAGAATATGTGGCTGCCCACCTACAAGATGGTCGGACTTTTTTGTCAAGACCCTGAATGAATGGTTTGAGGTTCTTCGTGTTCTTGTAGCAAGCAGATGCCACTGGGCTACACTAGCACACAACAGGGACAAATGGAGACATTACTGGTACCCACTTGAGTAAATTAATGTGTAATGGGATATCAAGTGATCAAATGACGATTTCTTCACGTTTTCTTGTTTTCCAAATTAATTATAGTGAGTAATCTTGAATTTGACTCTTATATTTAAGTAAAAGCAGGTTTTATTTGGATCCTCTTTCAAGGGAAGGAGAATGAGACTGAGAAAGGAGAAAGAGTGAGAAGAGAGAGAAGAGTGGGAGAGATAGAGAGAGAGAAAGAAATAGGCCCTCAAGAGAGAATTCAGCCTTCGCCAGAGCAGAGAGAGTCCCAATACACATCAAATCAATAAAGTATGAAAATCCACACCTTGGAGTGAGAGGTCAGTAACATGTGTGATTAGCAGCAACACATGTGCTTGGGGAGCACATTAGCCTAATTTGACTCTTATCTTTGTTACCAAGGAACAATTTTAATAGCCATAATGTTTGTTTCCTCTACCAATTTTGATTAATTTTCATTGTAATAATTATCTCCAACCTCCTTCTACGTCCCTGCCTTGTAATTTCCATTACTGTAAGGAGATATATTAGGTTATTTTACATTACTATTATTTAATAATATAATAATTTAAAGCTATCAAATTATCTCCCCAACATTGTGGAAGTGGTATTCCATGGTTCTGATATGTCATGTCTTTTTAAATTTTATTTTAATGTAATTTTAATTTTCACATTTTTATTTTTAAATCACATTTAAGATAGTGATACTTGGGGCTGAAGAGAGTACAGGGGTGGGGAGCTTGCCTTATATGTAGATGACCTGAGTTCAATACTCTGTATCCCTACAGTTTCCTGAGTACATCAGGAATGATTCCTGATTGCTGGGTGTGTCCCACACTCCAACCCCCACTCAAATGTGATGCTTAATTTTAACTTCCTTTTAACAAATATTAACAAACTTTGTTTTCCAAGGCATCGAAAATCAGATGGACTGGACACGTAACGATATTTGGAAACAACCACTGGACTAGAGCCATTACCGACTGGATTCCATGGGATGCCAAAAAACTGTGTGGCCGCCCACTTAGGAGATGGTCAGACTTCCTCGTCAAGACCGTGAATGATCGGTTTGAGGCTCTCTGTGCTTCTAGAACGAGCAGATGCCATTGGGCTACACTATCACGTGACAGGAACAAATGGAGACATTACTGGCGCTCGCTCGAGCAAATCAATGCGTAATGGGATGTCAAGTGATCAAGTGATCAGGGATGGCAGAGAGTAGGCCCCATGTAGAGATGTCAGCATCAAACCTGGAGGTCCTTAGGGCATACCTTTTTTTTTTTTATTATTTTTATTTATTTATTTTTTAACAGTTGTAGATTTACAATTTTTTTTGTGCTTGGGTTTCAATTATACAATGATCAGATACCCATCCCTCCACCAGTGCCCGTTTTTCACCACCATGGATAATATCCCTCCCACCCCCATCCCCCCATCCCCCCCTGCCTCTGTGGCAGGACAAACCCCTGTGTTCTCTCTCTCCGTTTGGGTGTTGTGGTCTGCAAAAGAGGCATTGAGTGGCAAACATGTTCAGTCCATAGTCTACTTTCGACATGCATCTCCCCTCCTGGGAGGATCCTCCAAACATCCTTTATTTGGTGCTCCCTTCTCTATCAAATTTTGAACATTGTTTTTATGTTCCAAATTTCCATTGCGGATGGTGATTTTGCTTCTTGTTTACAAGTCACCCCCATTGTTTTATTTCTGAGCAGATAATATATACTGGGGAATTTTCTTGATGAGTTTGAGAAGAATGTGAATTCTACTATTCTTAGGTGGAAATTCTTATTTTATAAATTTCTGTTGGATATAGGTAAATTATTATTAACAATTGATACCAAATATATAATAGCTGAGTCTTTGGCTGCTTTTTCAATAAAGTAAACAGATTTTCAATTACTAAAAAACTTGCACGACTAGCAATAATCCCTTTATTTAAAAGCAGCATGCTGTGTATGTTTGTGCATATGTATACTAATGATGACTACTTGCATATTTAAAGAATAAAATCCCATGCGATCATTTAGTTTGCTTAGTTTCACAGTCACTGAATTGGGTGTGCCCTTAAGCACACCAAAATTTAAACACACACACATGCACGCACACACACACTCAAGCGCACACACACACACTCAAGCACACACACACACATAAACATCTGTTCTGAGGTTTGAAAACAGGACTGTCTTTCTCAAATAATCTATCATTTGTTTGAAATGCTAGTATTAAGGAAGATAGTGTCAGAGCACCCCAGTCTTTGTGGAAGAACACAGGAAACATGGAAAGCTAACTTAAGAGAGTTCCTTGTTAGACCACCTAGTAGATCTAAGAAACTGTTAGTCCATAGATGATGGTAAATTTCGTTTTGTTATTAGATATCTGTAATGTTCATGATTACAAAAATAAGAATTAGCAACAATTTTATCTTACAAATTGCATTTAATACATAGTCTTCAGCCTTTGTATTAATTTCCCTTCATGTTTAATGGATATTTCTAAAGCTAATTACCACTTTTCTATATTTAGTGAAAAGTAACACATTTGAAGACAAAAAGCACAATGTGATATTTATGAGATGTCAGTATACTATAAATATATAATTTTTCTAATTATCTCAGAAAAATTCTTGATATACTCACTGTTTTTATAAGGATTCAGATTATTGAACAAGAGTTAAATAACTTTTCCATAAATTAATATCTGAATTGAACTAGACTTAATAGCAATCACTGTCACTGTCACTGTCCTCCCATTGTTCATCGATTTGCTCGAGCAAGCCCAGTAAAGTCTCCATTGTGACAACTGTTTCTGTGTTTGGCATATCGAATATGTCATGGGTAGCTTGCCAGTCTTTGCTGTGCAGGCGAGATACTCTCAGTATCTTGCCAGGTTCTCCGAGAGGGGCAGAGGAACCGAACTCAGATCTGCCATATTGGCCACTTGCAAGGCAAACACCCTACCTGCTGTGCTATCTCTCCAGTCCTAATAGCAATACAACCTCAGTTTTAGCAGCCTACTAAATAAGTACTTTACTACTAGTTATTTAAAGCCATAGTTAACTCTCAAGTAATTACTAACAAGAATTGAATATTATATCTCTGAATGCATAATGTTTTTATTAAATTATATTTTTAAAAGTTGGTTTGGGACCACGTCTGATACGGCTAAGGGCTTATTTTTTGCTCTGGTCTCAAGGATCACTCTTGGAAGAGTTTGGGACCATATGCGTTACCAGGGATAAATCCCGAGTCCGTTACATGCAAGGTAAGCAGTTTACCTACTGAACTATCACTCCTACCCACTAAATCATTTTCTTATTGAAGGGCATCACACTAAGTGATGTACACGGCCTATTTCTGACTTTGTGCTTAAGTAAGTGATGGCAGTGGTAGGAGAACCACATGACATGCCAGAGATAGAACATTGATGGCGACATATAAGACACACACCTATGTTCTGTGCTATCTCTCTATCCCAATTATTTTATTTTATTTTTTTAAAAATGCTCTGAAATTTCATTTCTCATACATGAGACTGCCATGCAAATTTGCACAATATTTTCAATGGTAAATGGAACTCACTTTTGAAATTCTATAAAAACATATTATCATAGTAGGAAACTTTTATCTTTCTGTTCCATCTAAGGAAAACAAAGGGAGCACCAAATAAAGGGTGTTGGGAGGATCCTTCCAGGATGGGAGAAGCATGCTGAACGTAGACTATAGACCGAATATGATTGCCATTCAATGCCTCTTTTGCAAACCACAACACCCAAAAGGACATAGAGAAAAAAAGGGATTCCTGCCACAAAGGCAGGGTGGAATTGGGGGGAGGGGATGGGAGGGATACTGGGACCCATGGTGGTGGAAAATGAGCACTGGTGGAGGGATGGGTATTTGATCATTGTATAATTGAAATCCAAGCACAAAATTTGTAACTCTATAACTGTACCTCATGGTGTTTCACGATTTAAAAATAAAATTTAAAAAAAAATTAAAAAATCCCAATTATTTTAGCTATAGTTCACCATATCATCACTTCTGAAATTTGAAGAATTTAATCTATATAACAAAAATTCTGTTTCTATGAAAGCATGAGCAACAAGAATTTGAGTGGATTACAGTTTAAGTTCTCAGTGCAAAGACAACAATCTTGCCTACAGTATATCTGTTGAAGGCAATATTTTGGTGCAGAAATGTATAGTGTCATGGGATACCCACGCTTTAAAGTTAATAAACACACACACACACACACAATGGCAGCATGAGTTTTCAGTGAAGGCGTTCTTTTTTATGTTGGTGTAGCAGAGTAGATTTTATTCCAATGCTTCTCTAGGGCTTAATCAATGAGGTGGTGACAGGTAGAGAAAGAACTTTATTGACAAGTCAGCAGCATGGAAGTGTTTGGTCTCAGTTCTTCAAAGAACTCTCTTATCTGCATGAAAGCACTTTTTTTTTTAGAGTAGCCTGTGGAGTGATGGACTCCATAGGGACAAGTATATATTTTTTGTGAACTGATTTCCTGTGACACACTATATTTTATCTCCGACCTAAGCCAAAGGTTTCTGAGTAAGAGCAAAAACTGTTCTTAAGCTTCTGGGACAATAAAAAGACAACTCTACCTACCCAGAACATTGCTGCTATTTCTATTATTTTAAAAATTCTGATTTCAACTTTGGCTTTTGGAAAAGTTTTACTTTGACAACTGCAAATTTCAGAATTTGCAGTATGTTTTTGAAATGTAGATGCCCTAGTGAAACTTAATAATTTTTCTGCCTCATATATTTGTGAATGTAAATGTATATGATTTTTCATAAAATTTTATGATTTTTCTCTAAAGAAAATCATTGCAGAAATTTGCCAGTGTAACACCTATATAATGTCCCTTGTTTTAGGCATGCTATTTCCAAAATGTTTTCAGATGATTTATATATTTACAAGACAGAAATACAGAAATAAAAATTTATTGAATTATTCAATGCTCGAAAACTCTTTTCCAGATTTCCTTCAATATCTGTCCTTTATGGCATTGATACATTCTGAATGGTACATTCATTTTTCTATTCAAAGTTGAAAGGTGACTGCACATTTCTACAGCCATGAAACCACAGTGACTATTTACTGACTTAATACCAGGACACAGTAGCTGCTGTCCACTCCCAGCTTGAGTCTTCTGTTCTCTTTTGCCTTCACTGACTACATTTCTTCATTTCTTAGATGACCCGTTTTCCTTAGATTCTTAGTGTTAGGCTTGAGGATACTGTCAGAGAGATATCATCAGTCAATAAGAATGCTATTATTTTTTCCTTTCCCTTTAATGAGCCCATGAATCATTGCATGCCAGGTTTTGGTTCCTCTACTTGGATTGTTTACTTTGTGTCAAGTTGTACTTAATCAAAGTGTTCCTGTTTTATGATCTTTACCCTTTGTTAAGTCCAGCACATAAAGTTTCATCTTGAATACTCTTGCAAGTGCGTTGGTAGTGCAGATTATTTTTATAGTGTTCTCATTCTGATCCCTTCTAAACACTATAATATAGAATTGTGCACTGTACACATTATGAAGAGATTGTTGTATTTATTATAAAAGACTGCTTTTGTCTGAGAATAAATTGTGTTCAATTGCAATATTCTATGTGGTTCAGGAGCAAAATAAGGGTTATCATGGATATAAACACTAAAAGCTTGCCAGTTTCTAAATAATAATACATTTGTGCTCACCGCTAGAAAATAGCTACAGAATGAGATTTATAATAATAAACTTTTCCCACAAAATGAGTATATAGAATAATTTTAAAGTAATGTTATTTTAAAAGTAAGCATATGCTCTTCAAAACTTTTATCTCCATTGAACTAATATCTCACTTTCTTATTTCTGTGTCTCTGTATTTTTCACTCTGGAGAAGCCCAAATTGTCACTTGAACAATTATCTTTCTGTCCCTTCACGTCTTTCTAAGGAAATTTTAATAAAATATTTAGCTTTACTAAATATCAATACATTAAATTAATTTAAAAATAATAGCATAGTTTTATTTCACTCAAAAAGGCCATGATACAGAAAGAAGAAAATTCAAAAGCATTATAGTAATAAGTAGATAAAGGACAAAATTGCATTTTTCAAAGTTTGTTGACTAAGGACCTCCTTTCAGAACAAGTATTTTAATTTTAACTCATGCTCTTTAATATATAATATTTAAAAACAATATTTGTCTCAAGCTTTATGGGAAAAATTTCTTACTCTCTCTCCTTTGAGAGTCTAAAGAGAAATCAATTTATCATTTTCTCTTTTCTTTTAATATATTCTTCTTATTTTTCACAGGTCTCTCTCAATTGTTTTCTGCATACATTCAATAAAGTTGACAAGTAAAATTTCTGGATAAGTTAAATTTCTTCTATACATTTCTATATCACTGGTCCTATTACAACTTTGAAAAAGAGATAAACATTGACAAGCGGAAGGAGTTTTCCGGTCACCTGAAGAATAGTTTTCCCACTTCTAATTAATCACATGTCAGCTGCTGGGCATGTGTAATTAATGGCTTCTACCCCCAAGGCTGTAATGTATAAACACATTGCTTATCTGGTCAGAGAAATAGTAGCATGTTGATGATCACTGCAAATGAGAGTTATTTGCTAATTCTTACTTCAACTATTGAGGCAGTACATTAACTTATGTCAGTATGGAAACAGCGAAGTGGTTATTCGGAAATAAACTATGTAGAAGGATGCAGCGGGAACTTGTTTCTTTATACTTACAAATACATATGTTTGTGCATATATGTGTAAAATCAAAGAGACGGCAGCAGTCTATCTCTCCCACTGCCTGCTTCTCCTTCTAGAATCTTGATCCGGATCCCCCAGCCCACTCTTACAGTCTAGTTATATCCCAACACATGAGGGGTTGGGGCTTAAACATAGGTGTGGTCACAATCAATAGGGGTAAAGCTCTTTCCCTCGGGAAAGCCGTTAATAGGGCAGATCCTCATTTAGCAGGTCGACCCACCCTAAAATGGAATCCTATGGGTGTGTTTCTCCTCTCCTTGTTCAACAAACATATAAGTATTTATAATATTAATCATTTTGGACACAGTAAGAAATGCATTCAGCTTATAGAATTGCTCTCATAGGACCATCTCGATCTTATACTACAGTGCTCAGGCCAGATAGTCTTTCCTATTACTAGAAGGGTCCTAGTCTCACCGTTACTTTTGGGTTATGACAGCATTTGTCTATGATCAAGCTCTTAACTTTTAGCTAAGAATTGTGACACTTTGGCCTGGCCCATTTTGATGCCAGGGCAGCTCACAGCTTGCCCTGGGTCCATTCAGTCCCTCGTTGGGACCTGCTTTAGGAGTCCTAGGAACTAAGAGAAACTGAGGCTTAAGTCGAGAAAGAAGATGCCCGGGAGTGAATAATATGCAAAGCCCATTAAATCCCAAGTTACAAAAGCATAATATTAACTGTCATTCTGTATCTATACAAAAAGAACATTGCTTTAAAGTAAACTATTCAAAAGACATAAGGAGAGGAGAAAGCCAATATTAATTTACAAGTTCAGTGTCATAGAAGGATCTGACCTTAAAAATGAACAGAGTCTGATTAGGAGGAAAAGCAGATTAACTGGTTGGGGAGGAGAGAATAGGGAAGCGCTTACAGATAAACACAATGGAATGGAAGTGCCTCAGGAGCACTGTAATAAGCCTGAGTTCCTTGTGGCAAGGGAGGAAGGACAAAACAATGTCATACTACACATATATATTAACATTATATGAACTTAACTGCATTCCAATGTATTGCTTTACTGCAAGCATGGTATAGGAACAATAAAAAAAAGAAAAGCTTGGTTTTACAAACCTGCTATAAATTTATTTCATTTTGGAGTTTAAAATAAAAGCCATTTTTGAATAACGTTTTCATAAATCCAAAATGAATCAATGCAATTCCAATTGTGCAAATTTTTGTAAATATGTACAATAGGCTTTTATTTAAGGTTCCTATGCAACTCTTCTTAAGTTTAATATGTGTATTGTGCATATTTAATAAATGAATATATTGAACTATTTCTACCTTCATATTGGGGAATGCTTCTAGCACATAAGTATCTTTTTTTATTGTGAAATAATAATAGTTTCACAATTTTTAAAACCAATTCATATTAAAGTTTGAAAAGCAGGCTATTGGACAAATGGAGGACTGAGTGAATAAAATTAATAATTGATCATTTAATTTAGCCAATTTGAGTTTATTAGTGATTTTGCCAAGAGATGATTCCAGTCATTTGAGAGAATTTAAAAGCTGCCCTCACAGCAAGTACCACAATTCAAAGCGAACCAGGCACTGCAAGCTAATCTGCGAAGCATCTAGAGAACTCAACAATAATTACATGAGCACCACAGCCAAGGAGAAGCATGACTTCCAGTCAAAACATGTCAGTGGAGAGAAGGGAAGAGACAAACAAATCGAGAAAAACCAACTTAAGGAAGAACTTGAAGAAATAGTTTAAGATTGGTGAATACAATGATATACAGGCAAGAAAGTGAAAAAAGGCAATTCATTCTCCAAAGGCATTTGGATGGGGGTCGGGGGAAATGTATAATAACTCATGGAAGATGAGATGCATGCATTCAAAGGCAAAATGAACTATGTAATGAGTTTTGCCAGTCTTCTTTAGATTACATAACACATATCTTCCCCAATGTGTAGATAGTTTGTGTATGTATTTCACTTCTTTTGAAGTCATTGAAACAATACCATCAACAACACAGTAAGTAGTCATCCTTTGGGAGAGAGCGGTAGTGTGGGCGCAGGTCATACCTGCGGTGCTTTGGGCATGACTTGCACTCAGGGATCACTCCTTGTTGGTGCTCTGGGAATCATATGTTGTGTGAGAACCAAATTCTTGTTTTCTACATGTAAGGTGAGTGCTTCACCTGCAGTACTGATACCAGTCCAGGATCTGTCTTACTTCTTTACTGGTAAATACTGTGATTTTAGCCTTAGTTATTAAAAAACAATGAATTAATAATAGCCATAATTATATTTTATATGTGTGCATATGTTAATATGTAGCATTAACTTCTAAAGTCACCAGGGGTATGGGAGTTAGTGAAATGTTTTGAGCACTTGCTTTACAAACTAACATCTCAGGTTTGATCTCTGACATATGTAGGGTCCCCTGAGACTGCCAGACTGAATCTGGAGTGCCAAGCTCAGAGTAACCATTGAGTACTGCTGGGGTAGTCCCAAAATAATAAATACATAAATAAAAAGCAAAAATATCTACTATCTGTCTGGACTAGCAAAACATTATTAAAATGCCTCCCAAATATACTCATCTATTAAAATTACTAAAATACCATTTGCAAATATACCTAGTATTCAACACTATCGCTAATTCAACACTTAGATAATTTCATTTCACCAGTTCATGTATTAAGAAATATACTTTTTATGTCTCTGATTAATGCAGGGATTATCAAAGCATATATTCATTTGAATTTAAGTTTTTAAACCATTTTTTCTCTATATTTCTACAGGGTAAATGTTTAAATTTTCCTTTAGGTAACTAAGTAAGAGGTGTTAAGTATCCTACAAAAATTAACCCGGGTTCCCTCAGTGAGTTTGTTAGTATTCAGATTCTTTTTAATATTCAGTGATTAATTATTTCTGAAATTATCATTTTTGTTGAAAATAACTGCTCACACAGAGACAGTTCTGATAGTTAATCACCAGCAACAAACACATTCAAGGCTTTTCTCACTCTTGAGAACAGCAAAAGCACCAGACCTTACATGCCCATAATATGTGAGAAAAATTAAATGAGGACAATCTGTTTATGTCCTTTGATTAGCAAAAACCATCATTTACCACCAGTTTTAACAGTAAACAACATAATGAAACACCCCAGTCTATATCTTGTGCATAGATTCTGGGAGATTTCTTTGTTGTCTGTCTCCTAATCTCTTCTTTGAAAGACACAAATCATATTACACCATGTTCCACCAATATCACCTAATTTTGCGTTTATCACATTTTTTAAAAACCCAATATCCAAAATGTTTATATTATAGGTTTAAGGGCCAAAATTCAGCATATGAATTTTGAGAAGAGACAATTTAGTCATTCTACCGATTAGGTTTAGGGCTTTGATTCTGATAATAACAATGAATCAAAGCTTCCCTAAAACAAAAGTTGGACACTCAGTTTGTCTATGTTATGAAACAATAGAAGTATTCACTGTATTCTATTTGAACAATTTTAGTCATCCTACATGACTGATTTCAGTAGACTTATGGAAATCTTCAATATTCTTTCCTTTCTCTTTCTTACAATAACATGAATTCAGGAATTTTGATTGGGTTTTGGAAATAATGAAGCAGGTTTTCTGCTTCAACTCTTAATGATAACACTACATATATCATATATACTTGTGTATGATATCTATGTGTATATATATACACATTTATATGTATATATTTATATATGTGTACACGCACATACACACACCACCTGGGATATATCTATTTCTATAATAGTGGGGTCCATTCCACTGACAGTGAAAAAAGTAGTGTGACAAATGTATCACTACTCCCCTGCATGTATTGTTCCATATACATTTCTTTCAGGCTGGAGTGATAGCACAGCAGTGGGGCGTTTGCCTTGCATGCAGCCAACATGGCCAACCCCAGTTCGATTCCTCCGCCCCTCTCGGAGAGCCCGGCAAGCTACCGAGAGTATCTCGCCCGCACGGCAGAGCCTGGCAAGCTCCCCGTGACGTATTCGATATGCCAGACACAGTAACAACAGAGTCTCTAATGGAGACGTTACTGGGCCCGCTTGAGCAAATCGATGAACAACGGGAGGACAGTGACATTTCTTTCATCATCTTTTCTGCATAAATTTAGTCCTTACTTATTATTTTATTCCTCATAAAATATAAAATTAGTGGCTCTAAAGAGACAATTGAGGGACTAAGTTCTTTCTTTGCACACTGTCAAGCCAGACTTGATAAACCCCCACCACTGCATATTGTCCCTTAGGCACTACCATGAGCGTTCCCTCAGAATACAGCCAGAAATGAACCCTGAGAACCACCAGTTGTGGCGTCAACACACCTTTTCAAATATATACAAATGAGACAAACACTGAGAGTGACAGCCAATTTATAAAACCAAATCCACCCTTCTTAAAGAATAGCTTTTGATCAACTAGTCTCAAAAACTTGCAAAACTTTTGCTGAATTAGTTCTGGTAAACCTTTAAAAGGATTCCTACTTCTTGGCGTCATTTAAACAATCAAAACATATTCAAATAGGTGTTTTATTGTTTCTATAACACAGATTAATAGTCCAGGATTGTTTTAGTAAAATTAAAGTTTAAATAAGCAAAATTTAGGATGAGATATGAGATGTAAAGAATAACATGCCTGATACCACATTGTATATTTTATTAAAATCTAAGCCCAATTTCAAAATAGATAACTGATATTTACAATATAAGGGTGAGCTTAATGATGTTCATTTAAATTTTATTTTTAAGTTACAAATTCCCTGAGGTATGTGAAATGGATTAAAATGGATTAAAGTGCTACATCCAAAAAAATGCATTTTTTATTTTTTTAAATAAAACAAATTTAAAACATAAAAGCATATCTATCTGTTATTTCCTTACCAGAAAAAAAGAAACATTTTATGAAAATAAAACTTTGTGCTTTTAAAAATAAAATCTCCATAATACTGTTCAGCAAACTTTCTTTTCCTCTGTGGGACATCAGTGAAGATTTCTGGTTTTATCAATTGCTTCAAGCTTCTGAGGTGATATCTGCCCAATACAATATTTGAAATTTTTCTGAGCTGTAATAAACATACTACTTGTATTAGAAGAGAAACGAAATGACAAGAAAATGAAGTATCAATTGAAATTTAAATGCCATCATGGAAAAAGTGGAGAACATTTTATCATTTTTAATATAATCTACTCTTTTATATTTCTAACTAATAAGAAGAATCATCAGTTTGGAACAGCAGTCATATTTTCAGTATCAAAGATTTACATTGCTAGATCTAATGAGTGTAATTTCACAAAATGTTTATTAATATTTGGTCCTGTGAATTCTATTAGGAATTTCCTAGTAAGAGTAACCTTTTTATTCACCAAATTTTCTTTTGCCCAGCTTTCACCGCTTCTCTAACATTTTATCTGTGTCTTAAAGATTTCCATATCTCCTTTCCATCTATTTTTCATCTTTCTGTAGTATTACCTCAAAGCGTAATTAAAAGTGTTGTTACCTTTTGGGCGGGAGCGGTAGAACAGCGGTTAGGGCATTTGCCTTACACTAGGCTGACCCCGGTTCGATTCCTCCATCCCTCTCGGAGAGCCCAGCAAGCTACTGAGAGTACCCCACCCTCAAGGCAGAGTCTAGCAAGCTCCCCATGGCGTATATTCGTTACGCCAAAAACAGTAACAATTCTCACAATGAAGCTGTAACTGGTGCCCGCTTGAACAAATCAATGAACAAGGGGAGGACAGTGCTATCGTGGACAGTGCTAGTTACATCTTACCTCTTATTTTTTATTTTTTGTTTCATTTTTTATTTTTTTTAGTGAATCACCATGAGATACAGATACAGACTTACAAACTTTCTTGCTTATGTTTCAGTCACACAATAATTGAGTACCCATCCCTCCACCATTGTCCATTTTCCACCAATGTTTCCAGTAACCCTCCCCTTTCCCGTCCCTCCCGCCCACCTCTGTGGCAGGTGTATATTCCCTTTTACTCTCTCTCTCTCTCTCTCTCTCTCTCTCTCTCTCTCTCTCTCTCTCTCTCTCTCTCTCTCTCTCTCTCTCTCTCCTTTTGGGTGTTGTGGTCTGCAATGCTGATATTAAGTGGCCGTTGTGTTCGGTCTATAGTTTACTTTCAGCAAACATCTCCCATCCTGAGTGGGTCCTCCAAGTATCCTTTACTTGCTGGTCTCTTCTCTATCTTAGCTACCTTTTCCCCCAGCATGTGAGGCTGACTTCCAAACCGTGGAGCAATACTCCTGGTTCTTATCTCTACTATCATTGGGTGTTATTCTCTCATTCTGTTGCTTTATATTCCACAAATTAGTGCATCCTTTTATGACTGTTCCACTCTTTCTGGCTCATCTAACTTAGCAAGACACTCTCCATGTTGATCCACTTATATGAAAATTTTATGATTTCACATTTTCTAACAGCTGCATAGTATTCCAGTGTGTAGATATACTAAAGTTTCTTTAACCAGTTGTCTCTTCTCAGGCACTTGGGTTTTTTCCAGATTCTAGCTATTGTAAACAGTGCTGCAATGAACATACAAGTGCAGATGTATTTTATACTACATGTTTTTTACAACTCCTGGATATATTCCCAGAAGTGGTATTGCTGGGTCAAATGGAGCTCAATTTCATTTTTTTTGAGAAACATCCATACTGTTTTCCAAAAGGGCTGAACCAGTAGGCATTCCCACCATCAGAGAAGGAGAGTCCATTTCTCCTTTTAACACAAATTAGGAGCTTCCTAACTATTTCAAATAAAAGCATTATATTAGTGTTGGAATAGAAGATTCTAAACTGTTTTTCTACCTTGCATTATTAATATTACACCAACCCTTGACAAAGATTTATGCAATTAGTTGTCATATTCCCTCAATTTAGCAAAATGTCAGAGATAAGTGAGGACATCATAAATGTTTAAGAATGAAAAGAAAAATGAAGTGGGAATACTGAGAATTATAGTTTATTCTCATAATTTGTACGAGCAACATTCATTTTTAGTGATACCTCTAATATACGGAATGGTTTATATAATAAGTTTCCATATTTGATTCAAACACAATTTTCAGAATTTGGTTTGTTTCCTATTAGTTCAAGGAATTTTTAGGTTTGAACTCTGATAATAAGAGTAACACCAATAAAATTTGAAGAAATCCACTGATTTGATGGTTTTCCTATATCTTTCACAACTTTAATATTCTTTCTTAGGAGATGGTAGAGGTGTCTTTTGGAAGAAATGGAGAAACACCAAGTGAAATAAGTTCAACTGGAGAAATAGGGTCAAGCACAGCATTTTTTTAGGCTTTTAAACCAAATGCTTCATGTACCAAAGCCAAACTGAATCCCACAGTTACTACTCACACATCTAAGTTCTGTAACTTTAGCCTACTTTGTAACACACATACACAAAAAAATTACCTTGTTTTTCCAAAAATTTCTGTAGGCTTGTATCATGTTATTTCACTTGACATTTTGAAAATCAGGTTAACTGCAGAGTTGAGAACATTATAGTTAACTTTTACTGTTTCTCCAAGAATTTTATTCTCTTGGCCTTCTTTAAAAAGCTTTACTAAATTCAGTGTGTGTGTGTGTGTGTGTGTGTGTGTGTGTGTGTGTGTGTGTGTGTCTATAAGCATCTTGAGCGAAAGCACCTGTGGTGCATAATGAATGAAACAATCCTTAAATGCATGCAAACACCCAGTGGATTTTATTTCTCATGTCTGCTCAGGGGAAGCTATTAACTGGCAAAGAAGTAGATTTATATTTTAAAATAGACAGAACTAAGCACCAGGTGTTCAGACTCTGAGCTGATGTCAATTTATTGTTTTTTCAAAATTCTCCGCTATTTGCAATACCCAGACGTACAGATTTGAAAAACATTGATCTAACATATCCCTAACTGTATTCTTACAGAGTAAATGACACCAAATTCTACACAGTGACTCAAAAAGATTCCTGTCTGTTTAAAAGTAAAATAAATCTTTTTCAAAGCAAATATTGTATTATAAAACTTTACTATGAAAAATTGGTGAATTATTTTTCCCTGACCAATTTATATATGGTGTCAAATCTTAAGAATTCATTATATATTTATTCAAGTTTATGTAATATTGAATACATGGAAAAGAATTACAATTTGCTATTTTATTAATTTTCAATAAATTTATTGCTTAATTTTAAAAATTCGACAATTTAAAAGGTTTGAATTTTTGCACTGTTTTCATACTTGCATTAAATATAGTAGGAAAAGTCTTATACCAACACCTAGTCAAAGTTTGACAGTTCCTATTTACTCTGGGGAAGCTTAGTTTGTAGTTTGATTCCCATTTGACTTTACTGTGAAATGAAACAAAAGTTGTCTAGCATATATTTGCTACTGGAAAATAAATATGAACTACTTAGTTAAGTGTCTATTTTATTGTCATTCCATAAATTGTAGTGACTTTTTTGCAATCATTTTTACTAGCAAGGGAGTATAATTTCATATTATTAGTGCATTTATAAGAATTTTATAATCATAGATTATCAAACAGCTCTAATTAATGACTTCAATCCTGTCACATGGATTCTTCAGTAATTACAGAATGGTGGTTACAAAAATGAAAGTATTATCTCTCCAGTCCCAAATAATATTTATTTAAACTGCCAAGGTTAATATTTCAGTGAAAGTTCAGGGCTAATAAATTTTTCACTTAAAATCTTCATGCTAGCAGTAAAATGACCTCAATGATATACTAACATTCTTTAATATACTCACAAATATAACTGTAACAACTGAATATGTACGCTGGCTTACTTAGGACCAGAATAAATTAGCAAGAGGCAAACTTAAAAAAAAGATAATTCATTGTTTTAACACCTCAGGAATGGTGTTCATTGATTTTAGCACTAAAATAACTATATAGGACTAGAGAAATAATGCAGAGGGTAAGGTCCTTACCTTACACACATCTTACCCAATTCTGTTCCTCAGCCTGAGTATGGTCCCCAATATTATGTATGATCAAAGTGTGAACCCTAAGTGTCTAGAAAACATTAAGCCATGAGCACAGCAGGGGTGATCCAGAACCATATAAAACTAGTATATAGCTACATTGATAACTATATAACGATTAATTAAATTAATAAATGCATATTCTACAAAGCATTATTTAAATACTTATCTGCATAAAATCCATTAGAGCTTAAGAAAAATATAATACTTGTAAAAAAATTGTGATGTGTTTAGAACTCTTGGATCCAAAATCTTTTTTTGTTTCCAATGAGTATTAAAAGAAATAGTCCCAGATGACTTAAAATTAAGTTTTGACAACTTGAAAGTATAATGATAAAGCAATTTCTTCAAAAAATATCAGGAAATAATTGCTAATCCAAAAGTACAGTGTTAGGGCTGGAGCAATAGCATAGCAGGTAGGGCACTTGCCTTGCAAGCGGCCAACACGAGTTAGGTTCCCAGCATCCCATCTGGTCCTCCAAGCACTGCCAGGGGTAATTCCTGAGTGCAGAGCCAGGACTGACCCCTGTGCATCTCCGGGTGTGATCCAACAAGCAAAATAAATAAATAAATAAATAAAAATAAAAATAAATGTACAGTGTTCTGCCATATCTTTGGGTTATTGTTACTCTTTTTTTTTCAATCTTTAAAGAAGAAAACAGAAAAAAATGACAAAGATTAAAGGAAGAAAAGGGAAAAAAGAAAAAATATAAGGAAGGAGAAGAGATAAGGAAAGAAGAGGAACAAGAAAAGAGGGCAAAATTAGGTAAATTAACTTTTTTATGGACTGAATTATATTTATGAAAATAATTATTTTAACCAAAAAATAGATGTTATTTGAAGAGTAATTCCTAAAGAAGTAACTTTTTATAATCTAGGATTCAGTCATGCTAGGATAGTCATGATAATCTAGAAATCAATCATGATAAGACAAGCACTCTTATAAAATGAGAAACCAAAACATTTATTTCTTTACCATAGAAGGAAACAGAAAAGGTTGCATCTGAGTTCTAGAGAGAACTGTCACAAGTGCCTATCCATTCCGGCATCCTGATCTTCAACTTAAAGCCTCCAAGTAGGGGTGGCAGAGAGAGTACAGGGAAGATGGCAAGTTATCTTGCAAGAGGCAGAATGCGATTTGATTCTCAGTAGTACCAAGAGTGAGCCAGGAAGAAGAGGTGCCTAAATATAACTTGGGATCACTGGCCCAAAATCCAAACCAAATTAAACAACAACAAAAAGGCACACAAGAGAATGTAAAATCTTAAGCTATGAAAAATTAATAAAATATCTTTGAACACCCATCCAATAGCGATTTAAGTATCCAAAATATTAACTTAATACTCAGGCATTGAATTTCAGAATGTCCTTTTCAATTTTATTTTTCGAATAATGAATACATTAGCACGCAATAAAAAAAACCCTCAAAGCAGTCATTCAAGCTCACTTCAAAGTGCTTAATATAGAAAAAAGAATAACGAATACCAATGAAAATGGAGTAATTAAAGTTAATAGGCATAAAGAAAATGCATAATATAGGCAGATAGAATTGAGAGGAGCATTTGATGTTAGAGAAAGTTATATATATTATTTATGGTGAGTGAATTGCTAAAACACTAATTTCATTTAAAATATTGACTGTTCTTATCATTCCTAATCATTATTGAATGAAAACTATTATATTTAAAATAATAGAAGAAAATAAAGTTGAAAAATTTATTTTCACTGGTGATTGAATCTGAACATAGATTATTTAAAAGGGGTCTTTTTCTAGGGCTAGGAGAAACGTTAAATATTATATATAAAAATATACAGTGATCAAATCTATTTTTTTACCTAATTAATCTGAAACACCTGAAAATTAACCTATACTATTAATGTATTGCTTATCTTTTATTATTTAAAATTTAAACTCATGCCCTCTGACTCAAATAATTATAAGTGAACATATAAACATATATACACCTGTAGGTTTTAGTACAAATAAACATTCACACATACATTGTATAAAACCTATAAACATATATATTTTACCTATTAAGAAAAAGTAAATATCAGGGAGAGGAAAAAATGAATAAATTAATATCCAAGAATATTTATATCAAAGTTCATGGAAATAGTTTTAAAAATATGGAAAATTAAATACATAGGAAAAATATATTTTAGAATTCATTTAAAAATGCATTTTAAGTACAATTTTAAAATCAAAAAATTCTATTACAATTAACTAAATTGCAATTAAATATCTAGAACAAAAATCTAAAAATATCTAAAAATGAAATTTTTAGGGACTGGAGCAATAGCACAGTGATAGAGCATTTGCCTAGCACACAGCCAGTCTGGCTGAGCCAGGTTCGATTCCTCCGCCCCTCTCGGAGAGCCCGGCAAGCTACCAAGAGTAACATATTCAATATGCCAAACACAGTAACAACAAGTCTCAAAAAATGGAGACATTACTGGGCCCGCTCCTGCAAATTGATGAACAGCAGGAGGACAGACAGACAGACTTGCAATTTTTAGAATGAATTTTAAAATACAATAACACCTTAATATATTTGTAAAATTTAATAGAAAGATTGCAGAGCGGTAGGGCATTTGCCACCCTGAGTTCGATTCCTCCGCCCCTCTCGGAGAGCTCGGCAAGCTACTGAGAGTATCTCGCCCGCATGGCAGAGCCTGGCAAGCTACCCGTGACGTATTCGATATGCCAAACACAGTAACAACAAGTCTCACGAAGGAGACGTTAGTGGGCCCGCTCGAGCAAATTGATGAACAACGGGAGGACCGTGACTGACCATGACATAAGTATGATGAAGTGTATCTTTGTATAACACTCTGCATGACTATGGAATATGCAGTATTATACAAAATCAGATAGAAAATAATTGGTATTTAATATGCCTATACATTTAAAAGCAGAATGAAAAATGCTCAGAGTGTTCTTAGTAGAAGGAAATAATTGTTTCTTTTAATGTTGGAATAACAGATACTTTATTTTAAAAAGTGACTCAAAATTGTTATTCAGGAGAGATCCAGGGATGTAGGGGGAAAAGCACACATTTTGATGAATGCTAGTCACGTTAGAGTTGAGTTGCAATAATTTGTTAAGCTTGTTAGTTATGCTTTCGGTGATGTTTTTAAACCAAGTTTCATTTTCAGAAGAAAAGAATCATGAAAAAGCTGAAATTATCATTGGTATTTATAGATGATTGGATGCATTATGCTGAATATAATAGATTATGTTATTCATGGCCTTCAATTGATGATCCTTCGGAGTAGCCTCATTTTATTTTTCTTTTAAATTTTTGCTAGTGAAACACCATGAGGTACAGTTGTAGACCTACAAATTTTAGTGCTTGGGTTTCAATTATACAATGATCGACTACCAATCCCTCCACCAGTGCCCATTCTCCACCACCACTGATTCCAGTATCCCTCCCACCCCCCCATCCCCTCATTCCACCCCGTCTCTGTGGCAGGGCATTACCTTTGGTTCTCTCTCTCTTTTTGGGTGCTGTGGTTTGCAAAAGAGGCATTGAGTGGCAATCATGTTTGGTCTATAGTCTACTTTCAGCATGCATCTCCAATCCTAGAAAGATCCTCCCAACATCCTTTATTTGGTGCTCCCTTCTCTATCTCAGCTTCCTTTTCCCCTAGCATATGTGGCTGTCCTCCAAGCCATGGAGTAAACCTCCTGGTACTTATATCGGCTATTTTTTCCACAAAATTGAAATATCAAAAACACTTCCAAACAGTTTCTATGAAGCAAATATCACCCTGATATCAAAAGCATACAGAGATACCACAAAGAAAGAGAATTACAGGCCGATATAGCTGATAAACACAGATGCAAAGATCCTTAACTATTAGCAAGTAGAATCCAACAACTCCTCAAAAAGATCATACACCGTGACCAAGTGGAATTCATCCCGGGCATGCAAAGATGGTTTAACATTCGTAAATCAATCAACATAATCCATCATATCAACAAAAGAAAAGATAAAAACCTTATGATCTTGTCAATAGATGCAGAGAAAGCATTCCACAAGATCCAGCACCTGTTTATGATGAAGATCCAGCACCTGTTTATGAGGAAATCCCTTGACAAAATGGGTATAGAGGGGACTTTCCTCAATATAGTTAAAGCCTACAGCAAGCATCATCCTCAATGGGGAAAAACTGAGAGCCTTCCCTCTAAGATCAGGGAGGAGACAAAGATGCCAACTCTCTCCACTGCTGTTCAATATAGTACTGGAAGTACTTGCAATAGCGGTTAGGCAAGAAAAATACATTAAGTTCATTCAGGTAGGAAAGGAAGGAATCAAGCTCTTACTATTCGCAGATGATATGATACTACACTAAGAGAACCCCAAAACCTCTACGAAGAAATTCCTAGAGACAATAGACTTGTATAGTAAACTTGCAGGCTATAAAATCAATACCCAAAACTAGTCTCATTTTTAGGTGTGACTTTCTATATTGACATTGGAGTTAGACATATGATGTATTTTGACTGCTAAGTATTACAGGAAGAGACAAAAAACACTTGAACTTTGTGTGTATTGACCTTCTTGAAAGGTGTAACTACAGTGTAAGAACATAGTTTTAAGAGGTTATTAGGACAAGAGCAAAGGTCCGTACCACAATTAGCTATTCCAATTCATCGCCACTCAATGAAATAAGACCATACTAACTAAATCAGTCTCAGTTGACTTTTTTGCTAGGTTGCAGTCCTGTTGTCAGGAGAGTCTGAAAGCAAACCTGCTGGTTGCTTTCTACTTGTTGAGCTTTCTAATTGTAGAGTTTTGATCAGAATATATGATTAAATTCACTAATTTTTCAGAATGTTGTTTAAACAGCAATAAATAATTTCCCATGTAAATGACTTTCAAGTTTGAATACTTTCTACTTAATATGAATTAAAATTATAGTTGAAAAATTATGTGAATTATGAATAAAAAAGCTAGTCTGACAGAAGTATAATCTATAATCTAATTATAATCTACTTATAATCATGAGCATGATTCAAAAAGTACATTTGAATCTCCTAGGAAAATTTTAAACTTATACAAATTTCTATTCTTCAAAATTTTCTGATTACAACGTCAAATGGTGAGGAAGGGATCATCTAACTACCTAACATTAATTATTTATTAACTATATAATATATTTACATTAACTTCTAAGGAAATCCAATACTTACTTGATTATAGAACCTATTAAAATTTGAATGTATTAAAATAGAACACTGTCGCAATGAAATAGCATATAAAGCCATGAGTAATGGGATACTACAAAGAAAGACATAAAAACATAAGTTATATTGCAGTCCAGAGGTCTTTTGCATTTTTCATTGCCTAATTTTGTTCATCTGACATTTCTTTCTTTAAACAGATCAGGCTTAAAACAAATTGTTAGGGTGTTTAAATATAACAAGTATTTTTACTAGAGTAACAAAATGTCTCTTAAAGCTCCTATACTTTAAAGTGTCAGGTATTATCTAATATTCTTAAAAAGTTTATCATACCAATGATGGTTGTTGAGTCACATTGACATCAATTCTACTTGTATAAATATGCATTGAACAGAGAAATTTTACATTGGGGAGCTAAAGTAGAAAAATAATTTTCATAATCAACACTGTTTATAAGATTAATAAAGAGTATCCAGGGTCAGTAATTAAGCCTACTATGATTTAAAATGTCAATTAGAAATAAAATTGATCTAAAATGAAAAATAAGATACAAAGTTACATAATTTTATTTATTTGCTACACGAATAAGAAATAAAGCATTTTATGTTGTAGAAAAAAAAGAAATAATTCTACATATATATTTCTCCAAAATGTGAACTAAAACTGCATACATATATTTTCTACAAAAATAAGAAATATGAATACATATGTATATATTTAGAGGATACGATATTTTTCATAAAAATAAGAATTCTGATCATTGTATAACTGAAACCCAAGCACAAAAATTTGTAAGTTTATAACCTTACCTCATGCTGTTTCACTAATAAAAAAATATAAATAAAAAAATAAAAATTCTCTTAGAAAATAAGAAGATAAATGTCAAGTTACAAAATAGTATACAAAATCGTTGCATTTCTAAGATACAAGGAAGGAAGTAAATAAAAAAGTAATTTTTAAAAATTCAATTTAGAGTGACAACAAAAAGAATAGGTAAAAAATGTTAAAAGATAAAGACTTAGAAAACTTTAAGTCGCTATTGAAAGAAAAAGCAGATGAAAAAGAAGATAGATTCTAATGGTTATGTATTAGAAGAATTAACACTGAAAAAATGATTCCAAGTAAACTGCTATCAAAAAATATGACAGGGGCTGGAGCAATAGCACAGCAGGTAGGGAGTTTGCTTTGCACGCTGCCGACCTATGTTCAATTCCCAGCATCCCATATGGTCCCCCGAACACCGCCAGGAGTAATTCCTGAGTACATGAACCAGGAGTAACTCCTATGCATCGCTGGGTGAGACCCAAAAAGAAAAAAAAAAAAGCATGACATATACAAGAAAACAGAAGAAAAATTACTGAAGCTTACATTGAATCATAAAAAAATTTCAAATACCAATCTTCCTCTTGGTTTTAGCATAGCAACATATTCTTTGAAAAGATGTGAAATTACATCTCTCAAATATGCTTCTGTAAATTTAACTTGTCTCAATGAAAAAGAAATTCCATATTTATGTTTCACTAGTAGCAACCCCAAAAACCAAAGAAATCTTGAGACAAATGAAAAATGCAGCATAATGCACCTTGGGTCAAATTATACTATAAAACTAAAGTAATTAAAGCAGGTTGGCATCAGAAAAATATACCAAAAAACGTGATTACATGAATCATCCACAATAAAATGTTCATACATCTGTGAAGTTAACTTATGATAAAGTAGTCAAGAGTATAAAAAAAAAGAAACTATCTTCAGTAATTGGTTTTGTGAAAACTGGAGGACACTCTGGAATTAAATGAAACTATTATAGTACCATACACAAGAAAATTACCCAAAACTCTTTTAAACCCCATGATTTTGGACTCAGATCTTTAAAATCAAAGAAAAAGACAAAGTTGGTAAAACCCTCCATGACATGAAGCTAATGGTATCTTCAAAGATGTCACACCACTGGCCAAGCAAGTGAAAACAGAGACAAAAGGGACTATCTTAAATTAAGAAGCTTCTGCACCTCCAAAGAAACAGTGACCAAAATACAAAGACAGTCTACAGAATGGGAAAGGATATTTGCCCAATACCCATTGAACAAGGGGTTGATATTAAGGATATACGAAGTACGGGTTGAGCTCCACAAGAAGAAAACATCCAACCCCATCAAAAACTGGGGCAACAAAATGAACAGAAACTTTCTCAAAGAAGAAATCCAAATGGCAAAAAAGGTATACATGAGAAAATGCTCTACATCACTAATCATCAGCAGACCAAAACAACGATGAAATATCATCTCACACCACAGAGATTGGCCCACATCCAAAAGAACAAAAGCCACCGGTGTTAGCGCGGATGTGGCCAGAAAGCGACCCTCCTTTGTTGCTGGTGGGAATGCCGACTCGTTCAACCTGTTTGGAAAACAGTATGTATGATTCTCAAAAAATTAGAAATCAAGCTCCCATTTGACCCAACAATACCACTCCTGGGAACATATCCCAGAGAGGCAAAAAAGTATAGTCAAAGTGACATCTGCACTTGTTTGTTCATTGCAGCACTCTTTACAATAGCCAGAATCTGGAAAAAACCTGAGTGCCCGAGAACAGATGACTGGTTAAAGAAACTTTGGTACATCTACACAATGGAGTACTATGTAGCTGTTAGAAAAAAATGAAGTCATGAAATTTACATACAAGTGGTACTAATGAAAAGTATCATGCTAAGCGAAATGAGCCAGAAAGAGAGCTCCCCATGATGGATTCGATATGCCAAAAACAGTAACAACAAGTATCATAATGGAGATGTTACTGGTGCCTGCTTGAGCAAATCGATGAACAATGGGAGGAAGTGGACAGTGGGCATTAACCTCTACTAAAAATGACCAGAAACAAGAGATGGCAGGTTATAGACAAAAATGGAAACTCAATCACTATTGGTGATAATCAAGTTGATTCCATCTTCATAGAAAATAGTATAGAGATTTCTCAAAAAATATGGAAAGGAATTACTCTATTATCCAGTGTTTCTACTCGTAGATATCTATCCCTAGAAACACAACCACTTATTTGAAAAGGTACATGCATGTCCATGTGCATTGAATTGCTATTTGTGGTAGTCAAGATCTGGAATTAAATTAGATGCTCATTGTCATGAACATGCCAATATCATTCTCATGTTGTCTGTCAGGGAGAGAAGAAGGAAGTGGTAAATACTACATAATGAATAACATTAAGCCTACCTTTACTTAATACTTGGTATCCCACATAGTGGCACTATTATTGCAGAAGTGATCTGTTTCTTTCTCAACCAAAAAAGACGTTCCTATACTTGAATAACTGTATTATAAATTTTCTTCATACTTAAGTACTGTAACAATATATAAAGTTGTGATATAAACAGTTTTGATAGGTATTAAATTTGTATTTAAATAAATGAGTGAATAAAGTAATTATAGTGAAAGGGTTTTGAATATTTAAGAGAGATGCTAATACATGTTTTTCTCTACCCAAATTCTTAAGAAATTCAGAAGATAAATAAGCTATATATAGGTTAAAATAAAATATTCTTCTAGAGATAAGCTAAGATAAAGATTAGGGATTTTTTTTTATTTGATTAAACATGTTCAGTCAGAACTATGTAACCTTTTAATTCCTAACTGCAGAGACACAGATGAAATCACTCTATCTGGTAGAGTAACAGTAAAATTTGTTGTTAACCTGTGTAGTTCTGAATCCATGAAGATCAGCATCCAGGTAAGTTTAGGAAACAAGGTAATATTTGTTAAATATATTATGAATGTAAGTTACTCTATCTGTTCAAATTCTCAGTAACTACAAATTCAAAGTGATAAAGAATGAAGAAGACTGTTACCTGATCGGAAATCTCTGTACAAAAATGAAATTGAAGATGAGGGTTGGTAGACATGGTATTTTTTCTTTTTGTTTATGTATAAGATAGAATGTTTGAATAAAATAACTGAATATGACCTGTTACTTGAGGACATGTAAAAATCCCCAAACTTAAGTTGTTCTATAGAAATAATAGTTTTGTTGGATATCCAAATCATCAGTGACTAAATTCATCAGACATAATATACTTCAGAATTAAAAATGTCCATTTAGCTCTAGCCATTAGATATCCTCCAAGCATATAAAAAAAAACTTAACCAGCCTTTTCATAGATGTGTATTATAACTCAGATATTCCATGTATTGGAGAAAGAAATAAACGTAGCTTTGCTAAGTTTAACAGGAAATATAATGCGCTGATTATTTTGGCAAACTAAATTTCTGAGTCTGTCTCTTCCTTTCTTATTGTTAACGTTATTGAAAGTCTTACAGTGAGTCTATTTTACGCAAATACATATTGAGCATATTTTTTTATGAAATACAATGTTTGAGGTTGTAGAGAATAAATTGAAAAGATAAAAAATCTCTATTATTATCTTTATTATTGAAAGTTATATCTTAGTGACTGAGAAAGAAGCTATACAAGATTGATACAAACAATTGTTAGTGTTAAGAAGAAAAATAAATAGAAAAGTTTGATAAAAAATTAGATTAAAAATATAACTATATATAACTGTTAGAACATGTAAGTATGCAGAGAAACAAATTTACAAGCTGAAAACAGTCAGTAGAAAGTGCCAGGGGAAATATTTCTTCATAGCAGTATTTTTTCACCCATTGTTTAACCTTGCTAAGAGTCCTTGAATTTATTATTATTATAATTATTGATGTTTGTTTTGGGGCTATTCCTGGTGGTTCTAAGGGATTATTACTGGTTCTGTAATCAGGGATATCTTCTGACAGTGCTTTTGGGACTACATACAGTAAAACATGCAGCTTAACTCCTATACTATATATCTCTAGCCTATGTTGATTTTTTAAGGATTTTTTTCATATTAACTTTCCATGAAGAAGCATTTACATTATGTGATTACAATAAATTTTTCAAAATTTTATTTTATATGTCTATATATGTAGTTTGCTTTTAAGTACATGTTTTATAGCATACTTCATTAGCAAGAATAAGTTTTTAATCACTTGAGAAAATGGTCATTCTTATTGAGTAAGCTTTGGAAACGATAACAAAAACAAATCCCAGAAAAAATGAAAAAAATAGAATATCTGGAGTAGAATAAGACAGGGAGAGAAGACAAGATAAGTGAAGGAATAGAGGACCAAAACTTAACCATGCTGGGGATTGTAGTATATTGGACTTACACTGAATGAGACAAATACACTCAGTGTGTTGAAAAGAATGTGAAACAGAGATTTAAACAATCTCATCATAAGTGACGGATCTATCTGTCTTGCATTTCCTCTCTAAATGACAATTATTATTTCATCAGTGACACCTTGTGATCTCACCATAAATCTTTTAGAAATAATATCCAAAGCATGTTCAGGTGGTCAAAGAAATTTAATTTAATCCTGAAAGCTGACATATTTTAGGGGTTTAAGACCATCATGAGAGTTTGCAATTTCCAAAACATTTACAACTGAGTTACTTAGTGTTGAATTATTCTTTTGCAATTGTTTGGAATTAAAGTTTATTATAGTTATATAAAGTACAAACATTTAAAAAACAAACTCTTATCAAGGTATATGGATGTATATTTTCTCAGTCATGGAAGGATCATTTTAGAGCAATTATTTATTATGTTACAGACATAAAATAAGTATTGCCTTCTCCAACAAGTTATTACCAAACATCATATATAGAAGGCATATTTATTTATGCCCAAACCACTCATAATTAATCTTTAGTATTGTCCTTATCAGTACTTCCAAACTGTCATATTTATCATCACAGTAATTGCAGTGATTGAAGTAATATTAATAAATCATCCACATGTCTGAATCATGAACAGAATCATTAAGAGTGTTCATAGAATCTTTAACAAAATCACTTAATAATTACTTTATGATACTAAATTTGATTGTTAGTGCTAACGGCAAGAACATAGGATAATATCGTGTGTGAAAGAACACAGGATAAAATAATTTAGAGATTGCAGATGGCCATCACCAAGTGTAGGACTACATAGAATCTATAATTAGTAAAAATAGTGGAGCATTGAAAATTTCAAGTATTGATTTGATGAAGTGGATAGCATCTATAGAAGAAGAAATAAAATATACTGAAGCAAAATAAAGATAATTTACTATTGTTTGAGATGCTTATTCATGATACTGTTTTAACTGACACCAATCTTGGTTTCAAACAGTAGAATAGTTACTGCTGGTTCAATCACAATCTACTGTGAAATAAGTAATATTATGCCTATGTATGATGATATTTAGAATAGGACTGAAGACTCCAAGAATATACAATTTTTGTTTTCCTAAATGGAGAATTCCTAGTCAAATTGGGGACACTTGTAATTACCTTTATTCTACCTGTATATATTTAATTGAATACATTAAGAATAGTATAAAAAAAGGTTCTATAAGGAATTTTTTAAAGTGTCAGAATATGTTCTTTCATTAAAATTCTTAAGCACATTGTTTTAACAAGTTCCAAGAATGTTGGGGTATGCAGACTGGAATGTAAGTTCATATTTAACATTAATGTGTATAGAGACCAAAGGATGAAAGCTAAAGTAATAATAAGAAGAAGATAAAAAATTTTAATTTAGAAATGCGGATACTAACTATTTAAAAAAATACATTTCATGTAAACTAAAATAAGTCGCTGATACAGTTTTGCAAAATAATTATGTTAAAGGGACAGAAGTTTGAAGCAAACCTAGACTTTCTAGAAAGATTGCTACTAATAGAAAACACACAATATAAGGTAGCTCCATGTGTTATTTCAAAGTAATTCCTATTTTTATCTAAAAATTAAACTTTAAAATGACAATCTTATATCTATGTTCTTTATTATAAGATAGCCAGCAGAGGGAACATATAAAGACACATGAAACTAATAGCCTCATGGACAGTGCATGTTCCTGGGGAATTGAAAGTAATGGAATTTTATCAAATATCAAAAACTCTGCTTGGAAAAGAAAAACAAAATATCTCTAGATAAAAACAAGCAACACTGTCAGACTCATTTTCGAGAAAAGCACCACATATCACTTCAATTGTCAACATAAAAGTACAAGTGATTTCATATACTCCTTTATTTTTTGTGACAAATGCAAAATGTCACATGTTTTTAGAAAATTTTACAGAACTCAGTGGAAAGAATACAAAGAAACTAGTATAAAAATTTAATTTTTAACATTTTAAAAATTATTGGATAGGTAACAATAATTTAAAAACAAACATAGGAATTCCAAAACAATATTAAGACTATTTTTATCTTACAGAAAACAAATATTAAGTGTTTCTTTACTAAAGAAGTAGAGTTCTAGCAATGAATCAACACATAACATTTTTGTGGGGCAAATATCTAAATATGTACCTGACAGAATTTTTCTCATGTCAGCACTCAAAGCAATGAAGTATTAATTATGCTCCATCAACACTGAGGCAGCAGTTAGGTAGCAGTAGAAAGATAAATGCAAACACATCAGCTTGAAACACTGGGTTTTGTAAACAAGCATTCGCAAGACACCTGGGTCTTTATTAGCTGTCAAATTTGATCTAAATGTAAATGTTTGAAGTGAATTTAGTATCAGACACACTATTGTTACGTTTATGTATTTTAGTTGTTGATAAATGACATTTGCATATGTAATATAGTGAAGAAAAATCACACATCTGATTCATGTTCTTGTTATTTTGGGGGGGCCCTACTCAGCACTGCGCAAGATTTACTCGTGGCTCTAAGCATAGGAATCACTTTTGATGTGATTCAGGGGATCAAATCTATGTTGGCTGTGTGCAAGGCAAGTGCCTTGTCCACTGTTCCATAGCTTAAGCTCTTAAATTTAATACATTAAGCACAGAAAAAATAATAAGAATTAAATAATACATTATTAATAATGTCAAATAAATCAGTGTTTTAGACGTATATTATCTTCAAAATCATTTTATCAATCTTTAGAATAATCTTTAATCTCTCATCAAGAAAGGGTATTAAATACACACAATGCTTATCACAATCATATTCCAGCCTCCATAGAAACGCACCAAGATAGTACTGTAAAGTAAGCAAGTAAAGTAAAGGCCCTCCCGTTGATCATCGATTTGCTTGAGCGGGCCCAGTAACGTCTCCATTGGAGACTTTGTTGTTACTGTGTCTGGCATATCGAATACGTCACGGGGAGCCTGCCAGGCACTGCCGTGCGGGCGAGATACTCTCGGTAGCTTGCCGGGCTCTCCGAGAGGGGCGGAGGAATCGAACTCGGGTCGGCCATGTTGGCTGCATGCAAGGCAAATGCCCTACTGCTGTGCTATCGCTCCAGCCCTTGCTCCTCCCTCAAGGAGCTTAGGCTTTTTGATAAACTCCCACAAGAGTGTCCCTGAGGCACACCCAATTCCATCAAGCATTAATAATCCAATTTTGCCTTTCTATTTTCCCTTATGTCATTTGCATGTTTTCTTTAGTAGTGTCCTTTTCATATAGACACAGGAAGACAGTTCATGCTATGCTTTGCAATATGGCAGTTAACTGACTCCAAAATAACTTACTCCTGGGCAACCATATTTACTTGACTTAAGCCTCAGTTGCTCTTAGTTTCTAGCAATCCAAGAGCAGGGTCACAACAAAAGGACTGGATGAACCCAGGGCAAGTTGTAAACTCCCTGGCATTCACAGAAGGTAAGCTAATTGCCATAAGTAAAATAAGTTAAGAGCACGGTTATTGACAAACTCTGTCATTACCCAAAAAGAAGTAACTGAATAAGGACTCGGCTGGTGTTACGAAAGACTCACCTGGCCTCAGCAATATGGTCTGGAATATATAGTGAAATGTTCCTAGGAAGAGCCAACCTTTAAGCTTAATATATCTCTTATTGTGCTCATACAAAATGACATTGCTAGAAATAGTATAAGAAGTAAATTTACTATGATGGCTTAAACAGATTACTAGTGGAGGAAGGGATAAAGCAATACACCTTCGATGGATGGAATCTCGCCCTTGAGTGGATTCCCTAGTAATCTGGACTGTTGAACCTTCTGAAGGAGTGGCTTTACCTCTGTTTGTTGTTATGATAATATTCAATCCCAAATTTGTGTATCCCCACCCTTCATTATTTCTATGTAACTTCATTACTTCTATTTAACTATGTAAGGAATTTTTGGGACTAGGTCGATGACTAGAAGAAGGATTAGAACTGAGACTTTGGAGACTTTGGGACTTTGCCGAGTAGGAGGACTATATGACGACAATGACTGGAAGTAGAGGACTATGAGACTTCAAGGAGACAAGAAAGAAGATATTACTAAGGAGAGAACTTTGAGATTTAAAGGAGACTAAGACGATGGAACTCTGATGACTGGGACTATGACCAAAACTACAACTAGAATTGCACAGTAAGGAGAGAAATCAGACAACGTCTAGGAGGAGAGAGAAATAAACAGACTACTGACCAGCCAAGGGCCCTGTTTCTGTCGTTCCCAGGACTTTCTCCACCTGTCGCTACCATCGTCTGGCCTGGGGAGGCAGTTCTTGGCCACTAAACACATGAGTTACCTGTGTGCCCATGCTTTTCTCTTGGAAATTCACACTATAGTCAATATATCAGATTCATTAAGCCCTTTCATTACCAACTAACTCTGCTTGAAAGGCCATTTACTAAAAAGGAAATATGTAAAGCCAAATCTTACTTTTCAACTTTATTTCAATAACAAAATCCAAACACTGATATTCTCTACTTAAATAAATTGAAAACAATTATCAAGGTAATACCTTTTAGTCTTAGGGCTGGAACAATAGCACAGCAGGTAGGGAGAGCGCCTTGCACACAGCCCACCTGGGCCAACCCCAGTTCGATTCCTCTGCCCTTCTTAGAGAGCCAGGCAAGCTACCGAGATTATCGCACTGTATTGCAAAGCCTGGCCAAACTAGCCATGATGTGTGCGATATGCCAAAAACAGTAACAAGTCTCACAATGGAGACGTTACTGGTGCCTGATCAAGGAAATCGATGAACAACGGGAGGACAGTGCTATACAGTACTATACCTGTTAGATTATAATAATGACCATAACAATTATGCACAAGACCACAGAAGTTTTAAGGGAAATGTGGCATTATTTTCTGATGCACACTTCCGTATTTATCTATCTATCTATCTATCTACTTAAAAAGTATGTCTAAAATCAGAGTTTATATAGAGTCATATACATATTGCCTACAAGGCACTACTAATATGTAAAAAATAGGGAAAGGCAAATTTAGCTTAAGTAAATAGTAAATTTCAGCAGCTAGTGGAATAACATCAGATGTTAAAGGAAAATTGTGGAGTCACCTGACATAATCAATTCATGTCACAGACATAAAGTGTGACAGTAGTAAGCCTGCAGAAAATGAAAGTGACTTCATTAGTAAATTTTTGCAACTATTGCACAATACTGTATACAAGATATTAGATGAAAATATTCTAAATTTTATAAAGACACTAACATTAAAATTGAACCCAAATTAAATTAGATAATATACTATGTCCCGTGATTTTGTTCTGTTTTTTTTTTTTAGTTTCTATTTTGTGGCTGTGAACCAAGAAAGTAAATATAGCTAGTACTAAATGTTCATGTGTTTTTCTAGAATCATAAGGATTGCTCAGTATTTTAAGAAAACCTTTTTTTCCCCATCCTTAGTATTTGGGCCACACCAGAAAATGCTGAGTGATTACTTGCAGCTCTGCAATCATGAAATAGTCCTGGAGGTTTCAGGGGACCATATTGGATGCCAGGAGTTGAACCTTTGTTGGATGCATGCAAGTCAAATACCCTACCTACTGCACTATCTCTCCAATCCCTCAAGAAAACTTTATTTATCAGTTAATATGTATCAAGTAGACACTAATTTATGTACTATCACTGTAATAAGTTTACCAGAGAAACATAGCCAAATGGAAATAATATAGGGTTACACACATATAATATTTTATATGGGGATTGGTTTACATGCAATAAAGACTATCAGGATAAAATTTGCAGTTAGCAGGCTACATAAGTGGGGAAGAGATGATATTGAAGCTTGATTCTGAAGACAATGGGAGACAGAATTATTTTGTCTTTAGAGAAATTTTCTATATTCAATACCTTCAGTTAAACGTATAAAGCCCACCCACATTATAGACAGTAATCTGTGTAAACTCAAAAAAAAAAAAAAAGACAGCAGTGGCGGTCTATCTCTCCCGCCACCCACGTTTGATAGTTTCACGCAGGTTCCTCCACCCAGGGGAGGTCAATGGCAATGGGCAGGTGAAGGAAGGAAACGAGGGCCAAGCTGCTTAGTCTTAGTTGCAGTTTATTCCATTCACATCTGCGTTCTCCCCTGATTCTCCTCCTGCTTCTTCCTCCCCCCATGCTACGTCATTCTCCTCAATCTCTCTTCATTCTTCTTCTGGCTCTGGAACCTGAATCTGGATCCCCTTTCTCCTTCTTCTTCTGGAGTCTGGATCTTGATGCCCTACCCCACTCTTACAGTCTAGTTAAATCCCCAAACCATGAGGATTTGGGGCAACAATTACACATAGGTGTGGTCACAATCAATAGGGGTAAAGTTCTTTCCCTTGGGGAAAGCCGCTTCTAGACAGATACTCTCTCCGCAGGATGACCCACCATAGAAAGGAATCCCCTGGGTGTGTTTCTGCTTTCCTTGTCGAATAAACATTTAAGTATACATGATATAAATCATTTTGCATGGATACAGGAAGAAATACCTTAAGCTTATAGAATTGCTCTCCTAAGGCCATCTTGATCTCAAACTACAGTGCTCAGGCCAGATAGTCTTTCCTATCCCTACCAGGGTCCTGGTCTCATTGTTACTTTTGGATCATGACAGCATCTGTCCATGATCAAACTCTTAACTTATAGTTAAGAATCGTGATACTTTGGCCTGGCCCATTTCAATGCCAGGGTAGCTCACAGCTTTCCCTGGGTCCATTCAGTCCCTCATTGGTACCCTGCTTTGGGTACCAAGGGCAACTGAGTCTTAAGTCGAGAAAGCAGATGTCTGGGAGTGAATAATATTCAAAGCCAATTAAATCCTAAATTACAAAAGCACAATATTAACTGTCTTCCTGTATGTATACTAAAAGGACATTGCTTTAAAGTAAACTATTCATAAGGCATAAGTAGAGGAGAAAGACAATATTTCACTCATATATATAAAATCATAGATTTCTTAGGAATTTGACCTTACAAGTTAACAGAGTCTGATTAGGGGAAAAAGCTCATTAACTAGTTGGGGAAGAGAGCAGAGAGAAGTGGTAACAGATAATCAAAGGAATGGGAGTAACCCGGGAGCACTGTGATGGGTGTAACCTGATAAACCTGAGCTCCTGTGGCAAGGGAGAAAGGACAAAGCAATGTCCTTTCCTAATCCTACAGTAATATTTATTCAATGTTTATGACTTAACAGTTGATCTTCACATCCATACCCAGACTAGTATTAAAAAAATGGAATTTGGGTATTGTGGTTCAGCCATGTCAACCTTCATGTTTACTAGTTTAAACTATATTTATTTATGTTAACTGAAACATAAATCATTGTATCATAGGGGTGATCAAACAGGAAGCATAAAATATTAACTGATCTGATTTATTTGAATGGGTAAGCTTCCAAGCAAAACCCATAGACCTCATCTTGTGATATTCGGCAACTAGGCCGCAAAGCCAAATTTTTCTCTACTTAAAAATGCGATTGGGCTGGAGCGACAGCACACTGTGTAGGGCCGTGCATGTGGACACACTGGGTTTGATTTCCAGCATCTCATATGATACCCAGGAACATCCGCCAGGGATAATGCCTGAGTGCAAAGCCAGGAGTAACCCTTGAGCATTGCTGGGTGTGACCCAAAAAGCAAAAACAAAAAACAAAGCAAACAAACAAATAAACAAAAACACTTGCAATTAATGATATATGCCACAATTATTTTCAAAATATTTTGTTTGAATGGTATATTTTAATTTAATAAATATCAAAGCTAACATAATTAGAAAGTTTAGTGACTTTTATTTGTTTTATAAAAGAATTGCTTTAAACCAAACATATGTATATATATTCAGAAAACACACTACAGTAGTTCTGTCACTGTCACTGTCCTCCCATTGTTCATCAATTTCTTGAGAGGGCCAGTAACGTCTCCATTGTGACAATTGTTACTGTGTTTGCCATATCGAATACATCACGGGTAGCTTGCCAGGCTTTGCTGTGCTGGCGAGATACTCTCGGTAGCTTGCAGGGCTCTCCAAAAGGGGCAAAGGAATCGAACTCGGGTTGGCCATGTTGGCTGCATGCAAGGCAAACTCCCTACCCACTGACACTACAGTAGTTATAATCTTTAATAAGAATTTACATTAAATTTTTATAAACATTTAAAAAGAAGAGGACAATTAGGAAATGGAAAAAGTAAATGTGTTTTATAAGTAAGAATGTTTATCAAAAATGAAATTATTCTATTGAAACCATTGTTATGCTAAAGAAAGGAGCTTTTCAGGATAATAAAAGATTAGTACTAAATGGTGACCTAGTGTTGAGTGAGTATTCCTATATTTTTCCTAAAGGAAGATTATGATTCCACTTAAAGCATTAGATAACTAAGATCAAGCTAGTTTTTTACATTCAAATAAAAGTAGAAAGCATATAATTATATTTTATATACATGCTTTATATAAATATGATTTACTACATACTAAAGTAAATTAAATTGTTATTACCCACATATTGCAAACATAAAGCAAACACGAGGATTTGAATGGATGATTGCTAGAATAATATGTCTATGGAGTTATTATCGAATGAAGGACAAATGCATGATGGGTATTTGGTTGAGCGGATAAATGGATGGATGGATGGGTAGACAGTAGAGTAGATTTATTTTAAGTATCAGTCTTATTTGGTTGAATGCAGGAATTTTCCTTCCAATGCTGAATTCATCTCCATAATACTAAAAAATCAACAGACTTTTTTTTATTTGCATAATGAAGAGTTTTATTACCCAGAATTACTCTTTATTTCAATGTTTATGCCAACTGTTTAAAATATATCACATTTAATGTACTTAATTTTTAATTAATTTATATTGTGAATATTTTTTGTTTTATTTTTATTTCCTTATGCCAACTGTTTAAAATATATCACATTTAATGTACTTAATTTTTAATTAATTTATATTGTGAATATTTTTTTATTTTATTTTTATTTTTATTTCCTTTCCATCTTTGATTCTATTATTGCAGTCATGTAATATTGGCCCTTTCCACTATTTTTACTTTTTGCCTCCTGCCTCTGCATATCTCCTGGCATAATGTTTGCTCTCTCTGTTATAATTCTTGTTTTAATAAATTCTATTTCCTGTATTTGCTGTCTGATCTTCTCTTGCCTTATAAACATTTCTTTGCAATAAAGTTAAATTTGGCGGGTTTGGGATGGTTGGGGCAGATAGCTGTTCTCAGAGCTTAATACTGGGTGCTCATACGTATTTAAGTTACTGACTTTATGCTCAATGATTACCTCTGGAGGTGCTTGGGGGATCATAAGCTGTTTGGAGACTGGAACTGGTGTTGTCATACCTGTAATATCTCTCTAGCCACAGTTACTTATTTTTGATAATTTCTTATATAGTGTTTTCTATCTGAAGTTTTGGATACTTTTTAAATAGCTGAACTAAATCACAGCTATGATTTGGATGTTTAATTATTTCCCAGGAAACATATCTACCCAACAGGACAAAAGAGCATCTCTCTGGTTTTCACCATGATTTCACTTTAATGGCAATTTGCTTTTACACATTTATTCATAATGTTAACCAACTTGACCTTTTAATAGGATTCAAAGCAAACTCCTGTCATATCAGCAATTTTACAGTTATAGTGGTTCATTTATTGAAAGCAAGCAGTATTTCATTTGTGTACCTGTATAAACTGCCTTTACATTTTAACTGCTTGTGCTTTATTGACAAAATTCCATTGTATTAAGTATAATCTTTATTTTTCATGCTCGTTGTGTAAATAATGATATTGAAATAAATGCATGGCTCAATTTTACCTGTGTGGAGAGGAAGTGAGGAACATAATAACTGTAATAATTTTCAGTTTCCTTTTTTGATTGGGAAAACAATGTTAAGTCTCTTCTTAAAAGTTATCTCCATTTTGGAGTATTATAACTGTGCTATGTTGACTTTAATAAAATATTAATATTAGTCTTTAAATTAATGACATTATAAATGCCACGTATTTTAATAATTCAATTTACACATGGATTTCTGTGTACCAATTTATTTATCACTGTCCTAACAAAGTTATAATCATTCTGTAGTTAAATTCCTTGCCAAATGCATAAAGTTCAAAATCTTTACCATTATCAATCAGATAACAAACAGTACCTTTGAGAAAAGAACTCTGTCTATACATATTTCTATTAAAGGTGTATCCAGGATAAGAACTCCAGAAATCCACCTGCAGCATTCAATTTTACCTGTATATTAAACAGAGGCATTCTTGCTTAGAGACATTTATTTAAAAATAAATATTATATTTGCCTGGCTAACTTTGATCGAGAGCCTAGCTGATGTAAATCGGTTAGAAATCTTAAATAGGTTTGGATTGCACTGCTTGAATGACAGCATAGCTGATAATTAGTAGGCAGGTGATTTAGAAGCACATTCGGTTAAAAAATCCACTCTTAAAAAATCTACCACACTTTGTGAACAGAATTTTCATCTTGCCAGGAATGCAGTACATTTATTATGCTGCTGCTAACAAAAAGGAGAGTACATAAATTATTCAGGGTGAGGCGAGACATTTATTTTTTTTACAATGCAAAAGAGATGATTTACAGAGTAGGAGTGATCAGAATTTATTAATATATTTTTCATTTAAAGTGAATAATTTATTTTATCCTTCCTGCTAGGATAAAGCCTAGACATTAGAATAAAACTAACAGTTATCAAATCTAGCGTTATTTCCTAAAATGTATCTATGTTTAAAAATAGAAACTATGATCAATGCTATAATGAATAATGCATTAATTGAAAAGGTCTTTAGAATTTAATAGTTTTAAAGTTTTCTATTAATAATGAAGAAACCAAAAACAATCCATATACCCAGACGTTTGGTTTTTCATTTTGGAAGCTTTTACATATGTTCATACATATGACCAAATCAGCTTGTTTCATTTATCCCACCTGCTCCCTTTCCAATGCCAGTTTTGAAACATTTTATTTGTTAGAATTAGGATAAACATTTGTGATGTGAAGGGAAAGGAAAATTACTACTTGATTAAAGACAGTTGATAGAACCATGTAGAGTATCTAAATATGATGCCTAGTAAATGCCATGAATTGTCTTTCTCAGTAGTGTTTTGATATTGAACAAAGCCTCTAATTTATGTTTTCCTCTTAGAAATGATATGCTCATAAATAAATTATAAAACACAAATAACTATTAAAGCTTCTAATATAAATGTATGTATATGCATATATATGCTAATCAGAGCACTAATAAAATTCATAGTGTAGTTAGCATGGCACAATCCTTTGTAAGGAAACATTATTAAGAGTTGGATATTCCTTAAGTTTGAGCTGCTCTATAGTTTGCTTTAACCAACAGAATGTAAGAGAATTAATGGTAAACTTTTGGTAAACTACATTCAAGAGTCTTTGCTCTTTCCACACTTAACTGTGGGACACTAATGACAAGCTCAGAATGTAATCTGAGAGGAAAGGAGAAATCATATAGAGATTTGATTGAAAAAAAGTTAAAATGAATAATTCCAGTTGGTTGAGTATAAACCACCAAAGGTAAACTAATCTTTAGTTTTCTCACACATTAAGAAAGTCCAATCACAATCAATTTAATAAACTATATGACTCCAGGCTGATTATAAACATATAAATGGATCTTACTTAAGATCAGGAGGAAGAATGGATTTATTTACAGCCTTGTGATTGATAATCAGTAAACTTTATGTATCCCAGATATGTGATAATCTATCAGAAATATTTTAAAAAATGATTAATTTTATTAGACATGATTCTTATATTCCTATTCTACTCCACACAATTGAATATTATTTTCCCCTGCAACATAACTGTCTTTTAATAGAGATGTTAGAATTTTATTCCTGATTATATGTCATAAACCAGCATTTCTCAACTAGGACCTAGATGGGTCCCTGTGTATTCCCAGCCAATTTCAAAGAGACCAAAGGTGATAAGCATATGAATGATGGGAAGGAAGGCATTCCATGGGCACAGAAAACTGACTGATAGAAGCGCTGGGAGTCACAGGAAGGGAACAAGATAAAAAAGGCATCACAGTTGAAAAAAGGTTGAGAAACTCTCTTTTTTTAATCATTCAAATCACTCTTCACTAAATCAGCTGACTTTTTCTTTAGATAACACTATAGTTTTTTTTTTTTGCAATGATTCTATTTTACTTTAAGTATTACCTCTGATAGCCATATTTGAAACTTTCTTTCCCTGATGTCTGAGCCGTTTTATTTTTTTTTCTTGGAAAGGGGTGATTTGGGGTCACACCTGGTGATGATGATCGTGGATTACTCCTAGCTCTTCACTCAGGAATTACTCCAGGCATGAAACTCTAGGGACCATGTGGGTTGCTGGGAATCTAACCTGGTTCTGCCATGTACAAGGCAAATGCCCTACTTCTGAAACTTTTAATCTAGTGAGCTAACCCATAAATTATTTCCTTGTCACTATGTCACTATATTTTTGTTTATCTTTGGTTTTGATCATTCTATTTGTGCTGTTAAGCAAAAGGTAAGTATTTATCATTTTCAGATTCTTGGTCAACTGTGAAAGAGTTAAATGTTTCTCTTCACTTGCAAATCATCAAGGTATCTTCCCTTTCAGACATGTTGAGAAAAGAAATGCAACATATGGGTTGTGACAAAGGACTTCTTAATTCACCTTGCCTGTGCAGTGAGAGCATTTCTGCCAATTTCCTCAGGTTAATGGAAATAACAGCAGGTGGTGATACATAGTAGGTTTTAGTTGCAGAATGTTGAGATGGGTCAGTTTGATGCAGGATTGGAGAAAAGAGAAACTATAATTTCTGTTTCAATAGGGAATACAAAGCATAGAGACACAGAGAGGACTCTCCAAAGGAATGGATTTACAGATTTATAATATGAGTTTAAGAGTAGCTGATTCATGTGTTTATAATAGAAGAAAACACACTGTAATTATATGCATATATATGTACATATATATCACTATCACTATCATCCTGTTGTTCATCAATTTGCTTGCGTGGGCTCCAGTAACATCCCCATTCATCCCTGTCACGTGCTAGTGTAGCCCGGTGGCATATTGGGGGCTCTTTCAGGGTCAGGGGAATGAGGACAATCACTGTTACTGTTTTTGGCCTATTGAGTATGCCACAGAGAGATTGCCAGGCTCTGCTGTGCAGCCAGGATACTGGGATACTCTCAGTAGCCTGCCGGGTTCTCTGAGAGTGAGAAAAAAAAAAAATATATATATATATAATTATTATACACATCAAGTAGAAACAAAGAAAATAGACATCCTGTATTAAAATGCAAAATATAGGCTTTGCTGTTCTGGGGGCCACCAGCCCAGTCACGGTGACCCGAGGATCCTCTTTGTGTTTTGGGGGCTAATCACTGTGCACCCCCTGTCCCCCACCCCACCCCACTCCTACATACTTCCTGGCCAATGGCAGATAAACAAAGGAAAGGGGACCACAAGGCTGATTGGTAATCAGTGGCTGTTTATTCAAGTCTCATATCATTATTTATAGAGAAATCATCAGAGGCTGGGGATAGCAAACACACATAGGTGTGGTTGAATACTATTTTAACAAACTGATGTAAAGCCCTTCCTTCAGGGGAAATTCTTCTAAGACATTTAGTTAATGACAATCTCAATCTCGCAATCCCATCTAAGGGCTCAGAACTCTAGATCCCACTAGGATATCCACCCCAAGGTGGGATTCCATCTAAGGACATATTGCTTTCTCCCTTCGTTAGCTAGTAATTCATTTAAACAGTTACCATAAATTTACTTCTTAATAATATTTTGTCATTTTGTATGGACACAGTAAGGGGTATATTAAGCTTAAAGGTTCGCTCTTCATGGGTACATCTTGCTATATCTCCCAGACTACAGCCCTCAGGCCAGATTAGTCTTTCTTAACCCCAAGCAATGTCCTCATTCAGTTACTTCTTCATGGGTCATGACATTTTTTTTTCATGACTCTGCTTGTAACTCATGACACTTCATATGACACTTAATCTATCCCTTTATGATGCAAATTTTACATAACACTGTAACTAAATTTGCCATTTTTCCTGCTTTGCACACACACTCTCCCTCTGTTGCTTCAGTGTTAGAAAATCGCAAATCACACACCCTGCCAGTAAGTTTCTCACATCCTAAGTGAGGCCACATCCTTTCTCTAGCCCCTGCAACTCAATGTATTAAACCAGTTGCTTCCCGGAACTACGGAAACTACCCACTTGTCTGAAACGTCACTTGGATTGACCGACTGCAGCTCACCTTCTTATAGATGTCCTTGCCACTCTTAATATGTCCATTCATTGACTTTATTTCATATACTTGAGTGATCCATATTTATCTTTAGATGCTAAGATTGATTATAAATGTTTGCAATTATATTATCAGGCCATTTATCTTTGCAGCCTCCTCATTCATCTCTTCCATAAAGTGCTGAGTCTGACTTAGGATGTTCTTTGATGTTCTCTAATTTTCAAATATTCCCACTTAACGGCCTCTTCACTAAATGTCTTCCTTTCTATATTTCTTCTCTAGTTTTTTTGATGTTTACTTATATCTACAGATTCAACTTAATCATCATGATTATTGGGGTCCTTTTATAGGTCTTAGACTAGTCATATATATTTTTTACATTTTTTCTTTTTGTACCCATCATACACTGTCTTTTAATTTCTTGCAATATTATTTATCCTATATATTTTGATATAGAAAATTTAGTAAGGAAAACAGGATACTTTTCTTGTTCATCAAAATTCTCAAGCACCTTTGAGTCCTCTAAATCAAATTTTGGCAAAAAAAATTATTAAAACATTTCAATTGTTCTCATAGCATTTAAAATCTCCAAGTTTGTTTCTATAATGCATAATACTTCGATGCTTACATAACATATATGTATTCTATCAAAAATAACACTTTTGTTATTGGGTTTTCTTTTATTTTTATTTTGAAAGCATGATGTTTCCGAGCTTTCTATTTTCTGTCTATGTTTTGCACATTTGAGAAGCAGAAATAAATTAGAGATTATTTGTCAAACCACATGCCTGCTTATGAACAACACTTAAGGTGCTTTAAGTGGAAGAGAGAAGCATCCAGAGGAATAAAAATCAGTGAATTCTTCCAATTGCTGCTTTAACGGTAGTGAAATAAATTGCATCTAAGATGCAAAACAGTATGCTAATGGCACATTTTATTCAGGAGTGCCATCTAAGTGGACAATTTTCAACTTTTACACTTATATTAAATCATTCTAGATGTAATTTTTTAAAATAAAATAGATGGAAGTATCATGTTTATTATGTCCTGAAAGTTTAGTCTAGATATTGTTAGAAGCAATATTCATAAGTTTTTTATATCACAAATCCATAACAAATCAATAAACTTTAATTATCAATCTGTATGGGGTAGACAGAATTCTACCTGATGGGTTAACAATAACAAAAATAACAAAAAAAATAGAGTTTTTTATATCTAGCATTCTGCGTTTTACCAAGTCTAATTGGTAGTGACAAAATTAGTAGATTATTTATGTACTGTCTGAACTGGTAGGTTATAAAGAAACACAAAACTATCAATAGTTTTTGGGAAGTGGTTTTAACCTTTTCTCCTTCACCAAACTTTTAAGGCCCCTGATTTCTATTGTCAACTAAGCCATAACTTTTGTTTTTATTACTGTGCTCATTTGTTGAATATTAGAAAGAATTCTCTTAAGTCTAGACAGGCTGACACATTGAAATCCAATGAAAAAAATTTTAAGGGGTGGAGAACACATCGATTAGTGCTCAAAAGATCAATACTGACTCTGTTCTTAAGGATCACTCCTGGTAACACTGGTGGAGATCCATATATTGTCCATATGAGTTAGGGGTCAAATAGGTATAAGTCTCACACTAGACAAGTATCTTAACCAGTGGGACATCTATGTCTTCAGCCCTTAATTTGGCCATTTAATCTCCATCAGTGACCTTATTAGGTCTGAGCACTTTTGAATATCTTCAGCAAGAAGATTATTAGATAGTTTTATCCAGAATTCTGACTCAATTCTGATTCTTGACCTTAGTAATTCCCTATAGTTTCTTGGCTACAAATTCTTTTTTTTTTTTTCCTGCTATGTATGGAGTTTATACCAATCTCCTCATACATTGCATCCCTTTTGGAAAAAGTAATGAAAATCCCTTGCATTCTAGGTAAATATAAGAAACAAGAATATATATGTATATATGAAACAAGAATATATATATAGCCTTGTAAATCATATTTTCATAATTAGGTATATTTTAAGATACTTTAAAATTTATTTATGTCATTCTTTGTTTTGGTGACAGTGTATTATAATAACATAGCCATATAACAGTTATAGTAACCGTAGTAATTTGACTATATAAAATATTGTAGAGGCATGATAATCAGATAAGGTGATTGAAAAAATAATTTTTTTCTATCTAGGAATTGCGGCATATGAGTTACTTTTTTTTTTGCACTGAAATACTTTTAGCTATCATTGAATCTCTACTCTAATGATATTTAATTATCTCTGTGAAGAATTTGCAAGTACTTTCAAGGTATGTATTTAATTAACATTCCTAGGGGTCAAAAGAGTCTCTAAATTTTAATTATTTTAGATAACTGTTAACACTTAAAAAAAAGTACTGGCAATTATTACAGAAGAATGGGAAGAATTTGCTATACTAAATTTGCATAGATAATTTTCTAAATTGCTCTCTTAATAAATTAAATGAAGGGTATATTATATGTTGATAATACATGGGATTGTTTTATTATTCAAAAATTACAAAAATGTACATCGATACAAGAAATGAATGACTGTAGCAAAAATTAAGAGAATTTCCTCATATATATTCATTTTTGTGTATTATCAGCTTGTGTGTGTGTGTTTTAATAGACTCTGGAACAAAATTAGAGGATGATGTGAGATAAGAATTTGAGACTTCTAAACCAACACATTATTCCTGACTGTGATTCTCTGCCAACTATTGGTGTTAGCTTTGAATTCGAGGCCAACCATATTTTACAAAAATGATTTTGAAATAGGAACAGTGAGAAGAAAATGTCTTATATTTGTCAATTAACATATAGTTTTTGACCTTTGGTAAAATATTTCTCGCAAGATTTTTATAAAGCTTTTTAGATTTAGATTACTTACCAATTCTCAATGATTCTAGCATCTTTTGCTTGTTTGGACCACATCTACTATTACTGTACTCCACTTTTTTCCACACGGTGCTAGGTAGTCAATCCCTACATACTCAGGAGATTATACAGAACTCAGGGCTGTCAGCATTGAAAACATGAATTCTAGTTATCTGGGTCGTTCCCCTCACCTTCTAAAATGTATGTTTTTTGTTTCTACCAGACATTTATGTAAGACTTATATGTATGGAACTGCTCAGAGAGCAAGATTTACTATTAACTTCAAGTGCTCATTTAGCTTTAAATTGCTCAAAATTATCTCCTCTTTATAAAATATATTAATAAAATAAAAAGTATTTTTTTGTGTGATTTTTCATTCCAACAGATATGGGTAGTTTTAAAAGTGTGTCTAAGTAAACAACAAAGAAAAATTAAATCATAAATACAACTCTCTAGATGAGTTCATTTTCAATACAATTAATAAACTTTCTAAGATCATTAAGTCATCCATTCTTTAAATGCCACTCTCCTGAAAATATGCAAAGAAATTACCCACTCACCTAATTAAACACGAGTCAAATAACTTAAAATATTATTTTTGGATCTCTTGAGCTTCATTGCTCACATGTTTGAAGCTAGGCTAGAATCTGACTGGAGCATAATATTTCAGTAGTCAAGCAGATGATTTTCACCTTTCATTATACTCTGCATTAAACAGAATCTGAAAAAAAAGGAAAGGTAAGTCATGGAATTCATGATGAATACATTTCTTAAAGTATTTTTTCTGAGTAGAAAACTTAGTTTCATTTATCTTTAGATGAAATACATATATCATGTAACATTTAATATAGACTTTAAAAGTGAAACCAAAGAGCAAAGTCTACAAAGAGCTAAGTGGATGTAAGGCTGTTCTGAAAAACGTGAGATGATGTAAATGGAGAGGTGATCAAATCCAAAGCATTTTAAGAGGAAAACAAAATAAGTAAAAAAAGTACTTTAGAGCTAGCAATTCTAGTATTTCACAATTATTGAAAAATTTCTGGCCTCTTAAAAGTGTTTTTTACTCATGTTGGTATCATTAATGGAATTGTCAGAACTAGTCTTAAAATTATTGTGAAATACCATTTGTCCATAAAAGCACATATATCTCATATTTCCACACTGTAAGCTAATTCTTAGGTATAAGCAGTTCAATTAATGGGGCTGGTACAAGCTTGACCTGCATAAAGGGGATCTTGCTTGGATCCAGGAGGCCCATTTAGTCTGTTCAACACTGCCAGGAGTAATTCTTGAGCACAGAGTCAGGAGTAAACCCAGAGCACAATCAGCAGTGGCCCCCAAACAAAACAAAATACAACCAAAAAGGCAGTTCTATTCATGAGAGACTTTAGCATATCTAAGGATTAATTTTAATTTGCTGTTCTTCCGGTAAGTACTTCATTTTTTTTATTAAAAATTTTTTAATAGTGAGACATCATGAGGTACAGTTGTAATGTAATGTAAAGTTGCAGACTTACACATTTTTGTGATTTTTTTTCGATTATACAGTGATCAACTACCCATCCCTCCACCAGTGCCGATTTCCCACCACCACGGATCCCAGTATCCCTCCCACCCCCCATCCCACCCTGCTTCTTTGGCAGGGCATTCCTTTTTACCAGGAATTTTACTCCATGGCTTGGAGGCCAACCACACATACTAGGGGAAAAGGGAGCTCAGATAGAGAAGGGAACACCAAATAAAGGTGTTGGGAGGATCCTCCCAGGCTGGGAGAAACATGCGGAAAATAGACTATAGACTAAACATGATTGTCACCCATTGCCTCTTTTGCAAATCACAACACCCAGTAAGTACTTTAAAGTTAAATTACTTTTTGGGTCACACCAAGTGATGCTCAGGGGCTATTCCTGGCTCTGCACTCAGGAATTACTCCTGGTGGAGCTTGGGGGACCATATGGGATGCAGGGAATCGAACCCAGGTCGCCCGCGTGCAAGGCAAACACCCTACCTGCTGTGCTATTTCTCCGGAAACCATAAGGTATATTGAAGACAAAGTTGGCAAAACCCTCCATGACGTTGAAGCTAATGGTATCTTCAAAGATGTCACACCACTGGCCGAGCAAGGGAAAACAGAGATAGATAAATAGGACTATCTTAAACTAAGAAGCTTCTGCACCTCCAAAGAAACAGTGACCAAACTAAACAGACAGTCTACAGAATGGGAAAGGATATTCGCCGAATACACAATGGACTACTATGTAGCTGTTAGAAAAGATGAAGTCATGAAATTTACATACAAGTGGTATTACATGGAAAGTATCATGCTAAGCAAAATGAGTCAGAAAGAGAGGGATAAAGCATAAAAAGATTGCATTCATCTGGGGGACATAAAGTAACAAAATAGGAGATTAATAGCCAAAAATAGCCGGGATCAGTAGCAGGAGGACTACTCCATGGCTTAGAGGCCAGCAGGGCACTCTAGGGGAAAGGGCAGCTCAGATAGAGAAGGGAGCACCAAATAAAGGGTGTTTGGAAGATCCTCCCAGGAGGGGAGTTACATGTTGAAAGTAGACTATGGACTGAACGTGATTGCCACTCAATGCCTCTTTTGGAGACCACAACACCCAAAAGGAAAGAGAGAACAAAAGGGAATGCCCTGCCATAGAGCATGGTGGGATGGGGGGTTGGGTGTGGGAGGGATACTGGGATCCATGGTTGTGGACAATGGGCACTGGTGGAGGGATGGGTACTTGATCATTGTATAATCGAAACCCAAGCACAAAAATATGTAAGTCTACAACTGTACCTCATGGTATTTCACTTATAAAAATTTTTTAAAAAAGCTAAATTACTTCTGGCTACTATGAGGATTTATTTTTAACTCACATAATATTTTACTAAAATTATTTTCAAACCATTTTAAAACAAAGCAACAGTTTAAGCACTTTTGATTCTGATTTAGTGCTTTATTAAGTTATATGTATTTCAATTACCAAATGACAAGTCTTTACTATCTAAGGAGTTAGCTGAATACATACTGATTGATTTGTGTAAAGTATATTAATGATGTTTAAACTATAAAGCAATATTATATATTCATCATTTAGGCAACAAAATGAATGTTACTTCTTCCTATACGCCGTGCCAAAATTCTTTTTATTTGAACTATTATTTGCATGGCTGCCTACTTACGAGATGGTCAGACTTCGTCAAAACCCTGAACAAACGTTTGAGGCTCTTCGTGTTCCTGGAGCAAGCAGATACCATTGAGCTTCACTATCACCCAAAAGGGATGAATAAAGACATTACTGGTGCTGGCTAGAGCAAAACAGAGATCAAAGGGATAATGAGTGACACAAGTGATTATTTGAAAGGGGTGTGTAATTGCCACATACGCAAATACTAAATAAAACTTAAAAACATGTAGGATTTTAAGAAGAGTGAAATTATTCGAAGAAAACATTCCTAAAAATAACTTTAACATTGATAGCATATGTTTGAAAACTACCATTGAAACAATTCAGACTGATCAAATAAATGATTTCATAAATTAGTATAAACCAAAGGTGGTATGTAACAAGGAAACAAAAGCCATTATGCATATATATATTTTTTAAAGACAAACAATAGAAAAATCTACTTTTCTAGACTCAAATAAAGGGAAAGTCCTATAGTAATTAGAGGAAAAGAAAGGAAAGCAAGCAGACTTTCCATGAAAGCAATTAAACTGCTAACTGCTAACCTGGTTGGTCACGAATCCCTGGAAGTGGATTTCTTTCCCTGAGCACTATGTGGGAGGTCATAGGCAGGAGGGAGGGTGGGAGGGAGAGAAAGAGAGAGAGAGAGATAGAGAGAGAGAAAGAAAATTATAGATGATGTCAATATAATAGTTGGGAAGAGGTCAGTACTGAGTAAAGACAGGATGGCATATGGAAGCAGAACACGCAATTTCATTAGTTAAAAGGAAGTAGCAAATTATGTAGGTACAGAAATAGAAATGTTCTGCTTGTTCCTTTTGATGATTCAATGTTCTTCTAGAAAAAAGAAAAAATTAACCCATTTCACATAAAAAATGCTTTGAGTTGTACTTTTGAATGTTGTACTTTTGAAAAGCTAAAAAAGTGGAGGAACAAGTGAATTTAAGAAATATAGTATTCCTTGTATCATAATTATGGTGTTACTACCCCAAATTAGTGAATAAATAGAGAAGTTGGTTATCAGGAATTTGTGCTTCTATTTTTCTCAGTCACCGTCAATTACATTAGAACAGATTTTAATATTTGAGTGCTTGACTTAATTAGAGTGTGTGGTTTAACAAAAGAGGTATAACAACACATTGTGAATGGATTCAGCAGCAGTGTTAATAATATCTGAAGTATTCAACAAATTTTGTTATGTTTTATATGTCTAGGGAAAAGTTTCAGGAAATTACAGGTGAATTAGGAACCAAACATAATATTAGCATCATATAGAGTAAATATCTTCGTACAATTTAAGAATAGCAGGAATATGAGAAGAGGATTTAAATAATACATAGAGTGGTCATCAGAAAGTGGAATGCTTGAAAATGATGCTTATGGAGCATTTTCAGATATTAGAGCAGGTTGTCTTGAGTGTGACCATGGATGTGATGAATGGGCTAGAATCCAGGCCAAGATCATAGTAAGAGATGATATATTAGGGGTTGCTATGCTGTGGCAATGAATAAAACCAAAATTAAATAAGTAAAATCTAGTTTCATTTTCAGAGATGTTTCTCTAGACAGGAAGATGGGGCCTCAGTTGAGATTGGAATTCTTCAGGTCCCTGTGGGATGGGCCTGGAACTGTTGACCTTCAAGATAGTAAGAATGAAGCACAACAAAGAGACTGAGGCTGCCCGGGGTATTGTACAGTGAGGCCAGTGGTGTTGCCCCCTACCCAAACCCTACAGATGATCTGGTTCTTTTTTTCCAATTTTCGATACGAGTTTATTATTTATTTATTTATTTATTGCTTTTTTGTGTGTCACACCGTGGCGATGTACAGGGATTACTCCTGGCTCATACACTCAGGAATTACTCCTAGTGGTGCTCCCGGGACCATTATGGGATGCTGAGAATCGAACCCTGGTAGGCGGCGTGCAAGGCAAACTCCCTACCCACTGTGCTATTGCTCCCGCTTCCCGATATGAGTTTAGAATCCAGGCAGAACTCTAAATGATCTTTGCAGCTGATTGTTGTCAGGCTGGAAACTACTTGAGGCCAAGAGAGCCTGATGGACTAGGACAAGCTTAGACCAAGTTCAAGTTGAGGTTGATTTTAATATACTGTGGGGCTTTGTTGCACTTTTTCTTGAGAATGTGAGAGATATATTCCTAACCCATATAGTTCCCCTTGGGAACTTATAATATGTACATATCTTGTTGAAAAAAGATATATATTAGTGTGCTTGTTTATGTGGAAAACTTTTCGATCAGTTAGAGCTTATGTGGGAACAGATGTTGCTGGTTGTAGAACTACCTACATTACTTGAAGAAAAGTGGAAACTACTTGAAAATGCAGTCTTGTTCAAAAAGAATCTGAAGACTTAAGTTATCATTAAAGTATGTCAATCCATGAAAGCTTAGAGGCCGTGTATGAAATGTCTTGTAGGCCTAAATCTGAACTTGAGCATGGGATTCTCTCTCTAGAAAGAGTTAAAAGGGAGAGCTTAGCATTTGAAACAAGATGAATGGAACCTGGATATATCTGAAAGGATTTGGACCCTATTAAAATTCCTCAAAAAGCAAGTTGGTGAAGCCAAGACAATCTTTAAAATATTTCAAATGAATAGAAAGCAAATTAACACAGGCATGGGAGATGTGATGATTAAAACTATGCCATTTTCAGGGAATCCAGAAAAACTTTAACAATAAACTGACAGAAGAAGTGAGTGAACTTAATAAACAGTATTATTTGAAGGCTTCAAAGCAGATGCACAACAAGTTTTATATGATGAAGAAAATCAGATTCAGTTAAAGACCGAAATGTATTTTCATTTTTCAGATAAAATGAAAGATTGGACTACTATACTTGGAGAAGACATAACAAATGATGATAACTTAGCAGTGGAAATGAGAATGAGTCATAAAATGATAATCAACCAAAGGGAGCTTTGAAGAAACTGATTTATATTCCTAAGTTAAATGTGTCTTTAAGAAATCTAGGAAGAGAAAGAGACCAAATTTACACTCAGTTATCTGAAGTAAATAAAATAAATGAAGAGCTTATTATATATTCAGAATGTCTCAAAACTAAAATATGCTTTGGGTCAAAAACTGTATTGTTTGAAAATAAGGGGTAAAAACCCTGCAAAAATACAATAAAAAAGTACAATAGAGATAAAAAGGCTGTTAGAGAGAAGAGAAAGCTGATAAAAAAAAAAAAACTAGCCATACACCTGGAATTTTAGATCTAAAGAAAGCAATCCAAACATCTGATGAATTGGAAATAACAATTGATTGTCATAAGAGGAAGACTGCTTTTTCATGAGAAAAGAAAACACATAATTGTTTGGCAACTTAGCTGAAAGATATCTCAATAATTGGGAAAAATATCCTTATAGGAGACAAAATTTATATGAAGCAGCTTTTTATATTTAACTTTTAGAAAGAAACATTTATCCACGTGGTGATTTAAATGCAACACTTGGTAGAAAGCATCCCATTATGGCTTTCACCTTTGGAAATGAGATTGTTTTTCTCTTTTATCCAACCATGTTGGAAGGACCACTTATACTCTTAACTTTGCTTCAAGTGAGAAGATGAGACTTAAAAGACCCAGGGAATCCTCTGGGTAATCAGATTACCAATAAAAGAGGAAAGTTCAGCTATTATAGGTTTTAGTACTAAGAAACTCATTGTTTCTTAAATTTTCTCCAAGTGTGGTGTTCGGACCTAGTTTTTCTGTGAATGCAACATTTCCCACCCCATCCTCCTGAGGTTAATCCCTGGGTCTCAGACCATAGTGCCCCATTTATGTTATCTTCTGTTGTGGAACCCTTAAAATGTTATAGGGGTTCACAGAAAGCCATATGACCCTGTTAGATAAACATTGGTTTGACTATTACTAATAAGGGACATTCTGACACTATTTTCACTAACATGGGGATATATTCCAGTCAATGATCTCCTGATTCAGCTCTTCCTCCATAAAGGCAAGATTTTATTTTGATTCTAGTAGTCTGAACCAGGCATTTTTGGATGGGTTCCTGTCTTAATTAAAAAAAAGCATAAATTATAGAAAATACATTCTTAGCAATTCATATGTATCTAACTCAACTCTTCTAATGAAAGTGAATTAACTGGTCCTGGCTTTCTTACTCTAATCTAAAACCCACTCTTTTCAGAAGACTCAGAGGGTATGGCATAGTCAGAAGAAGAGAAACCTCTTATCTTCTACCTCTTCTATGTACTATGGATAAAATCTTCCAAGATTACTACTACCCAGATTTCCCTGGTTCATTAGCTTAACCTATTCAATGAGATTTAACTCTTCAGTGTGGTATTTTCCTAATTATCTCCTCTTGATACTATCCCCCCTCCCCCGAACCACTACATCCTATCAATTGAAGGAATTTTTCTCATGTTTGATTTTTGTAGGATAAATTGGGCTTATCTTTTCAGCCTTGCTGCAGGGAACTTAAGTTCATTGGGTTACACCCAACACAGTACTCCCAATTCACTCCCATTCCTTTGTTTGTCTGTGAACTCTTCTCTGTGCTCTCCTCCTCAAACAGTTAAACACCTTTTTCCCTAATTGGATTTTTATTTATATTTATTTATTTTTCAGGTTACCTTGAATATCCTACCCACACGGCAGAGCCTGGCAAGCTATCCGTGGTCTATTCTATATGCCAAATCCAGTAAAAAAAAAAAATGGATCTCAATCCCTTGACCCTGAATACGGCAGAGTCGAGAAGGATGTGGAAGGAGAGGCTGATAAAATCTCAAAGCAGAACTAGGCTGCCAAAATAAAGAAAGACAAAATTGATTGTCTGTACTTTCAATGCACGAATGCTGGCATCTGATACATTCATCGAGGACCTGATGGTAGAAGCGCAAATGATCAAGTACGACATCATTGGTCTGACCGAAATGAGAAGACATCAATCACATTGCGCCTTTTTCGACACTGGAGAAGAACTGTTCCTTGGAACATGTAACAGATGAGGCGTCGGTGGTGTCGGTATCCTTGTCACACGAACTTAGCCATGAGCATTGATTCATTCGAATGCCTAACAACCCGAATCAGACGATTACACTTGAATAGATGTGGGTCACTGCCGGCAGTTTCTATCTTTGTTGACTCTCCACCAACATCCAAATATGGTGAAGGAAAAATTGAGAAATTCTACATGGAGCTGGAAAAGTTCTATAAACAAGACCACACCTTTAACAAGATCATTGTTGGTGATTTTAATGCCAAGATAGGACCAAGAAGATCAGCTGATGAACTCCACATTGGGACCCATGGCCTTGAATGGAACGAACAAGGTGACAGACTGTCTGAGATCATCATGTCAACCAAGACTATCCATGGTAACTCACAGTTCCGAAAGGCTGAATCTAAACGTTGGACATGGGAATCTCCTAGTGGATGGTTCCACAATGAAATAGACAACATCATATTCAATCAGCGGTTTTGCCTAACCGATGTTGCTGTTGTCCCAAAAATCCAAATGGGATCGGACCACCGTCTCCTTCCTGCAAAATTCTACCTCACAGAACAGGGAGAAAATAATGCAAAGCTTAAGACGAGAACTCCCAGAACGACCACCAACTGCGAGCTCTTTGGCTCTGTTGCGGCAAAGTGGGAAGATGCCATCATTGACAACATTGATGAGGAATATGATCGAATGATTCAGCACCTCCATGATTGTGCAAGGAATGTCAAGAGAGAGATAACCACAAAAAAAAAAAAACCGCCTTTCTTCGAACACTCTTGAACTTATTCGACACTGTGGCTTGGCACATGCCTCAGGCAACCACAAGCAACCATCCGAGCTGGCAAAACAGTGCAGAAAAGCAATCAAGGATGACCTCAAAGACGGGAGAACAGCAGTGCTGGTAGATGTGGCAGAAGCTGGGAAAAGCATTAATAATGCCCACCTGTCCTTCACCAACTACAAGACCAAGATGACTACCCTCCAACATCCTGATGGATCTATGACACCTTCCAGAAGGGCAGTGAAGAAGATTATTCATTACTTCTAGTCAGATCTCTTTAATAGCCACGTCCACTTGCCCACATACCAAATTCCGCAGGATGGATATGTTGTTTCCAATGTTCTCCCTTCCGAAATCCAACATGCCATCTCGTCTGTAAAGAAAAAAAGAGCACCTGGCCTAGACAAGGTCAGACCTGAACACCTGAAAAACTTACCATCAGTACTCATCAATACACTGGCTCAGCTCTTCACACGCTACCTGTCTGAATCCAAGGTTCCATCCCAATGTAAAACCAGCAAGACTGTACTACTATACAAGAAAGGAGAAATCCATGACATTGGCAACTATCTCCCAATCTGCTATTGTCTGTCATCTACAAAATGTTCACTCGGGTCATCCTGAATAGTTTTGGCAGAACACTAGATGAAGGACAACCATGTGAACAAGCCAGGTTCCAAAAAGGATTCAGCACCATCGACCATATCCACACGATAATCAAGCTCATTGAGGTTTCTCCGGAGTTCAAGATGCCGATCTGTCTAACGTTCATTGATTTAAAGAAGGCCTTTGATTTGGTTGAGAGGGAAGTGGTCATTGAAGCCCTAGCCAATCAGGGGGTACAAACTCAATACATCAGGATCCTCCATGAGCTCGATTACGGATTCACTACCAGGATCTCACCATTCTACAAAGAATAATCATCCATGACAAGAGAGGGGTTCAGCAGGGTGATACCATTTCACCAAAACTCTTCAGTGCCACCCTCGAGAACATCATGCGATGACTGGAATGGGAAGGAATGAGAGTGAAGATAGATGATCGGCAACTACACCACCTCCGTTTTGCTGATGACATCATTCTAATATCACCAAACATCAGCCATGTGGCACAAATGCTAACCGAATTCGACCGTGAGGACGGAAAAGTCGGATTACAACTGAATCTCACAAAGACAATGTTCATGAGAAATAATCTTGTTCCTTAATTTCCATTCACTCTCAACAGAACCACCATCTCTGAATGCAACAGTTATATATACCTAGGTCAAGAAATCATCATGATGAATGACCTGGCACCTGAGTTACGCAGGACAAAAGAGTGGCTTGGAATGCCTTCAAGGGCGTTGAAGAAATAACTATAAGGACAAAGAACCTCCAGCTCTGAGCACATCTCTTTGATTCGAATGTTCTTCCTGCATTAACACATGCCTCAGAGACCTGGGCCCTACAAAAACCGGATGAGAATCCTATTCGGGTCTCTCAAAGAGGAATTGAAAGAGCTATGCTTGGAGTATCACGTTTCACTCAAATGAGAGATAGAATCCAGAGTTCCGATCTCCGTCAACGCTCAAGAATCAGGGATGTTGTCTCATTTGCCAAGACATCAATAATCAGATGGGCTGGACACGTAATGAGGTTTAAAGATGACCACTGGACTAAAGCCATTACTGACTGGATTACGTGGGATGTCAAAAGATCTCGTGGATGCCCACCTACAAGTTGGTTGGACTTCTTCGTCAATACCATGAATGATCGGTTTGAGGCTCTGCATGTCTCTAGAACAAGCAGATGCCATTGAGCTATGCTAGCACACACAGGGATGAATAGAGACTTTACTGGCACCCGCTCAAGTAAATCGATGAGTAATGGGGTATCAAGTGATCAAGTGAAGGATAAATTAAATATTAGACATACACATACCAAACCCAATTTTTAGCTCTGGTCAGAGAGGAAAATTAAAAATGTATGAAAAATATTATTTCATTATATATTTTTAATATTTAATTACACACTGTATGTATATATAAGTGTAAATGTGTTTTATGTATTTAAAGCTTAAGTAGTTAAATGCTATTATACATTTACATGGTGATTTATGCACAGAATGGCCCAATTTATTAAATTGTAATCACTTGAAATGTCAGCAATAAAAATCATATATTATAAAAATAATGCACTACTTTTCAGCGATCTCTTTTTTTAAATATTTAATTATTTATGGACCATATATAAAGTGCAGGGGTTTACTAGCTTCTTCTGCAAGCTGCTGACCCTAGTTTGATCCTTGGCCCCTTGATTATGATGCCTGTAAAGAGAGCCAGTAGTAGGCACCAAGAACATTTGGGCAGGGCTGGAGCCATAGCACAGAGGGTAGGGCATTTGCCTTGCAAGAGGCTAGCTGATCTGTGTTTGCTTTTCATATGGTCCCCTTAGCACTGCCAGGAGTAATTCATGAGTGCAGAGTCAGGAGTAACCCCTGTGTGTCAGCAGGTGTGACCCAAAAAGCAATAAATAAATAAATAAATAAATAAATAAAGACATGTGGGCATGTCCCAACAACCCATACTACAAATAATAAAATACACAAAAGATACTTATGTCAATTCTTTAAAAATAAACTCAATAAGTATTTTTTTTTCTTTTTTGGGTCACACCCGGTGATGCACAGGTGCACAGGGGTTACTCCTGTGCACTGGCTCTTGTACTCAGAAGTTACTCCTGGCCATACTCAGGGAACCATATGGGATGCTGGGAATTGAACCCAGGTCAGCTGCACGCAAGGCAAACACCCTACCTGCTGTGCTATCTCTCCAGCCCCAAACTCAATAACTGTTAAAAATCTTGGTTCAAAATGTTGTTTCACTGTATAAAATGTTTTTTTTTTAGATTTTTTCCAAACATTTTAGTCTTCAGTTAAAGAAATGTGACTTTTTTTTCCCTTAATAACTAAAGGTAATTCAGTCACACTTAATGATTAAGTGTGAATTTAGTGTTGTCTTATCTTGAAGGAATCAGTGTTGGTGTGTCACAAGAAAGTGTCTATTGTAAAATATATATGTACTTTAGGGCAGAGCATTGTTTCACAAATTATTATAAGGAAACTTTGTAAGAGTTTAATCAAACTAGAAAATTCTGAGTGATTATATGTTCTAAATGCAATCCTCAAAAATGTAAAAACTCAGTGTGCTGTTTTCCTTTCAAAGAGTGACCTTGTGTTCCGCATAGCAATGTGGTTTTACTATTGCCAAGGTCAACGTGCAAGGCTCAAGATGTACAGGAGAGAATACCAAGCTAACGCTAAGAAACTTGTTGTTGCATAAAAAAGGTCAAGTTTATAAAAATTAATTTGCAAACCAAGCACAAGATAAGCAGGCCTGTGTCCAAGTTTCCTGAAAATGGCAAAACTGCCTGAGGCAGAGACAAGAATGGAGCACACATGCCCTGAGCAAAAACAAAACAGTGAAAAAGGAAAAAGTCCCCAAATCACACTTTCCTTTTTCCTGAATGATAAGGCATTTCTGAAACCACCACATCCACAGTTCCTCAATCATTTCCATGATGAGTAGGTAGAGGAGCACAAAAGCCATACAAACTTGGCCGTTCACAGAGAATAATCTAAGAGCTTAAAAGAGTAGGGTATGTACATAAAGTAACAAAATAGACCACCACCCAAGATTGGCCGAGATTAGTACCAGGAGTTTTGCTCCTTGGCTTGGAGGCCAGCCACATATTCTAGGGGAAAAGGGCGCTCAGATAGAGAAAGGAGCACTGAATCAAGGGTGTTGGGAGGATCTTCCCAGGATGGGAGATGCATGCTGAAAGTAGACTATAGACCAAACATGATTGCCACTCAATGCCTCTTTTGCAAACCTCAACACCCAAAAGGAGAGAGAACAAAAGGGAATACCCTGCCACAGAGGCAGGATGGGATGGGGGCAGATAGGGGGTAGGAGAGGCACTAGGACCAGTAGTGGTGGAAAATGAGCACTGGTGGAGGGATGGGTGTTTGATCATTGTACAGTTGAAACCCAAGCACAAAAATTTGTAAATCTACAACTGTACCTCATGGTGTTTCACTAACAAAAAATTTAAAAAAAACATGCTAATGATGGAGAATGGGCACTGGTGGAGAGATGGGTGTTCGATCATTGTATAACTGAAACCCAAGCACAAAAATTTGTAAGTCTACAACTGTACCTCATGGTGTTTCACTAATAAAAACTAAAAAAAAAAAAAGCGATAGCACAGCGGTAGGGCGTTTGCCTTTCACGCAGCCAACATGGCCGACCTGGGTTCGATTCCTCCACCCCTCTCGGAGAGCGCTGCAAGCTACCGAGAGTATCTCGCCCGCACGGCAGAGCCTGGCAAGCTCCCCGTGACGTATTCAATATGCCAGACACACTAACAACAAAGTCTCCAATGGAGACGTTACTGGGCCCGCTCGAGCAAATCAATGATCAACAGGAGGGCCTTTACTTTTACTTTTACATTCCATGAAAATAATTTTTTAAAAACCCCTGTAAAAAAAAAAAAGAATAGGGTAAGACATCCGTGCAGGTTAGTAGGCCTGTGGTGAAAGGGTTAGTTTTCAGATCCAAACTATTCAGAGGCCAAAATTCCTAAGTGATAGTACGGAGTGGAGGGTGCTTCCTTAGCACAAGACAGGCAAGAATTTGATCCTCTGCACCCTTGTCATCACCTGAGCCCACTAGGAGTGATTCTTGAGTGCAGAGCCATGAGTAATCCCTGAGCACTGCCAACTCCTCTTCCTCCCTCTTCTTTTTCTTTATCATTTAAAGCATTGATTTAAAATCTAGAAACTCCCTTGATGAAATGTGAAACTTGCTCTAACCCTTTTTCTCAAGCACACATTCTGAGGGAGAAACCAGAGAGTAAAGCAAAGCACTCCAGATTAGTAGACTTTGGTTTTGATCAGAAGTTGTATTTACACACAGGGTTTGCTCGGTCAGCATCAAGATGAACGAACTATTGCAGGAGCTCACTTTATGCTATAATGTAAAGTATATGCCTTAGTCAGTTTTGATCATATGTATAGCCAGATGGTTTCAATAATGCATTACTCTGTCAAAGTTCAGCCTTCACAGGGACTTACACTGTCTGAAAAGTGAGTAAGCAAAATTTCAAGACATGGGAGGCACTAAAGTTTCTCATATTGCCAAAAACACTGGTCATATGCTCCAAATGACATTCTCCAACAGAAAGAAATCTTAAGACTTGGATATTTTTAGTGCATTCTTCAACAACATAGCCAAATATATATATATATATATATATATATATACACACACACACATATATATATATTTACTTTTTAGTTGATGTGAACTAAAATAGGTCTCTTCTAACATTATATGTTGACCATTGACCTCCATGTTCCTGATAGATGCACAATCTTACTCCTGTCTCTGTGCTCATGGATCCTCCACAAAGAACTAATGGGGCCGTATGTGATGCTGCAGGCAAGATCAAATTGAAGGCCATTATGTGTGAGGGAAAGAACAGGGCAACTAACTCTGTCTGACCCCAGGACACATAGTCAGTGATGAGATAACTAAGATCAATGAGGTCATATGTGGCCTCTGATCCAGTGGGATTCTGGCTCTTTCAAGCAGAGACGCAAGGCATTTATTGGTGTCAAAGTAAGAACAGTGTGACCAAACTAGTCTTTTGAGAAAAGAGTGAGACAATATCTATTTTCAATAAGTCAAAGGAGAGGTCTCACTGGACACCAGTTCAGCTGCTACCTTGATGTTGAGTTTCAAGTTTCGAGACCTAGAAAAAAATGTCTTCTGTTTCCCCTCTTATCTGAGGTTTTTCATTACAGCACTTTTATAGACTTATCCGATAGTTTATTTTAAAGTCATTCTTCTCTACAAATCAACACAAGGTATGTAAAATGATTTTACAAAATTTTCAGAGATTTGATCAGCTGTGGGTTCTGAAGACAGAGTGTAAGAATACCACATTACCACCAATGTCTTCAGGGCTTCAATTCTTTACTAATGGTGGATATATGTATATCTCCATGGAATGATTCTTGAACGGAATCAGTGGCACCACCAGCAGCAATGAGTTAAAGGGAATCTAATAACAGCAACCTCTGTGACCTAGAGAGTAAATCCAGAGCAAGTCCTATGCACTGAAAGTGCTTCTGTATGGTATCATATTCCTGCTCCTTAGCTCCTTCTGCTCCTGGTTTTTTATGCCCATGCTAATAACTGTCAGTCTGTTCAATCATATGACAGGAAAGTAAGGGAACAACATGTGCTCTTAATTGTCTGACCCTTCCTTCCTCACTTCCTCCATAACACATATATTTGATTTATATGACAAATGATCTTTTTTTTAAAAGTTTTTAAATGTTATTTAATCACCATGAGATAGTTACAAGCTTGATCTTTTTTTTTAAATTTTTTAAATGTTATTGAATCACCATGAGATAGTTACAAGCTTTCAGGTTTGGGTTACAATCACACAATGATCAAACACCCATTCCTCCACCGATGTACAGTCCCCACCACCAATATCCCCGGTATACCCCCTTTTCCCTCCCTTCCCCAGCCTCCACGGCAGACATGATTTCTCATTATTTCTCTCTCTACTTTTGGGCATTATGGTTTGCAATACAGACCCTGAGAGGTTATCATGTTTGGTCCTTTATCTACTTTCTACAGACATCGTCCATCCCGACCGATTCCTCCAGCCATCTTTTACTTAGTGATCCCTTCTCTATTCCAGCTGCCTTTTCCCCTTTGTTCATGAGGCAGGCTTCTAACTATGGAGAAATCTATCTATGACAAATGATCTTGAGTGAGTTTTAATTGCTTATGAAATAACAGAAAATCCTCTTATAAGAGTAGATCATTCATTGCTCTTTTTCTTCGAGTGAAAGAACTAATTCTATTTTCTTTTATTAGACACAGTTTACCTATAACTATTGTTGAAGCCAATTCATTTCTGATCATCATATATATATGTATATATATATATGTGTGCAACTTTCAACAAATTTAAAATCAGGCTAGCGATATAATATAGGTAAGACAAATGCAGGGTAAGTGGCCTCTGCTGTTCTAATCCTCAGAACATCACGGTTTCTAAGCATCATCTCAGACAATTCCTAAACACAGAGCCTGGAGTAGCCTCTCAACACTGTCAGGTATGGAGAAACAACGAAACCAATAACAACAATGGAACTATATCTTACACAAAATCACCTATATATTTATTTTGTCAATTATTATTCTATATCAAATTTTAAAGTAGGTGCTTTATTCTTCTATATTTCAGATAACATCTAATAATGCTGAGTATTAATTACGAATTTAGTCATTAGTAATCCTAGTTTCCCTTGACATGAATGGTGACTCAACACTGATATATGTGTCTTCCCCAAACTAAAAAATGCTGCAAGTATTTATTGTAAATTCTTGCAAGTATTCAAATACTTGAATGTATATTTAAGCATTTTTTTTCTTCTTTTTGGGTCATACCCGGCGATGCTCAGGGGTTTACTCCTGGCTCTGCACTCAGGAATCACTCCTGGTGGTGCTCTGGAGACCATATGGGATGCTGGGAATTGAACCCCGGTCAGCTGCATGCAAGGCAAATGCCCTGCCAGCTGTGCTAATGCTCCAGCCTCACTCAAGCACTTTTAAGAAAGTACAGCATTTGCTTTTCACACAGTCATCCTGATTTTGATCCCCAGTTTCACGTATGGTCCTCAAAGCTTGCCAAGAGTGTTTGAGCCCTGAGTATAGAACCAGGAATAAGCCTTGGGTACAGCTGGGTGTGATCACCCCACTCCCAATTTACAAAAACAAAACAAGAAACAAATAAATGCTTAAAAGGGTCAGAGAGAATAGTACCAGATTTTATCAGTGAAAATTGATTCATTTATCTGTTGACTTATTTTCTTCTAAACTATTATGAAAATTAATCAATTTGATTTATTCCCTCTCAAGACCAGAATACGGTCCAATTATGGCTGATATTTGCTTGTTTTATTTACTGTTGCTCATTGACTATGTCTGGTGCCTAGTACTTGGTCCAAAATATACTTTCAACATGTATTTATTCTTGAATAAGTTAATTGGCTTCTACATATATATATATTTATATATGTCTGTTACATTCCAACCTTTTCATTAAATATGGTCCTCTGCTTACAAAATAGAAAAATATGAGTTTCCAAAAGCAAATGGTTTAGGCATAGTTTGGTATTATCAAGACTATTTTTAATACATTGCCTTATTTCACCATTGATTTCTAATAGCAATTAAATCTTGTCAATCCTTCCTCTAAATGTCTTCAAATGTGTCATTTTATTTACTTACTTGTTCCCACCACCTTCATTCTGGAGCTCATCAACTCACACCTGGATTACTGAAATAGCCTCTCTTCTGGCAACTATACACAAATCATTTTCTGCATCATTCCTCTCTAAATGAATGTTTAATTTCTCTAAATAGCAGCTTCAAAATGTGACTTCAAACTCAAACATTATCAAAGATTTTCAGCCCCTTTTGAGATAATACCTTCAGTTTAGCTATCAAAAACTCAAGAATCAGTTTCTACTTGTATTTGCCTTTTATCTTTGCTTTATTTCATATCTTCTACTCTAAATAGCTTTCTTGTTTAAGTTCAATTTATTTTATTTGCTAAGTTTACATCTTACACATGGCTAGAGAAAGTTAGAGGTTATATGCCAACGATAGAGTTCAATTATCATACAATCTATGATTACTTTTTCAAAGTAGGAAAGAAATCTGAAACAAACAAAAAAACTTTCAAAATTTTTAATTTACCTCATTAGAGATTATAATTAAAAATAGGTATGAGGTTGACTATATCAAGGAGAAAAGGTAAAAATAATCAGTCTTGAGTGTCTGTCTTGTTTCATGATACCACCTAAAGAAATATATTAAATAATCTCAAGTACACCCATCTTGGAAAGAAAGTTTAGAGCTTTTATTCATAGACATTGATTTTACATTGGCCAAAAGTTTTACTCATAAATAATTAACTCCCTTGCACTTCTGAACTCTAGGTTTATAACAAAGGGTACTCTGCTATATTGAATCACATTAATCTGAATATGACTTGTGACAAATTGGATGTTGTAGAGGTGGGCGGGGGAGTGAGATAGGAAGATCATTCTAGTGCACAAGGAGTGTTAAATGTAATCCAGCCCGTACTAGTCATACATACTCTGATTCTTTAGTAAATCTAATCTATAGTGAGGTAAATATGGTGACGCTGATATCTTCAAAGACAGTTAGGGACATAAATTTGAATGTTTTAGTGTTTGTAACTGTAAGTTGTTGCTACCATGAAATTGTCACCTACCTTCTTTTGGTTATTCATTGTATTTGTTTCACTTTTCACACACAGTAACACTGTGGCAATTTCCCTTGTTTATATTTTGATATAAACTATAACTTTATGCTGGTGTATTTTAAGGACAATAGTCGCTTTTGCAATGTGTGCATATATTTATATATTTATATATACACATTTATATGCACACATATGCACACATATATGTGTGTATCTATATCTGTATACCTTTTAATATGTAATACTTATTTCAGGTTGTTACAAAGTGTTAACATTTATGACATTGTGGTACAAGGCTAATGTACACCCCTCCATAACTAATGAGCCCAGAGTAATTTTCTACCTCATTCTGCCTCTCCCCACAACCACACTGTTTATTGCTAAGTTTCATAAGTGTAAGCCAAGGATTTCCAATATTTTACGTGGCCTATTTCCTAGTTTTGTCCCTCTCCATTCCACACATTAATGAAATAATCATGTATTTGTCCACCTTCTGACTTATTTTGTTTAAAACAATATCCTCCAGTTCCATCAATGTCGCTGTAAACTGAATTCTTACAATGATGCAGTATTTAATAGTGTATATACAACACAGTTGTTTTTCGTTTTTATCTAACTCCCTGTTGTTGGATATTTTGGTTGTTTCTGTCTTGACTATTTGTACTCAGTGGTCTACTGAACATAGAAATGTATATACCTTTTTGATGCTTCTGCTTTTAAGGATGAAATTGTTGTGATTTCATATTTCTGGTTCTGATTAACACAGAAGCATCAGTGATGTTAACATGAATTCCAGTGATGTCAGATTTAACTTATCCTATTTGAGGATTTTTGGATGATTATTCTAGTTTGAATCTGTCGGTAAATTGCCTATTTTTATTACTTCCCATTTATTTAGTTGCATGAAAAACCCAAATAATAACTTGGCTGAAGATGATTTAAGCCAAAATAGAAATATTTTTTGTTGAAATAATCTAGCATAATATCATTTTAAATCTTTAGAATTTATATGTACAATATGCACCAATTTTTCATTTTTATTAAAAATATTAACCTTTTTTTGCTAGTAAATGCTATAGCTGTTTTAATAGCTACTGGAATAATTGCACTATGTATTGCTTCTTGTTTGAGCATACTGGATCAGAGATGAATTCCTGCAGAGAATTTATTTGAACTATGTCCTTAGCTGAACTGCTTGCCTGCGGTTTAAGCATAATATTAGCTTGGAATTATTCAGTCACATAGTATGTAGTAATACAAGTAGATTCTATGGTAATTTACCTAGTGAGGAATATTAAATTCCTTATCTTAAAATAATTATTTAGAGGCAAAGTTACGCTAAATATCACAGAAATAGAGGATTATTTTAAATGTCTGCATAGGTAATATTTATAACAAAAATATGCTCATAAAAATTGGTGTCAAATTGTTGTTTATGAAGAATGGCAATAAGGTGAAATCTTTCTTACTTTAGAAATAATTCTACGCTGAAGGCACAGTTTTAGTGTCTGTTGATGCTAGATTATAGCTGCAGTTGCAGTAGACTAATTAGTCTTTATGTTAGTGAGTACATTTTGTATATACCTTTTGCAATATTACTATGCACACATATGCATTGTTAATTAGTACAATCAGTTTAACCATAACCTACCTGCATGGCAAAGCTTGGCAAGCTACCTGAGACGTATTTGATATGCCAAACACCGTAACAACAAGTCTCACAATGGAGACGTTACTGGGCTCGCTTGAGCAAATCGAACAAAGGGAGGACAGTGAGAGTGACAGTGACACATACACATGTTCAATATATTTTTCAATTTTGGTGGAATGTAATCAACTACATTAAATACTTTGATTAACTAAAAAGAAAGTGTTATACCTTGTTTTCTTCCCAGAAAATCTTAAATAAGTGGAGAGCAGTAGGAGAGTAATGCACAGAAAACTTTAATGTGTGCATTAAAGAAATTGCTACAGAAGAGAGAATGGGTCAGGCACTTGCACTGCACAAGCAGACTCAGGTTTGATCCCCAACACCCAGACAGTCCCCTGAAACGTACAAGAGTGAACCCTGAGGACCTACCCAAGAGAAAGTCCCGAGTACCATCCAGTGTGGTCCCCAAAATCAAACAAAATATTTAAAATACTACTTTTTATTAAAAAAAACTTTTTATAAAGTCCCACCCACATTTCCATTTCTACCTCATAGTTCAAATAAGCGTCACCCTGAATATATAAAAGTAAAAAGATTCTGAACTAAGTACTATAGGTTGAAGAAAAGTGCCCAATAAAAATATTTAAGGACACTTTCTATACGATAAACTGTGTTATGGTAACTTGTAGTATCTACCTCAACATGCTATATATAAGAAAATGTGGGCTGCTGTTCCAGCCCATGCTCTTCCTTGAACATGTAACTCATTTGATTTCCCCTTTTTCTTTGTCTCCTGTGTTCTCTCTTGAACACATTGCCTCTTTATCTCTCACATATTTTTCAAAATAACTTTCCATGAAACATTGTTTTTCACTAAAATAATAGAAAAAAAGTGTCAAGAACAAAATTAAACATAAGCAACATAAGCTCAGGGAATATAATATTAGTAATGTATATCTGTAGCAGTAGAATTTTTGTGTTCATTTCCTTTCCTGATACTTTTACTGTGAGAGGATTTACAGTAAGAGGAAAGTATATTCTGTATATTAGAGATATAGAGCCATTCTTGAAACAGGTACTTACTAGTCTTATAAGACAATATTAGCAGGAAGATGTTATTATTTGCAGATTGTGAACAATGAAACAAATCTTATGACAGTTCTATCTATATTTACAAATTTGGGGGGTTCACCAAAATAAAGTTATGTAATAATGTCTAAGACATGAAAAACATTAATTCAGAATTTTACAAAGACCTTGTAATCTAGAAAGATGTGTTCCACCAGTGATGATTCATCAGCACAACTCCAGGAGTGAGCCTTGAGCACCACTGGGTATATATCACCACCCCAACTCTCTAGGCCTCCCCACCCCCACATAAAAAGCATGTGGCAAATTTTAGGTATATGCTTCACAATTAGTTCTGGTATGATTATTTATTTTGAATGAGAAAATATCAACTGTATAAAAATTTTTAAGAAAACAATCATGCTTAACAATTCAGGGCAGAAGTAATGAAACACAAATTGAGGCAATGGTATTATTAGAGAGGAAGGAGAGAAATACAAATCTTGTCAAGTTGCCTACTTAAATTTGCAAGTAATTGGCTTTGTGAATTTGAAGTTTTGCCTTAACTTTTTTATGTGGATCACTCATGGAATGCAGGGCTGCTTAACAAGATAGAGAATGCATAGAAAATGCCTGCATAAGGAAGAGATATAATCAAATTGAACAACATCTATATTTAGGTATTTGCTCAATATTCCAATATAATATAATTTATGAGATATAGGTGTGAAATACAAATTATAAATATATGTGTGCACACCTCTATACATATATGTACATATAATATAAATATGTATATATTATATAAGTGTGTGTGTATATATACACACACACATATATGTATACTTTTTTAATTAGCTGAAAAAATGCATAGATACTTGTGTCAATGCCAAACAAGAGCATGTGTTACAGAAGATGGGCGAAAAGTGTAACCTGAAATCTTTATTAGAAAAACTAACAAGGAAAAGGCAGCTGCAAACTGACTTGGGAAGAGACAGTGACTGTTTCCTTTAAAGAAACGCCTCATTAACATACAATATTAGAATTTTCATGCTCTGCTACCATTTTCTCATGAGAAAAGTGATGAAATGAAAAAAATATAGGATGATTGAATCTGTCAGTACCCAGTTTTAAGTTATATCCATGCCTTACAAAATCATTCTATTTTTTAAAAAGGACAAAAAATTCAGAGGTCAGAGGAAGGAAAAGAGAATTACCAGGTATTGAAAAATAAGAATAAAACACTGAAAGTTTTTGTGGACCACTTTATATTCACTTTTCTTCCAACTATTCCATCTCTAGTCTCCGAAACTAGTGGAAAAAGGATTTGGCTTTCCGTGAAGCAGCTTATCTGCCCTGTGATTTTTCTCAAGGAAGGAGCTAGAAAAACTGGCTAACCAGATTTTGAAGGCTGTACTGCTTCCATCATTGCCACAAAATAGGAGATTCCACAAATGAAGAGAGGAGAAAATACAGTCATGAGAGAGGAGTGTATTGAGAGAAATGATTAGCATTCACGACATGCTGAGTGTTCATAGGGATCTACCCAGTGAACTAAGGGATTAACATGTTTGTTCTGAGATCATCTCAATTGATGTGTTTTATCGCTGTCGGTGTATGGAGACAAAGCTAAAGTCTCAAGCGTTCACCTACTGGAAGGGCACACAATTTATAAATGGAGCAAGAATAAAATTTACTCAGGAGTTCAGTTCAATATACAAATTTGACAACATTCAGGACACTTAACTGTAATACTTCTGTGCATTATTAACTTGGTGGGGATAATTAAAAGCATTGGTGACTAAATCGTAGCTAAAAACTGTTAAGCATCACCATTATTGGGTGGTATATAATAAAGTGTTCTCCCTTAAGTGATTGGAAATAATGAGACTAAAAGTAGCATTCAGACTAAAACTGCAAATTGAATACATAATAAATGAAGGCATAAAAGTACATTGAGTAAAGTGTTACTGTTGCTTCGGAGTTTTTGTGAAGGTCACTAAGACTAAAAATAATAATGGCATTAGAGTTCTGAAGTCTATCACTCAACTTGAGAGAATTTAAAAGGAAGTAAGAATATTGATCAAGTAAGTTTAAATTGTGGACTTCTATTTGGGAGAGGTGGTTTGGATATAAAGCATTTTCATTCCTACTCTTAATGGAAAGGTGAGGATTTTTTCCCCTTCTCTCCAGCTGTGTAAGAGATGATTTAAAGAGGAAAAATCGGAAAACATCACTTGTGTCTGTGGATATTTTGGGGTAATTGTTTGGTGTCAGAACCCTCCTGGAATCAGTGTCAGTGTGAGACACCACATCCAAAAGTCAACTGAGCAGTTTTGAAAAGTTGACTTAATAAGAAATGAAATCACTTGTATCAGAATTCAACATTTTCAAAACAGCCTTCAGAAATTTATCCAACCGTCTTTCAAAGGAACACAAAACACAGTCATATTAATTAGTCTGTTTATACCTCCTTTCCTCTGATTCTATTCTAAGCTCTGAATGTAAAGTAAATGAGGAGAAAGTGCTAGTGTAAATAAAATAAATATAATGATCCAATAATACTCCAATCTCCTACTAACTAAAGGTATAAAACTTAAGTTTAGGCAGAATCACTTAACTATAGGGGAAATTTTTTAAAGCTAGAGGGAAAAAATAAAACTTTAATACTAGACTTGACAGTATTTCAATATGTGAGAATATAGCTAGTTGGCAATTAAAGATGAACAGAGAAACTCAGGGGTTTTAGAAGCCAGTGATATACAGCTCAGCAGTCAAAAGAGCTTGACTTGTAGGCCTGATGGCTTGGGTTCAATCCCACACATTGCTATAAAGAAATATACGTATTTTAATGTTGGTGTTTATTTTTTAAGAAAGCTGTATTCAAGTTTGTGAAACATACCTGTAAATATATATTGAGTCATAAGCACATATAGAGAAATGAAAGATTCATAATGGGATATGTATGTAAACATACATAAAATGTTCACATATGGTTTCTGAAGACATTAGCTTCCAATGAAGAAAGATGAGCTCAATTAGCAGGGATAGGTAGGAAAATAACATAAATAAATAAAAAATCATAATACATGAATGTTAAGTGAATAAACTAAATAACTATGTGGAGAGCACTCAACTAATCATTTTGATGTCCTCATTTATTTTGCTTTTTATGATAATGCAAATAAATATATCTAATGTACAAAATTAGAAACTGAGTCAGAGAAATAAGACAACTTACTCCAGTTTATAGCTAGTTAATGTCATCAGAGATGCTTACAAAACTATGATAATTAAAAAGTTAATTGTTAGAGTGGACAATAAGTGTATCAGTTCTTAAGAGGACAAGAAGATGGAGACTTTGAAATTGCCGAAAACAGGATTTTAGTTTGGCCTTTTGGCCAATTGTGTTAAATCAAGCTAACCTAATTTTTCATTTCACTGAGTCTGCTGCAAATTAAGTCTGATCTCATTAATGTTGTCTAAGTTGAATGCTTTTGGGGAAAAATAACTCTATTAAGCCATAAAGACACAATTAGTGAAATGTATTAGATGTGATTATAATGTGACGGATTATTTTTATAAGCATACTAAGCTTAGAGACACAAATGAATATTGAACTTTGCAATATTAACTTTGAAAGAGTAGGCCATATTGTAATGAAGCATTTCCTATGAGAAAATTATTCTCATTTTGAGTTAGCTCAGAAAAGTTTTCACGTAAAAAGTACTTATTTGTACACAAATAATTTTAACAAAAACTGTATTCCTCACTATGAGAATCTAATTCTTATTTTAACCATAACACCTTTGACATGCTAGGAACCAGATTTATTTATTAATCTATGCAAGTATTTAAATAATTGCTAAGGTTTTGAAGGTTAATTTCTCCAATAGTTTGAAAAAAGTGGCAGCATTCTCAGTAGAAGCTCATGCACTGCCAGACAGTAACTTAAAAAAAATAATAGTCAGGTGCATTTGTAAAATGTCAGTAATGGCAGCACATTGTATTCTAGTAATAATTTTAATTGAATAATATCATATATTATGTACATCCAGTGGTACTCTATTAAGCTAAATCAAAGATTCCATATATAGAGGGCATTAAACCAGATAATTTCATATTGAATCATTATCTAATCTAAAAACATACATCTAAACTACAGAAAAAAAATAACACTATGCTATTTGGTATTTATAGACATATAATTGTACACAATCATCAGAATGCTATGCAATGTGAAATATTTCTATGGATTGCGGCAATCTCTCACAGATATTTTAAAGAAAAGAAATGATATTTAAGAAGCAGAATAAAGGGAAATGCAGGAAACATTTAAATGTTGGTTCTCTTCGATCATATATTTAGTAGAAATTGTTCATTTAATTTATCTTCTTTTCCATATTATCCTATATTTTCAATTCTTTGAACATAATCCAGTATTATTCATTACTCAAACAATGACATACTTAAATAAAGTAATTGAATAAAAGTAAAAGGGGTATATTTACACAAGCTTCTAAAAAACACCCAAATTGAGAGAATTGAAAATTACTTTAGAATTTTATGTACCATTGTCTATATTCTTGCTCACATGAGTCCTGTTTTTTTTGTATAATATAGATACTCATTCCTCTCATCTGAATAGAGTTGTTCTTTATATACACCAAATTATTTGTCCTTATATTAAATAGAAAATTTTCTTGTAGACAAAGATATAGTCATTCTTTTACTTCACTTAATATCAAATTCTGTGAGATGAGATTGGATTTTAGTACTCTTGAGTCTGATATGTTTTGTGTAATAGTTGTTTTTTTTCTTTTCAATTCATATATCAACTTTCATATTTATCTTTAAAAATTGAAGGAGTATTGGAATCTTCAAGACTTTCATTAAAATATTAGATAAATAAATGGCAGCTCATTAGACAAATTTGTTACACTTCATAAAGACACAGCATTAAACTCTGTCTCTGCTGAACAGAAGCTTTTGTTTCCTACTTTTTCAATAAGATGTGTATGTGTCACTGTTCTTAAAACCCTCTCCAGGAACTTGAGTCTATCATTTTGTGGTGTATTCTGACATTTGACTTTTCTGAAAGCTCGTTAACCTCTTCCAGAACCACATCTATACTTTAGATGCAGTGACTTTTTGCAAACAAAATATGTTTTTACATAAAAAATTAACAGGCATCTGTTTTTTTTTTATATGATGAAACAGGCTCCTGAAAACAGATTGACTGGATGTCTTTGCCATAGTTCTTTTATGTGATTGCAGGAAGGTTGTTCCCTGAGATATGAGTATATCTGGAGACTAACTTGTGAGTGAAAGATGACCTGTGTCAACTTTTATGCATGTGTTTTGGGCAAGACTTATTCCCTGGCAATGTGGTCTAGTTGACTGGATCCCTTATGACATAGAATTTTGTTTTCTATAATGTAAATAGTTCAAGTAATAGCTATTAATAGCAGTAATAGGACATCGATTTGCTCAAGAGGGCCCAGTAGGACTTGTTGAGAGACTTGTTGTGAGACTTGTTGTTAGTGGTTTTGGCATATCTAATACGTCATGGGTAGCTTGCCAGGCTTTGGCGCTCTGGCGAGATACTCTTGGTAGCTTGCTAGGCTCTCTGAGAGGGGAGGAGGAATAGCACTTGGGTCGGCCATGTCGGCTGCATGCAAGCAAACGCCCTACCCACTGTGCTATGGCTATAGCCCAAGTAATAAGATAGACAATAAACAAGGAATTTTTTGTGTCACAAGGTAGCATTGATAGTCTAATTTTGGAAGTGATATTCTCATTTCCGATGTATTTTATTTGTTTGAGGTAAGTTAATTTCTCATTTGAAAAAGTAAAAGTAGATAGTAGTTAGGAAAGGGTGGATCATTCAAGGCTGATTAACAACCCAACCACTCTACCTACTTAATTGGGACTTATTTAGAAACAGTACCACTATAAAGAAGGTTCTTGAAAGCCAAAGATGTAGCTCAAAGGCCCGAGTGTATTATGTGTCTGTGAGCACACAGGTTTTATTCCTAGCAGTACATGGTCATCTGAGCACTAAAAGAGGGAGCCAAGTACAGGGTTCATTATAGACGCTGAGCTAGATATAATGCCTCCTCTCCTCAACAAAGTTTCTTGAGTTTTTTCCTAGTCTTAATACTCCTTTGAGGAGCTGTAAGCTATATACTATCGGTCACAGTACTCCCGTTGTTCATCGATTTGCTCGAGCGGGCCCAGTAACATCTCCATCATGAGACCTGTTTTTACTGTGTTTGGCATATCAAATACGTCACGGGTAGCTTGCCAGGCTCTGCTGTGCGGGCAAGATACTCTCCGTAGCTTGCCTGGCTCTCTGAGAGGGGCAGAGGAATCAAACTCGGGTCAGCCATGTTGGCCTCTTGTAAGGCAAACGCCCTACTGCTGGGCTATCGCTCCAGCCCAGCTATATACTATAAACTTATTATTTCTTAAGACTAAGATTTTTGACTACATAATAAATTCAAATGTTTGAACCATTTTGTTCTTTTGGACCTGCAGAATTCTCTCATTCTTCACTAACATTTAAAGAAATTTTTCAGTGCTACACAATAGTCTACTTTGTGATCATTCCATAAATTATCTCTTTTATTGCTTATTATTTCTGTCTGTGACTTCTGCAGATATTGAATCCATAGAGTAACACAGTAATCTGTTTTCTTCTCATTTCGACCATATAGATGGTACTGTGATGAACCTCATTTTGCATATTTTTGGTAAACATTGTTTTCACTGCTTTGGTAGATATATCAGAGGTAGAGTGGTTGGGTCACAGATTATGGAATAGATCATTTTAATTGTGATATTATTTTCATATCTTAACACAGATGTGTGAACATTTTTAGAGTTTCCATCAGTAGTATGATTTTTTTTGTTATGCGTCTTTGAAATTGCTTAATAAATTGCAATAAACTGAGCAATTATATATCTCTAAGATTCATATTTTAAAATCCTAATCTCAATGTATTGGTAATAATAAAAATGTGTTACTATTGAGACAATTAAATCTGATGAATGGGAATAGTACCTTTCACAGCTCTCTTTCTACCATGTAAGGTACAAGTCAGTTACCTTTAAGTCAAAAGACATATTTTACATTATAGTGTAAAATATTTTTATGGAATAGTACAATGCTAAACAAATTTTACAGCATATTTCATCAATTTTGTGCCAATTTAATCTTATGCTTACTAAGGCCTTGAAACATATCATATTCAACTTCCAGAGAAACTGTTGAAATCCATGTTGAGCACTAAATTGTGCTGATCCAAACCCATAGATTTATATGTACTTTTTTTCTCTGAAAAGTCACAGTGAAAGCTCAATTTAAGTCACTTAATCCACAACAATAGGTAGCACTGGCTTTGATAGTTCCATTTGTTTCAAGCAAAAATTCATATTGTATATGAAATAATGCTTTTAATTACGAATGAGAGTTTTAAAAATCCAAGGTAATCATGTTCTTTCTTCTATCAGATCACTATATTCTTATGGGCCATTTTAAAATTGGAACAAAATAAACTGTTCATTTTAATCATTTCTTAAACTTATAGCAGTATTTTTATAGCATGCAGAATAAGCTGAGACCCGGCTATTTTGGCAACTTCCAGTTGTAGACCACCACGGAACTTAATTAGTGAATGCTTGCTTTTAAAGTAGTAAGAACATGTAACCTAAGGGACCATCTTGCTTGCATACTTTTAAGTAGCTTAGATAGAATAGAGAAGTATTTTTAGAAAGGGCAGCTTTTAATACTGCAAGGATCACTTATAATTCCCATTGTGATCTATTCTTTGGAGACAAACTGCATTATATTTGAAATTCTAAACAAAAACTTCTGATTAGAGACCTAACCTGTGCTTGATCTTCCACATAATCAGCTTTTGGGAGAAGGACCAGGTAATTAAAATATTCTTTCATTCTCATCAACTCTTGCCCAGAGAGTTGCTTGTTTTATTTAATTGATTGGCTGATTTTTATTTTAGGCACTTTGTTTAAAAATATTGATAATGATAGGGTTTCATGTTCTGTCCTGTCCTGTACTCCCGTTATTCATCGATTTGCTTGAGCGGGCCCAGTAACGACTCCATTTTGAGACTTTTTGTTACTGTGTTTGGCATATTGAATACTCTTGGTAGCTTGCCGGGCTCTCCGAGAGGGGCGGAGGAATCGAACTCGGGTCGGCCAGGCTGGCTGTGCGCAAGGCAAACGCCCTACCGCTGTGCTAAATATTTCACACTACGCCCTACACAAGAGCGCCCTGTTCCTTCAAGCCATGCTCCAGTGTTCCTGCTCTCAAACCTCAAGTCGCTTAAGCCCTAAACTCATTTCTTGAGTCCCTTTGGCCATTTGCTATTTCTTGCTGTTTATTTTATGTTACTTTTTAAAAAACATTTGAAAATCTGATCTACAATATTGCTAATGGCAGTGTTTAATGCAAAAACATTTCAATACCATACCTTCCACCTGTGCCTTTATATCACATTTTTGAAATAGATCTTTTTTTATCCAACTCTCTTTATCTGCCTAACTACAGTCAGCATGATATTTTCTAGATTCATCCATAGATTGACAAATTACATGACTCGTTTATTTCTTAAAGTCTAGCAGTAGTCTATTGTGTGTATGTTCCATAATTTCTTAATCCAGTCATCGGCACTTGGACATTTGAATTCTTTCCAGACATTTTCTACTGTGAATAGTGCTACAGTAAACAAAGGAGTGTGAATGTCTTTTCTGAATAGGGTTTTTTTGCCTTAGTATAAATATTAAGAAGTAAAATTGCTGAGTCAGAGGGTAGCTCAGTTTTTCAGTTGTTGTAGATAGCTTCAATAGGAGAAAAAAGCAAGCTATAAAATGTGGCTTCCTTCATTAATAAATTTTCAATTTATTTGGGATATTCAATTATAAAAAGCATTATATATAAATAATTATTTATGACAAGAAAACGGAAATATCTGGTGACCTTGACATAAGTTAATATTTTTAAAATTAAAATTGCAATAACATTTATAGATGGCAGATTACTTCTTATGATTATTAATGTATTGTTAAAAGTAAACATGAGCTGACTTTGAGACATAAAGCTTAATTGTTTTTATAATTTCAGTAAAATTCACATAGTCAAAATTGTAAATAATTGAGAGGAACCATGGTGCATATAAAATTAAATTAACCTGCATCATAAAATACACATTTTATGCACATTTATCCAAATACTTAATACTGCTAGTTATGTCATGTAATTATGTCTAAAATTATTTGGTGAATATAAATCTAGGTATATTTTCAAAATTTAAAATAGAGAATGTAGATAGTGCTATTTTCTAGATTTTAAAATATATATTGAAGCCACTGAGATGTTCTAAAACTAAAACATAAAAAAGTATTTCTTTCTCAACAACTAAATTTAACTTGAAACTTAGTGTGTATATTAAATACTTTTAAACATCCAAAATTCATTCTAGATTAAAATACATTTAGACACAATGAAGAACATGAAAAACCAGACACTCAATGAATTCTTTCAGCTATGCATCATGGTTTTTCACTTTCCAAATGAGTATGTGGACATAAAAGAAAGTTGCTAATCATTTTTTCTATAACAGTCAAAAACGATAATGGCATTTATATTATTAGAAGCTAAAAGTTACTTTTGCTTTAAAATTACTTTAGTAGGAATTTTTTTTTCTGTGTATAATACATATTATCCTTTGATAAAAATCTTTTTTTTCAGAAAATGTAATTATATAAGATGTTCAAATTCCTGGTAAATAGGGGCGGGGGATCTTTTTTTGTGGTTGCTAGAGACTAGAGACTCACTAATATAAAGCTCCTATATCTCATTCTTTTGTTTTGTTTGGGGGCCACACTTGTTGGTGCTCAGGGTTGACTGTGCACTCAGAAATCATTACTGTTTGGTTGGGGTTATCACAATGGGGTGCCAGCATGCAAGGCAACTGCCCCACCAATGTACTGTTTCCTGCTCTCTGTTCTATTTCATATATGTAAAGAAACATGGGGATTAAGAGAACTATAGGTAGAAAAATTTAATCAGTTTTAGTTTTCACTTGTAATTTGATTTCAACTATGTTTTCTGCAGGAACAAAAGTAAAATATCCATGGAGTAAAGCTAAAAGTTACTTAATTTACAGTCTCACGAAAATTTTTTTAAGGTTTTATCTTTGATGAAATTTTTTTTTTAGGCACATTAATTGTGTGAAGTATCTGAGGATGACACAGCAAATGGCAGAGCGGCAGTTCAGTTCTGAATCTTGACCCCCAAATCTTTGACTCTGCGAGATAGATGTTTTCTACAAACCTCAGAAAAGCTACTTATGAGAGAATATTTTTCATAACCCCCTGAAATATTACCAGTTTTCAGTAAGTGCATAGTCATTTGTTTTTCCTGCAGAAGCTATAATCTTCTGAAGTAGTAATACAAATCTCCGAAACCAATAGTACAATTCCAAAAAAGGTAAATAAATAAAGAAAACAGAATACTCAGCAGTATTTTGTGAAAACCTTGGAGTTTTCAGAAAAGGAAGTCCATTTTGGTTTATCGTGGGGTCTGAGTTCTTGGGCCACACCTGGAAGTACCTCCGTACAAAGCAAGATCCTTTGTCCCATGCGGTATTTGCAGCCCTGGGGTTTATATTGAATGACTGTGTCTCTGCTATTTTAAATACAATTGTCATTAAAACAACAAATCAGTTTTGAAGTCGCTCTTTAAATTTAAAGAACAAAATCTAAGTCCTGATTACCAGGACCTGTGAATGTGTCATTATATAGGAAGGGCATTTTGAATATTTTACTTTGTTAAAATTCTTAGAATGAGGGGCTGGAGCAATAGCACAGCAGGTAGAGTGTTTGCCTTGCACGCAGCCGACCCAGGTTTGATTCCCAGCATCCCATATGGTCCCCTGAGCACTGCCAGGAGTAATTCCTGAGTGCCTGAGCCAGGAGTAATCCCTGTGCTTCACCGGGTGTGAGGCAAAAAAAAAAAAAAAAATCTCAGAATGAACCATCCTGAATTTCAAGAAGATCAAAGGCCAATAACAAGAGTAGGATAAGAGCATTCAATAGACACTGGTAGAATCTGATGACTCTGGTATCACAACATCTATTTCTGAATTTCTGAAACATTAACAGCACTGTAATTCCAGCCCAAATCAAGGTGATAAAGAGTAATTAAAAGTAATTATTTATATGTATACGTATGCATACATACACATATATATTTTATATATATAATTCAGTTGTCTCTTATTTGGAATTAGGATACTAGTTCTTCTTTGAAATAGTGTTTCAAGCAAAGATGGCATATGAACCAAATTTAGCTGAGATGAGGCACATTACATCACTTGTAGCATTCTTTTTCTTATTTTTATTATAACTTATTTTGTGGTATTTTCAAATTTATCTTTTTTGGGAAAAGTTGAAAATAGCTTAAAGGATTGTAAACTTCAATATTGAAATTCATCTCTGTGTCTTATTAAAATTAATTATATAATTCCACTGTCCACTGTCCTCCCAATGTTCACCGATTTGCTCGAGTGGGCCCTATAACGCCTCCATTTTAAGACTTGTTGTTACTGCGTTTGGCATATTGACGACCTCACGAGTAGCCAGGCTTTGCCACGCAGGCGAGATACTCTCGGTAGCTTGCTGGGCTCTCTGAGAGGGGGAGAGGAATCGACCCAGGTCGGCCATGTTGGCTGCGTGCAAGGCAAACGCCCTTCCGTTGTGCTATCGCTCCAGCCCAATTAAATAATTATAGACTAATTTAATGTCTAAAGCTGTCTTCCTATGAAATAGCTAATGTTTACTCCAAAATTAGTAGAGTTTATCGATAATGTTTAAAATTTTATTGTCAAGCTGGAGAGATAGCACAGCACGTAGGGCGTTTGCCTTGCACATGGCCAACCTGGGTTCGATTCCCAGCATCCCATATGGTCTCCTGAGCACTTCCAGGAGTAACTTCTGAGTACAGAGCCAGGAATAACCCCTGTGCATCACCAGATGTGACCCAAAAAGCAAAAAAAAAAATAAATAAAATTTTATTATCACAGAACACCTGCATACTTGCATATTTTGCAGACTGCTTAAGTTAATTGTAGAATGGTTTATATTGTTTTATTATGTCTTTTGGTATATTCATTATAGTAACCTGAAATTTTGGGACAATTATTTATAAAATAATCTATTTTGGTAGAACTCCATTTTCAATGGAATGATTATACAGAATATACATTAAACTATGCTTACAGTGAAATTTTCTCTATAGGATGGTCTTATAATACACATTATAGTAAATTCAGTTATAAATAAAGCAGCCAAGAGTAGAAATATAGTTTGGCAGTTTATTTACTCTATTTCCAGTTATGTCTAACAAAATGTACAATTTGTAATATATTGAAATATTTTTAACCTTACTCTCTTCAAATAAAACTTCTATTATCTGATAGATGGATTAAAATGGTCCTTCCTTTGTTTTATTTTATGTTATTCATAGCCTATATTAAAAATAAAACTAAAATTTACAAAATCTAAAATAAAGGCAAAATATATTAATAGTTTCTGACAACAATTTTCTTTTATTTAGGCATTATAAATTAGAATGTAATGAATATTTATTCTTTGACCATTTACCATTGCAGAATTTTAGACAACATGTTCATTTGCACTCATAACTCCTTAATCAAATGAATATGTTGAATAAGATGAAAGATTAATACAATTAATTTAATTTCCAAAACTAGCAAATGCCCCAAAGTTAAAGTATAAACTGTCTTATATTATTTAAGACTGTGTACAATCCCATTCTCTCATCTATGCATAAACTCATATACAATCACACACAATCCATTTTAGAGCACATTAAAACTGGCAAAATACTGTTTCCCTAGAATTAGAAAATATTGGATCTTCAAATACTCACTGGTCCCATTGACCATAGAATTTATTTTTTTTTATTGAATCATTGTGAGATACAGTTACAAAGGTATCATGTTTGAATTTCAGTCATACAATGATCAAACACCCATTCCTCCACCAGTGTACATTCTCCACCACCAATGTCCCAAGTATGCTCCCCCCCTTTCCAACCCTCTTCCTGCTCAATGGTAGACAATTTCTCCCATACTCTCTATTTTGAAACATTATGGTTTGCAATATAGATACTGAGGGGTTATCACATTTGATCTTTTATCTACTTTCAGCACACATCTCCCACCCCAAACAATTCCTCCAGCCATCATTGGTTAAGTGATCCCTTCTCTATTCCAGCTGCCTTCTCCCCCTGCTCCTGAGACAGGTTTCCAACTATGGGGCAATATTTCTGACCCTTGTATATACTATGCATGGGTGTTAGTCTCATATTATGTTATTTTATATTCCATAAAGGAGTGCAGTCATTTAATATCTGTTCCTTTTTGAAGGAATGTCCACATTGTTTTCCAAAACCTCTGGGCCAATCAGCATTCTCACCAATAGTGAAAGAGCGTCCTTTTTTCCCCACATCTGCGCCAACATGACCAGTAGAATTTATTGTCTTATTTTTTTTAGGTTTCATATACAGAGGTTATAATCCTTTTCACAAATGGGGATAAAATTTTGAGTATGCAATTTTAAAGACACATGACCAAATGGCATCTTAATATCAGAGGTAGTTTACTTTATACTCATTGTTTTAATCCATATAATCTCAATTTTAAAGTTTTATTTCATTACCTTAGAGGCACCATCTTTCCCTAAATTTATTATTTATTGAAAAGATCAGAAAACAAACAAAATGAAAGTTTTACTGAACTTTGTTTAATAGGAATGATGCAACTCAAATGATTTACAACACCTCATTATGTTCACATGCGTTGAGTAACCTGGGGAACTATCACTGTTATTAGCATGAAAAATTGAACTGTCATGGTAGACTCATGAATCAGAAACCTTCCTTAGGCTCTAGCCTTGTTAATAATGTCAATCCTGCAAAGAAACCAGGGGTTTGGTCAAGCTGTTATTTTGGAAACCCAGGTAAGCTTCCCAGAACTTTCGACTTAAACCTCCTCTTTTGTCGTCAGAGGAACAGTATGAAGAAAATGCAGTTTTGAGACTTACCCATTTTACACCCTAGAGAACCATATAGATGACTGAAATCCTCCATTAAGACATGTTTGGTATATACAGAGATTTTGGGATTGTTTACTATTTAGTTACAAAGTAGGATTATTTGCTGAAAGCAACCCATAGATAATATTCTCTCCCTAGCAAATGCCATTAATCTACTTATTTAAAGTTCTGTTATCATTGCACTTACAGGGAGATTATAACACATCTGCTGCTTGCTTCCTGTATGAAAGGATATTTTCCTAAAATCTGGAGATAAATAAATCACATATCAGCTGTGAATGTATTTATTGTAAATAAATGGCAATGCAATTAATGAGTTAGAGTACAGTTTAGACAGTACAGTTCTAGTTCTCACTGTATTAGCTAGCTTCATTTATCTGCCTCTGAATTCTTTTGAAGGACCCACATTCAGAACAGAAGTTCTCTCTAAACCTATGTTAATCTCAGGTTTGTATCTCAAGAGAATATTTACTTTAAGGATTTATAACTTGATCTAATTCTAAATTGGTGACAACCCTTGCTCGAGCGGGCCCAGTAACATCTCCACTGGAGACTTTGTTGTTACTGTATCTGGCATATCGAATACGTCACGGGGAGCTTGCCAGGCTCTGCCTTGCGGGTGACAACCCTTAAGTCAAATAATGACACTAGGAGGAGATTATTTCTTGGGTTGTCTCTTCCTGGACTAATTGATTCACAGAACTGGAGAAATGATGACATAAAAGGCAATAAAATGTTTTTGAGTATCATATACCTAAGACTTCTGAATGATGATATGGAATTCTGTGTTCTTAAGAAATAAATAGATCATTTAATAAAATCTTAATGCAAAGCTTTAAGATATCAACAGCAATAGTATTTCAAAATGATAAATTTTTAGTGAAAGCCATACTAAAGACATTTTTACCTTTCATGTTTTTCCTATTGTCATGTGGAGCATTAATGAGTAAATCCCAAATATGACTCCTAATTGACACTAGGTTATTTAGCAGACTGTTTATACACATCCACGTAATTCTCCATTTAATGAGAAATACACTGGATCCAGAGAAATAGTGAAGTGGGTATGGCACTTGCCCACCATTTGGCCAACCTAGGTGAGATACCCAGCACTCCATTTGGTACCTAAATCTGCCAGGATTGTCTGAATACAGAGCCAGGAGTAAGCCCTGAGCATAGTAGTGTGTAGTCATAAAAACAAACAAATAAAAATGTACTTACTGTTGCTTAGAAAGAAATTCTTAAAAATAGATGCCAGAAAATAAACTTATTTTGTGAAACAAAAAAGCAAAAAATATTAAAAAAACACTAAATACAAACTTGTACAATCATTTATAATTAATGTTAAGTCCCTTGCTTGGGGACAATTAAAGAAGAATTATTAAGGTTTTTTAGTGATAGATTTCTATATAATTATTTTGATTTATGTAGTAATTGGAGTAAAAAGAATAAATCAAGCAATAATAGTGAAATTAGATACAAATTTTACTGAATATAAACTGAGGTATTGATTTTAAACTGACTTAAATAATTGTCTTAAGCCTAAACGGACTCTTCAACTCTTAGTTAACATTATTGTAAATCAATATATAAAAGTCATTCAACTTGGAATATAAAATGTATGAAAGACTCAGTATTGGTTCTGAAGATGGCTTAATGTACTATTTATTCAAACTTGCATTTTATTTTTATTAAAGATAATTTCTATGAGTTTGTATTAAATTCTGGACTTGAATCTTGTGTTATTTACAACTTGAAATTGGTACAATTAATAGTGCTTTCAACCATATCTTTACAAGTAGGAATTTCGTTTGTTTTGGGTTACACCTGGTGATGTGTCTTTCTCTTGACTTTAAGATCAGGAATCATTTCTGGCAGTGCTCAAGGGAGAGTGTGTGGTAACAGAGATTGAACTTGGGTCAGCCTCATGCAAGGCAAGCTCCTCACCTGTTGTATTATCTCTCTACCTCCAATAACTAGAAGTTTGAAGCACATTGTAGTATCAACAACCGAAAAGAGCTAATTAGTAGAATCAGAGTCTTTAAAAGAGCAATTATTTTAGCTATTCTGTTAAAGTGAGAGTTCCAAACACAGCTAAAAGGAAACAGGAAGCTTTACAACATATGAAAGATTTAGCCTTTCAAATACCCTCCCAAACAATCCAAAGTGAATAATTAAAATGCCAAATTTCTGGCACCTCTGACTCAGGTTTCTGTCATTAATCCTCCTCTGACAGTTTTGGGGCAGCAGCCTGGCACTCAGAGTCATCTGTTTGTTTCGCTACTTTTGCGTTTTTATTCTGTCAGTCAAGAATTCATGTGCTTTTGTACTGATTGAATGCTGGCTATCCTGATTCTTAGAATCCTGTTCAGAGCCTTCTATTTTGAAGTTCTAAGGCTCTATTCCTTAGATGTTTCTTTCAGAGGAATTAATAATTGGCCTCTAGTGTGCTTATTGCAGGGAGCCTCAGGCAAGGTGATGGGGAGAACAGAAACTACCTGCTGATGAAATAATGGATGGATTGTTGTTTTGTTACAGAATGACAATATCTGGGATGTCACAGAATGGAAGCTCTATTGAGAGTAAATATGTGGATGTAACTAATTATTTCTAAGACATACTATACCAAAATATATCTACAATATAATAGACTTCAAAGAATTGACGTATCTCTAGGGTGCTTTACATCCTGAAGGGTTTGAAACCCGATGACCAGAGAGTTTTTTCCCCAGAGGTATTTTAGGCTAGGATTTAGTTATCTTGTATGTAGCTTTATTGATGACCATTGGGTCTACTTTATAGTTGCATATTTCTATCTTTCTACACATATCCAACCCATTGGAAAAGAGGAATGAATTTAATGAAAGTTAATTTAAAAAATATTTAATATATTTAGGAGAGAGAGAGACTAGAAAATAAAAGGCTTGTCTTTTTGAAAAAAAATGGATACCCAAAAAACAACCAGGATTATAATAATTTTTAGTCATTGTAAAACATATAGTGCATATCAAATATAGCTGCTGATTAACATCATTCCTCAATTTATGATACTCTGAATATCACATCTCCTTAATACACGAGTCATCTAATAAAATTTATATAATTTAAATCTTGGGAGTCTGTTCTTTCATCTTTAAAATTCTGTTTGACTGCAGTTCACACAATTTGTATCACTTTCTTTAATTTAGAAAAATATTTATTTGTATTAAGTGAATTCATACCCACTGATCTTTGGGGGAAATAACTTGAAGAAACAAATGTCAGTAAAGAAGATAACTTCAACAGAGGGAAGATTATTCGTGCCATAGTATAAAAATTTACTATAGCTTTGCATAAGTCTATAAACAGTCACAACACAAAATCCAAAGCTAGCAAGGTAGAAACTAGCAAAATAACCATTAAAGTATTTAAAAATTTTTGGACATAATTAGTCGGTTTAATGTGAGAAAACTAATATACATGGTACAAGGCAGAGTATAAGTAGAAATTAATTAAGCAACTTGAGAAATGAAGTTGACATAAGTAGGATAATAAAACTTGCATTACCTAGTTGAATACTGAAAAGAGACTGCTTAATTATTGTTTCTTGTTATAGAGTAGAACACATTCTACACTATATTTTAGGTTATCATTTTGTATTCTCTTTCAGTTTAATATTGTGCTTGTACTATATTGATAGCTATGCATCATTGTGTATATATATATATATATATATATATATAGGTTTAAACGCTTGTTATCCTAATATGTTATGTTATTGTCAAGAATGTATCATTTTTTAAATTTACTTTTAAACACAGCTGAATATATTCAAAAACACAATGCATATAACATATTGATTTGCTTTAATCTATTTTTTAATTGTAGCATTTAAATCTGTTGAAGAAAAAGCAAAATGTCAATGCATGTATTTTTCTATCAATATTTTTATAGATCTTCTGTACATATAGATCCTAAATAACCAGCAATTATTCTCTAACTTCTCTGGGTCATTTAAGAGTTTAAGTAAAAACAAATTTGAATAAATTAAATGCTTTATTAATTAAAAATAACTAACTTTCTTTTCTTTGCTATGACTTTATTATTCATATGTGCATCCTATGAATTTTCTTTTTTTTCTTAAGTATTGGACTGGAGCGATAGCACAGTGGGTAGGGTGTTTGCCTTCCCTATGGCCCACCTGGGTTTGATTCCTCCGTCCTTCTCAAAGAGCCTGGCAAGCAACCGAGAGTATCCTGCCCACATGGCAGAGCCTGGCAAGCTCCCTGTGGTATATTCAATATGCCAAAAACAATAACAACAAGTCACACAATGGAGACATTACTGGTGCCCGCTCGAGCAAATGAATAAACAATGGGAGGACAGTGCTACAGTGCTACAGTTCTTAAGGATTACAAATTCTTTGTATGTTTTTTTTTTTATGTATAGCAGTACTGCTATTTATTCAGTCACTGATTAGGCTGATTGAATTGTGCATGAACTCCACCTTTTTTTCCCATTTTTTAATAATTTTATTTATTGAATCTCCAGGAAAGCAGTTACAAAGCTTTCAAGTTTAAGTCTCAGTCATACAATGAAACACCTGTACCTTCACTGGTGCCCATTCTCCACCACCAAAAACCCCAGTATAGCCTTATCCCACACCCTCCCCGTACCTGTGGGGAAGATGATTTCCAAATTATTCTCTCTCTACTTTGATTACATTTAATATTTTGACACCAGATCCACCATTATTATTTGTGATTTTACCCCAACACTCAGATCTGCTGAAACAGCAACAGTAGACAATTTGTTTTCTATTGCTGGTTATAAATAACATATAATGTCGCGTGGCTGCACTAGTGTCTGCATGATTTTGAAATTCCAAAATTTTAACAAATAAATCAAGATGGATTTCTTGCCAAAACCTGCTGGGTTCTGAGATTTGGTCCTGAGTCCCTTGGATCATAGCCATTAAGCAGCTTGATCAGAAGCCAGAGAGGCCGTTCCTGCACAGTGACTCGGGGTCTTCTTGGGATAGGGAGAAAAGGGCCAGCTTCACCCCCATCCCATGAGGCCCTACATATCTCGTCACTGCGGGCCCAAACCTGACTGTTCAAAGGCCTCTGTAGGAGGCAGTCACCTAACGGCCAAGGGGGGGGGCAGGTGGAGAAACAGCCCCCTTTCCCCCTTGGGGTGGCCCGGCAATAGTAACCTCCTGCAGGTTCCAGATGCATTTCTGCCAACAACTGCTGGGATAAGAGATTTGTTTCTGAGTCTCTGGCAGCAAGCAGCATGATCAGGAGCCAGAGAGGTCGTTCATGGGCGGTGACTCAGGGTCTCATTGGGGTGGGGAGGAAAGGGTCATCTCAACCCCTATTCCGTGAGATCCCATGTGTCTAGTCACTGAGGACTCAAACCTGACTGTCTAGTGGCCTCTGGAGGATGGCGGCCACCGAGCCACCTGGGGGAACAGGCCAAGGCACAAAACTTATTCCCACCTGGGTGGCCTATTGCTGGTAACCTACTGCAGGGACGGGACACATTTCTGCCAAAAGCCGCTGGGTTCCGAGATTTATTTCTGAGTCTCTCGGATCATGGACATCAAGTAGCTTGATCAGGAACCAGAGAGGCCATTTGTTGGGGGCGAATCAGGGTCTTGTTGGGACAGGGAGGAAAGGGCCAGCTCCAGCCCCATCCCATAAGGCCCCACATGTCTTGTCACTGTTGGCCCAATCCTGACTGTCCAATGGCCTCTGGAAGATGGCAGTCACCAAGTCGCCTAAGGGGAGCAGGCAGAGGGACAACACCCTTTCCCCACTGAGTTGGCTCGGTGACAGTAACTTACTACCCGATCTGGACACATTTCTGCCAAAAACCTCTGGGTTTCGAGATTTGTTTCTGAGTCACTGGGATCATGGCCATTAAGCACCTTGATCAGGAGCCAGAAAGGCCATTCGTGGGCGGCAACTTGGGGTCTCATTGGGGTAGAGAAGAAAGGGCCAGCTCCACCCCAATTTCATGAGGCCCTGCATGTTTCGTCACTGTGGGCTAAAACCTGTTTGTCCAGTGGCCTCTGGAGGATGACGACCACTGGACCCCCAAGGGAAATAGGCCAAGGCACAAAACCTATTCCCACCTGGGGTGACCTGGTGCTGGTAACCTACTACCGGGACTGGACGCAGTTCTTCCAAAAGCTGTTGGGTTCCGAGATTTGTTTCTGAGTCTCTGGGATCATGGCCATTAAGCAGTTCAATCAGGAACCAGCGAGCCCATGCCTCCAATTATATAGCTGAGCTGGAGGTGGATTGTGGGTGTGTCTCCCACATACCTAACTTTTGGACGTTTGCTTTCTTGGTAAACTTTGCCCAAATTTTTGGGGTCTGGCCAAAGGCACAGCAGCAATTTGGGGGTATCTGGAAGTCTGAAGGTGCCATCAGGCTGCTGATGCACTCACCTCACAGGTACAGATTGACCTGCTGGCGGCACCATCCCCCTGTGTATGTTTGTAATTAAGCCCTTATTTGCTTGATATATTTATATTCCTATTTTCACATTCTTATTAATGAAATATATCAAAAGTTAACATATTTTAAGGTTCATGTTTATTTTGCCCTCTAGTTGGTCCTTTTACATTATAGAAATGCATCTTCATCTAAAGTGTCCCAAAAAGTAAAGGTAGGCCTCACTGTGAGCAATATTCATTCTATCATGGCAGACAACAAAATTTCAAGTTATTGGTTATAGTTCATATAGAATTTCTGCTTAATCCCCAAAGAAATTATCTTTACATATTTCATCAGAAATCAAGTATTATTTAGAAAGCAGAAATAATTTCACAGTTAAATAATAATGTAATATTTAAAAATAGATTTAGAAGTAGAGTATTTTGAAATTTTCATTAATTTAGAAACCCTACCGATTTTTTTTTTTGCCTTTTGGGTCACACCTGGAGATGCTCAGGGGTTACTCCTGGTCTGCACTCAGGAATTACTCCTGGAGTTGCTTGGGGGTCCATATGGGATGCTGGGAATCAAACCCCGGTCAGCTGCATGCAAGGAAAACACACTACTTGCTGTGCTATCTCTCCCGTGCACCCTAATGATTTTTATGTAGTGTGCCAGTAGTCAATTTCTGACGTATCATTGCATGCATCATTTTACTTTTTTTTCATGTGTTTTCTGAAGAACTACAAAGAATTATAGAAAATGCCAGGTAAAAATGTTTGGTACAAATGTCTGTTTATTCATTATTATTTTATTTCTTCTCTTATAGCATTAAGTTCAGAGTGTCATATCACCAGACAACTCAGCTGCCATTTGTGAATATTAATAATACTTGATCGAATAAGTCAGTAAATCTATACCTGCATATGAAATGAATCGGATGCTGGATTTTGCAGTCCATATGTTAGTTTTCACAAAAATTCTTTTTCATATACAAATTTTATTTAACAAAAAAGAACAATTTTAAAGAGTAAATTTTGATGAATATTATCAGCCCTATGATGTTTATAATAAACTTAAGAAATTATAACGTAGTTACCATTGAAGAAATAAGACAGTATAAAATCCAGAAGCTTGAATCTCCTTTTTTTTCTTCAACTCAAGTTGTGAGCTACAGTATGTTGCTTTCTGTGGGCTACCGGTTATTAGCTGAAAATCTGGGGATAGCAATACTGACACTGAAGGGTAATTCAATCATTTGATCCAATATCTTAAAGGAAATATATTTTCTTTAACTTACCTGCTATTTTGTTTGAGATTTTATTTATGTAAAAAAAACTTTCCAAATCACTTGTTATTTATGTAAGAAAAAAAAAGGCTACACATAGTAAAAGAGAGACTGAGGAAGAAGACACTGAAAAGGAGGCCCCCGAAGTCAGTGCAAGGTCATGAGCATTTCCTAAACTTTAGCAGAGAATGAAGGCATGATACTAAATGGTGAGAAATACATAATAAGAGACTGACACCCAAGGACAGAAGACACATGGGCCAGGAAGATTTCTCCATAGTTGGAAGCCTGTCTCATGAGCTAGAAGAGAAGGAAACTGGAATAGACAAGGAATCACTATGTCAATGACGGTTGGAGGGATCTGTCGGGATGGGAGATGTGTGCTGAAAGTAGATAAAGGACCAAACATGCTAGCCTTTCAGTGTCTGTATTGCAAACTATAATGCCCAAAAGTAGAGAGGGAAAATTGCCTGCCATAGTAGCAGGGGGTTGTTTGGGATGCGGGGGGATACTGAGGATATTGGTGGTGGAAAATGTGCAGTGGTGTAGGGATGGGTGTTCAATCATTGTATGATTGTATGACTGAGAAACATGAAAGCTTTTTAACTGTATCTCACAGTGATTCAAAAAAAAACTACAATGGTTCTAAAGAAAAAAAAAGACAATACAAAACAAATTCAATACAAATGCAATACAAAACAAGCAAAAAGCAGAAGGGGCCAGAGAAAACATATGAATCTGCAACTCTCTAATGTAGGAGTTCAGTTAATGTCGGTGACTGGAGAAAGAGAGTCTCGCTAGCTGCTGGACTGGAGAGCACCTACCATGCACGCAGGACAGGAGGACCAGCATACAGTCAAGGCCAGGGAGAAGCAGTTGTAATACAGAAACTAGTCAGGTTGCAGAGGATGAGAAGATACTGACATTTGCATGCCTGCGTTGGAGTTTTCCAGATATGTTCTAACTCTCCAAATCAGCAGGGACTCTCCCTTCCTTACTCCATGCAGACCGACTGCCAACATATGCCAGCCTGGTTTCTATGTACATTCCCTCCTTAATATGAGGGCTGGAGCGATATTATAGCGGGTAGGGTGTTTGCCTTGCACGTGGCCGACCGGGTTTTGATTCTCAGAAGCTCCTGTTTCCCCGAGCACTGCCCGGAGTAATTCCTGAGTGCAGTCAATAGTAACCCCTAAGCATCTCTGTGTGTAACCCAACAAGCAAAAAAATGAATAAATGAATAAAAAATAAACAGTTGATCTGTGTAGGTGTGTATAAGTGTCAAAAACTACTTGTATAACTGTGTTTATAATTCCATTTTCACTCAGTAAAAACAACTGATGCTCATCAATAGATGAATGGCTAAATGAAATACAACATACCCAGAAATGAATATTATTCAAACTATGTGAAAGGGAAGATTTTTCATTTTAGATTTTTTTCTGCTATATACAATTTATTTCATTTAGGAGACATTTTACAAGAAAACTAATAATGACATAAAGATGCAGGCCAAATTTTATCTCATTACACCATAGTTGATGTATTTCTGTCTTTGAAGGTATTTGGAAATGTGTTCATTGATAGAGTGCTTTAACATTAGCATAAAGCTATGATTTTAGTCTGAAGGATTTATACCAGGAGATGACACCTCTCAATGTAGAAAAAATATTGAACAATTTGAACATAAAATTCTTGTCCACTGAATTCAATTAAATTAAGTAGTGCTTTTCTAAGTTACCACATTCTCATTAAATATCTAGAGATAGTAAAAAGGTTCAACTTTGTATAAAGGCTCTATCTCTGTGTATATATATATATATATATATATATATATAGTATGTGTATATATGTATTATGCAACATATATACATTATGTTATAATTGTGAGGTTTATGTTTTAGTTTGCTTTAAAAAAGCTGTGAATGCATGAATTGACTCAAAATCGAATGAGCTAGGTGACGAAATAAATGCAGAACTTTTACTGTGATTGTATTAGAATGGGGCAGTATATAGTATTTTAATATATAGTATTTAGTATATTTAGTACTATAGTATATAGTATAGTATTTTAAATATATTTAAACTGATGATATTTTGTTTTTGTTGTCCTTAGAAAATATATGATCTTTTCAGCATAAAGTTATAGTATGTATATACAACACAACAATTTCTTCATAAAAATGTTTATTAAGATTTTGTGCTGGAGTGATAGCACAACGGGTATGGTGTTTGCCTTGCAAGTGGCCAACATGGCCGACCAGAGTTCGATTCCTCTGCCCCTCTCAGAGAGCCCAGCAAGCTACCAAGAGTATCTCACCCGCTCTGCAAAGCCTGGCAAGCTCCCTGTGACATGTTCAATATGCCAAACACAATAACAACTGTCACAATGAAGACGATACTGGACCCGCTCGAGCAAATTGATGAAAAATGGGAGGACAGTGACAGTGACAATTAAGATTTTGACATAAGAAAAACTTATCTCTGATTATTTTTTCTGAATTTATGGATAAGTTGGTGATATTTCGGATGGCTGGAGAATATAATTATACATGAATTAGAATGCTTGCCTTGTATGCAGCTGACACAGTTTTGATCCCCAGAACTCCATATGGACTCCCAAGCTTTACTAGGTGTGATCCTTGAGTGCATTGTAAATCAGGATAAAACCTGAGCACTGTCTGTTATTGCCCCCCTAAACAAACAAAAACATAGAGATGTTTTGCTCATAAAATAGAACGGCATATCATTTTATCTTCATTTCACCCAAGCAAAATTAAATTTACAAGAGTAAATATGTTATTATTTAGTTTTATGATTATTTTTATTGAGTCTAGAGAGACAGTACAGGAGTTAGGCACTTCTTATGCATGATGTTGACCTGGTTCCATCCTAGACACCCACTAAGAATAAACCCTGAATACAGAGTTAGGACATATTCCTAAATACTTCTGCTGTGGCTTTATCCCTCTCTAAATGTCAAGGTAATATAATTTGCAATAATGTTGATGTTCATGTCTTTGACATTCATAATTGCTACACCAGTCTACATCTCTCCCTCCAAATTTTAAAAAACACGAAACAAAAAATTATACTCATCCTTGAGACTTCTATTCTTACTCTCAGTCCCACCCCTATTGGGAAATTCAGTACTGTTATCAGAGTCTAGGGATTCCTGAACTTAATTAAAAATCTCATGTATGCACATCCATATTAAAAAATAAAAAATCACAATTCCTAGCTTATATTTCACTAGGTTTATCAAGAGTGAACTACCAAGTTTATTACATTTTGGGGTATATCATTTTCTCATGGTTGGTATTAATAAAGTAACTATTCAAACTCATTCAAGGAGCTGAAATTTGAGTGAAAATTAAATATTCTTGGCGGATAATATGAAGGTAATGACAGACTCTTCACTCTGACAATGGCATTCAGTCAGAATCTAAATCACTTTGACCTCTTTTTTCCGTATTTGAAATTGTAAAACTCCATAAAATTTTTTTCATCTGGCCAGGAATGCTATCAGCAAAATGCATTTCCATCTTCAACTGTCAAGTAATTTATGATCTAATATTAGAGTAAGAAATATTTAAAATTAAATGGATATCTTTTCCTTCCAAGTGCATGAGACATCTTCTCATCTGACAAATTTAAAATTGATATTTATCAACATGAGGGAAATATGGCAAGCTACCAAAGTTTAAATTCACTCTATTCAATGGCCCTATAGTATAACAGACTGTCATGCATGTCAAAAGCAATCACCATCTGAATTTCTGTCAGCTTTGAACTTGGGGAAAGGTCTTTTTTACTGTTTTCATTATTTATTCTCTCTATCAATTTTTTGAAGCTTCTTGTATAAGATATAGTAACACATGTATGGAGGGGGAAAAAAAACCTTTCATTATGTCTTCTATTGTTTAAAAGTTAATATACTCTGCTTGTAATTATCCCATTTTTTTCTTACTAAGAATCCATGATTTAAAAAGTTGCTGATATTTCAATTTTAGGTGTAAATTAATCCAAAACCAATCCAACACTAGTGTTAACTTCCTTCTACCTATGTCCACATATCCTCCATGCAACCCATTCCCTGGCTATCCCTTTAACAGTCACTTTTTTAAAATATTTAATTTTATTTTCATAAAGTTTTTTTATAATAATAATTTTGCATTCAGCACTTCCATACCAATCTCACCACCATTAAAATTTTCTACCACATTATTTTGAATTTTCCTTCCACCACCAAAGCTTGCCTCATAGGCAGATGCTAAATAATTTACTTTGTGTTTCTTGTTAGGAATAGTATTAGATGTCTTGTGGCGGCAAAGGCAACTGCGTGCTCCTGGAATTCTAAAAGATTTTAAATATTTGGGGTCTCTGTGTTTGCTCTCTTCTGAGATTCATTTGTGAGTCTCTGAATTCTGGCCATTAATGAGCATACATGGTGCCCAGAGACAGTTCATGGGCATGATTGCCAGGGAACAGGAAGGATGTGGAGATGGGAGGAGGTCATCATCTCTGACTCCGTGCAGCCTGGAGTTTTCACTCACTAGTCTTGCATACCTGTTTTTTTCAGCAGATCCATTCTCATGTGTGGGGGGCTCCGGAAGAGACTGTGAAGGGTCAGCCATGAGCTTCGTAGTGATTGGGTTCTGGAGATTTGTGGTTGTGGGGGTTCATTTGGGGCAGCTGGAGGGAAACATCTGAACCCTTTGAGGTGCCCAGGGGAAATCAGCCTGGTGCAGGATGAGGAGACATCTCTGTGGTGTGCTGCTCTCTTCCAAGATTCATTTGTGGGTCTCTGAATCATGGCCATTAATGCACTTAAATTTAGACCTGATTTTGATCTCTTTGGAGAATTATTTTTGGGTCTCTGAAACAAGACTGATAAATGAGCTTGTATAGGTGTGCCAGAAGAGGTTTGTGTCCGTTATTCATACATATGTAAGTTTGGCCATTTAATTTTGGAAAACTTTGTCCCAAGTTGTTGGGATCTGGCCAGAGGCACAGAAGCAATTTGGGGTTATCAGGAAGGCTGAAAGGCAACATCAGGCAGCTGATTCACTTCCCCACACATACAGATTGATCTGCTGGGTGGCACTATACCCCCAACAGGCATGTTTTTAAGTTTGGTTCTTGTTTTAGATCTCATGTTCACATCGTTGCTGGCTCTGTGGTTAGATATATAAATATACCACACCTCAGAACTGCTAATGAGCATTGCATCCCTGGATCTGATGTATCCCCTGTTATCTCCTGGATATCTCATTTTACTCCTGTCTCAACTGTTCCTTCAACTGTCCCTTTTTCTGTACTCCCTGTTTCTACAATCTAAGGTCAAGGATGATCTGGATATCTCACATTGATACACTAAATTCCCTCCCTCATTCTACTATACTTACTGCAGTAAGTGAGGTCATCACATATTTTCTCTCCTTCTTTTTACTTTGCTTAATATTATACCCGTCAGTTATGTTTGAGTTCCAGTGAATTATATAATTCCATCATTCCTTGATGATTAGTAGCAGTCCTCTGTGTGTATATATATATGTATATTTGTGTAAGATAACACTGTTCTGTCCTTCCTGCATAACCTCAGGAATAGTTGATAGTTTATTGGACTGAGGAAAAGAGAAAAACACCTTAAGAGGTATCTTGCCCTTGAGCAGTCAGGAAGGGCTTTCTTATGTTGATTTGGCTACCTGACTGGGTGGAGTGTCAGCCCAGACTAGAAGGGAGCTGAGGAAGGAGAGAGCAGGGGCTGAAAGATGGACTACCGAGAGACTAGCAAGGGGAACATGTGCTTGAGAGAACCTAGGCCCTCCGTAACGTAAGTTCTTCTATGGGATAAACTTCCTTGTAATAAACTGCCACTAAGATCAACTGGCCTGGCCCTGGTCTCTTCCTTCATCTGCCCTTGGCCAACAGCCGTCCCGATGCAGGCCACACACAGTGGCTCTAGGGCACCGAACGCGGGCGGTGAGATAGAGCCGTCCAGAGAGCCCGCGAACACACACCTTCTGCGTGCATAGTTTTTTACATATATGTACATATATTTACATATATGTTTATACATCTGTGTATGTATAGATATATCACACCTTCATTATGTATGTACTCATCTGTCACTGGATGCTTAAGTTTATTGCACATTCTAGCAATTATGTTAAGTTCTATATTGAATAATGATGTGCTTATGTCCTTTTGAATGAATATGGATAGTGGGGCTGGATACCAAGAAGCAGAATTGCTAGGTCATATGAAGCTCTAAATTTTGTTTTCTTTCTGAGAAGTCTCTATACTCTTTTCCACTGTAGTTGAAAAGGAAAACATTCTCAACAGCATTATGATATATATGGTATTCATATATAATTTTTTCGATTCAATCCCTCTTAAACATACTGTTCACAGGTTTTTGATATGACCTATTCTTACTGGTGTGTAACATTTCACTTTCATATTGATACGGATTTTCCTGACAATAAGCGATAGTGAGAACTATTTCATGTGTCTGTTGGTCATCCCTATGTTTTTTCAAATCAGTGTCACTCATTTCCTCTCTCCATGTTTTGATACAATCTTTGGATTTGTTGTTTATCTTGTGAATACTTAGCATATATTGGATATTAACTGTGTACCTGATGTGTTGAGTTGTTGGATAACATTGGGTTGTCCCTGCTCCTCCCATATGGAGGTTTATTGAGATACTCCCACAACAGTGCACCCAATTCCATCAAGCACTAATAATCCTATATTACTTTTCTCTTTCCTTTATGACATTTGTGTGGCTTATTTACCAATATCTTTTTTGTATAGACACAGGAAGACAGTTCATGCTATGCTTTGTAACATGGAAGTTAATTGACTCCAAAATAATATTTGCTCATGGGCATCCATATTTACTTGACTTAGCCTCAGTTGCCCTTAGTTCCTAGCACCTGAAAAACAAGGTCCTGATAAAGGGACTGGATGGATCCAGAAAACCTGTGAGCTACCTTGGCATCAAAGTGGGCCAGGCCAAGGGCCATAATATGTTGCCTGAATATTCTTTCAGTTGGAGGCAGAGAGGGAGACAAGGCGCAGAGACAAGACACACGAGAGGAATGGAGAGAGCATAGAGAGCCAAGACAAAATAAATTACGACAAAGTTGTTGTAAACTTATCGTGGTCAGTTGTTGCCATTTTTGACTTTAACTTTAAAAGTTCTTTATTGAATGGTTTCCTGTTCTTGGGTTGTCCTGGAGGCAGTGGAGAAGTTTCCCACATTCCCCGACCAGTGACCCTCCAGTACATCTGCCTAGGTCTCACTGGAAAAGCTAGTTTTTCTGATTTTTGACCAAGCTCATGCTGAGGAATCAGGCCTGTGGTAATTACATCATATTCCACCATTCATCTGCAGGGATCAAGTCCCCACCTTGACAAAATCCTTTGCCTACTTTTTCCACAGTTTCAAATAAAACTGTTCTCTACTCCTGGGCTCAAACCAATTACAGTGCTTTTGTACCCTCTTGAGAAGGCACCAGATAACTTTTTCCTTCAAAGGGAGACCAGCTGAAGAGAGTTCAAGATGTCAATATATGCATCCTGCTTGCAACATTGAATTGCCCATAATTTATGACTCCAGCTTCTGGGAGACCATGCATACCCAATGTAACTTTATCCCAACCAGTTTCTTCCTTATACTGGGTTCTTACCTTCAGACCATGCAGTTGGGTGCCAGATGTTGTGTAAATTTTCTTTTGGTTGGAGGCACAGAGAAAAGACACACAAGTTGAATGCAGAGAGCATGGAGAGCCAAGGCATCAATCAGCCTCCAGGCTAAAAGCAACTGCCAGAGCCCCCTTTTATTCTACTTTTTATCTGTTACATCATAATGACTTCATTACAGAGACTCACTAATGAGAGTACAAACAGTTATAACATAAGCATTTGTCAAAAGAACATCAGGGTATACATTGTCTTGTCAAAACTATGTTGTCATAGCTATGTTGTCATGATTAAAATGTCAGAGGAAGATATGGAGCTGGACACATAGACTCTACAGATCACATTTCCCACATTCTTGTGGTTGGTTACACATAGGGCAAAGAGAAGGCTCACACTGATTCTTGAAGGTCAATCCAGTTTAAGGATGCATAAGAAAGGGGGAAACTGCTGCCTTGTATTTCCAAGATAATTTATGACCAGGCGGGCATATGAGAGCATACTGTACTTCTCCAGATCATCAGACTCACAAGTTTTAGCTTGCCCACTTAATGTAAAAGTGGGGCCTCGGTTCTGCTTTCTGCTTGCAGGGCAGTGTTCAGAGCCTTGACCTAATGTCCTGGCTTAGCACCAACAATAATACTTAACTGTAAATTAAGAGTACAATCATGGAAAAATTCTGTCATGACCCAAAAAGAAGTAATTGAATTTAAGGACCTTGCTTGGGTTAGAAAAGCTAATCTGGCACAGGCAACAGACTGCGGTGTGGAATATATAGCGAGATGCCCCCAGGAAGGTGTGGAATATATAGCGAGATGCCCCCAGGAAGAGCCAAACTTTAAGCTTAATATATCTCTTATTGTGTACAAAATGACTAGAAATATTATAAGAAGTAAATTTAATATGATGTTTTCTACCTGAGGAAAGGAGAAGGCAATACACCCTGATTGGAATCCCACCTTTGAGCGAATCTCCAAGTAATCTGGAGTGTTGAACACTCAGCTGAGATTTGTCCTTGAGTTAATCTCCTGATGGAGTGGCTTTACATTTGTTTGTTGGTATTATCATGTTCAACCCCACCTTTGTTTATCCCCACCTTTCATGATGATTTCTATATAACTATGCTGTAAGGAGTAAGAGGGAGCAGGAAGTCAATGATTAGGAGGATGGGAACTGAGACTTTGAGACTTTCAGGTCTTTAAGGACTAGAGGGTCTACGACAATGACTGGAAATGGAGGACTCCAAGACTATGATGAGGCGAGGAAGAAGATATAATCAAGTAAAGTACTTTGAGGTCTATGAGGAGACTGGGATGATGGAACTTGGATGACTGTGTCTATTACCAAAACTATGACTATGATTGTGCCATAAAGGGAGAGATAGAACTATGCAGGGGTGGAGAGAGAAATAAACTGTTTACTGACAAGCTTGAGGCCCAGTTTCTCTGTTCCTTCGGTCCTTCATTTGTCTGCCACCATGGACTAGCCTGGGAAGGCGGCTCATGATCACCAAACATTTGATTTCCCTGCATGCCCACGACTTTTTCTCTGGAAACTCACATTGAGTGTCAACAATTTTTTTCTATTCAATTGGGAGTTTTAATTTTAGCTTGTGTTAATTTTACCATGCAAAACCTTTTTAATTTGATGCAATCCCATTTGTTTATTTTGTTTCTGTTGCCTTTGCCAGTGGAATCCCATCATTAAAAACACCTTTCAAGCTCAAATCCCAGAGCATAATGCCTATATTTTCCACTGTCTATTGCAGAGGCTCTCTTTATATTACTTTTTGTATTCAAATTCTTTGATAAAAATAGTTGAAGAAAGATAGCGGGATTTTTCCTTGAACACTTATTCATTACTCATTGGTCAGAGATGCAAATCCCATCCATTGGAACAATAGCACAGCGGTAGGGAGTCTGCCTTGCACATGGCCAATCCGGCCTGCCAAGGTTCGATTCCTCCGCCCCTCTCAGAGAGCCCGGCAAGCTACTGAGAGTATCTCACCTGCACAGCAAAGCCTGGAAAGCTACCCGTGACATATTCAATATGCCAAACACCGTAACAACAAGTCTCACAATGGAGACATTACTGGGCCCACTGGAGCAACTTGATGAACAATGGTAAGACAGTGCTACAGTGCTAATAACACATACGGCTTGGTTTGACAATGTTTCATTAAAATATAGTATGGGGACTGATGGCTCAATGGATGACTCAATGAAAGTACTTCAGTATTTAGCATCAGGTGACTTCAAGGTAGTGAGTTCAAATGTAAAAATACCACCTATAGTCCCATCCATGACACAGGGTCTGGAAAATATTGAGTAAGTTCCTAGGACCAGTTTGATGATTCTTGTCCTGTGCGCTAAATGTGGGAACATAATCCTAAAAGCCACATGCTCTGGAAACCCTATGGAAAAGTACACAACCATTACCTCTAAATTTATTCAACTATTCATCAAATAAATTTTAATGTAATGACTATCAGTGGAATTTACATTATTTGCTAAACAGGCTGCATAGAAATATACAGTTAACTGTACTGACAAATGCAACTTGAGAGATTTAGCATCATGAAACTTTAATATTGAAGTCTTATTTCATGAAGACAGCTTTTGTTTCCGATTACTTCTAAAACACAAGAGGAGAGCTATAAAATGACACTTTCCCACATGAACACATTCCTGTATATAATATCTCATGAGGTTAGTAAATGTCAAAGTGGCATTGTGCCAGAGTTCATTAAGTTTGGGGAATGATGAAACGATTTTGTGTACATATAGTTTTTATATTATATCATTTCCAAATTTCTTATGCATCATTTTAGAAACACTGATATGAAAAATGTTATAACAAGCATCTGTCTGTCCATTGCTAAAATTGAAATAGTGAACTTGGAATATTTTTAAATTTTCCTGAGCTGTTAACTCATTTTTGTCTCATTTTATTTTCCTACTCTTAGTGGAAAGTGTGGGAAGTAAAGGTAAGTAAACATTCTTCCTAATGTGTATTTTTCATTCATTGTTTATTTCTATTTTTCTTCTGTTCTTAAGATATGCCTATCAGTGCTCAGAATTTACTCTGACTCTATGCTCAGCTATCACTCATAGTTATGCTCTGGAGACCAAACACGGTGTCAGGAATTGAACCAGACTGCCTCATGCAAGGTAAACTTCTTAATACCTATTCTATTTCTCCAGCCTTCCCAGCTACATTTCTCCATATCTTTGCTGCATGTTTATTAATAGCTATGATCCCTTTTTCTTCATATTATAAATGTTACATTTTCTATGACTCTTTGATGTACTATTCATGACATTCTGCTTTCTGTTTAGGGATATAGTTCACTCTATGTCATAAATACACTAGGATACACTTGAAACTGCTTTTCTGGTTAATGTTTAATCTGTTACTCTTTTTTTAAATGTATAATCATTTATTTCTTTTTAGATAAAAACAACACCAAATAAGAGCATGTATATAACTCGGCACAAGTGTGAGAATTTCTCTAAGAAGTATACTTAGGAATATAATTGCTGTTTTATATGATATACATATTTTTAAATACAGAAGATAGTGACAAATTTCTCACCAAAAACAGGAAACAAGTGCGATGAAGCATTAGCATACATGTTTCTATTTTTCTTCATACTGATGGTTCTGGTTATTATAATCTCCCAGTGGTTATCAGTGGCTTATTATATTGTCTCTGGAGTCCTTAGCTCTCTATCAATGGTCATTTTTTTATCCCAAGTATGATAATAACAGTTTTTGTTTTTGTTGCAACTTTTTAAATGCTGGAACATAGTGTTTCTATTGCATTAAAAAAATCTTCTGGATTCAAGGGCAAAACCATTTGACTCAAATGAGTTGGCAGGATGCGGTGTGAAGTCTGGAAGAGAGGGGCTTTGGTAAACTTGAGGAAGGGAGGAAAGTACAATGGTGATGGGTGTAGTGTTGGAATTATGTGCATTTGAAACAGCTATTAACAGTATTGTGGTTTGCAAAACATTAATACAATTTTAAAAAACCTTATCTGTTTAATCTCTTCGTTTATTCCCCTGTCAATACCTAGAAACCACTGACATTTTTCAGCCTACACTTTTTCTTACTCCAGAAAATAGTGACTTAGAATAATACAGTATACGACATTTTCAGATGAACTACTTCAACTGCATTATGCATTTCATTTTTTTCATCTTTATAGTTTGATGAATCATTTATTTTTAGTACTCAATGGGACTATTTTGTATGAATGTATCATAGTATACTTATCCTTCTACCTACTGAAGCACCTCTGAGTTGCTTCTAAGTTTTGATGTGACTGTGTGACAGAACTCTTTGAAATTTCTGTGACTTCTAATCTCAGTTACTCCATGCATAGTCAACTCTTGCCTCCTTTTAGGCAATGTGCATTAGCACATTCCTGTTTCGATATAAGGAACAAGTAGTATTGCTTTCTTGAGTACTGTTTTATGGACAGAGGGAACACTCTTAGTAATACTCAGCCAACTATACAAGAGTTTATTGCTAAGGAAAAGGGTCCTGACACTGTTTGAGCCAGAAAGGCTGAAGGGCGCTAGCAGCATTCCATCCCACTGTATTCCAGGATCTATGTGCCTTGGCATGCAAAGAATGAGTACCTGGCCCCTGAACATCTTCCCACCGCCTTCAGTATTCCATCCAGATTATGATTAGCAAATCTATCTTCTTAAAACAAAGACGAAGTTAATTTCCTTCTCTCCATTGCAAGGGAGGTTACTGCTGTTCCCTGGATGGTTCACGTGTTCTTTGCGGGAGCATTATTGCCCACTTTGGGGAAACACTGGTCTAGCATATGTACATTCTCTTGTCTCTTGGGTCTGGAATCTTTCTTTCTCTTCAGGAAACCATATTGCTTATGAGACTACTTCCTTCTTTCCTTCTTCCTCCTTCTTACTATTATTGTAATTTTGATTATTACTATGAGCAAAATTTCTCAAGATAACTCCCTAAGCCAAACTTACTCATGACAGATTTAAAGGTGTAAACTACATTATTTTTTGGTTATCAAATGATTTGATATTTTAGCAATAACAACCTTTGTGGTCTCTGAAACTAGAAATCATCTACTACATCGTGGGATTCCAAATTAAATTCATATCATTGTTTTGAACAAAAGAGTATAAGTGATAATACCTGAAAAAACGTCTCCTTTATCTCTGTACTTAACCCTTAGCTCAATTTTAAAACAGCAAAGCCATTTGGGATGTCCCCAGTAAGGATTTAGTTTTTGTGCTCCTTTCCTCATACTTATCCACAGAAATTTTGTTTCAATTGGATGGGATTTAGAGTTAGGGTGATTGGGAGGGCATGGTTCTAGGGGGCAGTCTTTACAATGTTAACATTGTCTGTAGACAAGATCAAAGAGGTACCAAATTCACTTTATACCATCAGAAAATGTCAGCAAGTGGAAAACCAGGAAAGTTCCTATCAGAAGCTAACATGCTGCACCCCTGATTAGCCTGACAGGAGGTGTTTAGCTTCCAGAAGTGAATTGAGGAATGATTCTATGTTGAGAGGACACCTAAATTCAGAAAATTTTGTTAATATCATTCAGATGGTTATTATATATTTTTATTATGAACAAGACAGTTATTCAAGATGTACTTGAGAAGAATGAATAGTGGAAATGCATTCATTTGCAATATTAAATTGTAAAAATTTCTGTATTGAATACAATTAAATAAATGATAGAATGCATGTAGTTTGTTGAAGTGCAATTCCAAAAGAAAATAACTTTTATTTTCACACCGAAAAACAACCAAACAAATTTATGTGTTAGCTGAGAAATGTGTCCTTGATCCCCAAAGGAAATATTTAGATCATATTTTGTACATTCATTGAATGCGTTCCCACAAAGCTTCTGTTAGCTTTGATACAGATGGCAAAGTCTGTGTTAATAAGATTTCATTGAGCAACACTCTAGAATTTTTAAGATCACCCTGGGATTTCAGCTTGTAATAATAAGGTTTCAAGATAAATAGTCTTACCATGACCAGGTCAGTAACTAGAACATGAAAGTCTTAGAAAAATAATGCAAAAGTAATTCTAAATGAAAGCTTGGATGGGGATTTGGAAATTGGCTGTTATATCTGTCAGAAATAGAAAAAGAAAAAAGTGATAATAAATAGGAAGTTATTGTACTTTCATGGAGAATAGAACTGAAAGTTAGTAGTTACTATATTACAATTTTAAATAATGGTGTAGAAAAGTAGTCACCTGACTAGGACAGTTAACGTTTGCTGTCTCTGATGAATGGTTGATATGTATGACTTTTGGTTATGGCATTGTCTGGTACGTCAACCAAGGTGTAGAGTAAAGATCTACTAATGAACATACCTGTACTCAATTCATTCACAATATGTTATCGGAGGCCATATATATATAAATATATATATATCAGTTAATATTGAAATAATTGGGCTGGAGTGTAGCACAGTGGTAAGGCATTTGCCTTGCACACAGCTGGCCGGGCAGAGCTGGGTTCTATTCCTCCGCCTCTCTCAGAGAGCCCAGCAAGCTACCAAGAGTATCTCACCAGCACGGCAAAGTCTGGCAAGCTACCCGTGATGTATTCGACATGCCAGACACAGTAACAACAAGTCTCACGATGGAGATGTAACTGGGCCTGCTTGAGCAAATCGATGAACAACAGGAGGACCATGACCGTGACCGTGTAATAATATGTTAAATAAATAAATTTATATGTGGATATATTCTGGAGACCTACCAAATAGACAAAATAAGACTGAATGTAGGGTCAGAGAGATAATACAGGGATAAGACATTTGCCATGCATATGACTGAACCCAGTTTGTTCTCTGTCAAACACATAAGGTCTCCTAAGGATTTCAGGATACAAGCCCCACCCCCACACACACGAACAAAAAATATTAAATGGGAGAGAAAGGAAAACATGCTCAGGAGAGAAAAGGAGAGAACATGGATTACCCCAGAGAGTTGAAAAAGATTTATGATGAAAAAAAGAATCACCCAGTCCAATTTGGGATGAAGGAAAACCCAGAGTGGTATGGTTCTATTTATACATTTATAAGCAAAATCATAGCATAATATTATAAATATACAGGTATATTATACATAAATGATTTTATATAGCATGTAATAAAAAATGTTGGTTAACTACCAAAAATATATATGTACACATGCATACACATGCAAATGAATGTATTGATACGATACCTATACAAGATTTAAGATATGGTGTGCAAAGTGTTTTTGTTATATAACAAGGAGATATTTTCCTGTCATTTGAATCTATATATAAATGAAATGTGTTTATTAAAAATTAAAATACATTTTATTAAAATCACTTTAATTTTTCTGTTTTAAATTTTTTTCTGTTTTAAATTTTAACTATTATTAAGTATAACTTTTTCAATGATCATAAGCAAGTCATCTTAAAATATTTACCGATTAAAATAGCCTCGTTCCTGACGCCCCATTCGCTCTCAACAGAACGACCATCTCCGAATGCAACAGCTATGTGTACCTAGGTCGAGAGGTCAACATGACAAATGACCTGGCACCCGAGCTGCGCAGGAGGAAGAGAGCGGCTTGGAACACCTTCAAGAACGTCGAAGAAATAGCTAAGAGGACGAAGAACCTCCGGCTCCGGGCACATCTCTTTGATTCCACTGTTCTTCCTGCATTAACATATGCCTCAGAGACCTGGGCCCTACGCAAACAAGATGAGAACGCTATTCAGGTCTCCCAAAGAAGAATAGAAAGAGCTATGCTTGGAATATCACGTTTCACTCAAATGAGAGAACGAATCCGGAGTTCTGACATCCGTCGACGATCAAGGATCAGGGACGCTGTCTCATTTGCCAAGGTGTCGAAAATCAGATGGGCTGGTCACGTAATGAGATTTAAAGACGACCGCTGGACTAGAGCTGTTACCGACTGGATTCCATGGGATGTCAAAAGACCGCGTGGCCACCCACCTACCAGATGGTCAGACTTCTTCGTCAAGATCATGAACGATCGGTTTGAGGCCCTTCATGTTCCCGGAGCGAACAGATGCCATTGGGCTACACTAGCACGCGACAGGGACAAATGGAGACGTTACTGGCGCCCGCTCGAGCAAATAGACTACTAACGGGAAGTTAAGTGATTTTAAGTGATTAAGTGATTAAAATATATTTGTACCTGCAAACTTATTAAACATTTTAAGACTTAGTTATCAAATTTTAGTTATTAAACATTAGATTTCATTCGACTCTTTGAATTTGTTACTTATAGTAAACTTCTCCTCTATAAAACATATAAGTGAGAAAAATGAAAATATTACCAAACCATATTCCTAAAGTATTGAAAAATGTTTCGGCTTTTTATTAGAGTCTTATATATATATTTAAAGCCAATATCTGGCAATCATATTATAATAAAAGATGATTTATATATCTCATAAGTATTAATATAAGTATTAAGATTTTTGACACATATTAGAAAAGTAAACAAAGACTATATTTTAAAATGCTTGCTGTAACAAGTATGACATAAGAAAGCAAAGCTTAACATTAAAATTTATATAATTTTTCCACATAAATGTAAATGAGAAATAAAGTTTATCACCTCAAATAATGTGCAAAAATGCTTTGACAAGACTCTAGCTCTGTTTCTTTATAAAGTACTCTTTATAATTTCAATGCAATTTTCATATTTTTTTCAAAGGGACCTAAAAAATTTAACACTTCAAATGAGTACTTTGCTAAAAATACCAGTTAATTAAGCCTACTTCTTTTATTATTTCTTTAATATATTACCTCAAAAAAGTAGCATATGCAAACTTTTTAGTAATGTGTCTGACATAATACATGCGCTATATCATTACTTGCTTTTGTACTTGCCCTAAAACTTACTTTTTTAAATCCTGAATCATTCCATTCATCTTCCTATGCAGTGAAATAAGTTATCTTTTACAGTATGATTTCTAAAACTCACTTTTTCATCCTAAACTACTTCACTTTGTCATCTTTTATAGTGAAATAAGATATTATTTTTAAATACAGCTTATGTTAACTTCCTAGAGATACTTAAATTCAAATAATTTTTGGGAAGTCATCCTTGATCTTTCATTGTTTTGGTTAAATGAAAACGAAAGTTCAGAATTTTTCATTTAAGCTATAAAAATCCCTTAACTTTAGCCACAAGACAAATTCCAGTCATTGAAGTGACATCTATTAAATTTATATATTTAATCCATGTTCAAGGGGATTATTAATACTTGGAATACATGGACAGACCAATTACAGGGGAGGGAGACTCTTTTGATCAAACTAAGATCTTATTATCACACATTAGTCTCTTGTTATTGTGACTGAAACATCACTTTATTATTTATTCCCAATTCATGTTTGTCATATGTGAATTATCTATTTCCTCCACTGAAAGTCTTTACAATGTGAACAACAAATATTGTTACCATAAATCTGGGTCAGTTTTGGCAATGAATTAAAAATGAATTTTTCTTTATAGAATAATAAATAGTTAAATATTCCAGAACTAAAATAAGTAAACATGTGCTAATATAGAGTATTTTTCCATTTCTTAGAGTTGATTTTTACCTACAAATATCTAATACTAATGAACATTTTTACCATCTTCCCATATATATAGCATGATAGGCATTAGTAGAATATGTTTTTATTATTTTTTGCAAGAATCGAACACTGATTCTCTACTTCAGACAGGCATGGAGATGTAGCTTGCTTTATCTATTTAAGTGAGGGTAGAAACAGCATATGTTATTTGCAAACTGAAGCTATAAGAACTTTTAGTGTTAGTTAAATATTTTTAATAAACCTCTAGAATTTGGAAAGCCATTTGTTATATTTGCATAATTTCACTCTTTTCAACTATTTTCCTAGCTTTGGGACAATCTCACATGTCATTTTTTATTATTGCTAGTCTTTTTATGGCTCTGTATAACAGGAAAACCCACTTTGATTAATTCACATATTTAATGAGTTACTTGCAGGTTAATAACAATATTTTTTTAAATCAGGATGCTTAGCTTTGAAGCAACTACTTCATTCAAATACTTATATGGCCATTCATCTAAATATAACAATTGTCTTCTCCTTTTGTTCTAAACTTCTACCTTTTCTCTAATAGGGATTGATGTATTGGGATCATGTGCGTGTGTGTGTGTGTGTGTGTGTGTGTGTGTGTGTGTGTGTGTGTGTGTGTAAGAGAGAAAGACAGACAGAGAGACAGAGAGGCATGATGGTTGGGTTGGGGTTGTAGGAGACTTGTTTGTTGATGTGATTTTCAGCTTTTCAACTTGACTTTTCATTCCATTTCCTCATATCCCACAACATATTTCTTGATGAAAGCCCATCTTTTCTGGTTTTATACTTTAAATCTCAGCTACCATTTATTTTTTCATGAAATTTCTTATGTACTATGTAGTTCCTGAGGTTAAATTAATTTAGTAGTTATATAAATCTGTACTTTTGTGACATTCAGCCAAGATGTTCAATAGTTCTGTGTACAAACATGTACACATAACATCAGTATATTTTTTTCAAATGCTCTTTTTCTTCTTCTTCTGTGTTTTTTGTGGGGGTGGTTCAAACCTGACTGTTAAGCGCTTTCTGCTGACTTTGTATTCAGGGATCACTCCTGGTGGTGCTCAGGGTCAATATATACTTCCAGGCATCAAACGTTGTCAGCCACATACTAGGCAATCACCCTACCCTCTGTACTATTGCTCCAACTCCACAAATGCTCTTTCTGTCACAATATAATCCAGTCATCATGAAGGGTAGAAAAAGCTCTATGTTTTATCTATACATTGTTCTATCTTAACTATTCAAGTTTATCAAAGATAAGTCAAATAATTTATCTTAGAATGTTGAGTGAACAATGATATAATTAAACGAACATGACATTTTATGAAGCTTTAGTAATATTTAGCTGTCATTCTTTTCACATTAGGATTGTACAAGAAATGGCCATGTCTTGCATCTAAGGTAATTTTTAAATAAGTCTATAGTATGCTCTTATAATCTAGTTCTCCCTCTCGGAGAATATGGCAAGCTACCGAAAGTATCCTGCCCCCACGGCAGAGCCTGGCAAGCTCCCCATGGCATATTTGATATGCCAAAAACAGTAAAAATGATGGGTTTCATTCCCCTAACTCTGGAACAGCCTCCAATACAGCACTATTGGGAAGGACGAGTAAAGAGAGGCTGCTAAAATCTTAGTGCTAGCTAGAATGAATGGAGACGTTACTGGCACCTACTCGAGCAAATCGATGGACAACGGAATGATAGTGATACAGTGATAATATGTTCAGTGTTGACAAAAGATAATACAAAAATAAACAGTAAATCTGTGTGATTTTTTCATTTTAAAGTAGGAGATCTGGAAATTTTTGATATGCAGGTATTTCCATCTTGGCATTCTTCTGAAGTGTAAGTCCTCATCACCTTTATAATGTCCTTATTATTGTTCTAATTACCAATAACTCATCATGGTATATCACATAAATGTATGCAAAATGAGTAAGGATACCTACAATATTGACAAAATGAGGGAAGGATCTATATATAGTACAGCAGATAGGGCACTTGCCATGCTTGTAAACTACCTTGGTTCTGCCCCAATGCCCCATATGGTTTCCCCAGGTTCCATCCAGAGTGATTCTTGATCACAGAGCCAAGAATAAGGCCTGAGCACTGCCAGACTTACCCATCTTAAATTAAAATTTCAATTTACAAAACAAAGTAGATTCTAACTTTATTTTAAATGCACTGGTAAGGACATACTTTAATGATTAAAATCCCCCGAGGTTTTTATTTGCATGCAATTCTGCCTACTTTTAAAATAGCGCTTATACTGCAAATTATTCATATATGTGAACTGAAGATAAGTTTATTATATAATTTTCCTAATTTGTTCATAATAAAAAAACATGTTTTCACTTCAAGTAGCTGATAATTTAGATTCAATCGTGGTTTCGGAGGACTTGGAAATAGTACATTCGTATTTTTACACAAAACAATCTTTTAAAAAAAATGAACCAGTACAATTAAATGAAACAGGAAGACAAGATTAACACTTATGGAGATGAGAATAAATTCTGTGAATTCTTCACAGAAAATAAAAGTTGACATATAGTTTTAGACGAAATTTTACACAGTGAAAAATACATGTTGCACAGCACAATCATTAGTCTGTGAAGGAGTTTAGAACAAAACACCTAAATATGTCACTCTGTCATATTGATTATGTTGTGCTAACGACATTTATAACATAGCAAATACTAGTAGAGACTCCCTTTGAATTCCCCTTACATGTTTAAAGACAAATTTTCCAAAGGCCACATCTTGTCATATATCCCATTTTCAAGAGTTTTATCAACTGGGGATAGTTGCTACTCATCTTCAGAATAGAGACTGGAAGTTGACACTGGACAGTGACAAACTGTCATATGTCCTTTGTATGCTCCTAATGATCTATTACTATTTTCTCAAAAGTGAGTTGATAGTTTCTAAATTGCCAAGCTTCTCTTCACTTCGCTCATTAGAACTGTATATAAACTCTCAAAATCTCCCCACTTTTAGAGAATATTTATTTTATTTCTATGCTGTTTATATGCACATAAAACATTTTCAAATTAGCAATTTTTTCCCTTTTTTCTCTCAATCTTTCTGTTCTTAGTTCAATTCTTAGAGAGTCCGAAACCTAGGAAGCTAAATATAGTCCTTTTTTTCTGAGATGTTTAGGTTTACCTAAGAAATTACTCCAGAATTGGTGGATTAAACAATAAAATTCAGTTTTCTCAGTGTTAAGAGAAGGCTAAAATTTCCAGATCACGCATCGGCTGTGTTAGCCTCACTTCTAATTTTGCCATTTCATGTTCTGTCCTTACTAATTCTTTGTAATATGACCCACTTGTGAGAATATGTCCTCTCCCGAAGTATCCTATTTTATTAGAGCCCTGCGCTAACCTCATTTATTTATTTTTAGTTATGTCTCCTTTTTTTAATTGAATTACCCTGAGAAACAGTTATACAACTTTCAAGATTGAGTTTTATACAATGATCAAACACTCATCACTCAACCAGTATACATTTCCCACCACCAATGTCCCCAGTATTCCTCCCGCCATCCTCACCCCACTCCACCCACGACCTCATGGCAGCCAAATTTCTTCTTACTCTCTTCATACTTTTGTGCATCATGGCTTGCAATACAGATACTGAGAGGCCATTATGTTTGGTACTTTTTCTATTTTCAGCAAACATCTTCCAACATGAGTGATTCCTCCAGTCATCATTTACTTAATAGTTCCTTCTCTATCCCAGCTGACTTCTCCCCAGCTCATGGGGCAGGCTTCCAACCATGGAGAAATCTCCCTGGCCCTTCTCTCTACTGTCCGTGGGTGTAAGTCTTATGTTATTTTATATTCCACAAATGTATGCAGTCATTCTACGTCTGTCCCTCTCTTTCTGACTCATTTCACTTAGGATAATACTGTTCATATCCAACCAATTATAAGCAAATTTCATGATGTCATCTTTACTAACAGCTACATAGTACTCTGTTGTGTAGACTTACCATGGTTTCTTTAACCAGTAGTCATCTGTTCTCGGGCACCCAGGTTGTTTCCAGATTTGGGGGTATTGTGAACAGTATTTCAATGAACATACAGGTGCAGATGTCAATTCTACTGTGCTTTTTTGCAACCCCTGGGTATATTCCCAGAAGTGCTATTGTTGGGTCATACAAAAGCTCAATTTCTAGTTTTTTGAGTAATGCCTATATTGCTTTCCAGAAAGACTGGACCAGTCGACATACCCACAAAAGAGAGTCCCTTTCTCCACCACATCTGCTCTCCAGCACTAGTTGTTCTTTTTCTTTTTGACGTGTGCCAGTCTCTGTGGTGTGAGATGATATCTCATCACTGTTTCAATTTGCATTTCCCTGATGATTAGCGACGTAGAGCATTTTTTCATATGTCTTTTACTCATTTGTATTTCTTTTTTCGAGGAAGTTGCTGTTCATTTCTTCTCACCATTTTTTGATGCATGCAGAACCCTCCATTATATTGAAACTAAAGGCATCTTCAATGAAGACACATCACTCACCAAGCAAGGGGAAAGAAACATAAACAAATGGGATTTAAATAAACTAAGAAGATTCTGCACCTCAGAAGAAACAGTGACCAAAATACAGAGAGTCCATTGAAAGGGAAAAATTATTTACCCAATGCCCATCAGAAAAGGAGTTAATATCCAGAATATAAAAGACATTAGTATAACTGTACAAGAAAAAATCATGACCTCTTTTAGCCTTTTTTTTTAATTTCATAAGTTACTTCACAATATTTGATTACATGTAATATTCAAACGCCAATCCCACCACCATTGCACCTTCCACCACCAAATTTGGAATGTTTCCACTCCAATTCTCAATCTCTCTCCCAAAACACAAACGAAAGAATATATTTTGTATTGTCTGTTCTGAAGAACAGAGCCAGGAGTAACCCCTATGCATAGCGGAGTCCGGTGGCATGCTTATGGGGGCCCCATTTTATGCTCCTTTCTGGGAGAAGCAGCAGTGAGTTCTGGAGGGTAGCTGATGAGGAGATTATCTGGTGCCAGTAGGAGGTAACTTATGGGTGTTTCTTTAAAATGGTGATTGCATTCTTTATCTATTGCTGCATAACTAAGCAGCAATAGATATTGCTTAAGTATTGAAGTGAGCTATTCTTTACTTAGCATACGACTGTGGTTAGAGAGTCTGCAATTTCTGTCTGACACCATTTATTCAGCTAGAGACTCATGATGACTTTAAGGAGATGAGTGCCTTAGCTGGTCTGACTCGCAAATACTTTACTTGTTCAGCAGTTGGGACTGACTGCGGGTGAGAGCGCTTATTGGGAAAGTAAATAGAAGTTGTGACTTCCTTCAGAGAAATATGCAGGGCTTACTCCTGGCTTTGCTCAGGGGAGTGACTTGTCTTTACCTGGAAGTGTTCAAGGGACCATTTGTCATGATGTGGATTTCTAACTGTACTCTACACATGCAAGGCAAATGACTTAAATTCTGTACCATCTTCCAGGATAAAAAATAAATAAATAAATTTGTAATATATGCAAAAAATTCACAGATACAGTATTGAACTAAAGTCACTAAAAATTAGTACTCAGCTTATAGTTCGTTTAAGAAAATATCTAGACTAATAATAACACGCAGAATAGTTTTTGGCTTTAGGTATAGTACAGGAGACTGAGAAAGTAGCAAGACAGCATCTCTCTTGATGCTGAAATCATTGTTCTGACTGGAGATCACATTGATGGATAAAATAGTGTTGTACTTGCTGATTTCCTTTTTTTTTCATTCTCAATAACATTATTTTGTTTCTTGATTTTAAAAAAGTGAATTAATGTCTTGGTGCAGAGCAATAGCACAGCAAGTAGGACATTGTTCAATTCCTCCGCCCCTCTCGGGGAGCCTGGCAAGCTACCCAGAGTATCCCTCCCACACGGCAGAGCCTGGTAAACTCCCTATGGTTCAATATGCCAAAAACAGTAACAACAAGCCTCACATGGAGATGTTATTGGTGCCTGCTTGAGCAAGTTGATGACAAAGGAGAGGAGAGCAACAGTGACAGTCAATGTCTCTGTTTGTGGGAAATTAATCTGAAATAACTATACTCAATCAAGAAATTAATATTTCTAAAATTTTATATTTAAAAATAGAAATTATCTTTTATTTTTATCTTTTGTTAGAAAAGCAACTATTCTTTTTTATCTTCTCCTCCTTCTCTTTCTCCTCCTCCTGCTCCTCCTTCTCCACCTCCTCCTCCTCCTTTCTTTCTTTTCTTCTTCTTCTTCTTCTTCTTCTTCTTCTTCTTCTTCTTCTTCTTCTTCTTCTTCTTCTTCTTCTTCTTCTTCATCATCTTCTTCTTCTTCTTCTCTTTCTTCTTTTTCTTTTTCTTCTTCCTCCTCCTCCTCCTCCTCCTCCTCCTCCTCTTCTTCTTCTTCTTCTTCTTCTTCTTCTTCTTCTTCTTCTTCTTCTTCTTCTTCTTCTTCTTCTTCTTCTTCCTTTTCTTCTTCCTCCTCCTCCTTCTTCTTCTCCTTCTTCTGCATCTTCTTCTGCTTCTTCTGCTTCTGCTTCTTTTCTTCTTCCCCCTCCTCCTTCTTCTCTTCCTCCTCCTCTTCCTCCTCCTCCTTCTTCTTCTTCAGCTTCTTTATCTTCATCTTCTTCCTCTTCTTCTTCCACTTCTTGTTCCTCTTCTTCTTTCTGTTTTTGAGCCACACCTAGTGGTTTACAGGCTTATCCGTGCACTTAGTGATCACAGGGGACTTAATTCAAGAGATCAGCCCTGCATCATCATGAGCAAGCCCACAATACTACCCACTGTAACCTCAGGCCCCGGACCATTATTCTGGTTCCTAATTATTAGGTATAAAATACATAATTCAGTTTATTACAAAGAAATATGAAGGTAATGTTATACATATAGATTGTACCACATGTAATCTTCTAGAAAACGTTTTATGAAAGCTGGCAGAAGGGTAAACTATATGTCATCAATAATTTCCTAGTAAACAATAGAAAGATTGTTGATACAAAAATATGTTAAACTAAAGAGTAGGCAATATAAATATTCAAATAGATATTCACTTTCAAATTTATTTTCAAATTAAAAGGCATATTTGGCAAGTAAAAGTTATTATCAGAAAATAAGGGAATTTTTAGATAAAGCAATGTTCAGATAAAGCACACTGATTAGGAGTCAAAAGTCAGGGATCAGATCTAACCTAATTTTTTAATTGAGTTCTCTAGTTCCTATATCATTTATTGTGATCATATACCATGAAAGGTTTTAAATTCGTTCTTGAAGTACTAAGGATAACCTCTGAAACATGATGTTATAACTTAAGCTGGTGTTTTAATATTCATAGAGTAATGATACTTTATATGAGGCGAAGAAGAGAAAGGCACCTTCATTGCAAAGGATGTTACATATTGTCTCAAACTACATTATTCAAGGAGGAAGACTATAAATTAGAAATAAGCTAATGAGGCTTACCAATCCATATTCTTTCTAAGCATTTGACTTAACCACGTTAGGAGTAATTATAAGACAGGAATTTACTTCTCGTGCTTGGTTAACAGTTAATGAAAATGAGGAGTATAATAATGACAAATATTGAACTTGTAAAAGAGAAATTTTTTATTATGGCTAACTTGATAGAATATTAAGAATAAAGTGGAATTATTGTAATTTTTCACTTATATTGTCAAATGAAATATTTTATGAAAGTGATATTGATAAGGCGTAATTATAGCAATGTTTGTACTATTTTTCAATGTAAAATAAACCTCATTTAAAATTAAGTTTCTTATACTATAAATCAAAGTAAATACAAAACTGATTAAAAGTTTCTAGATAAGATTTGAATCGATAAAATGTGTTAAAAAAAAAAACGTTGTCAGAATTCTCAAGGGACCTAACCACCAAGAAGTCTTCAGGGAGATTTCAACAGTGGCAAAGATAACAAAAATAAATAAAAATAATAAATCAGATTAAAAAGTTTTTGCCCAGAAAAAGAAACTCAAGCAATAATTAAAAGTAACCCTAACAAATGGGTTAAAATATGTGCACACAATACAGCATATAGAGGACTAATACCCAAGATCTAGAAAGAACTCACAAAACTTAGCAACAAAAATCAATGACCGCCATTAACAAACAAGGGACAAAACCACTAATGAACACGTTTTCAAAGAAGATAAATGTATGGACAGCAGGCATGTGAAAAAGTTCTCATGATCACTCATGATTAGAGAAATGCAAAACAAAACACAACAAAACACTGAACTATCATCTTACATAAGAGAGAATGACACATATCAAAGCCTCTGGAAATAGTGTTGCTGTGGGTGTTTTGAGAATGAAACCTTCATTCTGCTTTGTGGGAAGTTGTCTGGTTTGATTTCTATGGAAGGAAATATGGCAATCTTATACTGAAAATCGTAATATAACCCCCATATGATCCAGTGATACCACATCTTTGAATCTATACCCAAAATGTTAATTCAATAGGACATATGCACACTTATAGTCATTGCTACATTTAGCATAATAGCCACGATACAAAAATAACGCAAATGCCCAACATGGATAAAAGGTAAAGGTAAAAGGTAAAGGCCCTCCCGTTGATCGTCGATTTGCTCGAGCGGGCCCAGTAACGTCTCCATTGGAGACTTTGTTGTTACTGTGTCTGGCATATCGAATACTCTCGGTAGCTTGCTGGGCTCTCCGAGAGGGGCGGAGGAATCGAACTCGGGTTGGCCATGTTGGCCGCTTGTAAGGCGAATGCCCTACCGCTGTGCTATCGCTCCAGCGATGGATAAAAAGATCAAGAAAATGTGGTTTAGACAAATACACATGAAATACTCTGCACTTTTAAGAACCTCTAAGAACCTCTGCACCTCTAAGAACCTCTAAGAACCTCTAAGAACCTCTAAGAACCTCTAAGAACCAAATGACGCCAAAGCCCATCCAGCAATATGGATGAAACTGTCCAAGCATATAATGTTAAGTCTTTTGGTCAGGGGAATAGATACAGAATCATCTAACAGGTATAGGGCACCTAAAGATGCACAGTGAGATGAGATCAAAGGGCCAAAGGTAACACAAATGAAAAGTTAATTCACATAGTTGAGAGTAGGAAAGAGGGTTAAAAGGAAGGGGCATTGGTGTACTTGGGGGAGAGATATGGATACACTGGTGAGGAGTATTTGAATTTTGTCCGTACACACCAACAATAGTTTTATAAGTTACAGAACCTAAAATAATAAACTAAAGAGTAAAGAGTCAGGAGTAAGCCCTGAGCACTATTAGGTGTGGCCCCAAAATAATCCCTCCCCCCAAACTAAGAAATATAAATTGAGTAATCCTTTGCAAACCTGTCATGATTAACTTGACAATTTTGGAATTTAAAGACATCTTTTGATCTTTGATTAAGATATAACATCAGACATGAAAATAAACTAGGGTCAGAGAGACTAAAGTATAAAGGATAAGACTTTTGCCTTGCACATAATATAATACCTTACATGGTTCCGGGATCGACCTCAGGTTTAATGTGTACAAGTATGTAAGTATTCATTGTGCTATCTCTCAGGACTTAAGGTTCTTCAATGTTAAATGTCATTAACATTTTCTTTTTAGAGTAAATAAACTATTTAGAGGAGTTCTATATATTACAGCGGTTAAGGAAATTGCCTTGTATACAACTTTTCCTGGTTGGATCCCTATCACCTAGTAAGGTTTCCTAAGTCTCAGAGCAGTGATCTCTGATAACAGATTTGGGACTAAGCCATGAGCACTTCCTGGTATTGTTTAGAAATAAAAACAAGAGCACCCAAAAACTATATTATCTACATATAATTAAATATTTTTAAAGAGCTGAGTCTGTTCTACATATATTTAAATTCTGAACAATGAATTTTTTTTAAATTTTTATTAGTGAAACACCATGAGGTACAGTTGTAGACTTAAAAATTTTTTTGCTTGGTTTTCAGTTATACAATGATCAAATACTCATCCCTCCACCAGTGCCCATTTCCCACCACCACCGATCCCAGTATCCCTCCCACCCTCTATCCCCCCTTCCAACCTGACTCTGTGACAGGGCATTCCCTTTTGTTATCTCTCTCCTTTTGAGTGCTGTAGTTTGCAAAAGAGACATTGTGTGGCAATCATTGAAAAATGAAATTTTAAAGACCAAAAAATATTTATAACATGAATTTAGCTAATTTAAATCTCTCAGCATCAGACTTTATGATACTAATTAAATGTTTAATATATGATATTAATTATGATAATATGATGAGAGTAAACTACATACACTTTAGTTATACTAACACAAAATTATTCTTCTTATTCTACTTATATTTATAAGTGGGAAATTATCCAGATTGAAAGTTTTACTGAATAGAAATGTAACATGCAGACTTAACATTTAGGTTTGTACCATAAATATTCTTTGCACTTCAAATACTAAATTGTTTGGCCTGAGATATATCAACTATTGATTGGGACACATGAATTCCAATTATAGACTACCACTATTTTGCAAAACTGAAACAAATAAAATCTTCCAAAGTACAATAAATGACATAAACAAATCAGGCTTGTTATAACTATCTTTACTCAGATACATTTTATTTTACTCTTATAGTATAAAATATTTCAAGTCAATATGCTATACTGACAAGATATTTTGTTTTACAATATTTTAAACTAAATATATGACGTCATTTCTTCATTTATTTAGTTTTAATCATCTATAACTTATCAAATTAGGAACTGGAGTAAAATTTCAAAAAATTAAACATTAAACAGGAGATAATTTTGTTATAGTTGCAAAACTAGTCTCTTTAATGCATCATCTTAGGTTCTGACATTTCAATCTGTTACAAGAATCCTTTGCTGATTGGATTTATCCCTTTAAATTCAATTTATCTCCACCTAAGAGCTACTTTTCTTGACACATAACATGATTTACCTTGATATTAGAGATAAAGTCTGATAATATTTCATCTCCTGCTTAAATATTTGCTGCACGATATTAAATTTTCCTTTATTACTTTAGAAAAATGTATTACAAATATATTTTATATTGTGTTGGTAAGGAGAAGATACATAATAAAGTGCTTAATGTAATATTTTCTTTGCTTCACATTTTAAAACTTTAGCTTTTCCATTACATTGTTGAAAAATCAAAATATTTCCTTTAGTTTTATAAAGTTTTTACATTTGAAATTCAGAACACTGTTTAAGTAACAACTAGGAGTATATATGGAAACTATTCAAAGTATTTGTCTTTCTATGAAATTGTTTCTAAAGAGTAAGAGGGAGGGAGGATATGAGGAAACTAGAATACAAGGTAAAGGAAAGGGCAGGAGAGGAAAAATTGAAAGCCATATTTTCTTAGGATTTATCTTTCCAGATTGAAGCAAATATCCCTTCAGCCCCTGTCTGAGGAAGTTAGTTTTCCCTTGCTTGAGCAAACTATCATTTCCTCCCCACTGAGATAATCATCTTGTAAGAAACTACTATACCTTACAACTTACAGCTCTTAGATCGATAACCAAAGTCAAGTTCCAGTAGGACTGCATGTCCACTTGAATTACATAAGATTTCAGCATTTTACCTTGGAAATGTAGGTGACCAGTGAATACTTTAATTGCTACATTAAGGTACAAGAAATATGTTTGTTTCACATTGAAAAGATTAATAGACAATAATTTAGGGGAGATTTTAGATACAATATTTTTGTTTGTTTTTTGGGGAACACACCTAGAGGTGCCCAGGCCTTACACCTGGATCTGCCCTCAGCTATCAGTCCTGAGAAAGTCAGGGGAACATACAAGGGGGGTGGGGGGTCACATATATCAAAACCAGGTGTGTGCAAGGCAAAAACCTCAGTGACTGTACTATCAGTCTAGTTTTTGGATTCAATATGCTAAATTTGTGGAGGATGCTCAGCCCTGATCCGAGTAGGCTTGGAGATCTCAGCCCGGGGAACCGCATGCCTTTGTTTCTCTGCGGGTACCTTCACGTGTATGGAGAGTGGTCTCAGCATGGTGGTGGCTGGTTATGGAGGTCTTCAGCTGCCGGAGCCCTGGTCGGGGCGGGGAGGAAAGCTCAACCCGCTCCCCTCCTAGGGGCCCCAGTGAGGACAGCCAGGTGCGGGGGCAGGAGACTTTGCGCTGCTCTCTTCCGGGAGCTGGTTTTTATAGTCTTTGAGTCTTGGCCATTGATGGGATTACACAGTGCCACGCTGTTCTCTTCCAGGCTGAACATCCTCCACCCAGATCCTCCAAATTCCAGTAGGCGGGAGTCACACCCACCAACTGGCCCCCTGGAGCCGTGTAATCCCATCACCGGCCAAGACTCAGAGACTATAAAAACCAGCTCCCCGAAGCTACATCTTATCTCATTCATACTTTGGACAAACTGGCAGGCTACCAAATGTAACCTGCCCACACAGCAGAGTCTGGCAAACTCCCCATGGCCTACCCAATGTGCCAAATACCGGTAACAATGATGGGTCTCATTCTCCAAAAGAGCCTTGAATATAGCACTTTCTTAAAAATCTCAGGGCTAGAATGAAGGAGACATTACTGGGGCCTGCTCGAGGCAATCGATGAATAACAGGATGGTCGTGATCATGATCGTGATGCTAAATTTAAAAGGGGATGGTTTAAAAATTGCTTTGCGGCAAACTGAAACCTACACACTCACACCTTCCTCATACATCCCAATAATGTACTATGGCTTATTTGAGAGGAGAACCAATTCAAAAGTGTCCCAGGGCTGGAGAGTGACAGCAGTGGAGTTGCAGGAATGGGGAAGAGGACTGGTGACATGTACTAGAGAAATATCCTTACTTTGGTGATGGATGAAGTGATGATTACAGTCTTCTAAATTAACATTGCCTTGGTCACTGTCTTCCGTTGTTCATCGACGTGCTCAAGCGGGCCCAGTAACGTCTCCATCATGAGACTTGTTGTTACTGTGTTTTGGCATATCGAATACGTCACAGGTAGCTTGCCAGGCTCTGCCGTGCGGGCGAGATACTCTCGGTAGCTTGCTGGGCTCTCCAAGAGGGGTGGAGGAATCCAACTTGGGTAGGCCATGTTGGCCACTTGTAAGGCAAACGCCCTGATATAAAAGAGGAAAAAAAACCCTAATTATTGGAGTACATTTCAGTATGTTTTGAACCACATCCTTGTGTGCTCAAGGTTTACTCCTGGATCTGAGTTCAGGTATCACATCTGGTGGACTCCAGTAACTATATGGTATGCAGGGGCCCCCATACTTGGACTTAGCACAAATCAAGTGCCCTCCCCGCAGTACTATCTCTCTGACTCCCACTGGAATACATTCATAGTTGAAATTTAGCTTACCCGTTCTTCCTTGGCAGAGAATAAGTAAAGGTGGCAGTTACGAGAATGAATAATTGAAACTGCTCCAGATGTAGTTTCATTGCTAGAACAAATCCTCTGGCACCTATTGGCGGTGTTAGATATAATGATCTTTTATTCATTATAAATGAAAAGCAAGAAAGATAAGTAGCTGTTCAGCAGAAAAGTTAAAAAATGAATGTTTACTATTGTACACATGTATATTGTTTTACAAAGTTGCTAAAATTTCTATTATGTAGCACTTCACTGTAGCACTGTCCTCCCTTTTTTCATCAATTTGCTCCACTGGGCACCAGTAACATCTCCATTGTGAGACTTGTTGTTACTGTTTTTGGCATATTGAAAATGTCATGGGTAACTTGTCAGGCTTTGCCCTGCAGGCAAGATACTCAAGAAATGTCATGGGTAACTTGCCAGGCTCTCCAAGAGGGTGAAGGATTCAAACCCTGGTTGACCGGGCCGGCTGTGCGCAAGGCAAATGCCCTACCGCTGTGCTATCGCTCCAGCCCTTCTACTATGATTTCTATTATAATCTTATCTGAAATGAACTAAAACAGTTCTCACTCCAGAGAATTTGTCTCGTGCGTACCTGATATTTCAGACATGATGATTTTTAACCTGGTTAACAAAGGCTATTTGTTACTTTAGAGCCTTTATCAAGACACATGCAAGCCAGACATTGGGAAATACATAATATATCAGGAAACTGCTACCTGTGCACAAATTTGGGGGATCAATTTCACAAAACATTTTAAAATATATCTTCCTAATATAAGAAAGAAAAGTTGCTAACTCTGTCCTCTCCTACTGTTGAGAAAAAAAAGTATATATATATATATACTACTTCTTAAGCCTCTTTACACTTGGAATGCAAGTAAATCTAATTTAGCTGTATTATGTCCAATTACTGAGTTTATTGACAAGTTGACAAGTTGACAGTTTTGTGTGGTATCTTAAGGAAGTTTATGCAAAGAGATCATTGACAATATTTTCTCCCACTGGGATGATAGGGTGCAAGTGACCTAGCTGTCCTTTAAGTAAGAGTGGCAAGATAGAAATTGCTTCAGACATTTGCAATAATAATAATTAGTCATAACTGTAATAATAACTGATTACAGGACTATGCTTTGAAATTTGGAATCTGAGCTGAGAAGGCTACTTGTACACAGTCTTTCTAATGGGAGGCCGACAATTTCTTTTTTGAGAGAATTTGTGCTTTTACAGAAGACAACTAGTGTTTATATGTAATCTGAGATGGCATCATAATCTCATTTGCTAATGATAAGGTATTAATGTAAAAATATTAATATGCAAAGTTATGTATTTGGGGGTGAAACTCTTGGGCTACATCTGACTTTGCTCAGGGTGTACCCCCAGAACTATTAGGAACATATGCAAGGGCAGAAATGGGTCGACCACAAAAGGCAAAACCTTGATCCTTATACCATCTCACTCACCCAAAATTTACTAAGATGTCTATAAGATTTAAATTAATTCATAGAAATCATATTTTGGTTATATATAAGTTATATATACATATATTAATTTTAGAAACTGTGATAACTGTGGTTATCACTACTGTTAGTGATAGGTTTTTATGTAATACATTATACCTCCCCACACCCTACTCAGGGTGTCTACTTCCTTCCAGCTTTTGTCCCAGTGTACCCCCACCCTAAACCTCCCACATCTCCTATTGTTATAATCTACCTACTGTAGACCAGTTCTCAGTTTCTGTTCCCTTTGGACATATATTAAACCCCTAATCTCTTTTTTTATATTCCACATATTCTGTGTCTCTCCTTTTTAATAACTTCACCCAGCATGATACTCTCCAGATCCATCCACATAGCAACAATTACAAGGTTTCATCTTCCCTTATACTTGATTAGTACCCATCTATATATTCTTCCTACATATATATATATATAGAGTCACTGACAATGTCACTGTCCTCCCGTTGATCATTGATTTGCTAGAGCGGACCCTAATAACATTGTGAGACTTGTTGTTACTGTGTTTGGCATATCGTATCCATCATGGGTCGCTTGCCAGGCTTTGCCATGTGGATGAGATACTCTTGGTAGCTTGCTGGGCTCTCCAAGAGGGACAAAGGAATTGAAGGCGGAAGAATTGAACTTGGGTCAGCTGGATCGGCCACGTTCAAGGCAAATGCCCTACCCACTGTGCTATTGCTCCAGACCAAAAATATAGTATCCCAGTATATATCTATACATATATATCCCTTTATGTACATAATTACAATGCTCCATGACATTGGAGATAGAGATATCTTCAATAATTCAGCACCATTGGCTAAACAGAAGAAAAGGTAAATAAATTGGACTACAGAATATTAATAGGTTTCTCCAGCACAAAAGAAATTATGATAAAAATAAATAAACATCCCATGGACAAGGAAATAATATTTGTTCTCTACTCATGTGAAGATATATAAAACATCTAATATATATAAAACACTTTTAGAACTTAATAAGAAATAGACAACCAATCTCATACAATAAAGGGGGTGGGTAGAGATTAACAGAAGCTCCTCAAAGAAGACATAGAGATGAGTAATAGGTTTTATGACAAAGCTTCTAACTCACTTATAATTAGGGAAATGCAAAGCTTTGCAAGTATGGTGTACAATTTCTCACCAGTAAGATTGGTATACACCAAAATAACTTAGCCAAAGTTGAAGTGAATATAGGGAGAAGAGACCGTCAGTCACTGCTGGTGGGAATGTCTAATGAGCAAGTCATTTTTGGAAAACAAAACAAACTTTATATCCATTTTGTTAAAGGAACATGATGTTTATATTACACTGCATAGGAATGAGTTTTAGAAAAATTACAGGGTTTATCATAAAAATAAACATATTATTTGGAGACTGGTATTCATTCAATGGAGGAAATTCAATAAAACTGAGCACTAAAAAAGCATATGGCAACTCACCCTCCTGGCATGCAGCTCCTGAATGTTTCTTTTCTTTCCTTTTTAATTTTTTAAAGTTTTTTTTAGTTTGGAGGCCACAACCCAGCAGTGCTCAGGGCTTCCTCTTGGCTGTACACTCAAGGATCACTCTTGGCATGCACTGGACTACATGGGGTTGCCGAGGATCAAATATGGTTCACCTGTATGTAAGAAAGTGTCCTTATTTCATCAGTACAATCTTTCCTTCACCAAGATTTCTGCCTGATAGTTGGTGTTCTTTGATCATCATCACTACCACTATCATCAAAGCATTTGTAGTTCATTTGGTACTATTGTTAAAGTAAAATAGACAACTGGTTTTACTGAAGAAATAAATATTAAAGTAAGTTTTATCTGAAAGAATTTTTTTCCTATACTTTGAAAGTGTAGAACTTGACTAGTTTGGGGCCAGGGATATGGAGTAGCATGCAGGGCATTAGTCCTCCATGAACTCAACTGAGGTTGGATTCCTGGCACCTCAAATGTCCCCCTGGACTCTGAAGTTATCCTTGAGCAGAGACCTGGGAGACAGACATGAGTACCGTCAGATGTGGCCCAAAAATTTTTAAAAAAAGAAATATTTAAAATAATTTGATTGACTAGAAATATGAAGAAAGGGTGGGAGCAAAATAAATATGATGACCCATAAAGTGATAATTAGGTTCTGTTGATAACTTGAGAAGGTAAAAATACCATATATTTTTGTAGTCAAATGATTCTGTAGTCCAATATTTTGTATATTTGAATAGCCAAATATCTTGTGTTTTTATGTGATGTTGCTATAATTTTTCTATCATTATTTCACTCACATTTCAAAATATTGTTAACCTATGATCATACTATTTATGATAGTTTAGAAAATAAAGCTAGGGCCAGAGAGATAGCATATCTGGTAAGGTACTGGCCTTTCACATAACCACCCCTGAATTGGTCTCTGGAATATCATATGGTCCTATAAGTACCATAAGGCGTTATTTCTGAGTGCAAACACAGGAGAAAACCCTGATATTGCCCGGTGTGAATCCCAAATCAAATGAACCCAGAAAGAAGAAAATAAGGAAAGAATGAATGAAAGAAAGAAAGAAATAAGGAAGGAAGGAAGGAAGGAAGGAAGGAAGGAAGGGGGGAGAAAGGAAGGATAGGAGGAAGGAAGGAAGGAAGGAAGGAAGGAAGGAAGGAAGGAAGGAAGGAAGGAAGGAAAGAAGGGAGAAAGGAAGGGAGAAAGGAAGGATGGAAGGAAGGAAGGGAGAAAGGAAAGATGGAAGGAAGGAAGGAAGCGAGAAAGGAAGGAAGGAAGGAAGGATGGAAGGAAGGAAGGAAGGAAGGAAGGATGCAAATGTCAATTTTCAAAATTTATCAGGGTAAAAATTTAAAAAGACTTGATTTTGGTTAATTTTAGATTATACTGTAAACAATTTCTGAGCAATAATAAAACAGCCTTGAATTGTTAAATTTATATAATAATATCATCAATAGCCAAAATGATAGCTATAATAGTATCTAATAGGAACATTAATAGGAAAAATCATTAACAATAATACTATAATTCAGATATTGTTGAAATACTTTACTTGAAATGTCCATTATCACTATAATGTATCAGATGCGAACTATTCTGAAGTGTTTCAGTGGGAAATTTGAGTTGAATGATTGGGACACTTACCAAAGACCGATATTCTTATAAATGAATATAACCAAGTAATTTAAAACAGGTATTCTTTGAGTAAATATCACCATAGCTTACATTCATGCCATTGAGGAAGAGCAGATTTAACATTTAATTTCTGTATGAGTTGATAGAACAAAGAAAGCATGATGAGTTAACCTAAAGAAGCTACAAAAGGAAATACTGTGGATTATCTCTTTTACTTCATAGGATTCAATCTTGTCTCAGAAATGATTGTATTCTTTCTTGGCTATGTTACCTTTTTACTTATGAGTGTTATGAATGTTATAATATCACATTTATAGTTCCTTTTATTTACTTCCTTACTTTTCCTGATACTGATTTCATTTTATTTATGTGAGACACAAATGCATCTCGGAATTAATATCACAAGAAATATTTCTCATATTGAGAGCTCGTTGTGAAGTTATGTACTTACGACTGATTAAAACTGAACAAGTCCTATTATGCAAACAGATAAGTTACCTCCTTCAAAAGACTGGTGATTTAGGAAATACTTTTTGTAATAAGTTAAGAAGACTGTAGAAATATCACTTCACCATAAATGAAACAAAAAGAAAATCAATTTGTTACACAGAAAATGGGTAATGTGGTAATTGGATTCTGTGACAACTCATTGAACAAACAATCATGAGCAACCACAATAAAATGTAATTTCCTTTATCTGAAATACTTTAAAGTTAGCAGTTAAAGCTGGGTTCTCATATATGCCATTCTGTATAGTTTGTCTTGCTGGCAGATGATTTTATGTGTCAAATATCTATAGCAAGGATAATTCATGAGCCGAGATTTTAGGGGCAAAGAAATCAATGGAACATTGCACTTCTGTTTCTTTGCTTCAGACTTATAACTGCAAAATGCTCTTGGTTCTTTTTCTTTCTAGGAATTTGTGTGTGTGTGTGTGTGAGTGTGTGTGTGTGTGTGTGAACTCAGTCGCAGCAAGAAAACATAATATAATCAAGACAGCAGGGAGCTCCTCTGTACAACTCCTATAAATTTACATTTGTCCATTATGTAAATTATTTTTCACCATTTTTCTATTTGCCCATTTAAAGTAGTGATAAAATAAATTTCCATGTGCGCTTATGAGAATATTTTAAATACCATTATGAATTGATGAAATAGTACTCTTTTTCATAAATATTAAGATAAGTTACAAAATAACAAATTGGCATTAATATTCTTTTCATTTATCTTTTATATGATTTATGTTATAAAGATAAGTGTTAAAACATTATGAAATCTCAATCACGATTTTATTTGAAGATAGTTGGTGACTATGAAATATTTTTCAAGTTAATGTATCTTCAATATGCTTAAAAGGACACCAATACATTTATTATAGTAGAAAACTTTAAAATAAAAATGCTATCATTTCCATGTTCTAGCAGATATCTTTAATCAATAAGTTCCTAGGAATTTGTCAAAGGGAAGTTTTGCAGGCAATTTTTGAATTATATTTTACTAGCTGTGTTCTTTTTAATTCTAAGTACACAGATCTTTTTCTGCAAGTATAAAAATGTTTTCATTTCTAGAATTTAAAGTACAATTTAAAATGAGTATCTTTCTTCATATTTAATAGTTAACTTTCCTTTTGATTGAATGAATGCCATATATTTTTATTCCTTTGACTTAGTTCATTTTATAGCAGCTGCACAAATTGTCCATCAGTGCAATTAATAACATCTGGCAGTCATGCAGTAAAAACATTCAAGCCATTTATTTGCTTTAGTGAGCACTCTTGGGGCAGTTTACTACTGCACAGGTTTCTCACCAGTAAGCAAATTTTTGCTGAGTGTGTATGACATTTTTTCCTGAAAGTATTGTCCAAAGAGTAATTGATGCCCACAATTCTTGTCTTGTTACTGACATTTCTCCCAAATTGCTCATCTACATTTATGTCTTCAACTCTCAGTTTCACAACATCAACTCTAATATTTATAGTCAGGACTTCTTTTTTTCCATCTTGTTGTGTATTCAAAATTATCTTCAAAGCACTTTCACTGTCTGGAGAGATAGTTTCATAGGTACTTTTTTGTGTTGCACACAACAGCTTTGCACACAAAATGGTACCCCATGCCCCTCAAGTAGTGATCCCTGAGTGTATAGTGAAGACTAAGAGTGAAGCACCATTAGGTGAGGTTCAACAAACAAACAAAAAAGTGAAACAGAACATTTCAATAGTCTCAGAAGAAAATTAATTTCGGTAATTACCTTAGATTTCTTGCTTTCCTGAACTTTTCTCAATGCACCATGTCCAATAGCACCCTCTTTTCACAATCAAACACTCAAATTTTTCTTACTCTGTTCACCTACTCTCAGTCCCTTCAGTGGGCTTGCCTCTCTGTGTTCCTGTGTGTACTCTAAGCTCTTTAAACAAACTGGATGGAGCAGTAGTATAGTGGGTGGGGAGATTGCCTTGTTCATGGCATTCCCAGATTCGATCCCTCATCCTATGTGATCATCAGTGCCCAGTCAGGAGCAGAACCAGAAGTAAGTACTGGTAGATATGTCTCCAAACACTCCAAAATAAAATAAAAATAAGTAAAAAAATCATCAAACAACAATATTGTTTTGTAGTACCTTTGATGGGCAGGAGCGATAGCCCAGCGGGTACGGTATTTGTCTTGCATGCGGCCGACCTGGCCGACCTGGCCGACCTGGGTTAGATTCCTCAACCCTTCTTGGAGAGCCTGGCAAGCTACTGAGAGTATCTCGCCCACATGGCAAATCCTGGCAAGCTCCCCGTGACATATTCGATATCCCAAACACAGTAACAATAAGTCTCACAATGGAGATGTTACTGGGTCCACTCGAGCAAATCAATGAACAACAGGAGGACAGTGCTACAGTGCTACAGTACAGTACCTTTGACAGCAAATCAAACCAAATATATTAGATATCAAAGTTTGAATCTTCAGCTGGCAGAATCATCTATTTTCAATATAATGCAATCTTTTAAACCATGAAAGCAAATGCTTATAGTCACATTATTATTTACTACTTTTGCATGTTTTCCAGACACACACAAACACACATTCTAATAATTTTGGAAATATTCCTTTACTCATTTGTTTTCAGATAAAGAGACCCCCCCCGTCCCTTTTTTTAGGTAGTACATTGTTGCTAGGTTCAACTAAATCAAATAATATAATTTACTCAAAAGGCTACACCTATATGTCTATTTAATTTTTTTTTGGGGGGTGGCCACATCTCGCTATGCTCAGGATTTATTCCTGGCTTTGCACAAAAGGATCACTCCAGGGTGTTGGGGATTAAACATGAGTAGGCCACTTGCTAGACAAACAAATATTTTCAGAGCTGTACTATCTCTTCAACATAGTGTTCCAGCAATCTTTGAGTATTTTGATATAATACTATGTCACTAGGTTTCACAACTTAATGAGTACAAATATCTTATATAATGAAATATTTTTAAAAAGTGAATAAGGAAAGTTTGTAACTATTCTTTTGCTGTAACTATATCACATAGATAAGTTAGGGGCACTGGGTTTTTTTTTTTTTTGCTACAATGACTGGATATCTTTAAGCTGTTGGGCTTGTAATGAAAATTGGTAAAATTAAAACAGAATGAGTAAGGTTGGTTGTCAGCACAAATTTATGCAATGCCGTTGTCATAGGAAGGGAAAGGAGAAAATTAAAGGGTAGGGACTATATTAGATTCAGGTTCTTTATAAATCAAATTTTAAATAAAAATGTAGTCGTATGATATTTACTAGAAAATTCTCTTAGAAACAAATTCCATAAAGAAGTGAAAGGAAGATTGAGAGTTTGTACCATGATGCATTTGAAATAGATACTTCTTTCAATTCCATAAGAAGCTTTAGAATTTAAGTAGCCAAATAGACCTACATGAAGATAAATTTATGTGAAAATATGTGATAACAATATATAGTAAGACAATATAAGGAGAAAAAGATTAAAAAGGGAATAGTGAAAATCAAGAAACTGATTAAATCACTTAATCACTTAACTTCCCGTTAGTCGTCGATTTGCTCGAGCGGGCGCCAGTAACGTCTCCATTTGTCCCTGTCGCGTGCTAGTGTAGCCCAATGGCATCTGTTCGCTCCGGGAACATGAAGGGCCTCAAACCGATCGTTCATGATCTTGACGAAGAAGTCTGACCATCTGGTAGGTGGGCGGCCACGCGGTCTCTTGACATCCCGTGAATCCAATCAGTAACAGCTCTAGTCCAACGGTCGTCTTTAAATCTCATTACGTGACCAGCCCATCTGATTTTCGACACCTTGTCAAATGAGACAGCGTCCCTGATCCTTGATCGTCGACGGATGTCAGAACTCCGGATTCGTTCTCTCATTTGAGTGAAACGTGATATTCCAAGCATAGCTCTTTCTATTCTTCTTTGAGAGACATGAATGGCGTTCTCATCTTGTTTGCGTAGGGCCGAGGTCTCTGAGGCATATGTTAATGCAGGAAGAACAGTGGAATCAAAGAGATGTGCCCAGAGCCGGAGGTTCTTCGTCCTCTTAGCTATTTCTTCGACGTTCTTGAAGGCGTTCCAAGCCGCTCTCTTCCTCCTGCGCAGCTCGGGTGCCAGGTCATTTGTCATGTTGACCTCTCGACCTAGGTAGACATAGCTGTTGCATTCGGAGATGGTCGTTCCATTGAGAGCGAATGGGGCGTCAGGAACAAGGCTGTTTCTCATAAACATTGTCTTCGTAAGATTCAGCTGTAGTCCTACCTTTCCACACTCACGGTCAAAGTCGGCCAGCATTTGTGCTGCTTGGCTGATGTTTGGTGTTATTAAAACAATATCATCAGCAAAGCGGAGGTGGTGTAATTGCTGACCATCTATCTTCACTCCCATTCCTTCCCATTCCAGTCGTCGCTTGATGTTCTCGAGGGTGGCACTGAAGAGTTTCGGTGAAATGGTATCACCCTGCCGCACCCCTCTCTTGACATCAACGATCACTTCTTTGTAGAATGGTGAGATCCTGGTAGTGAATCCGCAATAGAGCTCACGGAGGATCCTGATGTACTGGGCTTGAATGCCCTGATTGGCTAGGGCTTCAATGACCGCTTCCATCTCAACAGAATCAAAGGCCTTCTTTAAATCAATGAACGTTAAGCAGAGCGGCATCTTGAACTCCCGAGAAACCTCAATGAGCTTGGTTATTGTGTGGATATGGTCGATGGTGCTGAATCCTTTGCGGAACCCTGCTTGCTCGCATGGTTGTCCTTCATCTAATGTTCTGCCAATCCTATTCAGGATGACTCGAGTGAACAACTTGTAGATGACAGACAATAGGCAGATCGGGCGATAGTTGCCAATGTCATGGATGTCTCCCTTCTTGAACAGTAGTACGGTCCTGCTGGTTTTCCATTGGGACGGAACCTTGCATTCAGACAGGTAGTGAGTGAAGAGCCGAGCCAGTGTATTGATGAGTACTGACGGCAGGTTCTTCAGGTGTTCAGGTCTGACCTTGTCTGGGCCGGGTGCTGTTTGTTTCTTTACCGACGAAATGGCGTGTCGGATTTCGGAGGGGAGAACGTTGGGAACAACATACCCATCCTGTGGAATTTGGTATGTTGGCAAGTGGATATGGCTATCGAAGAGATTTGAGTAGAAGTCATGGATAATCTTCTCCATTGCCGTCCTGGAGTATGTGATGGATCCATTAGGACGTCGGAGGGCAGTCATCTTGGTCTTATAGTTGGCGAAGGACAGGCGGGCCTTACGAATACTTTTCCCGGCTTCTGCCGCATCTACCAGTACTTCTGCTCTTCTCTCTTTGAGGTCTTCCTTGATCGCATCTCTGCACTGCTTTGCAAGCTCGGACGTTAGCTTGCGGTTGCCTGAGGCATGTGCCAAACCACGCTGGCGAATTAGCTCAAGAGTTTTCGAAGATAGCGACTTTTTGTGGCTATCTCTCTCTTGGCGTTCCTCGCACATTCATGGAGGTGCTGAACCAGTCGATCGTATTCCTAGTCAATGTTGTCAACAATGGCATCTTCCCATGTTGCTGCAATAGTACCAAAGAGTTCCCAGTTGGTGGTCATTCTGGGAGTTCTCTTTTTGAACTTTGCAGCCCTTTCTCCCCGTCGTGGACACGACTTCCACTACCCAGCCGTCGCCACACTCCAGGACGCTTTCCGGACCCGCGCGGCAGCTCCGGCTGAGACCCACGCACAACTGAAGACCCACAGAACAAGATACGCGGAACTCTCTGAAACCTTGGACTCCAGGCTCGGCGGACCCAGGGACAGAGCTTCTCTGCTTGCTCCCACCACCACAGGTGACAAAGGGATTCTAATCAGGAGCCCCACCCTACCCTGCCCTGTCTGCTTCCATCAACCACCCAGGGATCGAATTGTGCACAGGAGACCCACCCTACCCAGATAAATACCCCACTGGCAGACTTCCACTCTCGACACGACTTCCACTACCCAGCCGTCGCCACACTCCAGGACGCTTTCCGGACACATCATAAGACACTAAATACCCATCTTCTGGAATTGTCGTACCATATTTGATAGGGTTCAAATATGGTAACACCTACAAGGGTGATTAGAGGTCACCCCAAAAGCCTCTATCCCTCTCGGAAAGACTGGCAAGCTACCGAGAGTATTCCGCCCACACGGAAGAGCCTGGCAAGCTATCCGCTGTGTATTCGATATGCCAAAACCAGTAACTACAACTGGTCTCATTCACCTGACCCTGAAGGCTTCACCGACATGGCAGCACTGAGAAGGATGAGAAAGGAGAGGTCGACAAAATCTCAAGGCCGACCTAGGCTGCCACAACGAAGAAAGACAAAAATGATCGTCTGTACTTTCAATGCACGTACGCTAGCATCAGATGCATCCATCGAGGACCTAATGGTACAAGCGCGAATGATCAAGTACGACATCATTGGTCTGACCGAGACAAGAAGGCACGAATCTCACCATGCCGTTTTCGACACTGGAGAAGAATTGTTCCTCGGAACATGCGATAAAAGAGGTGTTGGAGGCGTCGGTGTCCTTGTCAACACAAACTTGGCCAAGAGCATTGATTCATTCGAATGCCTAACAACCCGAATCGGACGTTTACATTTGAATAGATGTGGCTCACTGCCTGCAGTTTCTATCTTCGTTGTCTACGCACCAACATCTCATTATGATGAAAGAGAAATCGAGAAGTTCTACATGGAGCTAGAGAAGTTCTATAAAGAAGACCACACCTTCTACAAGATCATTGTGGGTGATTTTAATGCCAAGATAGGACCGAGAAGATCAGCTGAAGAACTTCACATCGGGACCCATGGCCTAGAATGGAACGAACAGGGTGAGAGACTGTCAGAGTTCTTCATGTCGACCAAGACCATCCATGGTAACTCACAGTTCCAGAAGGCAGAATCTAAACGATGGACATGGGAGTCTCCCGGTGGACGATTCCACAACGAAATAGACCACATCATATTCAATCGACGGTTTTGCCTGACTGATGTCGCTGTTGTCCCAAAATTTCGAACGGGATTGGACCATCGTCTCCTTCGTGCAAAATTCTACTTCACAGAGCGGGGAGAAACTGATTAAATAAAAATATAAAATTGAGAGCAAATGAATGAAAAATCACAACTATCGCTCTTCCTCTCCATCCCCCGAGTTGAACTGCTCTTCTCCCCCCCCACTCAGGTCAATTTATCCACTGCTTCTCAAACACAGGATTTTGATTTCTTCCTATAAGGCCCCAAGGCATCCTCTGGGACCTTGGGAGAAAAAGCAGCTCTGAGCCTCTGCCTCTTCCTCTCCATCCCCCAAGCTGAGCTGGTCTTCTTCCCCACCAAGTCTGTACTCCCCCCAAACACACCAGGTTCCCGTGGGGGTGTGGCCACTTTAGAAGTGGGCATGGCTTCTGTAGATATGGGCATGGCCTAACTTTGGGTGGGTGGCCGCTCACGGGGCTGCAAGTAGTTTAGTCATACCAAGGAATATAGTCCACACACTTACACTCCAACATGAAGAAAAAATGTAAATCCCCACCGCAAGGGGACATCGATGAAAAGGGGATCTCTTTTCATCGGCATCCCCTTGTAGTAGGGATTTATATTTCCAGAAGCCTCTGTAGGTGCTGCTCACCTAAGGGACCTCTCCGACAAAGAATTCAGATATGCAGTCATGAAGATGTTCAATCAACTCAATGAAACATTCAGACAGATGTCCAGTAAATTGAAGGAGGATATGAAAGAAACAATGGATCGGACAATCGAGAAAATACAGGAAGAAATGAGAGCAGAAATTGGAAAGCTACGCACAGAAACGTCATGAATCAAAGATTCCGTAGATGAAATAAAAAACTCAGTCTGTGCCCTCAAAAGTAGAATGACCACAGCTGAGGAAAGAATCAGTGAGCTGGAAGATCAGCTGCACCAAGCTAACAGGAAGCAACAAACAAGGGCAAGGGACCTCAAAATAGCTCTAGAGAGAATCAGAGTCCTAGGAGATGATTCCAAGAGGAACAACATTAGAATCATTGGACTACCAGAAGCTCAGGGAAACCATCTCAATGAAAAAGCCATGGTTAAACCAATCATCACTGAAAAATTCACAAAGCTCAATAATGCAGCCTTTCAGATTCAAGGAGCCCAAAGGGTGCCAGCTAAAAGATACCTTAACAAAAACACTCCAAGACATATCATAGTTAGAATGATTTGGGAGCGCCCAACATGAAGGGAGCACCAAATAAAGGATGTTGGGAGGATCCTCCCAGGATGGGAGAAGCATGCTGAAAGTAGACTATGGACCAAACATGATTGCCACTCAATACCTCTTTTGCAAACCACAACACCCAAAAGGAGAGAGAGAGAACAGAGGGGAGTACCCTGCCACAGAGGCAGGGTGGGATGGGGCGGATGGCGGGTGGGAGGGATACTGGGATCCGTGGTGGTGGGAAATGGGCACTGGTGGAGGGATGGGTATTTGGTCATTGTATAACTGAAACCCAAGCACAAAATTTATAAGTCTACAACTGTACCTCATGGTGTCTCACTAAAAAAATAAATAAATAAAAATTTTAAAAAATCTTACTATTTGAATGCTGTCAGCACAGCGGTAGGACGTTTGCCTTGCACTCAGCCAATATGGCCAACCCGAGTTCGATTCCTCCGCCCCTCTCGGAGAGCCCGGCAAGCTACCGAGAGTATCTCGCCCGCACGGCAGAGCCTGGCAAGCTACCCGTGATGTATTCGATATGCCAAACACAGTAACAACAAAGTCTCCAATGGAGACGTTACCGGGCCCGCTCGAGCAAATCGATGATCAATGGGAGGGCCTTTACTTTTTTTTTACTTTACTATTTGAATATGATAAGCCTAAAATCCCTACCAAAAAAATCTCCTAAAACCAATAAACTTGTACAACAAAGTATCAGGTGACAAAATTAATATGCAAAAATCTGTTATTTGCTCATATAAAAATATAAAATAAAATTTTTTAAGTCCCCCCAAAAATCACAACTATTATAAAAATCACTATCACTATCATCCCACTCATCAATTTGGTCAAGCGGGGACCAGTAACATCTCCATTCGTCCCTGTCATGTGCTATTGTAGCTCCATGGCATATTGGAGACTCTTCCAGGATCAGGGGAATGAGGACCATCATTGTTACTGTTTTTGACATATCAAATACACCACGGGTAGCTTGCGAGTCTCTGCCGTGTCAGTGAGATACTCTCGGTAACTTGCCAGCCTCTCCGAGAGGGATGGAGGCTTCTGGGGCAGCCTCTAATTACCTATACAAGTGTTCCCAGTTTGGCATATATGCGGGCAAGATACTCTCGGTAGCCTGCCAGGGTCTCTGAGAGCTTGAGCCAGATTGTAAGAGCTCGCGCAGCTGCAAATGCAGCTGTGTGCTTCCGAGAGGTTGGTTTTATAGTCTCTGGATCTTGGCTGTTGATGGGGTTACACAGAAGTTGGTGGGTGTAATTGTATAGCTACTGGAAGATGGGATCTGAGTGGAGGAGCCCAGTCTTGATCCAAGCAGGCTTGGAGATCTGAGCCCAGGGTCTAGCACACCTCTGCCCATTCCTTCATCCATGAGGCTTGTTCTAGCATGCGGAGAGTTCTCTCAGCATGGCTGTGGCTGGGTCCCAGAGGTCTTCAGCCGCCGGAGCTCTGCTCAGGGCAGAGAGGGAAACTCAACCCGCCCCCCTCCAATGGGCCCCGTGTGGGCAGGAGACTGCGTTTTTCTCCTCTGGGAGCTTGGTTTTACAGTCTTTATCATAAAAATAAAGTTGAAATAAGAATTGATGTTAATTAGAAAAGATTATATTTGGTATAAAGGTAAAGGTCGATTTGCTCGAGCGGGCCCAGTAACGTCTCCATTGGAGACTTTGTTGTTACTGTGTCTGGCATATCGAATACTCTCGGTAGCTTGCTGGGCTCTCCGAGAGGGGCGGAGGAATCGAACTCGGGTCGGCCATGTTGGCCGCTTGTAAGGCGAACGCCCTACCCGCTGTGCTATCGCTCCAGCCCTATCGAATGTAGCCTGCCCACAGGGCAGAGTCTGGCAAACTCCCCGTGGCATACCAAATATGCCAAATACCAGTAACAATGATGGGTCTCACTCTCCTAAATAGCCTTGAATATAATCTCAGGGCTAGGATGAAAGAGACGTTACTGGGGCCTGCTCGAGGCAATCGACGAATAACAGGATGATGAAATGATGAAATGAAATATTTGGTATAGCTCGTAGCTCTACAGTGCAATAAATTAAGCTGTCTTCCTATAATAAAAGTTTAGCTTCTTACTAGTATATAAATTCATGCTGTAAACTTTAGAAACAAATATCAATAATACAAAAAGAACAGATTTTAATAGAATAAGCCAACAGAAACACACACACACAGAGGTTAGTTACCACTCCTGTTTTTTCTCAGGTACTTCATCTGGTGCAATGCTTGAGGATCTCTTACTGACAGTGCTCTGGGTACCATACAGCGTGGAAAATTTATTTATTTATTTATTTGTTTATTTTATGTTGGAGTACTGCTATTTTTTCAGGCACTGATTAGGCTGATTGAATTGTGCATGAACTCCACCTTACTTTTTTTTCCCCCATTTTTTATAATTTTATTTATTGAATTACTGTGAGAGCAGTTACAAAGCTTTCGGGTTTAAGTTTTGGTCATACAATGAAACACCATACCTTCATCAGTGCCCATTCTCCGCCACCAAAACCCCGGTGTATCCCCATCCCACCATCCCACACCCTCCCCCTACCTGTGGGGCAGATGATTTCCAAATCACTCTCTCTATATTTTGATCACATTCAACATTTTGACACCACACCCACCATTATTATTTGGGATTTTATCCCAACACTGAGATCTGCCAAAAAGGCAACAATAGACAATTTGTTTTCTATTGCTGGTCATGAATAATATATGATGTCGCGCAGTTGCAGTAGTGGCTGTGCAATTTTGAAATTTTGAAATTCTGACATTTAAATCTGGAGAGATTTCCTGCCAAAACCTGCTACGTTCCGAGATCTGTTCCTGAGTCTCTGGGATTACGGCCATTAACCAGCTTGATCAGGAGCCAGAGAGGCTGTACATGGGTGGTGAACTCAGGGTCTCCTTGGCATTGGGAGGAAAGGGCCGACTCCACACCCATCCCATGAAGCCCCACGTGTCTCATCACTGCGATCCCAAAACTGACTGTCTAATGGTCTCTGAAAGATGGTGACCACCAGGCCGCCAATGTGGAGCAGGTCAAGGCACAAAACCTATTCCCCCCTGGGGTGGCCCGGCAACAGTAACCTACTGTGTGGTCCACACTCATTTCTACCAAAAGCCACTGGGTTTCGAGATTTGTTTCTCAGTCTCTCAGATCATGGCCATCGAGCAGCTTGATGAGGAGCCAGAGAGGCCGTTCATGGGCGGTGACTCAGGGTCTCCTTGGGACAGGGAGGAAAGGGCTGGCTCCATCCCCGTCCCTTGAGGCCCCGCGTGTCTCGTCACTGCTGGCCCAAACTTCACTGTGCAATGGTCTCTGGAAGATGGTGACCACCAGGCCGCCAATGGGGGACAGGTGGAGGGGCAGCACCCTTTCCCTTCTGGAGTGGCCCAGCGACAGTAACCTACTGCGTGGTCCAGACGAATTTCTGCCAAAAGTGACTGGGTTTTGAGATTTGTTTCTGAATACCTGGGATCATGGCCCCTAAGCAGTTTGATCAGGAGCCAGAGAGGCTGTTTGTGGGCGGCGACTTGGGGTCTCGTTGGCACAGGGAGGAAAGGGCTGGCTCCACCCCCATCCTGTGAGGCCTCACTTGTCTTGTCACTGTGGGCCCAAACCTGATTGTCCAGTGGCCTCTGGAGGATGACAACCACCAGGCCACCAGGGGGAACAGGCCAAGGCACAAAACCTATTCTCACCTGGAGTGGCTCAGCACCAGTAGCCTACTGCAGGGACCGGACACATTTCTGCCAAAAGCTGTTGGGTTTTGAGATTTGTTTCTGAGTCTCTGGGATCATGGCCGTTAAGCAGTTCAATCAGGACCCAGAGAGGCTATGACTCCAATTATATAGCTGAGCTGGAGGTGGTTTGTCGGCATGTCTTCCACATACCTAACTTTTGGTTGATTACTTTCTTGGTAAACTTTGCCCCAAGGATTTGGAGTCTGGCTAAAGTCACAGCAGCAACTTTGGTGTATCTAGAAGTCTGAAGGCACCATCAGGATGCTAATGCACTCACCTCACAGGTACAGATCGACCTGCTGGCGGCACCATACCCCCCAGTGTGGGCAATTTAAACTGAGCCTCACACATGCTCCAAGACCTGTGATCTATGCCTCTACAGGACTTTATGCATTTTTTGAAGCCTGGATTTAGGACTGACAAAATGAATTGTGGATTCTGATATTACCAAGATATCCCCAGGATATTCACAAGATGAAAAGATTGACCAGAGTGACAGCGCTAATGATAGCACTAGAGAGTGGAGTGTGTGTCTTGCATGCAGCAGTCCTGGGTTCAATCCCCAGCATCCTAAACCGTATACCAAGCACTACTGGAAGTGATTCCTGAGTGCTGAGACAAGAGTAACTCTTGAACACTTCCAGGTGTGGCTCAAATACTAAATTGATACAAAGCAAAATAAAAAAAGCTTACATCGTGTCATGAAGCAATTAATACATAAATCATTTACTACATTATTGACTTTATTTGAGAAAGGTACACTCCTCTTCTTTCTTTTCATTTATTAGCATTCTGAAAGTGCCTACCTATTCTAACTGAATCAATGTTCTCTTTCTATAGCCACAATGAAGCCAAAAGATAATTTAAATGGTGACACAATAGCCTGGCACCATGGAAGACTTGGCATCACTTGACCCTGTGGGCAGTGCTAGGTGGGATCTTACTGGCACCTGTTATCAGTGAAATGAACGGTACTAGATCACTGCTTAAATGCTGAAACTTTTGTACAGCATATCTTACCAAGTATTACTGGATTGGACTCTAGTATGTTTAGGAGATACCAACAATGATAGATGAGAGAAATAAACACCCCATGGGTCCAAAAGGACACAGCACAAATGCCACATAGACGTCTATGTTCATTGCAGCACAATTTATAATAGTCAGAACCTGGAAACAATCCACATTCCCAGGAACAAACAACTCTTTAAAGAAACGACGGTACATCTACACAATGAAATGCATGCAGTATTAGGGAAAATGAAGTCAAGAAATTCCCTTTTAAATGGATAGACTTGGAGAATATCATGCTGAGCGATATGAGTCAGAAAGTGACGGACAGACATAGAAAGGTTACACTCATTTGTGGTATGTGGAATATAATAATGCCCGAAAGGAGAGAGAGGGGAAGAGTCTGAGGGAGAAAGAGAGAAAGAGGGACAGAGAGAAAGAGAAGAGAGCGAAGAGAGAGAGACAGAGAGAGAGAGAGAAGAAGAAGAAGAAAGAGAGAAGTATAGTGCCTGCCACAGAGACACGGTGGGTGTGGGGTAACAGGAGGGAAAAGGGGGACATTGGTGGTGGGAAGTGTACACGGGTGGAGGAATGGATATTGGAACATTATATGAACAAAGCCTGGTCATGAACAGCTTTGTAACTGTGTCTTTCAGTGATTCAATTAAAAAATATATAAATCAAAACCATTAAATGTATGATACTTAACCCACCAAAAATGTGAAATAATAAAAATATTAAATGTGATGCAGATGTAACTCAAAGAACAAGTAAAAAAAACCTACAAGGTAAAGCTTAGAATGAAGTTTATAAGTATACATTATTAAAAACTTGATTTATGTCAATGCGTTGTGGACAAGTGATTTTCAACCAAATAACTTAAAATAGTATGTAAGACCAGATTCATACCTTCCTGTGTGTTTTTACCACCTCACACCATCACCAATATTTTAGTGCCACCTAAATTATCAAATGTTGCACCTTTACTCATTTTCCTATTCCCTATGCTAGTAATTCATACAGAAAGATGATGTTGTTTTGAGGACACATGCAGCAGTTCTCATGGTTTACTCCTGGCTCTGTGCTCAGATATAGTAGCTGTGCGGCTCAGGGAATCAAATCCTGATCCACGGTGTGTAGGGCAAGCACCCTAGCCACAGTACCATGACTACAATCTATAAAGCCTGTTTAAGGCCAGTCTGTGATAGACAACTTTTTATGTGCTATGGAATTCATTTCATTATGCAAACATTATTTTCAGATTCTTTATATTCATAAGGAGTCTTATGCAAACAATTTGTGTACCTTTGTACTGGATATAAAGTATTTGTTGTCTCATTTCTCTGGTAAGAAAACATATTTGTCGCTAATTCCTTTATTCAGTTTTATCATAAAATAAATGCAAATATTGGAATGGCATATTAATGATAAGCTATAATAACGTGTTAGTAGTTAAATTTAAGTGGAATAGAAGTGGGTGATTACACAAATTTAAAAAGTGAAAACACAAATTTAAAAAGAAAATTACTAAGTCTCGCTAGACGTGCTTTTAAAAAATGATTTTTCTCCTTTGTTGCTATTTTACAGTCAATAATTTAAGATACATATGTAAGTTAGTGTTTGTGTCTCATACATGCTTGTCCCATAAGCATTATTTAAAATATTCAAGGTTTTACATTAGGATATTATTTTCTAGCCTCTCAAATACATTTTATAAATAACCGTTCTACAATTCTGTACATTCTAATATAAATGAGCTTGAGGTACAATATCAAGCTCTGAACATAACTGCTCATTTACACTCAGGAATGTTTTATGTTGAAAAGAGAAAAAGTTGACTATCACTGAATGGAAAACAGAAACATGATTATACTTAGAAAATAAAGGAAGTAAATGGTTCATTTACTCTCTTTCCATTTGCAGAATTGTAATAAAAATGCCAACCAGATTGATATTTAGGCAAACAGTACACTGCAATAAAGTTAAGATTACTAGAGGAGATGCATTAATACACAACATTCTTCTTTGAGTCTGCGTTTCTATTTCAATTGCAAGAGTACTCGGGCATTTTAATTTTAGCTATAGATACTCATTTAGCTTCTGATTCAAAGAGAAGCCTCTTTCTATAAAATAAATGATAACACTTCTAAGACATTTTCATTTTTCTATGCTTTCTTAGATTTTAATCTTAATATTTAAAAACAATCATGTTTGAAAGAAGTTACAGTCTTCTACATCACACAAAGTTCTGAATGCCATCCAGTTAACACGTTATTAAGCTGCTGCAGCACAGCTGCATAGGATTTAACACAACATATGGTGTTGATTCTTTCTCTTTTTTAATGAAAATCTGATTTATAAAACTCTTGCAAAAAACGTGATGAGATGTTTAGCAAAGCTATAACACATATTACTTGCTATTTTAAATGTCACTTTTTTTCTTGTGCACAAAGTGACAAAATTTTGAAGGTATTAGTCAAAAGAGGAGCAGAAAGAAGACTGCAAGAAAAATTTTAAATGTTAGGTTATAAAATAATATTCAATATCTCCAAAATGGTTACGACTAAACAACGTTTACTTTGTTATGTAAGAATCAAAGTAGTAATTTATACATTTCAAAAATAGCCATCCTAATAGAACTTTAATGTATTATTTTATAAATAGTATATGAGCAGAAGAAAACACATGCTATTTTCGGAGGTGTAACAGTACTATGTAAGGAATTTCGAATAAGTATTTAACTCATGATTAATACTTTAAGTATAGTAAATATGTGTTATTGGTAGGATGCAACAAATGAACAAATTAGTAAATTAATGACCAAACATGGATTTTAGGTATTTAACATTTCAACAAAAAGCAGTGACAGTGTTGAGCTTTCTTACCAATTCTTATTTTCCTGTACTATGATATTTATTCTTACTATCCATTAACTAGTGACTTGCTTTGGTTCCGATTCTTTGCTCTAATGTGGCAGTTCCAAAACTAATTTGGTTATTGCACTCTTTTCCGAAATAAAATTACTCAGAACCACACTTAAAGGTTTGCTGAGGGAGTGACTACCACACATAAAGGGGTCAAGCAGAATGTATTCACTAGTGCCCATCGCTGCAAACAGAATTCCTCACTTCTTACAAACCCTAGTCTAATGTGAGAAATTGTTCTGACAAAAGATTGTGCCTAGTTTCTGAAGTATCCCTTTGGGCTTATTGGGATATTTCCATGAAGAAGAATGATCATTAGAAAATCTCCCAAATAAAATTTTTTTTATTGTTGATAAAAGACCTATGAAAACAAAAAACTCTCTATTCCCTACAAAGTGCTATAATCCAGACCTTTTTAGTCACAAGCTGGTAAACACACAAAATAAAATATTTTCCTCACAAACAAAGATATAATAATGAGCTTGACCTCCAAAAAAGCATAAAACTCATATTATTACAAGTATAAATTATCTATTTATTCTATTGAAGATGTACTCATAATCTACATTCTAATCTTTAAAATAAATAACACTTCTGTCATCAGTAATGCTGATATATTGTCAGCATCACTGGTTGATTGAATACCATCAATTTGATGCATTTGTCTGTGTAAATTTCCCTATGACCAATTCATTTTCATTTTTTCATTTCATCATCCTGTTATTCGTCGATTGCCTCGAGCAGGCCCCAGTAACGTCTCTTTCATCCTAGCCCTGAGATTATATTCAAGGCTATTTAGGAGAATGAGACCCATCATTGTTACTGGTATTTGGCATATTTGGTACGCCACGGGGAGTTTGCCAGACTCTGCCCTGTGGGCAGGCTACATTTGATAGCCTGCAAGTTTGTCCAAAGTAGGAATAAGACAATAAGATGTCATAAAAAAAAGTTCTGTTAAGATGTCGCGCGGCCGCGAATGCGGCAGCGCGGTTCCGGGATCTGGATTTTATAGTCTCTGAGTCTTGGCCGCTGATGGGATTACACGGCGCCAGGGGGCCAGGTGGTGGGTGTGACCCCCGCCTACTGGAATTTGGAGGATCTGGGTGGAAGATGCTCGACTCCAATTCGAGTAGGCTTGGAGGTCTCGGCCCCGGAACCCGCGTGGCTTTGTCCCTATGCCAGTACCTTCATGTGTGCGGAGAGTGGTCTCAGCATGGTGGTGGCTGGTCCTGGAGGTCTTCGGCTGCCGGAGCCCTGGTCGGGGCGGGGAGGAAAGCTCAACCCGCTCCCCTCCAAGGGACTCCGGGAAGGAACACCCAGGCGCGGGGGCAGAGACTGCACTGTTCTCGTCCGGGATCTGGATTTTATAGTCTCTGAGTCTTGGCCGCTGATGGGATTACACGGCGCCAGGGGGCCAGGTGGTGGGTGTGACCCCCGCCTACTGGAATTTGGAGGATCTGGGTGGAAGATGCTCGACTCCAATTCGAGTAGGCTTGGAGGTCTCGGCCCCGGAACCCGCGTGGCTTTGTCCCTCTGCCAGTACCTTCAGGTGTGCGGAGAGTGGTCTCACATGGTGGTGGCTGGTCCTGGAGGTCTTCGGCTGCCGGAGCCCTGGTCGGGGCGGGGAGGAAAGCTCAACCCGACGAGAACAGTGCAGTCTCTGCCCCCGCGCCTGGGTGTTCCTTCCCGGAGTCCCTTGGAGGGGAGCGGGTTGAGCTTTCCTATGACCAATAATCTAAGTATTCTTGCAATCTTGGTTCAAGAATATTTGAAATTAAATTTTCTGTTTGTAGATTTATATTTAAATTTCTGAAGACCATTACCTTTCCATATTTTATTTTCACCTTATTATCAGTTCCTATTCCCCATATCTTGCCAAGAAATGACTTCTATCTCCTGGAATAATTTTCCCCACCCCAGTGTACATGTGTAAAAGCATGCCTAAATGTTAATGTTGTCTTATTTAGTCACAAGCTAGTAAACACACAAAAAAATTCAATGAAATCCCTCTAAGAAATAAAATAGTTAGAAATATCTTACTTTCAAAAATGCTAATACATATTTATATATAACTAGGCAATTAATTTACCTCATTTATAATAAACATAATTCTTATTAATCCAATTAACACAGCTTATAAAGTATTTATTGCTATTTTTCCCATGATTAACATTACATGGGCAGTCAGTCACTATCATTCATTTCTCTCTTTATTGCTAATGGTATATTCATCTGCTTGAACAAAAATATTTACAGTTGCTTATTGATCCATCTATAAAAAGAGTAGCATCAAAAGAAAGATTATTAAAGGGGAAATTATATTAAATCTAGACAACAACTGTCAGAGGGAGCAAAGACTTTGGTTATAAGACAATTCAAACGTACTTAACATAGAGCCTCATTTAGAGTATCCAGAAAATTTATTATAGATGTTATAAATGGATACATACCCTAAATACTATATAAGTACTAGAAGTGGATACAAGCCCTAAATTCTCTCTCATCTCCAATCCCTATATATTTCCATTTCCTCAGAAAAGGGATCTATAACCCAGCCTGGTAGAGGAATTTATGCCCTTCCATTCCTCTACCTCCTTATCACTATATTTAATTTCTAGTTTAGTTTCTTCTGATTATAAAAGAACATGTACTTTATTCACCTTTTTATTTTCAAATTTTGTTTGACTGCATTCTTTACGATTGATACGGTATTGAGAGAATCTATTTGATTAGTTTCATTGTAGTACAGGTAATAATGATTCCAATAGTTTAACATGCACCAGCATGCTGCAACCCCAAGTACCAACGTGCCTAAGAGTCTCCATTTGAAACCCAAGCACAAAAATTTGTAAATCTACAACTGTACCTCATGGTGTTTCACTAACAAAAATTTTTTTAAAAAATGTAAATGATGGAGAATGGGCACTGGTGGAGGGATGGATACTGGATCATTGTATAACTGAAACCCAAGCACAAAAATGTGTAAGTCTACAACTGCACCTAATTGTGTTTCACTAATAAAAATTTAAAATAAATAAATAAATTTTTTTAAAAAAGGAGTCTCCACCACAGTTCTTGTGTCACTTCTAATGAACTCTCCCACAAGATATTTTTTTTAACTTAAAGACTGCAAAAAAAAAAAGGATATATGAATGAATACATATGTGCGATTATTTTTCTACCCTGTCATAGTTGCTCTTAGTGTTTCTTTTTCAGTTTCCATGACTTTTTCACTGAATTTTCCCACTGCCCTGAGAACTACAGCAGGTATACTAGATTGCATAGACCCTGGAAGGCCTCTTAAAGCGGACATCTGGGGAACGAAGTATTGGGATGGTCCTCATTTTTTTTTTGGAGACTACCATTTGGGACATATAAAATGCCATTAAATTGATAGATGATGTATTTTTAAAGTAGGAAAAACGGCAAAAGCTCTTGACTTCAAAGGTTGAACAGACTTGAGAAAGTTGTGTAGATGTTTTAATTTAGCCTAGCGCAGGAAAGTTTCTTCTAGAAAGATCTTATATTTAACTGTTAGGGTTCTTTTTGTCACTGTCACTGTCCTCCCGTTGTTCATCGATTTGCTAGAGGGAGCCCAGTAACGTCTCCATTGGAGACTTTGTTGTTACTGTGTTTGGCATATTGAATACATCGCGGGTAGCTTGCCAGGCTCTGCCGTGCGGGCAAGATGCTCTCGGTAGCTTGCCGGGCTCTTCGAGAGGGGCAGAGGAATTGAACTCTGGTCGGCCATTTGGGCTGTGTGCAAGGCAAATGCCCTACCGCTGTGCTATTGCTCCAGCCCAGGGTTCTTTTGGTATGCAGCTTAATTTGGTGTCTGTGAGCCTTCCTTCTTCTCCAGTCTCTCAGCTATAGCTGAGATGCTGGGCTTGGACCAAGATTCCAAGGCTTGTCCTACCAATAAACTTCTCTTATTTTAATATAAAAGTGATAATGACTTTTATGAAAAATTGTATTTGATGAGGTATTTAGGAAGAAACTCTAGTAGGTAAGGTACAATTCTCACTATTATGTACAGAATAGAAAAATTTAGATGTATGTGAGAAGTTTGTTAAATGTCTGCATCTTTTTGTAAAAAGAAAAATGTTGTGCTCATATTTAAAAGACAGTTAAATTTTCACTAATGATTTGAAAAAATATGCATGGATGTGTTACATTAATTCTAAAGCTCCCTTAGGGGATTGGAGCAATAGCACAGTGGTAGGGGGTTCGCCTTTCAAGTGACCAACAGGGCCTACCCGAGTTCGATTCCTCAGCCCCTCTCGGAGAGCTCGGCAAGTTACCGAGAGTATCTTGCCCGCACGACAGAGCCTGGCAAGCTACCCATGACGTATTTGATATGCCAAACACAGTAACAACAAGTCTCATGATGGAGATGCTACTGGGCCCGCTTGAGCAAATCGATGAACAATGGGAGAACTGTGACCGTGACTAAATATTGAATTTGTGAGATTTTATTTTAGAACGAGAGCAATCATTTATCTTAATTCTGATGATCCTAAGAATACGGAGTGCATTGTACTTGATCAACTTCTCATCCTCTTACAATAAATGCTTAATTTTAGCCATTAGATTTATTGCCATGACAGGTTCACAATATGAGTGCTCCTGACTTGCAAAAAAAAGAAACTTTTTGATGTACATAATTAAAATTATATATAAGCATGCTAACCATGTAACAAGTACAGGTTTTATATGATGTGTCATTGCTATAAAATAGATAAGAGTTGTTGGGGGTATGGTGCCACCAGCAGGTCAATCTGTACCTGTGAGGCAGAGTGCATCAGTAGCCTGATGGCATCTTCAGACTTCCAGATACCCCAAAATTGCTGCTGTGCCTTTGGCCAGACACCAAAAACTTGGAGTAAAGTTTACCAAGAAAGTAAACGGCCAAAAGTTAGGAATGTTGGAGACACACCCACAAACCACCTCCAGCTCAGCTATATAATTGGAGGCATGGTCTCTCTGGTTCCTGATCAAACTTCTTAATGGCCATAATCCCAGAGACTCAGAAACGAATCTCGGAACCCAAAGGCTTTTGGCAGAAATGCGTCCTGTTCCTACGGTAGGTTACTGGCGCTGGGCCACTCCAGGTGGGAATAGGTTTTGTGCCTTGGCCTGTTCCCCCTGGTGGCCTGGTGGCTGCCATCCTCCAGAGGCCACTGGACAGTCAGATCCTGAGTCACCACCCACGAACGGCCTCTTGGCTCTTGATCAAGCTGCTTAATGGCCAGGATCCCAGAGGCTCAGGAACAAATCTAGGAACCCAGCAGGTTTGGGCAAGAAACTCCTCCAAATTTAATTGTTAAAACTTCGGAATTTCAAAATTGGCATGGCCATTATTACAGCCACGCAGCATCATATGTTATTCATAACCAGCAATAGGAAACAAACTGTCTACTGTTGCCTTTCTGGCAGATCTGAGTGTTGGGGTAAAGTCCCAAATAATAGTGGTGGGTGTGGTGTTTAAATGCTGAATGTAATCATATTATAGAGAGAGTAATTTGAAAATCATCTGCCCCACAGGGAGGGCTAGGGTGTGGAATGGGGGTATACTGGGGATTTTGGTGGTGGATAATGGGCACGGGTCAAGGTAGGGGTGTTTCATTGTATGACCGAGACTTAAAATGAAAGCTTTGTAACTGCTCTCACGGTGATTCAATAAATAAAATTATTTTAGAAATGGAAAAAAAAAGTAAGGTGGAGTTCATGCACAATTCAATCAGCCTAATCAGTGGCTGGATAAATAGCAGTACTCCTACATAAAAAAAATAAAAAAAAATAGATAAGACTTGTCAATATGATGTATTTTATATTTTATTTTCAAATAGCATATACCAATTTAATAAAAAAAAACAACAGCACTGACTTTATTATAGAATTTATCTGTATATTGCTATCAGCAAAATTTAATAATTTGAATAAATAGAGTTTATGCATGTCTCTATGCAGATATATCCATGCATGCATATATAAGCATGGGTATATAAATTATAGTATATTTTAAATACTGTCAAATTTACCTCTAAACAGATTTTTATTTTTATTTAATAAAGCAAATTTTTAATTAAACTACAGTTACAATCATTTTCATTAAGATTTTTCTATTTATTTTTGTGCCACGCCTGAGTGTTCTCCTCACTCCATCTTGGCTATGTGCTCAGGGATCACCTCTGGCAGGCTTTGATGAACTCTGAAACTTGCCAAGAATCAAGACTGGTATAACTGCATGCAAGATAAGCTTACCTGCTGTTATCTCTCTAGCCCATTTGTAACTTTTAATACATTAATTTAAGCGGAAGTCATAGTCTCTGTGTCATACTGATTTTATATATCAGAAATATCATAGAGTGATGGAGATATAAGAGGCAATTAGGAGATTTTTCTTGAATGTAGCCCAACTCACTTTGAATTTCTGCTACCATATTTGGTCCACAGAGCACAGTCAGAAGATTCACTAAACACACAGCCAAGAGAAGCCCCTAGCATCTTTGAATATTACCCAAAATAACAAACAAAAAACTCCATTAATAATATTTGTATGCATAGATGTAGAACAGTCTAGTCATATTTTTCATATGATAGTGTTGTCTTTTAAAGGACAAACAGTATATATTAAAACTTGAACTTTTAATTTGATTTAAGTAAAAAAAACTATGAGTTTTTTCTTTGTTTACTTAAAATATAAACATTTGTATTATTAAAAATGTTATATTTTTTGCTTTTCAAATTATTTTGTTTTTCAAATGCCATTACCATGGTCAGATACTTTATTTCTTTTCAAGAAAAAAAATAAGTGTTCTTTGTGAAAATTAATTTCCCTTTTTAATGTAAGTCAATTATTATTTTTTTTTTGATGGGGGTAGATACCAAAAAACGTGAAGGTCAGGGGTTACTCCTGGCAGTGCTAAAAAGACCAAATGCGCTACTGGAGATCAATCCTGAATCATCCTGGCATGTGCCCTAACCACTCTACTGTCTGCATAACTCCAATGTAATTAGCTTTATCTAAGAATGATGCATACCTAACAATAAAACATTTTAAAATCTGAGAAAATTGTAATTTTAGAGAATTGATGGTAATAAAATTTTATTCATAAAATATAAAACCCTCTAATTACAATGATAAAGGTATGGTAAGATTTGTATTGAACAAGATGTGCAGTCTTTTGTCCCATCTAATATCACAGTCACCAATGGAAAGGTTTTGCTTCTAAGAAATCACTTTAGGTAATTGTTTGCTTGGGAATTAGTTACGCAACTGTCCCTGACCTACTTAAACTTGTCATCTCAATTAAAGACAGAGCTCAAGAAGGTAAATTGGTAGACTCTAAAACACACAGATGCATCTTGCGACTGTCTTATTACTGGAAACTAAAGGTAATTATGAATCACAGAGGTGGCAATGGCTCAAAGGGGTCAGGGTAGAAAGACAAGGAGGAAAAAAGAATATGACCTAATTTTATTTAAAGCATGTGTGTTTAAACCCAATTGAGTTATTTAATGAGTAGATTTTGTGAAAGAATATTACCCCGTCATTCCACTTCAGCATATTGACTAGCTCAAAGGGAAAAATGTTGCAAGGAAACTTTAATTAATTTCCTGCAAATCCTCTGTTAACACCCAAAGAGACTCTGTCACAGACTTCATATCAATTTCAAGGACAAAGGAAAATCCATTTAAATATAGTCATGTCCCAATCAAGTTATTGAAAGGCCATTTCTAAGTTATTCATTAAAGTTAGGGAATTCAGCATTAACACCATCTGAAAGCTATACTATAGTCAGAAACTTCATAAAACGTTGATTGCATTGGTGTGTCCTTAACTGTTAACCTATTATTTTTGTGAGTAATATAGTGGGACAAAAGTCCAGGTTATTTGGTCACAGCTTGCTATGAAAGATTGCAATTCCTGTAACAGTTTTAAATAGCAATAGCTCAAGCCTGTGTATATCAGTTTCTATATCTAAAATTGAGTGTCAGCCTTATAGCTCTTGTATTTTATCTTGAGCTTTTCTTTCTCAGGGTCATGGAAAAGGAATGGGAGATTAATGAGGTGACATATTAAAGAGGTTATGAATGATAAATTGTATCCTTATTTTTTTTGAAGAAGCGATGGTGTCATATGTAGGTTAAGTAACCATTAAAACTGTTATTCTTTAAAAGGATCCATTTATGCAGCATTTAACTGCTTTCCAAGCACTTATTCCCTGAGACTATTCTTAAATGTCACTTTGGGTGCCAAAGGTGGGATGAGGGTAGGTATCATGTATAAAAATATGCAAATTTGGAATCACTGAAATATTTCCAAACATCGATCAATGTAACATGTTTAATTCTCAAAGAACAGATTTTTACTTACCCTTTGCCAAAAAACCTCAGTGTTTAGCTTTTAAAACATTTAATGTGTGGGGAGGGTGTATGTTTGCATGGGAACATATGCTCTTAAAATGTCCTTCTCCAACCTAAACTGGAAAAATGGTAGAAAGAGCTTAAAAATTCCCATTGAAGAGCCATTTAAGAACACTTCCTCATTTGTATCTGCAAGGCAGGTTTGAAGGAATCGAGAATATCTCTTTGTATCTTAGAGTAATTCATTTTCTTTCTGTCAAATTTCAACTTAATTCAATATTAAGACCATACTATCATGTTTTATATGATCTTGCAACATTTTCAGATAACAGTAAAAAAAAGTTTCATTTTGATGATGCATTACATTAACACATTTGGAGCATACAGTGTGAGCATGATGAATAAAATAGGAGAGCATTTTACAGTGCATCTGAAGACAGTTAGAGATTTTTTTTAAAGGGTAATGTAGAAGAAGTAAAGAAGAAAGATTCTATTACATTTTAATGTAAAATATGACTTAAATAAATGATAATTTATAAAGTGGTAAACATAAAAAATGTGAAATAGACAACTGGCATCAAGGACTTAAAAAGATTTTCATAAATTTATTAATATCCCAAATCACATATTAAGGCAAAAGCAAAACAAAAACAAAACACAAAATTAAGAAAAGAATACAGAGAGAATAATTTTATAAGAGCCACATTCTGTGTTTTTTGAGAACCCAGTCCAACTTGAAACACTACTTCAAGGTTACCAAGTTCCCATTCAGTGATGCTTGATGGACCATCCAGTGCTGGGCGTCAAACTCAGGGCCAGTCATCTCCTTGGTCATCTAGCAATGTTGGTAAATGAATCTTCTCCCAACCAAGAAAAAGGCCATATATGACAAAATCCATTGTGAAATTCTTAAAATTCTTACATGTCTGGATTTTGTTAAATGTAACAAAGAAAACCTGCTATTTTCTCCCATGGGATGAGTTTATGTTTACATAACCTGTTTCCCTTATAGTGTGCATATGAGACTAAAGATGAAATAAATGGAATTCTGAACCAGTCTAAAGCCATTTGGGGGAGATTGTGGCAGGTGAAATATGAAAGCAGAAATAGCTTAATGAATTGTAGTAGGAGGCAGAATCAAGAACATTTGGTTATTTATATAAGGTGGAAAAAGATATCAGGATATGTTTCATAATAACTGGAGGAGGACATGTAGGAAAACTTTACTAAAAAAGGTTTCTAGAAAAAATGTAAGTTTTGATGAAGTGCTGTATTAATCAAATTTGAAATAATTCAAACATAAACATAATGATCCAAATTATCTGCTGAATATCTAAAATTTTAAAAAATTAAAATTAAGCTTGGGACTAGAAAGATAGTACAGTGATTAAATCACTTGCCTTGCACACAATTGGAAGTCTTTGGTCCCTAGCACCGCATACCCTTCAAGCACCACCATCATAACCAGCATCGTCATCATCACTTGAACATTTTCAGGATATACACATCTTCTAGATCAAAGTGACGTATCTTAATATTTAATGCATAACTTCAGTATTAAGGAAACAGTTAAGGAAGAAAGGTTAGAATATGAAGGTGAATATGGTTAGCTATGAAAGTAGAAATATAATTATGGAAAGAAAAAATATTTCAAGAAGAGAAGGTACAACGTAGTCATAAATGTTGTGAGTTCAAAGAAGATGAATATTGAAAATTCTCCTATGAAATTTTTATATTAGAACACACTGAATATAATTTTATAGGAGACTATGTGAAACAGAAAGGTGAAATTAGGTTTATTTCTTGGAAATGGAACTGTATCTGAATGATGAATGACTAAGCTGTATCTGATGATGCATTACCAAAGCATGTCACCAAAGCAGGTGATAGAAATAGAAAAGAACAACCAAGAAACATAAGAGAAGAAATCTAATTGAGGTTAATTATCAAATAATCTAGTGTTTTGCTTCATAACAGTAGTTATTACGAGTGAGCGGATCTTTATGGAGTAACAGAGGTAAGAAATGTTTGCATTAAAAGTTGTCACAACTAGTGTAATTAGTGGCCCATATACCATTCGACACAAAGAAATGTTGCACAATGTCAGTGTCGACATAGAGCCAACCACCAATGAAATGCTGATGAATTGATCTTATGTCACTTCTCCCTCTACATACAGATCAAAGTTTAGTTTTCCTATTGTGTAACCAGGCTGTCTTCACAGGAGGCCCCCTCAGAGGGAGATGGGTTGAATTTCCCTCCATCCTCCCCTTTGAAGCAGAGCCCAGGCAGCTGGAACCAAGTCACAGCCATTCTCAAGGCCACTCTCTACACACTCGGATGAACCTCATTCATGAAGGAGCTGGCAGAGGAACACAGGTATGCGGGATCCAGGGCTAAGATCACCCAGCCTGCTCAGATCAGGACTGGGCTTGCTCCGCCCAAATTCCCCATTTTCTGGTAGCTTGGCCATCACACCCACAAACTGCCCCCAGCGCCATGTAATCCCATGAATGGCCAAGATTCAGAGACTATAAAACAAAACTCCAGAAGCAGAAGCGCGTGGCCCTGACATAGTCTAGCTTTGTTCCTCTCAGAAAACCTGGAAAGCTACCAAGAGTATCCTGCCCACACAGCAGAGCCTGGCAAGCTCCCCGTGATTTATTCGATATGGCAAAGACAGTAACAATAATGTGTCTCATTCCCCTGACCCTGGAAGAGCCACCAATATGGCACCATTGGGAAGGACGAGTAAGGAGAGGCTGCTAAAATCTCAGGGCTGGGACAAATGGAGATGTTACTGGCACCCACTCAAGTAAATCGATGAACAGCAGGATGAGAGTGATACAGTGATACAGTGATTGTGTAGCTATGTACTTCCTAACAGTATTTCAGAGACCAACTTCAAAAGAAATTTTATCAGCTCAAGTTCATATTGAACCCTATCAATGTGAGCTTTTGTCAAAAATAGGCCTTATAGCTAACTTAGTTATTATAATATTCCTCTTATATTATTCATCCACAAACTGAGAAATTGAGAAATTCACTATTTTCAGTTTATTCTACTCTACTTTTCACTCTTGTAAGTTGGCCAACCTTATGTGTCTTTGGGCATTCCTGTATATTTTCTTTTCTAGTTTATCACTTAATCACTTAACTTCCTGTTAGTCATCGATTTGCTCGAGCGGGAGCCAGTAATGTCTCCATTTGTCCCCGTCGCGTGTTAGTGTAGCCCAATGGCATCTGTTCGCTCCGGGAACATGTAGGGCCTCAAACCGATCGTTCATGATCTTGATGAAGAAGTCTGACCATCTGGTAGGTGGGCGGCCACGCGGTCTTTTGACATCCCGTGGAATCCAGTCGGTAACAGCTCTAGTCCAGCGATCGTCTTTAAATCTCATTACGTGACCAGCCCATCTGATTTTCGACACCTTGGCAAATGAGACAGCGTCCCTGATTCTTGATCGTCGATGGATGTCAGAACTCCAGATTCTTTCTCTCATTTGAGTGAAACATGATATTCCAAGCATAGCTCTTTCTATTCTTCTTTGGGAGACATGAATAGCATTCTCATCTTGTTCTTAACAAGATGAGAACGCTATTCTAGTTTATATTCTCACTTATTCTTTATTCTATAACATTCTAACTAGATGCATCTTTTCATTATGAAAGATATCCAGAAATTTTCAGTTCAGACCTACATCTAATTGGTAGCACTTTTACATCCAAAACTGAAGTTAAAGGAATGAAAATGAAAAGGAGCAGCAAATTTGATAAGTAAACTGCTACTGAAACTATGGCAACCTTGAAATCTTGTGATGTTAAATATATCCTAGATTTCAAGGTTTCATTTATATATTGAGAATTGAGAAAAATATATTAGCCCAGTGCAAGATGACCTAATGGAATATATATACTTGGTATCTAGAACTCTGAAAGAACTGTAGCCCCATGGAAAAATCAGCCAAGCATGCTGCTGCTAGTTTAAGAGAACTCTGAACTGTCCTACATTCTAGTTGGAAAACACAATGCAATTTCCCCTAAGAAATCATAACCAGAATTGTGCATTTGCTTTAAATTTAAGTATTTTTTGTGAAATTTAGAAAAAAATTAAATATGTAATTTGATTGTTATTACTGGGATCATAGCAGAAACAGAAGAAAAAATACTTTTCATATCAGTCAAATGGGTAGATATCTTTCATTTATTGTTTATGTTTTTGTTTTGGGACCTCACCTAGAAGTGTTCAGGTCTTATTCCTGGCTAAACATTTATGGATCACTTCGGTCAGGCTCAGAGAAAACTTATTGCGTACCAATGATCGACTCCAATTCAGCCATGTGTTAAGTGATTTCTGTATCCCCCATACTAACTCTCTGTCCCCTGATGCAGTGTTGTTTTCTAAGAAAGTCAACCACTTTGAATTCGGGTGACTCTAGGGTATAGATGATATTTGAGTTATGGGAATGTACCTTACTAAACTATAAGGTGATAATGTGAATTTTGAAGAATATATTATCTGAATAAATTGAATATTCACAATATTTACAATGGAGCTCCTAGACCAATAGCACAGCGGTATGGCATTTGCTTTGTGCACAGGCAGCCCGGCTGAGCCGGGTTGGATTCCTCCACCCCTCTCGGAGAGCCCAGCAAGCTACTGAGAGTATCTCGCCCGCATGGCAAAGCCTGGCAAGCTACCCGTGACGCATTCAATATGCCAAACACAGTAACAATAAGTCTCAAAATGGGCCCGCTCAAGCAAATTGATGAACAGTGGGAGGACAGTGATTTTTTTTTGTTTTTATTTATAATGGAAGATTAGTTACTATGTTGTTGGTTTCTTGAAGGATTTTCATATCTCACTTCTTGTCTTGGTAGGTAGAATAAGGATGGCTTATTCTAATCCAGACTTCTGGATTTCAAATAGCTCTTACAAAATCATTCAAATGTATATATGTGTATATATATACATATATATACATACACACACATATATATTATACATATATATTTAAGAATCCTTTAACCCTATTTGCCAGCATTTTTCCCTTAAAGTCCTTACCGAAGTCACCCAATGTAACAAAATTTAGAATTTTTTCTAATTTTTTCTAATGACAACTCCAATATCATTTATTTTCATAGACTTTGGATAATCAGGTTTACTGTTTGTTTTGTTTTTGTTTTTCTTGCCTAGTTGGAGTATTTTTCATAAAAGCCATCCCCAGGGTAAAGGAAGTCACAGAAATTAACACTTTGCCCCATAGTTACAATAGATTGTATAAAATTTTCAACTGTGCCTTTATTTTTTCTGGCTTTCTTTATATAGCCCCTGATTGGAAAAATCCTTTATGTCTCTGCCTAGAACTACTATCCAACTCAGAAATATTTTAACCATCAGCTCTGCGGGACTCTACATCCAGGTAGAAAGCTTCAGTACAGTATATAACCCTCTCCAGTTCTTTTTTGCTCAAAATTTCATCTTTTAAAAATCATATGGAAATATGAACAGTATCCATAAGCCTGTTAAAATTTAAGTGGTCTGCTTAATGACACATTGAATATTTTAGTGGTTGGTAGTTTAAAATATAACAAAGTATCAGATTAAGTTATACTTCCTAGGATGCTCAGAAATTTTACCCAAAATAAAACACTGAAAACATATGAGTCTTCAAAGATTTGTCTTAAACTTGAATTCATCTGTGTCTTACAGATAACAGGGAATGCCATTTACTATTGGCATGGGCCAATTTGCATCATATCTTTTATATAGAGGGTTGACATGATGTTTTTTGCAATATCTAGTTGGTTAGATCCTTGTAAATTATAATACAACAGAGAGAAACAGAGTCATCCTAGTCCTATGTACAGTTAAAAAAAATTTTAGTTGTGGAATAGGCTAGAACTTATTAACATAGCACTGCACTGTGGCACTGTCCTCATGTTGTTCATCAATTTGCTTGAGCGGGCACCAGTAATGTCTCCATTGTGAGACTTGTTGTTACTGGTTTTGGCATATTGAATACGTCATGGGTAGCTTGCCAGGCTTTGCTGTGTGGGCGGAATACTCTTGGTAGCTTGTGGGGCTCTCCAAGAGGGACGGAGGGATTGAACCCGGGTCAGCTACATGCAACTCAAAAGGATAGGACACTTAACTTCATGTGGCCAACCTAGGTTTGATGTCAGTGTGTCCCATGGGTGGCTCATGTGAAGTGGGGAGGAGAAAGACAGTCACTTTCTCCCCATCCGCTTCTGCCACCCAGGACCCAGGGTTACTGGGTCCTTGTCTCACCTCACAGAAAGGAATTTCAAGAGTAGACATGCAGTGAAGTAAAATAAACTTTATCTGGAGGTTTTGAAGGGAAGGAGGAAGATAAAGTGGGAGAGAGTGGAGAATAATGTGCTCAAGAGAGAACCTGGGCTCCCCCAAGGGTGGAAAGAGCCCCTACACACACCCTAGCACTAGACATGAAAGCATGAAAGTACACATCTCAAGAGGAGAGATGCAGGCGACACGTGTGCTCCAGGCACCCCATATGCTCGGCCACATGGGCACAGATAGCACATGGACTCGGGCAGAATGTGCTGAATTTCAAGTCTATGGATAGGGACATGTTTGTCAGAGTTGCATATAGAGAAGTACAAATAATAAAACTGGTTTCAATATGACGAAATGTAATTGGGGCACAACTGCTATCCCTCTTTTTACTTATGCTCCCCTCTACAACACCTAATCATAAAACTGCAATATTGAAGGGGTAGGTAAAATGAAAGAATTACACTCAGAATTTCAGAAGTCTCTTTGGCTAGGGATTCTTCTCCCTTTTATTTCTTTTTTCGGCTTTTTTTTTTTTGGGCGAGGGTCGCACCGGGCAATGCTCCTGACTCTGCACTCAGGAATTACTCATAGTGGTGCCAGAGATAGAACCCCAGGTTGACTTTGTGCAAGGCACGTGCGCTACATGCTGTACTATCGTTCTGGCCCCCACAACTGTTTTTTAACCTCTACATGTTTTCTTGTGGTGACACTCACAAAGCTGATGAAATACAAGGGGATATCATGATTCAGTCCACTTGAGAATCAATCTGTTCTGTAGTTATAGTGAATATTAACATATTAACATAGCTATCATTAATTAACCATGATTTTTTATATCCCCCACATACTAAGAAACACATTATTATCAGTCTCATTAGATATTCCGATCCTTATTGGAAACAGATTTTAGAGAGGTACTTTAAATGAAATCTCTATTTAACAGTTACCACGTAGGATTCTTCAGATTACTGGCACAGCAAAGAAATCCCAAGATAGTGAAAATACAATACAGTGTGATGATCATACATTGTATGCGAAAAATTACCCAAAAGAATAGATAAACTAACAATTAGTAACAGAAAAAGACACGATTGTTCTGTGAAGAAACAGAAAAGGAAAATTAAACAAATAATTATTAATTAATTATTATGAAACAAATAATTATTTTTACCCCAAGATAAAAGAAAATAAGTACGTTTGGGGACAGAGAGATAGTAAAGGTGTCAAGGCAGTTGTATTCCAGGTACCTGACTAATGTAATTTTTTTTTCCCTTCGAGTGGGAGGGTTGGGCAACTGTTTCTATGCCCTGGGCTTACCGCTGGCTCTGTGTTTTGGGAGCACGTGTAGTGTCAGGAGATAGTCAGGCTTCATTATGTATGAGGCACATCCTTACCCGCTATTCTCTGGCTCAAATACTAACAACATCAGTATTGTGATATTTTATTTCTCTGGAATATAAAGCTAGACTTTTTTATAAACAAACTTTAGCAATTCTAAACTTAAGTTATCCTAATATTATGAGTTTGAAAAAAAGTGTTATGATGTAAAATATAAACATGTTTATACCTATTTAGTATTAATATAAGTTGATTTTTAAAAAAAATGTATTAGTGAAACACCATGAGGTACAGTTGTAGACGTACAAGTTTTTGTGCTGGAGTTTCAGTTATACAATGATAGAGGACCCATCCCTCCACCAGGGTCCATTCTCCATCACCAATGATCCCAGTATCCTTCCCACCCACCCCCATCCCAACCAGCCCACCCTGCCTCTGTGGCAGGGCATTCCTTTTTGTTCTCTCTCTCCTTTTGGGTGCTATGGTTTGCAAAAAAGGCACTGAGTGGCAATCATGTTCGGTCTATAGACTACTCTCAGCACGCATCTCCCATCCTGGGAGGATTCTCCCAACACCCTTTATTTGGTGCTCCCTTCTCTATCTGAGTTGCCTTTTCCCCTAGCATGTGTGGCTGGCCTCCAAGCCATGGGGTGAACCTCCTGGTACTTATCTTGACTATACTTGGATGTTAGTCTTCTATTTTGTTACATTATATTCCCAAGATGATGCAATCTTTCTATGTCTGTCCAACTCTTTCTGACTCATTTCACTTAGCATGATACTTTCCATGTAGTACCACTGTATGTAAATTTCATGGCCTCATCTTTTCTAACAGCTGCATAGTACTCTGCTGCATGGATGTACCAAATTCTTTAACCAGTCATCTATTCTTGGGCACTCAGGGTTTTTTCCAGATTTTGGCTCTTGTGAACAGTGCAGCAATGAACATACAAGTGCAGATGTCATTTCAACTATACTTTTTTGCCTCTCTGGGATATATTCCCAGGAGTGGTATTGCTGTGTCAAATGGGAGCTCAATTTCTAATATTTTGAGAATTGTTCATACTGTTTTCCAAGAGGGCTGAACTAGTCGGCATTCCCACCAGCAGTAAAAGAGAGTCCCTTTTCTTGCCACATCCACACCAATACCAGTTGCTTTTGTTCTTCTGGATGTGGGTCAGTCTCTGTGGTGTGAGATGATATCTCAATGTGGTTTTGATCTTCATCTCCCTGATGATTAATGATGTAGAGCATTTTCTCATGTACCTTTTAACTATTCGGATTTATTCTTTGAGAAAGATTCTGTTCATCACCCAATATTTTGATGGGTTGGATGTTTTCTTCTTGTGAAGTTCAACCAGTGTTTTGTATATCCTTGATATCAACCCCTTATCATTTGGGTACTGGATGAATATCCTTTCCAATTCTGTATATTGTCTTTGTACTCTGGTCGCTATATATTTTGAGAGGCAGAATCTTCTTAATTTAAGATAGTCCATTAGTTTATCTCCTTTTCCACTTGGTTGGTCAGTGGTATGTCATCTTGAAGTTGCCATTAGCTTCAATGTTGTGTAGTGTTTTACCAACCTTGACTTTAATGTACCTTGTGAATTTTGGCCTGATGTTGAGATCTTTAATCCATTTTGATCTGACTTTCATGCATGGTGTTAGATCGAGGTCTAAGCCCATTTTTTTGCATGTGGTTGTCCAGTTATGCCAGCACCATTTGTTGAAAAGGCTTTCCTTGCTCCACTTCACATTACTCTCTCCCTTATCAAATATTAGATGTTTATACATTTGGGGTTGTGTGTATGGATATTCCACTCTGTTCCATTGGTCTGCGGCCCTGCCTTTGTTCCAGTACCATGCTATTTTAATTATTATTGCTTTGTAGTAGAGTTTGAGATTGGGGAGGATAATGTCTCCCATGTCTTTTCCCCAAGAATTGCATTAGCTATTCATGGGCGTTCGTTGCTCTATATGAATTACAGGAGTGCTTGATCTATTTCTTTGAAGAATTTCATGAGTATAGTTATCGCAATGATTCTGTATAATGCTTTGGGGAGTATTGCCATTTTGACAATATTAATTCTACCTTTCCATGAGGAGGGGATATGTTTTCATTTCCTCTTCTTCTCTTTTATTTCATGAAATAAAATGTTCATGAAATTAGATGAAATAGCATTTTGAGTTTCCATTGTAGAGATGCTTTACCACTTTAGATAGGCTGATTCTGAGGTATTTGATTTTCTGGGGCACGTTTGTGAATGGGATTTTTTTTTCCTGTCACTTTCCTCTGTCTCATTATTTGCATATAGGAAGACCATGGAGTTTTGGGCATTAATTTTACAGCCTGCAACTTTACTGTATAAGTCTCCTGTTTCTAGGAATTTCTTGGTAGACGATTTAGGATTCTCGAGATATAGTATCAAATCATCTGTGAGTAGTGAGAGCTTCATTTCTTCCTTTCCTATCTGGATGCCTTTAATGTCTTTTTCTTGCATAATCATTATTGCAAGTACTTCCAGTACTATATTGAACAGAAGTGATGATAGTAGGCATCTTTGTCTTGTCCCTGAGTTTTCCCTTAGTTTTCCCCATTGAAGATAATGCTTGCCATGGGTTTGTCATAGATAACTTTGACTAGCTTTAGGAAAATACCTTCAAAACCCATTTTGGTGAGAGTTTTCATCATAAACAGGTGCTGGATCTTGTCAAACTCTTTCTCTATGTCTATTGATATGATCAAATGGTTTTTATATTTACCTTTATTGATATGATGAATTATGTTGATTAATTTCCGAATGCTAAACCATCCTTGCATCCCTGGTATGAATTCCACTTGGTCATGGTATATTATCTTTTTGATGAGTTCTTACATTCTATTTGCTAATATTTTGTTGAGGATCCTGGCATTCATGTTCATCACGGATTGGCCTATAGTTTTTTTTTTTTTGTTGCTGGTGTCTTTGTTCGCTTTTGGTATTAGGGAGATATGTGCCTCATAGAAGCTGTTTGGGAGAGTTTCTGTTTTATCAAATTCCTGGAAAATCTTGAGGAGAATCGACAACAGGTGTTATTTAAATATTTAGAAGAATTCACTAGTGAATCCATCTGGGCCCGGGCTTTTGTTTTGGGGAAGACTTTTGATTACAGTTTCAATTTCCTTGATATGGATGGGTCTATTGAGTTATACAAAGTCTTCTTGGTTCAATCATGGGAGATTATAGGAATCCAGGAATTTATCCATTTCTTCTAGGTTCTCTTTTTCATGGCATACAGACTCTCAAAATAGTCTCTGATGATCTTTTGAATTTCATTGGTTTCTGTTGTGATGTCCCCTGTTTCATTTCTGATTCAGTTTATTAGGGTTCTCTCTCTCTTTTTCTTTGTGAGTCTTACTAGCGGTTTATCAATCTTGTTTACTCTCAAAGCACAGCTCTTGGTTTCATTGACCTTTCAGATCGTTTTTGGGTTTCCATGTAGTTAATTTCTGCTCTAAGTTTTGTTATTTCTTTACTTTGGCCAAAACTGGGTTCCTTTTGTTGCTCTTTTTTTTAAAAATCTTGAGCTGTGAGGTCAGGTAATCTATGTAGGCCCTTTATTCCTTCTGTGGGAATGTTTACAAGGCTATACATTTTCCTCTTAACTTTGTTTTAGCTTCGTCCCATAGGTTCTATTAGCTCGTGTCTTCATTCTCATTTGTTTTCAGGTATCTTTTGATTTCGTCCTTGACTTCCTTTCTGACCCACTCGTTGCCAACATTGAGTTCTTTAATGTCCAGGTGTTTGATTTGTTTCTCAGTGTCTTTGTGTGATTTGCTTCTATCTTCAGCGCATCGTGGTCTGAAAAGATAGCTGATACTACTTCTATCTTCCTGATTCTATTGAGGTATGTTTTGTGGCCTAGCATGCGGTCTATTTTAGAGAATGTTCTGTGTGCACTGGAAAAGAACGTGTATTATTTCTTTTTGGGATGTAAAGCCCTGTATAGGTCTGTTAGGCCTTTCTCTTCTATTTCTTTCTTCAAAGCCAATGTTTCCTTGCTGAGTTTTGTTCTTGTTGATCTATCCAGAAGAAATAAGGTGATGCTGAAGTCTCTGACTACTATTGTATTGCTAGCAATGTCCTCCTTAAAATCTGTTAACAGTAGTTTTAAGTATTTAGCTGGTCCCTCATTAAGCGCATATACATTCAAGAGTGTGGCTTCTTCCTGTTTTACATATCCCTTTATAAATAGAAAATGCCCTTCGCTGTCCCTTCTAATCTTTTTCAACCTGAAATCTATGTTGTCAGATACTAGTATGGCCACCCGAGCTTTTTTGAGGGAGCTGTTTGCTTGCAGGATTGTTTTTCATCCTTTAACTTTGAGTTTGTGTTTGCTCTAACTGTTCAGATAAGTTTATTGTAGACAACAGAATGTTGGTTTCAGTTTCTTGTTCCATTTTGCCACTCTGTGTCTCTTGATTGGTGCATTTAGACCGTTGAAATTGAGAGAGATTATCGTCATGGGATTCTGTGCCATCTTTCTGTAGTGGGTGGTTGTGCTTATAAGTGTTTTCCTTCTTATCTTACAGCAGCCCCTTTAATCATTCGTTTAGGTTTGGTTTTGAGTCTATGAAATCCTAGGCTATTGTTTATCTATTATATGGTGTATTGTTCCATTGAGTTTGATTGAGAGTTTAGATGGATAAAGTATTCTGGGTAAGGAGTTCATTTCATTGAGTTTTTTCACTATATCCCACCATTGTCTTTGGGCTTGGAGGGTTTCCTCTGATAGGTCTGCTGTAAATCTAAGGCATGTGCCTTTGTATGTGATTTCCTTCTTTGACCTTGCTGCTTGCAGTATTGTGTCTCTATCCACGGCATCCATCATTCTAACTATGGTATGCCTTGGAGTATTTTTATTAGGGTCTCTGTTAGCTGGCACCCTTCTGGCTCCTTGGATCTGGATGTCTGCTGTCTTTAACGCTGGGAACTTTTCAACAATGATTTCTTCCACTGTTGCTTTTTTCATTAGGTTGCTTTCCTGTTCTTCTGGTACTCCAATGATTCTAATGTTGTTCCTCTTGGCATCATCGTCTAGGTCTCTGATTCACCTCAGAGTTTTGTTTAGGTCTTTTTCCCATTGTTTATTGTTCCCTATGGGATTTCTGTTGCTAATCTTCAAGCTCACTGTTTCTGTCTTCGGCTATAGTCATTCTACTGTGAGGGCACACACTGAGTTTTTAATTTCATCTACCGCGTCCTTTATTTGTGACACTTCTTTTTGTAGCTTTTTTTATTTTTTATTTCTCCTGCCGTTTCTTTCTATATTTTCTCGACTATTTGCTCCACTGTTTCTTTCATTTCTTCCTTTAATTTTCTGGATGTCTCCTCCATTGATTCTTTGAGTAGTTCCTTAAACATCCTCAGCATTTTATCTAAGATTTCTTTATTGGAGAGAACATATTTGTGGGTAACCCCTGTTGAGGATTTGGGACTCTTTTTGTCATCCTCACCTCATAGTGGGGATTTGTGCTGTTTCTTTATGCTGTTGTGGTTGTCAAGAGGTAAAACCTTGGATTTCACTAACACTGTTCCCTCTTATTGCAGGAGAGGATTCCGAATAAGGTCAGTCGATAGTGGTCATCTTTCTCCCCTTCTAGAATCGGTCCTTCCTCTCAGGCATTATTCTGTGGCTTATGACGTGCATCCAGTGAAACAATGGAGGAGATGCTTTTTTATATTGGGCTTGTACAGCTTCTTGCGTACTGGTCTTTTGTTGGAATTGGAGTAGGCCAATGGGTTATTGCTGTATTGTGGTTGAGGCAAGCAGGACTTCTTCCACAGAATTAGGTGATAAAGGCTGAGGTGCGAGTGGACAGTGCTGGGAGTGTAAAATATAACTGCAGCCATGCCCACTTTTGAGGAGGCCATGCCCCCTATGTTGGAGGCCACACCCCCAGCCTGTCCCAGGGACTCGCTGACCTAGGAACATGCAGAGGAGGGTGGCACTGCGGTGAGGTGGGTGGGTTATCCAGCAGAACTTGGGCGGGTGTTCCCCAAAGTCTCCTCTGGCTGCCCGGTGGTGGGGTTCCAGTGCGGAGAAAGGGGCACAGATGCAAGGCACTGGAAAGGGACCCGCTCCCCACCTCCCTGATGATCCTGCAGAAAATGGCAGTGCCGCAGCCTATATGTTGATTTTTTAATGACCAATAGTATCAAAAGAGGGAAAGCTTTGGACATATAAATTGTACTAAATTAGTACATCTTAGAGGTTTCCTTGTTAATGCTATAGCAGAAGTTTACAAAAATGATGTCTCCTGTGTATTAAACATTTTATGAATAATTAATAGTCAAAATGAGCAACTGTGTTTCTGTGTGTTTCCACATCTGATTTATTCAATTTATTTATAAGTGAATACAGAGGTTTAAAGCCACCTCTGCAAGTTCATGAACTTGTTTCAAATTATAAGATTCACCATTAGAGTTATATGATTCAGCATGATTCAGTAACCAGTTAGCTTGTATCATTCAGCTCTCTAAAGAGTGCTTAGACCTTCTCACTGTCACACCCTTAGAGTTATTCTTCAACAGAAAGACATGTTTCCTTCCATAAATATTTCCTTGAACCTACTTTCTTGATTCTTTTCATAGGCATTTTGTGATGTGTATGGTGTTTTGATGAAATTGCTTCAAAGTTGTTACAATTTAAAAAAATCTAGGGTTAAAAGAGAATTTTGATGGTGAGGGTTGCTTTTTCTTTCTCTCCTTTCTTTCTCTTTTTTTTCTTTGGCAATAAAATGGTAAAATGCCGAGGCATTGTTATATTATGTTATTGAGTCAAGTAAACCAAATGATAAGGCTTAATATCTAGAAAGAACCATAATGATAATAAAAGAGACAAATTTTATATTTTTACTCTTTATAAATATGATAAACTGAAATTTAAATTATCAATTTAAACTCACATAAATCGAGTATAAGATCACAGACTGTTATTAGTCTTTGCCAAATGACCTTTCCTCTCATTCATACATATTTGTCAGCATCAAGCTGCAAGTTCAAGTTGACCCATTTTCACACTAGCTGATAACATAAAATAGTTCCAATAGGAATGTTCATTTTTAATAACTAATCATGCCTATAAATAATGAATGGTATATTTGAAAATGTGATACAAATATATATAATGATAAAAATATAAATAATATATTATTTGATTTTAGACCCTTAATATATTTTATAAGAAAAAAATAACAGTTGTGCCACAGAATTTAACTGGAAATAGTAATTGCAATCAAGTTGAAAGCATTAATGTAATAAATTCAATTACTGTTATAAATCAAAGGGGAAAATATAAAAGCCTTCACACCTATCACTAGAACAAAAAATAAATTAATCAAAAGCGGCAGAGTCTCCTGCCCCCGCTCCTGGCTGTCCTCGCTGGGGACCCTTGGAGGGGGGCTGGTTGAGTTTCCCTGCCCGCCCTAACCAGGGCTCCAGCAGCCGAAGACCTCCAGAATTGGCCACCACCGTGCTGAGATCACTCTCCACACACATGAAGGTACCGGCAGAGGAACGAAGGCATGCGGGTCCCGGGGCTGAGATCTCCAAGCCTGTTGGGATCGGGGCTGAGCATCCTCTACCCAGATCTGCCATATTCCAGTAGGCAGGGGTCACACCCACCAACTGGCCCCCTGGCGCTGTGTAATCCCATCAACGGCCAAGACCCAGAGACTATAAAACCCAGCTCCTAGAAGTGTGCAGCCACAATCTCATTCTTACTTTAGACAAAATGGCAGGCTGCCAAATGTAACCTGCCCACTCGGCAGAGTCTGGCAAACTCCCCGTGGTGTACCCAATATGCCAAATACCAGTAACAATGATGGGTCTCATTCTCCTAACCTTGAAAGAGACTTTAATATGGCACTTTTTAAAAAAAATCTCAGGGCTAGGATGAAGGAGACGTTACTGGGGCCTACTCGAGGCAATCAACAATTAAAAGCAGTTTCATATCTACTACTAGAAGAGAACTTGGAATTAAACTATATGTTATATCTGACAAACACAAAGAGTATGAATGTCTTCTAACTTGTTTACCAGCACCAGGTAAATATAAAATAGACAGGACCAAGAATGAAATAGATGTCTCCTATTTAAATATATTATCAATTTATAGTGTATTAAGATTATAATGTGTAATGTTAAGATAGTTGTGGTTTTTATGTTTTAATAAGGATTTTAAAATCCATTCATAAGGGTCAGAGAATTAATATATCTTTAGGAATCAGAGAAATATAGATTAAAGCACATGTCTAAACCCAACTCTGATTTAATCTATGCTAACACATAATCTCCCAAACACCACCAGACAGGACTACCTCTAAATTGAAGCTCTCTAAGAAGCACTCAGGTATCCCAAGTACACTCTGGCACTGCAGAACTGGTGTTGTCCACATCTTCAAGCCTGAGCATTGTACCCAGGATATTGGTGTAGGGACCACCACTATGTAGGTCATTTATTTTTCACCAAAAAGTTTTTATACAGCATATGATGGAGATTAGACTGATTCATCTTAAAATAATGTTATGAATATCCCCTTTGCTAATTTTTTGAAACATCAAATTAAAATGTAGCAGATTAGCATTATTATTTTATGCCTAAGGCCTTTGAAATGTATAATAAATTTAAGGTAGCTAAATCATTATAAAATATGATGTTACACTTGTAGCATATTTCATTCTGAATAGAAAACATTAATAAAACTCTTTATTTAATCATGGATGCTACATTTAGTAGTGCTTAAGGATCCAACAGTTCTTGGAAAACGAATGGTGAATAATAAGGGTCAAGCCCCAGACTATACATGGGAGAGGCAATGGTCTTCTACTTGAGCCATCTTCATCTTCGTGTCCCTTTCTCTGCAAGCACACAAGCTACAACTTTGAAACTTATAAGATATTATGAAAGATACACATGCATATGCATATAAATTACGGGCACCAGTAACATCTCCACTGTGAGACTTGTTACTGTTTTTGGCATATTGAATATTCCATGAAGGCCTTGTCAGGCCCTGCTATGAGAGGAGGATACTCTCTGTAGCTTGCAGAGCTCTCCGAGAGGGATGGAGGAATCGATCCCTGGTCAGCTGCTTGCAAGGTAAATTCCCTTCCCACTGTGCTATTGCTCCAGCCCAGTACATTTATATACTTTCATGCTCAGATAATAATTAAAATCAGTGTTCTAAGAATAACAAGAGTGGAGGGAAAGAAATACCCCAGATTAACTCAGGAATCAAGTGTCTGTTTTAACTTTCTTCAAAATAATTAAGCGTTATTTGAATTATTGAAGAAACTAAGTTTACTGTGATGACTGTTAAGTAGAGTCCAGCATATTCTCGTGGACTAATATCTTTTTTGAAGGAGATTTTAACAAAATATTTATTTTGATTCATGATTAAAACGACTTTACTCAAATGTATAGTTTTTAGTATATAGCATGTATTATATGTATACATGTACATAAGTATATACAGTATATCTTTCATTCAATTTCCATATTAAATTTCTTATTCTTCTCCATGTCTTATTTTATTTTATCCCCTGAATTGTGAAAGTGACCTCTTGTTTATTATCAGTAAATGGTTTTCCTTTTAATTGAAGAAAAAATAAATAATGCTTATTTTAAGGCTACTCTGCTTATATATACTATCTATAGTTCATAAAAGCTGTTCACCGTTTCCTCTTATGTTGCATATTCAGATTGGAAAATATAGCAGTGAAGAGATTTAATAACAAGTATTTAAGAATATGTGCAATAATTCTAGTTTTCTTAGATTTCTCAGATAAAGAAATGTTTATGCTGACATAGCTTGAATTCTCATGTTATGCAGAAACAATATAGAATTGAAATTCTGTTTTGCTTTTTATAGAATATAATTTAAATTTGGGAAATCAGTATGTACACACTATAATTTTTCAGAGTAGTAAGCCTGAGGCTGAATAAATAGTACAGTATCTAAGGGGCTTGCCTTTCAGCCAGCCAACAGAGCTATGATTCCTGTTATCTGAGAATGGTCCCTGACCTCTACCAAGAATGATCCATGAGCACAGAGGCAGGAGCAATCTCTGAGCACTATCGAATGTGAACCCAATATCAAAGAGACGAACGAAGGAATAATAAACCTAGGGACCAAGATCTTTGCATTAAATCAGTAGATATTACTGGCTGTGATTTTTTCAGCAAAATTATTAACCTCTTGATTTCTAATTTTGTAAATATAAAATATAAAATAGAGATAATATATTTATATCTGCTGTAAAACGTGTATCTCTGTCCCTTTTTCCCTTACATTGTTTTATTAATACACCTACTTTTTTTAAACAACATTGTCATATTACATCACAATCTACATAAGAATCTATAATTTCTTCTTGTCTAATTTTCATAAAAGCATTTCAATGTAGAGTTAACCAAGCAGAAATGATAATTGTTGAATTCCAAACATATAATGACAAGTAAAATGACATTTGTTTATTTTTCTTTCTTAATCTGTCCTATAATGTAAAATCGTGTTTCCCTATCACAAAACAAAAGCACCCATGACCATTGAAGCAGAATTCAATAATCTATTTTGGGTGTCAAAACCATATCTGTAGAGTTTTTATAACCCACATACTTTAATCTTTATTTGTGTACATGCCATAACAAAATAATTTGGGTGTTATGAATGTAGTTCAATGTAGAATAAAAGCTTCCTAATATGAGGTGTTGTGTTGGATTCTTAATAACCACAGAATAAATAATCATATCCAAAGTAGATGAAAATATTTTGATTTGTATTGATGAAAATTTCTTATATTTTTTTCTCAACATTGTGTATGTCTATTAAGAATAACTTTTGGATAAAATACCACAAATTATTGTGATGCAAGAATTAAGATAACTAATTAAGATACTTTCAAGGTTTTTCACATTATTTTTTCAGTCACTGATAGACTGAACTAATATTTCCATAAGGAATTATCTAAAAATTATGGGGTAATACATATTTAATTTACAACAAAATCAGTATGTTATAAACTCCAATAACAAAAATATTACAAATAAGTGATTGGATTCTTTGGTAAATATTTCTATGTGTATTTTTTAATATGCAAAATATAACACATGTGATAATTTTATTAAGTGAGTAGCTAATACCTTAGAGTGATAATCATCTGTTGTAATACTGAAGTCTTAAAAGAACGTCCTTCCATTAAATAAATGTGAGTCCAGGTGTATTTTTTTTTTAATCTGATTTAGTTCTCTGAATCACTTTATGGAATCTGGCAAGCTATTGAATGCTCCTAATAATTATCCATTGTTACCTATGCTATTCAATTCAAATCATTTCCACATAGTGTTGAATTATAAAATTTAATAATTTTAATCAATGAGAGCTATTAAGCTTATGGACATCCTTTGTTTATAAACAAGATGCTCCCTAAAATTTCATGGACTAAGTTTCTGAATATATATTATCAAATAGTAACGGTGAAACAGATTTGAGCTATCACTGAAAGAAAAAAAGTATTTAATTCTTTTTTTCACTTATAAAAGGGTCATATGTTTAGTCTATACTTAATATGAATTATCATTGATTCAGAAATATTTATTGAGCTGACAGGAACAAGTTCTCCTTTAGGTTATATAATTTCCATAAATTTTCGAAGGAGACATCAATCCTGAACTCTCAGAGCTCAAAGTCTATAAATCTTAACATACTAAAATACCTTTTATAAAGTGCTTTGTTGTCATTCTTGCTAAAACACATTCACCTATTCAAAATTTGAAATAAACTGTGTATTTATTTAAAATTCAGTTAAATGGACTAAAGGAAGGAAACCTTTCATTTTCAGAAGAACATTAGAAGTTACTTGTTAAAAAAATAAATAACTGTATGTGATAAAAAAAAATAAGAATACTTGTTCTTTTTCCAAAGAAAGGAATCTATATCCTTAAGAGAGAAGTTCCTGGCACTATCATTTTTCACTAAAAATCTATTTTTATATATTTCACCTGATTTCCACAGCACTAAGATCTAGAATAATCAAACTCATTTACCAGAATGACCAGGCACTGTAAGAAGGCCATCAACAGGGACAGTCAGTCAAAATGGAATCATTTTTTTAAATGTACAGAAGCCAGGAAGAAAGAAAATGAAATGTTCGCCCTTTAACATTTCAGAACAGGGAAACCGATTCACTCTGCCCCACTTCAGTTAAATATAATGGATGTAATTTTTGCCCAACTCCAAGCCATGGTACTTCTGATGCACCGAACTGTAGAGGGTATGGTAGGTATTGAAGAGTGAGTAAATCAATCACCCTGATCCCAGAATATAGGAAGAAGAAACGCAGGGAAAGAAACCAAGGCAGACAGCAAGAAGAGGCAGGTGGAGAGTAACGGGGAATAGGATTTATGCCCATGGGTGATGCAGCGGAGTTGTCTAGCTCTATATCCAAACCACAGAGTTAGTAACACTGAAAGCAGGACATCCAAACCACAGAAACCTAATTGAAAAATGTGCCTATCAAGAAGATAGTCTGGGTGGGGGTTGGGCAAAATCCTGCAGACACTGGCAGAGGGAACTTTACACTGGGGATGTGATTCATGCTGGATCATAGTATTGCCAAAACTTTGTATTTATAAATAAGTTTGAAAATTATGGTATATAAATAAAATTAATTAAAATTAAAAAATAAAAAGAAGTCAATACATTAAATACTTTTGTTCTTATACTTTTCTTGGAAACACAGTTGTCTCAACTTGCCTATTAATATTCCTGAAAGTATGACTTTTCTATTATTATTGCAGTTTCATTGAAGCAAATTGATCTCTGCATCTTGTCCCTGAAACATATTGGTCATATATTGAGACTCCTTGAAGAAGAATATAGTCCAATAAGATTAATTAATGGTATAAATGCTTTGTTTTATATTTGAAACAAACAAAAGTAGTTTTATTTATTCATTCATCATAACTCTTGACATTCCACTCTATGACCAGTGAACTTTAGTTATCTAGGGATTTGAAATATAATCAGTAAGTAAAATAATAGTGTTTTTCCAATATTCATTTCCAAAATCACTGTCTTTAAAACCTTAACACCCAATTTTAGAAACATTATTATCATTTATTTATTACTATTATTAGATTGAATAAAAGGTCCCTTACTTCATTGATTTGTCATAATTTTATAATATGATAGATCTTGACATTCTTAAAGCTCTATTAGAGCTAGTAGATCTTTATCAGCATTTATTACTTACACAAATATTTCAAGAATGAGTTTATTTGCATTATCTTTATCTCAGTACATGCATAAAGAATGATGGATATTATTTCCAAATATATATTCTCAATTGAAGAAATTTTCTTTCTAATTTATCTATTAATTACAACATATTTTTAAAATAAATTTATCTGTTTATATCAAATCATTTTTCAGTATTAGTTGAAAGAAAAGTATGACTTATCTATTAATATTGCATTAGCATTGTAGCAAATTCATCATTGCCTCTCCAAAATGTATCTATTTTTAAATCTTTACAACTACTGGTCATATATTAAAAATAAATACAATACATGGGATTAAGGCATGTATGAATGCTTTAATGAGGTGGGGGGAGGATTATTTTAGATCATTGTTGGTGTGATGTTAAACCTAACTGCATGTCTCTACAAGAGAGAAACAGAGAAATACAGAGTTACTGATGTTAAATATTGGTAATGTTGCAGTGATTGAGTTCATATATAAAGGGCACCTACAGTCAACTGACAAAGAATATAAAGGAATTCATTATCCTCTAGAACTCAGGAGGTCATAAGATCCAGTCCCCCCCACCCCCCCCCCCCCCGTGATTGTGGTCCAAGCATTTGACATCTGATCTCCCTTACTGTGAGAAAATAATTAAGAATAAACAAAACATAATTTGGATATTTCTAGTCTATTTGGACTAGAAATCACCAGGAATCTGGAATCTGGTGATTTCTAGTCCAACACCAGGAATCTAATAAATATAATATATACTTAATATATCTATCAGAATTCCCTTAGTCACTGTACCATATCTAAATTAATTAGCACTCTAAAGACCTGGATTTCAAATGCAGTGACATTCTAAAGTACTATGCTTAGGGTTTCAACACATGGAAAACTGAATATTGAACAATTTAGAATATAATAAAACATTCACGATGTAGACGTTACTGGGCCCGCTCGAGCAAATCGATGAACAACGGGAGGGCCGTGACCGTTACCCTTTGAAGTACACAGATTTTAAATGAACACAGTCGTGGTATATGAAAAATTATACTACTGGTGATGAGACTATGGCTCAAGTGATAAGAACATAAGCTTTGCATATGTAAAACTTGGGGTCCTGCGACTAGACCAATAATATTGATGGGAGAATGCTTGACCTCCAGTTCGCTTACCCAATTGGATTCCCTGCCCCCCAGAAAGTCCCCCAGAACTTCCAGGAGTAAATTCTGAGTTCAGAGACAAAAAATAAGCGCTGAACACTCAGTGTGATCCACCCAAAAAATAAAAAACAAAAATTTCTCTTGGTTTTAGACTTCTACTTCATAGCTCCCCAAGCACCTCCAGGAATGTACCTGTTGTCCCTCTAGCATTGCCCTTAGTGTTTCTCCAGAATACTATGTAAAGTCTGTCTTCCACTAAATCATTGGAAAGCACTTTATTTTTGAGGTAGAATTGGGCCAAACCTCTCAGTGCTTGGGTTCTCCCAAAGAGTTTCACTATGCAGTGCACAGAAGAACCATACAGTGCCAGGTATCAAGCCTGGCTCTTCTACTTACAAATCACTTCCTAAGGCCTGAAAACTATAGCTTCAGATCCCGTAGAAATTAATCTTATCAGTGTTAGCTGCATGTGCTGCCATGATTTTGGTTATTTCATAAGGCACTTGCTAGTCAAAGAATGAATACCGCATATTTATATATGTGAATATATAAATTCCGCACAGTAAGTCAAAGAATAAAGCAATTGCCTGCTAATTTCTGGGTTCTGAAATGCATTAAACCTGCTATCTCTGAAGATTTATTGTATTTTACAAGTGCATCCATTCATATGGTCCTGTGTGATATTGCATTGCAGATTATGCATTCAAATGTATAATGACTATCAATATACTTTAGGATCTTTATGTTAAATTTAATGAACTATTATTCTTATTTAAAATTAATTGACATTCTAAGTAATGCATGTTCATTTTGATGATCTGCATATGTTTTAATTACAGTCTATTCCATATTTTAATTTAACATTAACATATTTTAAAATACTATTTACATTTTATCATTCTGTTTTGTTTTTTATTTTTTGTTTGTTTGGGGGTCACACCTTGCAGTGCCCAAGGCTTACTCCTGACTCTACAGTCAAGACCCACTTCTGGAAAGGATAAGGAAATCATTTAGGATGTGGAGATCAAATTTAACTACATCTTGTGCAAGTTACGTCTTGCCCAATCCACTGTATAGACATTCTGGCCCTTGTTACATTGTTCTTAGGTGACAGACTCTCCCACTTATCTCTATAATAATGAAAACTTCAGTGAATATTTTTGGCAGAAATTCTTCCTTTTAATGTCCCTTTAGTTATTTGAATATGGTTCTTCTATGAACTATTTTTAATAATTTTTTTGTTGATAAATGATAAGAGAACATGACAAACAGGTGACATTGGGAAACTGAACACCGAATCTAAAATGTATCTAGCTGGTGTCAAGGCCAAGAACTTACAGTTCCATGAGCCTTTCTGTAGCATCAACACAAGTATGCAGAAAACAAAATTGAACACAACACCCAGTGAGGCTCTGTGAGCAAAATCACTCATAAACAAACTGGAAATGTAAAGTTTCACGTAGATATCAATTTTGTCTGTATTCTTTGAATATGTTTTTCTTTCTTGCCAGGAATGATTCCTGAGCACAGTGCCCAAAGTGAGTCCTTAGCACTACTTCCCCCCCTTCAAATGAAAGAGAGAGAGAGAGAGAGAGAGAGAGAGAGAGAGAGAGACAAAGAGACAGAGAGACAGATAGATACAGAGAGACAGAGAGAGAATACAGCTATATTCTCAAACGAACTCAGTTCCTGGCCTCATATAAACTCAACTCTGCAGAACACAGTACTATTGACAAGTTATAATTAAGGGGAACTGCTGCCTATATCAGGTTGCAAAATACTATCAGGTTTTCTAAAGCAATCTGATGTAGTTAACTTTCTATTTTCTAAAATACCTCAGTAATTAATTCTTCTGAGACAGTCCTCCTCTAAACTAGAAAGTTCTTTCTGGTTTATTTAATTTATTAGTGGTTATTTTTAACTTTAACACAATTTTAGAAATAAAATGAGGTTGATATGTACTCTTAGCTATTTCAGTCCTAAATCTCATTTTTCTCATCACAGTGAGAAATCAGAGGAAACAGTTACCAGAAGTCATCAATATGTGATTATATTTCCAGTAATTATTATTTATAAATACATAAATAATAATTAAAATGAATTCCTATTATCCAGAATTACATATTTCAAATGTGATTATTTCAAATTATTATGATTAATATTAATGAAATTGCACATCAGTTTTCTGAAATCAAGTTTTAATTATTTAAAATAAAAAATATGGGGCTGGAGCAATAGCACAGCGAGTAGGGCATTTGCCTTGCATGCGACTGACCCAGGTTCGATTCCCAGCATCCATATGGTCCCCCAAGAAATGCCAGGAGTGATTCCTGAGCGCAGAGCCAAGAGTAACCACTATGCTTTTCCAGGTGTGACACACACAAAAAAATAATAAAATAATAAATAAGAAAATAAAAAATATGACTACCAAGATTAAATGTGCTTTTTAATAAGCAAAATTACAATAATAAAGTTAAAGGAATTTTTTAGTAAATAACATTATTTTGTCATAAATATATCAAATATACATATATATATCACTACATCACTGTCATCCTGTTATTCATCGATTGCCTCAAGCAGGCCCCAGTAACGTCTCCTTTGTCCTAGCCCTGAGATTTTAAAAAGTTCCACATTTGAGGCTCTTTCAGGGTCAGGAGACTGAGACCCATCATTGTTACTGGTTTTTGGCATATTGAATACGCCACGGGGAGTTTGCCAGACTCTGCCATGTGGGCAGGATACTTTTGGTAGCCTGCCACATTCTCTGGAGTAAGAATTAGATAATAAGATGTCATGCAGCCAAATACATATACATATATATGTATAAAAACTTTAATTTAGTATAGAAGAGAAATTCCAAGAAGAATGTAACTTTAACTCATTACCCAACAGTGATTTTTTTATTTAGGGTCAAGAGTTAGAGCCACAGACTGAGGGGCTCAGGGTATATTCCTGGCTCTCTGCTTAAGGATCACTTCGACTGTGTTGGGGAGGGTGAAATGCTTAAGAAATGTCTGGGGGACATGGGATCTGTATAGTAGCTAATGAGGAGATTATTTGGCGCCAGCCAGGGGTGACTTCTGGGGATGACAGCTGAGTTGCCAGAGACAGGGGGCTTCAGGCAGGAGAACTCCCTTCCTGGTCCCATTGAATCCAGAGTTCTCAATCACAAAATCCTTCATACCTGGGTTTTCTGAGTATGCAGAATTTTCTGGGTTCACTATGGTTGAGGCTCAGCTCTTGTGTGTGGAGAGCAACCATGAGCGTGTTTGCGGTTGAGTCCGGGAGATTTTTGGCTGCGAGGGTAGGGTCCCTTGGGGAAGGGATGGGTCTTACCTGCCCCCCTTTGCTGCGCCCTGAGTGAAACAGCTTGGCGCGGGGTCCTGCGTCATAGTTATGGCAAGAGTCTTGTTGTTCCCTTCTGGGAGAGGAGAACATGTCAGCCACAAATGTGGCTGCAGGACACTTCATAGGACACACCCTACACATACTCCAAGAGTTTGGCACCATGTTTGATGAGATTCAAAGTAGGAGGCAATGAACCTTAAAGGGAAATATATTGTTTCATTTCTGCTTTTGGGCAGGGATTGAGGTTCGGGATGCATACACCTGAAATATGGAGTAGGAAGGTGTAATGGTGATGGGATTGGTGTTTGAATACTAAATGTAATCAAATATTGTGAACTACTTTATAAAATTTAGAAAAAAAAATAGAAAAAAAGAAATGTCCAGATCAAACCAGATTCAGCTGAATGAATGTAAGACAAAAACTTAATCCTCTATATTCTCACTTTGGCACGCTAACCATTTTTTTTCTAATTTATAATTTGCATGTGTGTGGAAAATCATTTTCCGCCCAATTTGGTATTCTAGGTTCCTATTCTCAATTGTGCTACTAATAAACTAAATACTTAACATAATTCCCTAGTTGATCAATCTGATAATTCTGTAGCTTTTCTAACACAGAACAAATCATGACAGCAATAAAAATAGCAAGTACATATCCATTTATTTTTAGTTGTGAGGATATCTTCTATGAAGTTGAGATGCTGTCCCCTAGTCCTTATAAAACCCTCCGAGTGTCTAGAATTGGAATCACCTTTCTTTCTTTTTTTTTTAATTGATGAGTTGTTCCCAAACAATGTTCAAGGGTACACTTCAGGCAATGCTTGTCCTGACTGTGTAAGCTGGACAATTTAATGCAGAGGCCAGCAATTTTGTACTGTTTTCCTGGCAGTGATGGTCCGGCTATGCTAGGGAAACATAGAATTTCAGAGATATTTTTAATCTACAAGCAGGGAATGTGCTCTAGTGCTCTGAGCAGGTCATTATCTCAATTCATTAGACTCATAAATCCCATAATCCATAAATTGATATTTCTTATAAAGAAATTTAAGAAACAGGCAATTTGTCCTCTAATTTGCAACTAATAAGAATATTCTCTCACATGAGACACATCTCTACTATCCTACTCTGTGACGTTATTCAAGCTAAAGTTAATCTAAAGTTAATCAGCAGTATAAATTAAAATCAAGCATATATTCCATATACTATGGTGCAACTGCTTTTAAATATTGATTCTTCCTAAATTAAAAAGAATGAAGTACTTTCATTTATTCAAATCTTCTCTTTAAGCTTTCAATAATGCTTCACTATTTCATGTTGCAATTTGAAAACTGTCTTCATAGATTATTTCTGAATGGGTATTATGTTTCTTTCATCTAGTTGCTTCAGAAAAAGTAAATTTGCTATACAATCACTCTCCTGAGCAATTAAACAATTATACCTTTCATAACTGTATTCCTTGAATTCTTCAGGCAATGTACCTCTGAGTTGTGGAAAAATTGTGCCACTTTTCTAATCAATCTGCCTTTCATTACAGGATGTATAATAAACAAATGCATACTAATCAAGAACACTTCCCAGTATAATGTTGAATGTCAGAGCAAAAATCAGACCAAAATTACTTATGATATAATTATGATTGTAGATATATTCCAAATACTTGTGTATATAATTTCAAACTATTATAAATTCTTTTAAGAAAATAGAAATTTCTGATGAATCATTACAAAGGGCATTGAGTACATTCGAATTTAGAGAAAACAGCAGCTAACTTGACACTTCATAAAGCCAGTTTACATAACTGACTTTGTGCAATTTCCATACCTGAAGGAAAACACGGCACACTGAAGAAGCTAAGTCCCTGATTCCACAAGCTCAATCCACAAAGATGGGTGAGAGAGGAGAATGTTGTAAAGCACTCTATTGCTCTGAAGCACATTACCCACAAATGTAATTTTTAATATTGCTGATAGCAATAAATACTCATTTTCTTACAGTGTCTGGAAGTCAGATATCAGAGTGTGACATAGTTGACTGCATTTGACTCAAGGTTAATGCTGAAATTATAGTCAAGCCATTGACTGACTCACTGGCTATTGTCATAGTTAAAGACTCAAGGTGAGAAAGCATTATAAATCTCTTTATAAGCCCATTCATATGTTTTTTTGACAGGGTCATATATTAACTCGTAATAAAGTGATTTCTTAATAGATGTGTCTTCTGCAGGGCTGCTTCAAAATTTGCAATAACATGATAGGCAAATACAGGAACGTAAGAGAAAATATGATGGAATTCAATCCTCCCATGGCCTACTAATAGGAATGAGAAAACATGACTGCTGAACAAATCTCTTGGACTGAATCGCTATTCCATCTCCCTCAGAGCACCCTTACCTGCTCCCACTGTTGCCACCCTATGCACACATACAGATGCAGTCATTAACAATGTGTCTGAGTCACCATCTCATTTCCATGTTGGTTATTGATCCATTTTTGTTTAGGTGCTCCTTCTACAAAGAAGAATATTCATATATGCATAATATGAATGTGTCTGGCAAAACGTTCTGTTATACATACTGTCTGAGAAAGTTTCTTTGAAATCTGGAACAGAGTTTCATTAAATGCGCTAGGAATGTACCAATGGGTACTTGTCGAAGTATGGAGTTCCATACACGTGGGAAAATTCATTTCAATATATTATTTCTAATAGAAGAAGAAAATTAAAGCAAGTCAACATAAATTCTTATGAATGAACATGTGGTTCTGAAATTCTTCATGTATGCCTCTAGGCAGTTAAGTAAATCATACTAGTGTTGGTTCTTTATTCTTTCCTGATTTCCTCCTCTATTTCTCTGTATTTTACTTCCTTGGTTGAGTGTAATTTTTATGTCTATAAAGACGAAATTACCAGTTAATGTATAAAATACTAATCTTCTAACTAGAATTAAGGAACCAAATTTAAATTCCAACTGAAAGCAGTAAGAACATCATGCCATGATGCAATTACTTCAACTTTTACCTATAAATCGATGAGAAGAAAATATGTCTTTAAAAAAAAAGACAGTTTACCTACATATGACTACCATGCTAAGGAAATGTAAAATATAGTAATATATTTGTGTGTATGTGTGTACAAATATTCTTTCATATACATGGCATATGATATATATAATAATATTTCCCACATATTCATTTGCTTGTTCTTGATCCAACATAAAAGTTCATGGATTTATTTTGTAAATCACTTATTTTTGGTTTCCTTTCATCTTTGTAGAACATGAAGTTTGTTTTAAAGTTTTAGCAGGCACACAGAATCTTATCATTTAAATGTTCCAGGAACTAATTTGACAAAGGTATCCCAGTTTATCACTCTAAATCAATCCTTGTTATCCTTGTGTTTAAGGGGCTTCCTTAAACACATGATATATATGGAACTCGCTTTTAGAAATGATGCTGCGAGGAGTGAGTGAGGTCCCTTGTCTCCCAACCTACCAGAACTTTTCAATATTAGGGAAATTTTCTTTCTTTCTTGATCTCTATAAATGGAGGGTTTACTTTTGTGTATTTACTGTTTATCAGTATTCAGTTTCTTTCAGTTACTTTGATCTTTATTAAATCCTTTGTCTGATAGTGTTTTATTTAATTTCCATACTTTGGGTTTTTCTATTTTTGAAAATAGTATTTTAAATTATCCTGAAAGCACTGCTTTAGTAATGTATTATACATCTCAGAATGTTATTTTGTTTTGTCTTTGTTAAATATAAAATTATTTTGAATAGAATTTGAGACTTTCATTATGAATATTTATAATAGAATATTTGAGAACTTTCTGCTATATTTATTTTTTACTTTTAAAAATATTTGCTTTTATAAACTTGTTCACATTAATTGATTACATTGAATATTTCAACACCTATCCTACTACCATTTTACACCTTCCCACCACCATTATTTTGAAGTTTCCCACCACCACTTAAGCCTGCCCCACAAGTAGATTCAAGATAATTTATTTTGCATTGCCTCTTATAAATAGTATGTCTGTAAGGGTCTATCTCACAGTGGTATGAGATAGGGGCTGGAGCAATAGCACAGTGGGTAGGGCATTTGTCTTGCACGCGGCCAATGCAGACTCGATTCCCAGCATCCCATATGGTCCCCCGAGCAATGCCAGGAGTTATTCCTGAGTGCAGAGTCAGGAGTAACCCTTGTCTTTCTGCTATATTTAAATCATTGATTTATAGTGTAGAATATAGTTTTCATGATTATTTAATTTTAATGACCTTTTATATAAACAACTAAATTGTTAACATGTCCTGTCTGTGGATGGATAAATTGTTCTATAAAAATTAGAGTTTTTAGTGATAGTGTTTATGGTTAGTCTTTACCTTCTATTTTCCAAATGAATTTTCTTGCTAACTCCACCTACTACACAGGATATAGTATCTCATTTTATTCTTGGTAATGCTTGTTCTGTAATATGCTTATTCTGATATTATAGTATCTGTTTCAGATTTTTGTGATAAACGCATGATAAAGATTTTATTGGTTTAAAGTTTAGCTGTTTTATTTTTGCATTTTAACTGCTTATGTAACTTGTTAAACAAATTGCTTAAGATAGGACATTAAAATCTCCAAGGTCATCACTAAGTCAATGGTTGTTGGAGGGTAATGCTCTGTATGGGAGATGGGTGCTGAAAGTACAAAAAGGACCAAATATAATGACATCTCAATATCTGTATTGCAAATCATAAATTCCCCAAAGTAGAGAGAGAATAAGATGGAAAATGTCTGCCACACAGACAGAAGGTGGGGACAGAGCAGGGGTGGCATGAGAGATACTGTGGACAATCATTTGATCACTTGACATCCCATTACTCATTGATTTGCTCGAGTTGGCACAATTAACATTTCTATTCATCTGTGTTGCATTCTAGTGTAGCCCAAAGGAATCTGCTCATTCTAGGAACATGAAGAGCCTCAAACCTATCATTCAGGGTCTTGACAAAGAAGTCTGAGAATCACGTAGGTGGGCGGCCACGAGATCGTTTAATGTCTCATGGAATCCAGTAGATAATAGCTGTAGTTCAGCGGTCATCACCAAATCTTATTACGTGTCCAGCCCATCTAGCTATCGATGCCTTGGCAAACGAGACAGCATCCCTGATTCTTGATCATTGACGAGGGTCGAAACTCCAGATTTTTTCTCTCATTTGATGAAGCACGATACATCAAACATAGCTCTTTTGATAACTCTTTGGGAGACCTGAATAGCATTCTCATCCTGTTTTCGTGGGGCCCAGGTCTCTGAGGAGTATGTTAATGCAGGAAGAACAGTGGAATAGAAGAGATGTGCCTGAAGCCAGAGATTCTTCATCCTCTTAGCTATTTCTTCATCACTCTTGAAAGCGTTCCAAGCCACTCTCTTCTCCCTGCACAACTTAGGTGCCAGGTCATTCACTGTGTTGACTTCTCAACCTAGGTACTCATAACTGTTGCATTCAGAGATGTTCATTCCATTGAGAGCAAATGGAACCTCAAGAATGAGACCATTTCTCATAAACATTGTTTTCATGAGATTCAGCTATACTCTGACATTTCCACACTCATGGTCAAAATTGACCAGCATTTGTGCTGCTTCGCTAATATTTTGTGTTATTAGAACAATGTCATCAGTGAAGTGGTGGTGGTGTAGTTGCCAACCGTCTATCTTAACTCCCATTCCTTCCCACTCCAGTTGTCACATGACATTCTCGAGTGTGTCACTGAAGAGTTTCGGTGAAATTGTACCACCCTGCTGAACCCCTCTATTGACATGGATGATCACTTCCTTGTAGAATGGTGAGATCCTGGTAGTGAGTTTGTAGTACAGCTCATGAAGGATCCTAATGTATTGAGTTTGAACACCCTGATTGGCTAGAGCTTTGATGACCACTTCCGTCTCAACCAAATTAAAGGCCTTCTTTAAATGAATGAACATTAGACAGAGCAGCATCTTGAACTCCCGAGAAACCTCAATGAGCTTGGTTATCCTGTGGATATGTTCGATCGTGCTGAATCCTTTTTGGAACCTGGCTTGCTCACATGGTTGTCCTTCATCTAGTTTTTGCCAATCCTATTCAGGATGACTGAAGTGAACAGCTTGTAGACGACAGACAACAAGGAGATCAGGCAATAGTTGCCAATTTGGTGGATGTCGCCCTTCCTGTACAGTAGTACGGTTCTGCTGGTTTTCCACTGGGGCGGAACCTTGGATTCAGAGATATCAAGTGAAGAGCTGAGCCAGTGTATTGATGAGTACTGACGGCAGGTTCTTCAGTTGTTCGGGTCTGACCTTGTCTGGGACGGGTGCTGTTCGCTTCTTTACCAATGAAATGGCATATCGGATTTTGGAAGGAAGAACAATGGGAATGACATATCCATCGTGCAGAAATTGGTTTGTGGGCAGGTGGACATGGCTATTAAAGAGATCCGAGTAGAAGTCATGGATAATCTTCTCCACTGCCATTCTGAAAGACATGATAGACCTATCAGGACACTGGAGAGCAGTCATTTTGGTCTTGTAGTTGCAAAGAACAGTGGGTGTTGCAAATGCTTTTCCCGGCTTTTGCCGCATCTGCCAGCACTGCTGTTCTTCTCTCTTTGAGATCTTCCTTTATCGCATCTCTGTGCTGCTTTGCGAGCTTGGACGTTTGCTTTTGGTTGCCTGAAGCCTGTGCCAAGCCACATTGACAAATGAGCTTGAGAGTTTTCTAAGACAGGTGTCTTTTTGTGGCTATCTCTCTCTAGGCATTTCTCGCACAATCATGGTGGTGCTATACCAGTCGATTGTATTCCTCATCAGTGTTGTCAACAATGGGATCTTCCCATGTTGCCATAATATTGCATAAGAGCTCCCAGTTGATATTCATTCTGGGAGTTCTCTTCTTAAACTTTGCAGCGCTTTCTCCCTGCACCGTGAAGTAGAGTTTTGCACGAAGGAGATGGTGGTCTGATCCCGTTTGGAATTTTGGGACAACAGCAACTTTAGTCAGGAAAAACCGTCTATTGAATATGATGTGGTCAATTTCATTGTGGAACCATCCACCAGGAGACTCCCATGTGCAACATTTAGATTAGGCCTTCTGGAACTGTGAATTACCACGGATGGTCTTGGTCAACATGATGAACTCAGTCTGTCACCCTGTTCGTTCCATTCTAGGCCATGGGTCCCAAAGTGGAGTTCTTCAGCTGATCTTCATCCTATCTTGACATTAAAATCACCTACAATGATCTTGTAGAAAGTGTGGTCTTCTTTATAGAACGTCTCCAGCTCTATGTAGAACTTCTTAAATTTTCCTTCGTCATCATTGGATGTTGGTGTGTAACCAACAAAGATAGAAACTGCTGGAAGTGAGCTACATCTATTCAAGTGTAATTGTCCTATTCGGGTTGTTAGGGATTCTACTGAATCAATGCTTATTGCCAAGTTCGTGTTGACAAGGACACCGACACCACTGACGCCTCTTTTGTCTCATGTTCTGAGGAAGAGTTCTTCTCCAGTGTCAAAAACAGTATGATGTGATTGATGCTTTCTAGTCTTGGTCAGACAAATGATGTCTTACTTGATCTTTCGCATTTGTACCATCAGGTCCTTGATGGATGCATCAGATGTCAGCGTATGTGCATTGAAAGTACAGTCATTTTTGTACTTCTTCGTTTTGGCAGCCTAGTTCAGCCTTGAGATTTTATCAGCCTTTCCTTACTCATTCTTCTTAAAGCTGCCATATTTAGTGGCTCTTTCAGGGTCAAGAGAATGAGAGCCATTGTATTTATTGGTTTTGGTATATCGAATACGCCATAGATAGCTTGCCAGACTCTGCCGTGTGGGCAGGATATTCTTGGCAACTTGCCAGGCTCTCCAAAAGGTATAAAGGCTTTTAGGGTGGCCTCTAATCACCCTACACTGCACAATGGTTGTGGAAAATATGCACTGGTGGAAGGATGGGTGTTCGATCATTGTATGACTGAAACTCAATAATGAAAGCTTTGCAAGTGTATCTCATGGTGATTCAATAAAAAATTATTTTAAAAATTTTAAAAATATAAAATAAAATCTCCAATCCCATTGATACAACTATTATTTCAGAAAAGATTTTTACTTTCTGTGCAGATAGCAGGACACAGTAGAATTTTCTATTTTGCACAGCTGTGTTTTTTTTTCCACCACTCTGTATCACAGTAGGTATTTCTTATTTATCCTTCTCTTTTTTGTGAGAGGCCTTTGTGTTTCTTTAAGAAAGAAACTTTTAGAGCATACAGATGTCTCTGATTTCTTTAGAATTCAAGTTTCACAGGGTATTCACAGCTGCATTTATCTTTCACAATTTATTAACTAAATTCTTTTTACTTACCACTGTCCTGCTGTGTCAACCATTTTTGTTTGATCCTGTTTTAAGAAGATGCTTTATCCATAAATGAGTACTATTGAATTATTTGGAATATTAGTCTCTGTTCTACAAACACAAATGAGCAAAATTCATAAGTATAACAGGTAGAATTTCCTCATGTTAATAATTGTTATACTAAAACTTGTTTTATGATTGAAAAAAAAGTTTTTAATGAAATACTCTTTGAACATCTTAAAGTTTTAACACATCAAACAGCAAAGTTTTTATACAGATGTACTTAGCAAGTTAGTCACAACTAGATATAACCTTAAATACATACTTCTCCAAGAATGATTGCTTCTATAATAGAGCAGTCCTGAGCTGAGATCCATTCCATTACCGAAATAGCTTAAAATCGATGTGTTATTGGGAGATATATAGCCAGTTGTATATCCACATTGTGCAGTATAATTTATAATAAATGCTCAAAAACTTTAAAGTATTATTGCTAAGTGATTTACCCCTGAAATCCAGGGATTACTGCTGTGTATTTTAATCTTATATATTTTTTATAATAGTAAGTTCATTTGGTTCAGACTCCTAAAGGTTTCTAAATGACTACAATTGTTCCAGTGCCAAGCTGTTTGGGAAATAATTGCATTGAATCTCATTGTTTTTATTGCCCATCATCTATACACTGCCATTCAGACAAAAGAACAATGAAGTAAAAAAAAAAAAATCAGTGTTGATTTTCTGGCTCCATTACAAAGTATTTCCATTAATGTTCTTTCATAGGGGGATTGAATTCTTTTGATTTTTTGTTTTGTTTTAGTTTTTCTTCTTAAGTTCAAGGGCTGAGATCATGTAAAGTACAATATAGCTTAATTTTCTGTTATTGAATTTTAGATACTTCTACTGTGTGATTTTGGTTTTTGATAATAGTTACTAAATGTCATAAAAACACAAGTGTAAATGTGACAATTATATTAACTTAAATTTAGTTCACACATATTTTTATGAAAGATATTCAACATGCCAGGAAAATAAGAAAAGTCAAGTAAAAAACAGTTTCAAGACAGAATTTGAGATAAAACAGAAGAGTATACATTTTGTCCGTTCTTCATTTCATAATATGTAGAAGTCAAAATTTCCAAATTCCTTGATACATTTAGTTTAATAGCAGCCAGAAATAAGCACTGCAATGCTTTTATAGATTTATAATAACAAAACGTGGATTATTTAATCTATTATTGACTAAATTGGAGCTGAAATATTAATCTGAAGCCTGGTGACTAAATTGATTCCTTTAATACAAAGGATACACAAATTTCAGGACCTCTTGACACTACTTCCACTGGGTTCAATTTTCTTTATTTTTCTCTATTAAGTCTACAACAAGAAATGTCTGAATATAAACAATACTGCCTTCTGTGTGATGATAATGTCAGACACAAACCACAGTGTTCATTGACCCAATCTATTCAGCCCTGCTGTTTTCTTTGTCATGTTTCATCTCAAGAAAGCAATGTAACATACTCCCAACAATAAAATGAAAACAAGTCACTGGGTTGAGCTTTGGGGAATATTTGAAAGGATGGTTACATTCCATGGATAGAGATGTTTTTCTGATGCACTTGATGGTTTCTCCACAATTTCTGTTATCATGCTTAAAATAATGGTAAATTATCATTAGCCATTTCATAAAGAGAAGTATATCATTAACATGATAAAGATGACAGAGCATAAAACATAATTACTTTGTTCCAGGTCTTTGACAACATTGGTTGATCAAACGTTTATTTTTAATAGCAACTTAAATAATAGATAAGAGAAGGACGGAACAAAGAAACATGCAAAGATAAACAGTTTTTTATGTGCTTAATTCTTTTTTCTATTACAGCTTACCAAACTGTAGGATAAGATGCTCAAGAAATATTGAATATTTTCAGATAACAGGGCTGGAGCGATAGCACAGCGGGTAGGGCGTTCGCCTTACAAGCGGCCAACATGGCCGACCCGAGTTCGATTCCTCCGCCCCTCTCGGAGAGCCTGGCAAGCTACCGAGAGTATTGGATATGCCAGACACAGTAACAACAAAGTCTCCAATGGAGACGTTACTGGGCCCGCTCGAGCAAATCGACGATCAACGGGAGGGCCTTTACTTTACTTTACTTTACTTTCAGATAACATAATTTCCATAAGGCATAAAAAATAATTTCACTGATACCCTTCCCCCATGTCACCAGGTATGATCCCTGAGCACAGAGCCAGAAGTGTGTTTTGAGACTCACCTGTTCTGGCTCCAAAACAAAATAAATGTACAAACAAAAACCACTGAATTATTGACAAAATGATAAAAATGTTTTCCCAGAATTTTATTCTGTACAGCACTAATTGTATAGACTGTACAGCACTAATTGTATAGATGACTTAATCACTTAATCACTTAATCCCCGTTATTCATCAATTTACTCGAGCGGGTGCCAGTACCGTCTCCATTCATCCCGGTTGTGTGCTAGCGTAGCCCAATGGTATCTGTTCGTTCTAGGAACATGCAGAGCCTCAAACCAATCATTCAGGATCTTGACGAAGAAGTCTGACCATCTTGTAGGTGGGCGTCCACGTGATCTTTTGATATAGATACTGCTAGACATAGATATAGATATCTTTTGTATAGATACTGCTAGAAATGACTTTGCACATTAATTTGAAAACATGGTACATCTATTTTACAGTAGGGGATACAAAGGCAAAAAAAATCAAAAAGGAAGAGTAGCCAAAGATAAGAAGCCAGAGAAATTTCAAGAATAAGAAGGACTGGCTTCCTCTTAATGCATTTGAGATAGAGGAATGGAGCCGGGGGCAATGAAAACATGGAGACTCTACAAACTGAAAATGACCCTTAATATTCAAAAACCAGGAAAAAAAGGACTTCTAAGACTCCAAACTAGAAGAAAATGTTTATAACAGCATCTTGCTTATACCTAGAATTTTATTCTCCCCTGGAAATTTTTCCAGAAAGATAAATATTTTAAATGATGCCTTGAATTTAGCCTGTGTCACAAGTGCAGTTTAGAGTACCCACATATGGAAAATGACTGTGAAATAGTACCAGCGTTCATTTATGTCTCTAAAGTTGAGCTCATCTCTTACAGCTACATTATAAAACTACCAACCCTGGTGATTATGTGTGTCTGTATAGTGAATTGGCATAAATACCCTAAAATATTAAATTTTAAATTATTTTTATCAAATTGTAATACAGAAATTAGATATAAAATTTACTGCTATGAATGTTTTAATAGAGGAAGTGGAAAAAAGTAGTTATGAGATACAATAAGAATTTATGATACTCAAGCTACCGAGAGTATCTCGCCCACACGGCAAAGCCTGGCAAGCTACCCATGAAGTATTCAATATGCCAAACACAGTAACAAGTCTCACAATGTTACTGGGCCCGCTTGAGCAAATCGATGAACAGCAGGGTGACAGTGATAGTGATAGTGGTGCTGCATGAATATCCCGTTGGTCACAGAGATAAGACACTGCGAGAGGAATGTGCACAGCATGGAGGGCCAAGGCTCGATCTGGCTCAAGGCAAAGAGTGACTGTCAGAGGCCTCTTTTTATTCTATTTTTTATCAGTTACATCCTAATAACTTCATTACAGAGAAAGACTCATAAAAGAGAGTACAAACAGTTATTGGAGAAGCATTCATCAAAGAAACATCAGGGTATACATTGTCTTGTCAAAGGTATGTTGTCAAAGCTATGCTGTAATGATTTAAATGTCAGAGGAAGATACAAAGCTGGACAAATAGACTCTACAGATCACATCCCCACATTCTTGTGGTTGGTTACACATAAGACAAAGCGAAGGCTCATACTGATACTTGAAGGTCAATCCAGATTTAGGGATATGTAAGAGAGGGGGAAACTGCTGCCTTGTACTGCCAGGATAATGTATGACTAGGTGGGTATATGAGAGCATGCTGTACTTCTCCAGGTTATCGGACTCACAAGTTTTAGCTTGCCCACTTAATGTGAAAGTGAGACCTCAGATCTGCTTCCTGCTTGTAATGCAGCATCCAAAGACTCGTCCTAATATCCTGGCTTAGCACCAACATCTGCATATTTCTCTTTATTGAACTACCAACCAATAACAAGGAAAATAATTGCCAGAAACCACACTGCTTCCTAGATTTTATCTGTGTTACCTTCTAAAAAAATTCTCATGAACTTTCTCACTAAAATATAATGGATATGTTTTCAATGTCTTTCAAATAATTTTACACACACGCAGACGAGCGATCAGTGGTAGCGTAAGTGCATATCACATATATAGAAGTCTTAATTTGAACCTCACACTAGAAATAAATAAATAGGAGCAAGGCATGACTATTTAGAGGTATGACAACACCTAATATCTTGTTAAGTAACTTAACATCAGGTAACACCAAGTACAGGTAAGAGCACCAATTCTTATATTATCATACATGAATGAAATTGCATTGAATTGAAATTCATAGAATGAAAATGCATTGAATATTGAGTCATTGTTATATTTGAGTATGTTCCTCAAGGAAATAATAAAGTACCCAATGAATAGACATTAAAAATTGATGGCATAGATTATATACTATTATAAATAAAATGCACGGCAGAGCCTGGAAAGCTCCCCGTGACGTATTCGATATGCCAGACACAGTAACAACAAAGTCTCCAATGGAGACGTTACTGGGTCCGCTCGAGCAAATCGACAAACAATGGGAGGGCCTTTACCTTATAAATAAAATGCAAGCAAGAAAATGGCTATACAGTGGTGACAGGGCAACTGCAGTCTCATGGGAAGGAGGGCAGTATCGGTTCATCCTTCACGCCCTACTGAGGTCATCAGTTGCCCCCCACGAGTGGCTCTCTGGCACGGCCATGGCTACAGAGGCAAAAAGACTTAATCCAGAGCCCAGCAGCTTGCAGCAGGAAAGTGAATGAAGTATGCGTTAAATGATGGTGCCATTGCCTCCCTGGGAGGGAAAGAATGTCGCTCCCTTCGCACCCCCCCCCCCACCTTGGCAGCAAGGTGGCTGCTACCTCAGAGCTTATTGGAAAGCCAGGTATGAGCCAGTGGTTATGGGGCAACTGCAGTCTCATGGAAAGGGGGGCAGTGCCGGCTCGTCCTTCACACCCTACCGAGGTCACGAGTTGCCCCCCATGAGCGGCTCTCCGGCACAGCCATAGCACCAGATGCACAGAAACCAATCTCGTAATTATCTGGGTCTTGGCAGAAATTCCTTCAGACTTACCTAGTAAAATATCAGATATCCAAACACTTTATGGTCTTCATAACCAGCCATAGAAAACAAAGTATTTCACAATGCCTTTTCAGCAGTTCTGATTGTTGGGGGAAAATTCTAAACAATAATGGTGCATCTTTTGTCGAAATAATGAATGTAATCAAAGTAGAGAGAGAGAGTTAAGTAGAAATCATCTGCCTCACAGGCATTGGGAGGGGTGGGAGGTGAGTATTTTGGGGTTCTTGGTAGTGAAAAATAAGCACTGGTGTAGGGAAAGGTGATCATTGTATGACCAAGACTTAATCTTGAAAGCTTTATAACTTTTCCTACAGTGATTCAATAAATAAATATAACAAAAAAAGACAATGGCTATAGATACTTGTATGGCTGGACTATTACATTCTATCACTTTGATTAAAAATTTCCAAATGACAGTGTAAGATCAAAATTAAGTTTTATTATCATTTGTCATTTTCACCTACTAAAAGTTATTACACAAACACTTGCCATGTACCAAAAATCTTTCAAGATATTTATAGTACAGGAATTAATAAATAGGGACTTAAGGATTCTGAATATGTTAGACTGTGCCAAAAGGAATACTTAAAGATGCCGTTTGGAAATATATTCATCATCCAGAAATGATTAGAGGGTAAAGTTCTCAACTCAACATAAACAATTTCTTTTTCATCTGCTGGCCTGCTGGACAAAAAAATGAATAAAGTTTTCTGATATAAAGTATGGTATATCATTTAATTACTGTGAAAGGAAAACTCACAAAACCTATTACATTAATGTATTCAATTATTTTATGTTAGAAATGAAATACTGAGGCTCTCTAACATAATAATGTATTGATGTGAAACGTGAACTTCAGAAAAAATACAAGTGGAACAGAACAATGGCTGGTATTTTCACTTCTCTGTCTGGGAGAAATATGTTCCAGGTAGCGGTAACAAAACATGAAATTTGCAGGGCTGTGACAATTAATGGGACATTTGAACAATGGGGCGGAGTTGCATCTGGGAGTTTTTGTAGAGAGATGTATCTAGGAAGAGTCTGAAAAGCAAGCAGGAGCAACATTTTTGTTTAAGTCTTGAATACATTGCCAAGACATATTTCACTTCGAACTAGGCAAAGGGAAGTTAATGACAGATGTAAATTGCAAAGGTCTGACCCTATTTCCATTTCAGAACAATTACATTGGCAGCAATGGGGAGCATGGTCACAAAGGAGACCAGAATTTGAATACCCAGAGGAAGAGATAATGAGCAGTAACATTACTCCAGTGCAGATAGAAATAAGATAGCTCCTAGAGGGTTTCAAGGCAGATTAAAGACACAAAGTTAACAAGACTTTTTTTTTATTATTTGAAATAAAGGGGAAGGACAGCTTAAGAAAGATCCAAGAGTTACACCAATTTACTTGTTGAAATTGATCACATACACCTGTGATAAACAATGAACTGAGATGAATGAAATTTATTTAAAGTTAGACTTTCAGAATTAACTTTAATATTTCTAAAAAAAGATTTTCTATATTCTTTTTTAATGTTCTGCCTTCTCACTCAGAAGTAATGATACATTTTATGTATCGTGTTCTAAGCAAATCATAGTAAAGTTAAGTAAAGTAAAGGCCCTCCCGTTGATCATCGATTTGCTCGAGCGGGCCCAGTAACGTCTCCATTGGAGACTTTGTTGTTACTGTGTCTGGCATATCGAATACTCTCGGTAGCTTACCGGGCTCTCCGAGAGGGGCGGAGGAATCGAACTCGGGTCGGCAATGTTGGCTGCGTGCAAGGCAAACGCCCTACCCGCTGTGCTAAATCATAAATTCATTTAAAAATATATTTTTAATAAAATGTTTTTGTAGAGCATTTCAAACTATGGGATTGAAGCAGGCAGGCAGATAGATAGGGACCCCCCCCCCCCCATGGCAATATGGATGTAGTACCAATTGCTAGACAAAATTTATCATTGTTAAGAGTTGTAGGAATACAAGAATTGTGTTGTGATGTGCTGATCCTGTAGCACTGCAGCACTGTTGTCCCATTGTTCATTGATTTGCTTGAGCGGGCACCAGAAATGTCTCCGTTGTGAGACTTGTTACACTTTTGGCATATTGAATATGCCACAGGTAGCTTGCCAGGCTCTGCTGTGTGAGCGGGATACTCTCAGTAGCTTGCTGGACTCTCTGAGATACTTCAAATTCATGGTCAGCCAGTTCAGATTCAGATTCAGGGTAGCACAGAATAATACGCAAACACCATGTTTGGTTTTGAAGGCTCTAGCCTCTGTAATCTAGCAATCTTTTCAGAAATGTTTCCATGAATGCATGAATGAAGGGACGCGGCAGTTCTGCTCTCTTTTTCTATATAAATCCTCTTCAAATGCATTTAGAGTGACTGGTATGGGGATGGTTCCTTCATGGATTTTGTGGATCTGTCTTGAATAGGGAAACATCTGAGAAGTTAGAACAAGTTAACGCTAAAGTTCTGCAGGCAACTTCAGAGTATATTTCATACTTGTCATTCACCTTTTTTACACGTACTAATTTTCACTGAACCCTTAACTATTACCACACGACTTGACCGTTTGCTCAGTTTGGTGAACTAGAAATGAGTACAAAATTTTTGGTTTCCAGAGCAAATTAAATTTTGGATCCCCTAAAAATAATTAAGAATTTTTAGAGCGCATGGAACGATAAACTAACAAGGGACCTTAAATGGGATCCTTTATGACTTTACAGACCAAATGGCAATGGCAATAATCCTGCTTGGCTGCTACTGTTGGTCCTAGCACAAATTGAAAAGAAATAAAACCTTGCTGGCAACAACATCCGTCCTTCTCTATCTGGGGTTGCTGCATTCATTCACTCAGTTAAATTTGGGCAAATATAAAGTTTCCCATGATAATGCATTCAAAAGGATTGAACTGGCAAAAATAAATGGAATAAATCATAAGAATTGTGCCCCAGAAAATGGTTAAACTGAACTTAGAATTCACTAGGTCATAAGACAAAGAAATTACATCTCAAGATAAATTTTCAATGGCAATACAGGTGAATTGCATTATTTTCAGTTGTGATCGTATCTTCCTACTTCTTATAAATATTTGTGTTTTCGGAAATAAATTGGAATCCTCTGATTACAAAAATACATTAGTCTGAGCTGAAAATAGACATTTAAGATTTCATGATCTTAGATAGTTGACAACACTTGAAAAAAAATTGAATGAAATGTAAAGTAGCACTGTCCTCACATTGTTCATCTATTTGCTCAAGTGAGCCCAGTAACGTGTCCATTGTGAGACTTGTTGTTACTGTGTTTGGCATATCGAATACGTCAAAAGTAGCTTGCCAGGCTTTGCCTTGCGGGTGAGACACTCTCAGTAGCTCGCCAGGCTCTATGAGAGGGGAGGAGAGAAATCGAACCTGGGTTGGCTGGGTTGGCTGCATACAAGGTGAACGCCCTACTGCTGTACTATTTTGCTCCAGTCCAAAATGTAAGGTAATAATTTAAAATATAAAATTTATTTGAAAACTATAAAAGTAATCTTATGGTGAAATGAATACGTCTAGTTCTATAAGAATTAATTTGCTCGATTTGCTCGAGCGGGCCCAGTAACGTCTCCATTGCAGACTTGGTTGTTACTGTGTCTGGCATATCGAATACATCACAGGGAGCTTGCCAGGCTCTGCCGTGTGGGCGAGATACTCTTGGTAGCTTGCCGGGCTCTCCGAGAGGGGCGGAGGAATCGAACTCGGGTCGGCCATGTTGGTTGCGTGCAAGGCAAACGCCCTACCGCTGTGCTATTGCTCGAATTAATAGTAATAAATATTTAAGATGAAGCCTTTAGTCACTAATTGTCTGTTTTGCACGTTTTTTCTTATAATTTAATGATTCCATTCAAGGACAATGAAATAAAATGTGCAACTTTGCGTGAAAATTTAAGAGTTATAGTCTTAATGTCAAGCTTTATTTCAAGTTACTAAAATTAATGTGCTGGTATAAGTTAAATCCTGATTTGGATTGCTTGCCTTTTAAAACTTATAATAGGGTGGGAATGATAATGTAGCAAGAAGAATATTGATCTCACGTGCAAATAAGTCAGATTGGATCTCTGACTTCAACTGTGGTCCTCTTAGCACCACCAGGAGCAATCCCTGAAGACAGACCTAAGAATAACTGATGAGTATTGCCAGATATGGTCCCCAAACCAAAAATAAATAAAATAAAATTTACATTAACTGCTAAAAAATAGAGAAATATGCACTAAATTTGAGGGGCTTGTGACCACATTTCAGAAAATATACAAAGTTCATGTGTATGACCAGCCCCAAGGAAAAAGACTTTTCTCATGTTTTATTTTTTAAGCAACTGGTTTATGAGATATACTTTAAATACCATATATTTTACTGGTGTTAAATGTATATCATTTAGTATTAATAGTAAAACACTCATTTTTTAGTATATTCTGAGCACTAGAGGTGCCACCTCTATTTAATTTTGCAATAGTTTCATCACTCCCAAACAGTAAACTTTACCTCCCTTACCGTTCTTTCATTTCCTGACTCGTCAATTCATCAGTTTTCCAAAACTGAAACTTTAAGTTTTATCCCCAGTTTTTTGTTAAAAAGAGTCAGAAAGAGAGGGATAGACATAGAAAGATTGCATTCATCTGGGGGATATAAAGTAACAAAGTATGAGATTAATACCCAAGAATAGCTGAGATCAGCACCAGGAGGATTACTCCATAACTTAGAGGCCAGCCAGGTATCCTAGAGGAAAGGGCAGTTCAGATAGAGAAGGGAGCACCAAATAAAGGATGTTTGGAGGATCCTCCCAGGAGGGGAGATGCATGTCGAAAGTAGACTATGGACTGAACATGTTTGCCACTCAATGCCTCTTTTGCAGACCACAACACCCAAAAGGAGAGAGAGAACACAGGGGATTGCCCTGCCACAGAGACAGGGGGGATGGGGGGATGGGGGTGGGAGGGATATTATCCATGGTGGTGGAAAATGGGCACTGGTGGAGGGATGGGTATCTGATCATTGTATAATTGAAACCAAAGCACAAAAAATTGTAAATCTACAACTTTAAAAAAAATAAAATAAAATAAAGGGGAAAAAAAAACATAAAGGCATTGAAACTTTCTGTACTCTCTCTTCCCTTCACCTTGTTTCCTGAGAGGTGAAATTCATTTCCAGAAATCACTCATTATTAGTAATACTTCTCTGCCCTAAATCAGCATGAGATTTCTATCATATTGTTATATAGAAAAAGTTTATATATTTATGAGAGAGAACAGAGTTGACAGAGTAGAAAAGGTTAGAAGATGCCATGAAATATTAAAAGTTATCTTATAATATTAATATGCTTGTCAGTTTTGTGCACTTTATTCAACTAATGTATGTTAAGATAAATATTTGTTGAAGGCACAACACAAGAACAATGTACAATTTTCATGTATATTGCTATTTTTAAATGATATGTTTCATTGAGTAACAGGGGTGTCTTAAAGGGCAAATGTGCAAAATACTCCTCAATTTTTCTGTGAGAGAGAAGGCTGAATCTTGATTCCTCATTCTATCCTTCATGGAGAAACTAGGATTATTTATATAATTATAAAATTAGTTTAAATTGTTACTGAGAAATAAAAAATTGGTTATTGGTATCACAGTCATAACTGGTAACTTTGGGGGAAGTAACCAAAAAGGTCTCATTTAATCATGTGAAAAAAAGGGGGAGTATTTGGGAAAAATTTAAATCTCTAAGCTTGTAATAAGCAATTGAACATTTATTTTCTTCTACAACAGCAACTATGAGAACTATGAGCTTTATGTCAACCTATTGTTCTCAGTGATTTTTATAAGGTTATTTTTGATAATTTTCTACTTGTCATTATATTAAGCCCAATGGCTATCAATTCAATTGCATTTATATGGCATGCTGTTGATGGTTTAGGACTATAGGGGTTATATTATCAAGGACTTAAATGATGAATATTTATGTATAAGCAAATGGCTTTTTGCAATCAAAGATGAATGCTAAAATACAAATTTGCAATAAGCTATTTGGTGGGCCTTTAAAATAAGAGCACCCATCACCCACTTGAGTTTGAAGGTGCTTGTTCGTAAAATCTGTAATAAAGTTTAACAAAATTAAATAATAAATGGATTTCCTGAAGGTCAAAACATGAAGGATTATACACCGATATGTTATGACTAGGTACTATATTTAAGTAATGTGTAATGCATTAATGCATGGGGAAAAGAATGATTAGGTAGGCCGGAATTGTAGGCTTCATACAAACCTTCATAAGGTGTGGTGTTCTGTATACAAAGGTACAGACATTTTTGAGTTAACTGACCTACTGAAAACTTGACTTAATAACCTGTGTGCCCTTGATCAAATTGCTTACTTCTTTCTTCCTAAATTATATCATTTATAAAATGTTCCTGACAGATAATGAAAATTTAAATTAGATATGTGAACGTTTTGCCCACACAACTAATTTGATGACCAACGGGATGACAGTGATGTGAACGTTTATATTTTTTAGAGCAAGCAATAAGACCTACTTTGATCTCATCATAGCAAACCAGTTATTTATACATATCTTTGCTATTTAACTTATGTTAACTTGCTCATGTACTTCAATTAATATCTAAATTGTGCTTTTTGGAATCTATGAAAGAATTTTGACCCTTAGTTATCTCTATTTCACCTCCACATATAATAATAAATTAGATATTATCTTATGGATTTCTAGCTCTGAATAACTAGATTTATGGAACTTTGTTTCAAAACTTACACACTTGCTGCATTACAGTTTTCCCACTTATAACTTCTATTCATTGTAAGCTCATTTTATTTCAAAGATTCCAAGAGAAACATTAAGGTTGGAGTTCATAGTGACCATTTGTATGATTTAATGAAGTACAAACTACTAAAGACTGCAAATAATTTTTATCCTCTAATATAAAAAGTTATCGGGGTGCACTGGGATCATGTTTCCTGAGCTGGGAGTATATGAAAGGGCAGACAGACCATTTATAATCTGCAAAGGTCCTCCTTGGAGCTGAGAGAGCACTGTGTGGGGATGGAGGTATTATGAGATACAACATCCCTCCTTTAACTCTGGCTTAATAAGAAAGTTTTATTTTTTTATGAGGATCCTTACTATTCAGTCACCCATGAGTGTGGGAGGTTGAGAGCAAGTTGAAATGAGCTCAGTGAGCAGAAAACAAGTCAGGTTCCTAGAGTCCACAGAAAAGATTCTCACTGAAGCATGAGCTGAAAGGAGCTAATTATTCATGGTACAGTGTATTTAACAAAACAAGACAAGGATTAACTCACAGTGCTAAAACAATTGCTATATCACCAAAGACAAAGGCCTAGCTTCACCAAGTAAACCTTAAAATGAATCAGAAACAGAGCAAATGATAAGTCACAATTCAGCTATCAAAGTTCTGGGGTAATGAAAAATAAACAGCACTGCGATAATAAGTGGAACATGTGACAGTGCTCCCCCAAAACAAGGACAAAAAGAAAAAAAATTATGTGGCATCTGTAGAAAAAAAATGATGTTGAAACTTGCATTATTATTACTGTTATTATCATTATTCTAAAGCTGAAGCTTGGAGATTGTTCAAGATTTAAAAAATGCATTCCATATGAGTTCATGAAGAATTAGTGTTGACCTCAATAAACAGGACTTCAATGTAGAAAAGGAAATTTATTGAAACCCAAGGATAATCTGGTAAACCTCAAACAAGAGCCAAAAGTAATTTGACATGGCAAGAAAGAGAGAGGATGGACACAATTGAGAAGGGAATCGCTGACCAAAAGTAATCACTTAATCACTTAATCAAAGTAAAAGTAAAACCAAAAGTAAAACCTTACAAAATAATACAATTTGAAGAAATTGGGAGGAGGATAACAGATAATAAGAACAGGAAAAAAAACTCATCCAGTTATACTGTAATTGAAATTTCCAGATGTTACTATGAGAAGAAAAGATTTTAAAATAACTTTTTATTTCCTGAAAGGATTTCATAAAAAAATAAAGAAGGTGGGGGTTTGAATAACTGAATTTAAAGCCTACCAGAGCGCACTAGGTAAGAATATAGATAATTGACACTGAGATATATCCGTTTTAAGTTTCAGAACTTGAAGAATATTAAAAAAAAACAGAATTCAAGCAACCAGGAAGAAAGATGTAATTCTCTTTCATGGGGTGAAATTCAAGCTGAGCTCAGAACTTTTGAGTGCCTATCAGTGCCAGATGATCAAAGGAACCATCAGCACATTTCTCAGGTAAATAAGATATGACCCTGTATGATATCCAACCAAGACGTCCAACAAAATCAAAATATAGAGTATCAAGCCTAAAAAAGTTAAAAAAAAAGAAAACCAACAACTGTTGGCATTTCTTGAAGACAAAATTGTGCAAAACTGAAGACTCACAGAAAAACAAATAAACAAATACAAGATAAGACAAATGGAGTATTTCTTTGGAGAAGACCAAATCATAGCTAAAAAGTTCTGAGGGAAAATGTAAAATTAAAATTCCTAATCAACATGACTTTTCTTGATCTGAAAAAAATAAAAAGCATGCCTGCATCCTTTTGTTTGTTTGTTTTGTTTTGCAATTTATTTTTATTTTATTTTTTTATTAGTGAAACACCATGAGGTACAGTTGTAGACTTACATATTTTTGTGTTTGGGTTTCAATTATACAATGATAAGGTACCCATCCCTTCACTAGTGCCCATTTTCCAACACCAATGAAACCAGTAGCGCTCCCTCTCCCATACCCTCCCATACCCCACCCCACCTCTATGGCAGAGCATTCCCTTTTGATCTCTATTTCCTTTAGGGTGCTGTGGACTGCAATAGGGGTATTGAGTGGCCATCGTGCTCGGTCTATATACTTATACTTATATAGACCTATATATCTATATCCCTTATATATATATATATATATATATATATATACATATATATACATAGAGAGAGAGAGACTCTATATCTATATAATTTCAGTGTACATCTCGCATCCCGAGCAAGTCTTCCAAAATCCCTTTACTTGGTGTTCCCTTCTCAATCTGATCTGTGTTTTCCCCCAGCATGTGCTGCCGACTTCCAAGCTGTGGAGCAGACCTCCTGGTACTTATCTCAACTATTCTTGGATGTTCGTCTCCCATTCTGTTACTTTATATTCCCCAGGTTAGTGCAGTCTTTCTATGTCTGTCCCTCTCTTTCTGACTAATTTCACTTAGCATGATACTTTCCATGTGAAACCACTTGTTTGCAAATTTCACGATTTCATACTTTCTAACTGCTGCATAGTATTCCATTGTGTAGATGTACCAAATAAACCTAAAAGAAGGACTAAAAAGGCTCCTGTAATTCAAGAAGGAAAACACCTATAAGCACAACAAACCCTTACAGAAAGATGGCATAAAAGCCCATCATAATAATCTCTCTCAATGGCAATGGTCTAAATGCACCAATCAAGAGATACAGGGTGGCAAAATGGATCTAGAAACTGAAACCAATATTCTGCTGCCTATAAGAAACTAATCTGAAGAGTCAGAGCAAACACAGACTCAAAGTTAAAGGATGGAAAACAATCATACAAGCTAACAACTCCCTCAAAAAAAAGCTGGGATGGCCATACTAGTAACCATCTGACAACATAGATTTCAGGTTGAAAAAGATTAGAAGGGACAGCGAAGGCCATTTCCTATTTATCATAGAGTAAGTAAAACAGGAAAAAATCACACTCTTAAATGTATATGAATCTAATGAGGGACCAGCTAAATAATTAAAACAACTGCTAACAGATCTTAAGGAGGACATTGCCAGCAATACAATAGTGGTCAGAGACTACATCGCCTTATCACCTCTGGATAGATAAACAAGAACAAAACTCAACAAGGAAACACTGGCTTTGAAGAAAGAAATAGAAAAGAGAGGACCAACAGACCTAAACAGTGCTTTATACACCCCAAAGAAAAAATATGCATTCTTTTCCAATGCACACAGAACATTCTCTAAAATAGACCACATGCTGGGTCACAAAACATACCTCAATAGAATCAGAAAGATAGAAATTGTATCAACTATCTTTTCAGACCAGGATGCAGTGAAGATAGAACAACTCACACACACACGCGGAGAACCAAATCAAACAACTGGAAGTTAAACAACTCAATGTTGAACAATGAGTGGGTTAGGAAGACAAAATCAAAAGATACCTGAAAACAAATGAGAATGAAGACACAAGCTACCAGAACCTATGGTATGCAGCTAAAACTGTGGAAATTTTAGCCTTTCAAGCATTCCTCACGAAGGAAGAAAGGGCCTAAATAGAGAACTTGACTTCACAGCTCAATATTTTAGAAAAAGACCAACAAAAGGAACCCAAGACAGGCTGAAGGAAAGAAATAATAAAACTTAGAGCAGAAATTAACGACATGGAAACCCAGAAAAACAATCTGAAAGTCAATGAAACCAAGAGCTGGTTCTTTGAGAAAATAAACAAGATTTATAAACCCCTAGCAAGACTCACAAAGAAAGAGAAAGAGAAATCCCTAATAAACTGAATCAGAAATGAAAAACAGGACATCACAACAGAAACCAATAAAATTAAAAAGATCGTCAGAGACTACTTTGAGAGTCTGTATGCCATGAAACAAGAGAATCTAGAAGAAATTGATAAATTCCTGGATTCCTACAATCTACCAAGACTGAGCCAGGAAGACTTAGAATACCTGAATAGACCCATTCACATCAAGGAAATTGAAACCATAATTAAAAGTCTTCCCCAAAACAAAAGGCCATGATGTCTCACTAATAAAAATTAAAAAAATTAATAAATGAAAAACAAAAGGCCAGGCCCAGATGGATTCACTAGCAAATTCTTCCAAACATTTAAAGAAGACCTGTTGCCAGTTCTCCTCAAGCTTTTCCAGGAAATTGAAAAAAACAGGAACTCTCCTAAACAGTTTCTATGAGGCACATATCTCCCTAATACCAAAAGCAAACAAGGACACCACTAACAAAGAAAATTACAAGCCTGAATTCTTTTTTTTGCCTGCATTCTTAAATGAGAAAAACAAAACAACTCAAATGACTGACAATTGTTTTCAAAATTATTAAAATTGAAAGAAAACAACAAATAATAAGTCTATATAAAATTATCTTTTAAACCAGAGCTTTATCAGGGACTAGGGACCATGCAGAATTAGTAGAAAGAGCCAAATGTGTACATTTAGTTTTCAAAATAAGAGGGACTGGAAAAATGGCTTGCACAAGGCACAGCAAGATACAATCCCTGGCATCCCACGTGGTCAGAGGATAATCCCTTAGAAGAGTGGCTTGAATAAACACTGAGTTCTAGGTACAGCCCCAAAACATCACAAATAAAACAAAATGACCAATGGTGACTAAGAGCTATGAATAGGTTGATGCATTTTAGTTGCTCTCAATGTAACTGGGACTCTGGCCATCTTTGCACTCATTATAAATATGAAATAATTTTTTAACCAAGTATGAAGAAAGCATGATGTTACCAAAAGTCATCTAAATCTAGCATTTTTTGTGACATAACTCTAACCCATTTTAAAATCTAGTGTATGTTACAGATCTATAGATATTAAACTCTAATGCAAAAATAAATAATGGAGTATTAATAGATGGATATGTGGGGTATAAATTTAAGGATAATAACACACCAATTATTCAAAGAAGGATTCCTTCCCATCCTTAATTTTATAGCTTAAAAAGAAAGGAAAGAATAATAAATAATGCTCAAAAATAATTTATTTTTTCTTTAATTAATCATCTTTCAATTTTAGAGGAGTGTTTGAGCAGAACATTATTTCCAAATAATAAACACACATATTTGTGAAATCCAACATACTTTCAGTATTATTACTGGTTTTCAAACTTTAAATCTAAATAAAAATAATGTGATTAATATACCATGCATTTTATAACTCTTTGAGAAAACATGACTTTTAAAAAAGAATGCATAAATACATTATTGAGGAAATATCAGGAAATAATAATAAGTTATGAAAGGAAAACAAAACAAGAATAATAGCTAAAACAACAAAATAAATTACTATTTCTACCACTCTGGGCTATTGATTAAATATCCCAAGGATAAGCATGAGAATAGATAAGAAGTGTATCTCCGGACTTCAGGACTAAAGGAGAAAGTATAGTTATAATGTCCTATTTTATAGTTGAAAACATTTTTTTTCATAGTACATAAAGATCACCTTCACTTTTCATAGTACATAAAGATCACATTGCGAAGCAACAAAATTTCACTTTGAATGATAGCTATCCTTTTGGTTTTGATTTGGTTTTTGTTTCTTTTTTTCTGGAACCAGCTGGATTCCTAGGAGAATTTAGATGACACAATTAGGAAGGATCTAGAAAAGCTGGAATGAGTAGTCACGGTCAACTACCTTAAATTGTTACACAGATTTTGTCCCTTTATGTAACACAGACTTTATCTCTCCTCCATGTTTCACCAGAGACATGATATAATTACAGTAGCAAAACGCCTATGATAGAGACTTCAGGTGAGATTTACTTACACTGAGCAATGATTGCTTCAGGGATCGTGCTGACCCTTATGGTTAAAAAAAACAAAAACAAATCTAAGATGGTACACAGAAATATTCCTCTATTTTCAACAGTAATCTGCATTGTACTCCCACTTGCTCTTGTTCTCATGTTATAAAATACTTCCCTTGTAGTCAGAGAGTCAGGAAAGGTATTTAACACCACTTCTTAAATAATTATTTATTTCTTTATTTATTTTTGGTTGGGGACAATGTATGGCTATCCCCAGGGCTTATTCTAAAGTCAGGGATCAGTCCTGGGGGCACCTGAGGACCATATAGGGTACCAGATTGAACATGGGTAGAGTGCAAAAAAAGCAAGTACCCTTTGCACTATATTATACCTCTAGCTCCTAAAACCATTTCTTTAAAACTGAAATAAAATAAAATGGAGATATAAGTACCATCTGTTAAAATCCAGTCAAGATTTTTGAAGAAACGTAAGGGAATATATTGGTGAAAGAGTAATCCCTATGTCACAGTTATACAGTTTACCTTCTATCACTATTAGTCCCATCATGAATCTACCATTTCCATTATTCTGTTTACTTGATTGTGTGGTTCAATGATCTGATAATGACAAGTTGATGGCAGGTGGTTCTGGTCTCATGAACACTTGATGTCCAGAGTCATGCTTAATTTGAAAGCAGTATAATGTGAAAAGCTGATCTAAAAACTAAGAGCAAATTACAGCCAAAAAGCCTAAGCTTTGTTCTCCAAATATGGGTTTATTTATGAACTTGTCTTCCGTACCATTCATACGTCCCCAGGTTTTAGACCTGCTTGTTAATATGAGTTTTAGGTAATGTAGTTTTCTGTAAAGGCTGTCCGAGTTGCAGAGCCTCTTCTTTTGTACTGGTCCCTTTTGAGTCATTCATTAAATAGGCCAGAAAGTATCTCAAATGTGCCAGAACAGTAACTAATGGTCTTTCCTAATTATTGGGAACACAGCCTAAAATGCCTTTTTTTTATTGGACATATCAAACATATTGTACATTATTAGACTAAAAAAAATCAGTGTGGCAATTTCTTGACACAAGGGATATATCCCCACTCCTTGAGATATACAATTATTTTCAGGGATCTTATTTTGTTGTTGAGTATTTTAAGTTACATATGTATATATGCAGACATATGCATATATGTATACACATATATGTATGTAAGTTGTAAATAGGTGTCATATAGTTAGATAATCAGAAGAGATATTTAACACCATTTCTTTAGAAATATTTAAAATAGATATCTATAATTTTACCAGATTTAATTAATATTTTATTAAATGATTATAGACTGTGTTTTATAGATTTTTAAGTATTCAAATACTGTGACAGAGTTAAAACAAAATTTATTATTTTATTATTTGATTACAATGAGATATTTATAAATTGTAGTGACGTCATATTAACATTATATGCCAAACACCAAAATGCCAATTTCTCTCCATTGTGTTCCTTACTGTCAGCCAACGGCCTTTATCATAAATAGTTTGATTTCTAAATTAGAGTTAAGGTTTGTTTTTCTTTACTTTTTTTAACATCGTTCATCATATTTTTCTGCTTTTATATGTAAACAATATTGGATATTACCTAATGAGGGAGATGCTAAGTGAAATTAATCGAAGACAAATACTGGACATTGACTTGCAGTATGACGATTGAGAAATATCTAGTATTTACCATTGTCATTCTGTTTAACATCACTTAGCATTGGTCTCTTTAGGTAATATCTCATGTTTCCTTATGGATTATTCATACTCTATTTTAAATATGTATCAAATCTATATTCATTTATCTTTGGTTTTATCTAAACCTTGGCTATATTTAATAATGCTAAAATTTGCACTGTGTGAGTATAACTATATGTTAGTGGGTTTTTTATTCTTTGTATAGATATAGTAGTATATAAATGTGGGATCATGCAATATATGTATTATTTTAATATTTTGAGAAATCTCATTACTGTTTTCCATGGTCACTACAGTGATTTACATTGTTATCAAGTAATATAAGTATTGTAACTATTCATTTTATACTACACAACAATTAAGACCTTTGAGAAACAATTAATGATGTTATGTGGCATGCAACATGATAGTTAATTATCAATTTTATGACATTTACCTATTACTTTGTGATAATAAGCATTTTTATTGTCCATTGGCCATCCAGTATCTTCCTTGGTAAAGACATTGAATAATCAGCTACAGGTCTAGAGAGATAGTCCAAAAGGGAGGGCTCTTGTCCTTCACATTGCTGACCCATGTTGAGACCACAACACCCCATATAGTCACCTGAGTTCACGAAGAGTGATCCCTAAAAGCCAAGCCAGAGTGAGCCCTGAGGACAGCCAGGTGTGATTCCCTCAAAACTCAAGAAATAAAAATAAATGACCAGTTGTATACTACATTTTTGATGAGGTTTATGTTTACATTGTTGAGTATTTTAAGTTATATATGTATATATGTAGACATAGGCATATAATATATACACATATACAAACTGAAGATAGACACCTATAATATATGGTTATATGTATGTCTACACACATCAGGGAAATACATGAGGGACTTGTGATATAGTTACATATATGTGTATCTATCTGTCTATATTATCACACATTTCTCAGCTGTATAGTATGAAAATAATTTTCTTTATTTTTTATCTTAATGATAGTTTCTTCCAGTACAAAAATTGATTTAATTCCTTTTATTCAATTTTGTTTTGGTTTTCTTGTTGTTGAAACTGAATCTAGTAATACATTCTGAAGCAATATCTTAGAACAATATATCTACTTTCTTTGTAATATATTTTAATGTTAAAGTCAATATGTTTTTTAAAGCCCACATACTTTAAAACATTATAGTGGCAGAATTCTTCATAATTCCAATCAAAACTGAAGTTTTCCATCTTTCTTGAACATTGGGGAGAGGATCTTCTTCAGAATATGATGAGACATTTTTCAAAGCTCAGACAATTGAAAAGTGCTTAAATGTTTCTAGGATAGATATTATTTATGTCTTATTATTAGTAAATTCGGTCACTATTGGGCGCAGGAGAGAGTATAGCATCGAGCACTCGCCTTGCATATAGCTGATCCAGATTCAATATCCAATATTCCATACAGACCCCTTAGCCCACCAGTAGTGATTCCTAATACAGAGCCAGAAGTAAACCCTGAGCACACTTGTGTGTGCCTCCTAACCCTCCAATCACCACCACAAAAAAAACCCAAATGTGAAATATTTACTTACACAAAAATACATAATGGGCCCTGATACAAGACTCATATACTCCAGCATAAGGCCTTGAATTTGATCCCTCACATCTCATATACCTTTAATGTGTTCCCATTATGACAACAAAAATAAAATGAGCTATTTATTAGAACCGACACTTACTGAATCAAACAAGGCACTGGATGATGAATCACATCTATCAAATACTGTTACATGCCAAAGAAGATTTTCTGCCAGCCCACCAATGTGTGGAGAGAATTCCCCCAGTCACTCCAGCTAACAAAATCCCTGAAAAGAAGCAAAATGTAATTTAGATATGTGTCAAATTTTAAAGAAAATAAAAGGATTTCTATGGATTTTTTTAAAAATAGGACATACATTTATGATAAATGATTAGCCATTGGAAAATAAGGAAGATCTTCATGTATAGTCTCACAAAATGTAGATAATATTTTTATAAATATTAAATGGAATTCATCAATAAAAAAACTAGTGTCCCAAGATTGTACATGTATGACACTCAAGAAAATAGAAAATTCTGAAAGTGACCAAAAAATAATTCAGTTGGAAAGAGTTAGGTAATAGTTATGAGGGTGAGTATCAGAGAATGATATCAAACAAGGGGAGGCTTATCTATGATGAGAGAAGAAATATTATATTGAAAAAGAATTATTGCTAACAAATATGGTTGATAATTTAGAAGAAATAAAAGTTAAAAACAGTAAAGTTTAAAGCTAATTTTTAATTAAAAAATCCAATATAATGACAAATTAAACATACAGACTGAAAGAGCCCAAAGTAATGCCATCTATCATTCCCAATCAAAGTATAGTTTGGAAAAAAAGGTTAAAATCCAAGTATTAAAAAAAAAGTCTGAGTAGACAAGGGAAAAAATAACATGCTTTCTGTGTGTGACAACAAGCTGGATTTAATCTCTTCACAGTAACATTCAACACAAGGAGAACTGTTTGATTAGCATTTAAAATGCACTGAGAGGAAGAAATTGTGAGATCACCAACTTTTCTTATGATTATAAAGAAAACTTTTTGAGATAAGGTAAAGTATGCATAGTGTTATGTCATTTATGACTAATAAGCTCTGGGTCTCCTGAAGAAGTGACAAAGTTAGAAAAAGGGAGCATAGAACTGAAGCCATCTGATTAGATCATGATAATTAAGGGATGTTTTGGGAATTCATTGAAGTAGATGCTTATTTTCACTTAACCGCTTCTACCCAATATGTAAAAGCTATCTTTAATGTATTAAAGATGACAGAAATGTAACTGGTTATCACACGTCAGAGCAAAAGTGAAATGTATGTTAAACCAGTTTATTAGGGCTTCTGTCCTTCCGTACTATTCTCTCTGTCTTGAAGTCCTGTGTATAGGCAAAGTTCAATTACGTGAATTCTCACACCTTAGCAAAACTCAATTAACACAAAAACATTAAGCTGGAGCGATAGCATAGCGGGTAGGGCATTCGCCTTACAAGTGGCCAACATGACCGACCCGAGTTCGATTCCTCCGCCCCTCTCGGAGAGCCCGGCAAGCTACGGAGAGTATTTGATATGCCAGACACAGTAACAACAAAGTCTCCAATGGAGATGTTACTGGGCCCGCTCGAGCAAATACACGATCAACGGGAGGGCCTTTACTTTACTTTACTTTTATAAAGATCCTTCATTTTCTTCCTTAAAATATATAATTTATAGATATTATATTTTGGTTTCCTCTTAGATTCCATTAGGAATGGAAATACTATTTATTGAATAATATAAACAGAATACTACAAAACCTCACACATATCCAAACTCCTTTCTCTCATGCGCACAAGTGCGTGCACCTTTTCTCTCTCTCCCTCTCTCTCACTCTCTCTCTCTCTTTCTCTCCCCTTTTAATTTCTTTACTTAAATGTGTGGGGGATTAAAATCCGTTTAATACTAACTTACATATAATAGTGATATAATACTAACTCATAGTATAATACATTAATACTAACTTATATAATGTATATTAGAATGAAGTGAAATTTTAGTGTTTTTGTTGATAAAGTCATACAGAATTATGTTTTTCTTCTATGTTCCTTAAATATATATATTTTAGATAAACACATGCAGTTATAAATAAGAATAAGGTGATTATAAATTGGAGATAATTCTAATAAAGAAAGTAAGTAAGGCAGTATTAATCTCAAGTGTAAAATAAGTGGGATCTCATCTTCCCTTTGTTAGTCTAGAAAAGTACTTAAAATGCAAAAGAACAGTGGAAACAAGACATTCTTTAACAACAGAAAAACGGAATTAAACATCGTTGATGTACTGGCGCAGTATTATAGACCACATGTAATAATATCAGGGTTGGCGACAGAACAGACGCTAAAGTTCTTATCTCACATGCAGCTGGCCTGGCTTTGGTCCTCAGCATCTCACTTACATCTCACTTAGTTTCCCAAGCACTGCCAGTGGTCACTCCAGAGGACTGCGGGTATAGCCAAACCCCACCACAAATATTTAGCTAAATGCATATGTCATTGTATCACTGTATCACTGTCATCCCATTATTCATCTATTTACTTGAGCAGGTGCCAATAACATCTCTATTTGTCCTAGCCCTGCGATTTTTAGCAGCCTCTCCTTTACTCATTTTTTCCCCAATGATTGGAGGCTCTTTCAGGGTCAGGGGAATGAGACCCGTCCTGTTATAGTTATAGTTACTGATTTGGGCATATCAAATACACCACAGGGAGCTTGCCAGGCTCTTCCTGTGTGGGTGGGATACTCTTGGTAGCTTGCCAGGCTCTCAGATATATATATACATATATATATATACATATATACATATATACATATATACATATATATATATTTCTCTATGATTTGTTACCTACTGTCTGAACCCCATCAAACATGGTGTGGTAATTATGGAAAATGGGTAAGAAGTGTCTTATATATCGGGAAAGTGGCTTGGAGTGTGGGGGAGGTTGGGTAGTGGAGGTCAGCTGCTGCGGCTGGGTCCGTTGAGGTAGGGAGGGCTCTCACTCGCCCCCCTTCTCTGGGGCGCCATTAGTGAAAACATACATAAGCCGTGCATACATAATATTATATATAAAATATTATACAGAATATTTTTTCATGTCTGTGTGTTCTCTTTACCCACAAATCGTAGCCATTCAAACACTTCAAATATTCTGAATGTAGAGTGTTATTAGTATATATATTTCAACCTCAAAATTTAGGGCTGGAAATTTTAGTCACACCACAAATTTCAAGGTAGGGTGTAGATAGCTTCGGAGGTGAAGTTATTTTGTTTGTTTGCATTACATTTGTAATTTATTTTCAAGCTAGAAAAGAGAGAAATTACCACAATTACAACGTATTTGCATCTGCTAGTGAAGCAAGTTGTGTGTATTTCAGTTCTCATCAATAGGGAACATCCATGCTTTCATAAACATGGACATGGAATATCAAGCTTTCTTTTTATTTTTATTAGTGAAACGCCATGAGGAACAGTTGTAGACTTACAAATTTTTGTGCTTGGGTTTCGATTATACAATGATCAAATACCCATCCCTCCATCACTGCCCATTTTCCACCACCATGGATCCCAGTATCCCTCCCACCTCCACCCCCCCCATCCCACCCCACCTCTGTGGCAGGGCATTCCCTTTTGTTTTCTCTCTCCTTTTGGGTGTTGTGGTCTGCAAAAGAGGCATTGAGTGGTAATCATGTTGTTTTTAAGCTTTTGTTCAGTAATAGGACTGGATCGAAAGCACAGCAGGTATGGTGTTTGCCTTGCATGCGGCCGATCCAGGTTTGAGTCCTCCATCCTTCTCTGAGAGCCTGGCAAGCTGAGAGTATCCTGACCACATAGAATAGTCTGGCAAGCTCCCTGTGGCATATTTGATATGTCAAAAACGATAAGAAACCTCACAATGGAGACATTTCTGGTGCCCGCTCAAGCAATCGATGAAAAATGGGAGGACAGTGCTACAAACAATACTCAGTAATAACATCAACAGAGTGGATTCAGTACCACATATTTTTTTTCGTTATAATTCTTTTTTTTTTAATAAAACACAATGAGGTACAGTTGTAGATTTACAATTTTTTGTGCTTGGGTTTCGATTATACAATGATCAGATACCCATCCCTCCACCAGTGCCCATTTTCCACGACCATGGATAATATCACCCCCCACCCCCATCCCCCCATCCCCCCCTGCCTCTGTGGCAGGGCATCCCCTGTGTTCTCTCTCTCCTTTTGGGTGTTGTTTCAGTACCACATATTTTTAAATTATGGAATGTAGATACTAAAAAGCATGTGCACATAGCATTCATTACTGTTTCTTTCTTATTGTTTCTGAAGTTTATATTATAGCAAGCTATTCGGTGCAGAGAGGAAATGCCTATTTTAAAAAGTAAAACTAATGAATCTACTTTGATATGTCTACTTTAAACTGAAAATAAAAACTTTTCTATTTTATTAATTTCCATGACTATATTACTTGTTTAAATTTAGAGAATAAGAAAAGTGATTACAGAAATCATTTATATTTTCTCCAGGTTTACAACAAATGACTTTTAAAATATCACTGATTATTAACGTGCAGTTTTGTGTCCCTAAGATATTATATATTGCTGATGGTGAACTACTACCAAATGAGTGTTCTTTACTTCACTTAATTATTTTCTCTATGTGGTTAATGTATCTGTAATAAACATCTGCTTCAGTTTCCTACATTTTTTCACTAAATTCTCCTAGTCTTAACTATAGAATGTCTTCAAGACTCTAGAGACATGAAAACCTAGTAAGTTACAATTTGTGAAATGTCATTTTCATGACCTCTTTTAAACTTTGATTTCCCTTTTGTGAAGAAGCATTATTAATTTTCCTTCTTCCACATATTTTTATTGTGAATAGAAATAATTTACTCAAATGAAAGGAGAAAATTTTCATTTTACTGCAGGTGCTTTTTAATCACTTAATTATTTATATCCTAAATATAAGCAACATAACATTAAAAATATTCTATTATTAGAGTATTATTTATACTCTTAAAATAAGCAACATAACATTGAAAATGCTCTATCAGAGTATTTGAGTATTGGAGTATTATTTATACTCTAAAGATAAGCAACATAACATTAAATTATATCTATTTATTGGATCCTTTGATGAACAAATGATCCATTAAATAAAGATCATACTAATTGCTTGTCAAAGATGCATAGTTCTTCATTGTGGAGATTCATTGCAGCTTATTCAAATCTCAAATTTGGTCACTGAAATTTTAGATAAGGGGACAAATCTGAATTTTACACTATTTCCAATGACACATTTAGAAGAAAATTTTGCACATGTTATTTCAAAGTAATATCATTGTAATTTTGAACCCTAGGGACAGATTCTTGAATAGGAGATTACTAGGTCAATGGTAAATGTTTAAGGAATTTTGTTATATCTGGGTAAATTCTGCTTCCAGAGATACTTACCAATTTTTCATTCTGAGAAAAAAATACAAAATTTTTCAATCTTACTGTTTTACTAACAGAGTAAGCTATAATTTCCCATATCTTCTGACTCATGCTTACAGATAAATTATAATTGGAAATTTAATATATATTTTTCATTTTGATGGCAATAATACAAAGAGCAGTATATTACTTTACAATAAGCACTATTCTGTCTAAATTATGAAATGTTCATTCATTTTATCTGAGTGACCTGAGTAATGCCCTATATTAGTTTCATTTTGCTTAATGGTAATTACTTAGATTATTAGCTGTCCAGCTACTTAAAATATTAGCATAGTATACTGTGTTTTTGCCTTTATTATTAAAATGGCATTGTTTTTGAATTACAGAGTTTCCACACCACATCTGCCTCAAAAGTACCATTATCCCTCCACAACTGTCTATTGGACCTGACTATTCCTCTCCCCATCTCCAACAGGTGTATTTCAATATTTCTATAATATTTCAGGGTTAACCATGCTTACACAGCCCTCAAAATGAACTGCCATCTCTTGTTAATCATTTTGTCTATCGTCTGCTTGGTAGGAGTTTCAGTTTAATAAATTATCCTTCATCATTTAGTGCATATAACACAATACCAGAAGGAACATTTCACAACATCCTAAAAAATCCTGTGCTAGCTATATGCTCAGTTATTTTATTTAGACTGAGCAGGAACATTAAAAAAATTAAATTTGAGTTAAGATTTCTTTTCATAGATTTGAATTAAGGTAAATTTAAACAAAATTTTCATTTCATTGTTTTTAAATAGCCATTGGCCCATGTAAAAAAAAAAAGCTGCTTTATCAATTGGCAGGCAGCTTATGGGGCTTAAATAATCGCTCTGGATGGGTCAGGTTCACAGTTTTCCAGGTGAAACCTGGAAGACTTGAAGAACAATCTTCACAGCAGGTGAACTATGTTGTCATTCAGGTTATCTAGGCAACAAATTGTCAATCAAAGTGTATCTCACTCCTAACTTGTCAAAAATTACAATTTAAAAGAATTCTTTAGGGAAAATTTGGGTATATGTATATATATTTATATGTATATATTTATATATTTTATATATTTATATATTTTTATATTTCTGTACACATATATAGAAAACGTAAAAATAACTAACACTTAAAAATATAAGAGTAAGCTAACAATGTATAGAAGTATACAATATTATTCCGAATATATGCATAATGCATATACTGATACACTAAAATTCTTCTTTTAAATAATAATGCCATCAACACATTGTTTATTTGTTTTATTTTTTTTTTAATTTTTTAGTGAAACACCATGAGGTACAGTTGTAGACTTACACATTTTTGTGCTTGGGTATCAGTTATACAATAATTGAGTACCCATCCCTCCAGCAGTGCCCATTCTCCACTACCAATGATCCCAGTAACCCTCCCACCTCCAATCCCCTCTATTCCACCCTGCCTCTGTGGCAGGGCATTCCCTTTTGTTCTCTATATCCTTTTGGGTGCTGTGGTTTGCAAAGGAGGCATTAAAATGTATATGCTGCTCAATAATGAACTTTTTACCATTTGTATTGGGATACCATGATTTATGATACTGTAAATGATAGTTTCATGAATGCATCTTTCCAACATCAAACCCACCCCCAGAATGCTCACTTTCCTTCAGCAAAATTCCAAGACCCCTCTTTCTACCACCACCCTCCCACAGTTGGTAAACTCAATTCTGAGAACCAATTATTTATTTCTGGGTCTATCACTTACGTGAACGTCTGTAGAATCAACTGGATCACAAGAAGAGCTCCAATAAGTGGGGTCTACATATTGGAAAAAGGCCTCAATGTTAGATTGACAAACTAGTGTGCTCTATGAAAAGAATTATACAACTATTGAATCTTAGGGATTCCAAATAATTTAACTATATGAAAAACCACCATACAGCAAGAAAAAAAAAAGCCATGCAGATGTGGCATGTCTTGAATTAAACTCACTGATATTTACACGTGTTTGAGAGATAATTTTTGTCTTAAAAACATGTTTCTTGTAAAATGTTTCTCAAAACAGACTGTTTCAAACGTCTGTGTATATCTAAATTATGTTATAAAACACACAAAAATAATTTTAACAGTAAGTGTGCATAAACAAATATTATTACTTGATTTTAAGATGTATATTTCTTAACTCTTGGATAACAATTAGCTAAGGGATTTAAATGAACACTATCTTCACTTAGTGTCTATGAGTTTTCTTTCTTTTTATTCTGAAATATAATTTGCTGTGCTTGCAGTATCTTTTTCTGTAGTGCTTAAAATGGACAATAACACATTTGATGTAGCTACAATTTATGTTTAGAATAGTAAAATTATATGCTTGAAAATAATACAAACTGTTTATCTTATTTATGTTTTGTTCTTTGAGAGGCAAAAACATTATTATAAACTGCAGAAATGTCTTTCAAAGTTGCTGATCATTGGAGTTTAAATATTATTTAAAATTTTTTTCAAATAAGGCTGAAATTTAAAGTAAGTCATTCAGTCATTTATAAGATTAAATAATGTTTCAAAATATTCAATTTTGACTCTACATTTCTATAATATTGCTATTTCAATAGTGAGAAGTTGATCTTAACAAGCTAATCTGTAAGAAATGAAAGTAAGAACGATAAGAAACTGTAGAAAACATATCAGATCAGGTGACTGAGATACTATTTAGGTAGCAAATCTAATCAATTTCTAGTAACAGAGAAGTATACATTATAGAAGCAAATTTAAATGTTTTTATTATGGATGTGTAAAAGAAACAGCAATAAAATTCCATGATATATTTAAAATAAAAACAAGAATAACAGGAAATATATAGTAACAAAGCAAAAATAAAAATAAAAAACAAGTATATTAATTAAAATATGGCTGGATCCCATCATAAAAACCTTGGTAGAAAACTATGCTTATTAATTAATTATGCAAAAATATCCTAGAAATTTATCACCAATAAGTGATATAGTTTAAACTACATGAATAGATATACCTTCTGTTTGCAATGTATTAAATTTTTCATTAATTACTTTTCTACTATAATGAGTAAATAGTATGCAAAAATTGTTTTCTCATACAATACTTAGTATATAAAAATTATCTTCTTTTTTTGTGAAATTATACTCATTTTTAACTACAAAAATAGAAATATTCCTAAAATATCAACAGAAATTTGTAAGTAAATTTTTTATTAATTTTGTAATACTAATAGTCATTAACCATAATAAACTTTACACAAACATAAACACATTATAGAAATTGAGCTATGTTTATTTATCTAAGATTGCTGGGGTATGGAAATTGTACAGTGGGTGAGACATTTTCCTTGCACATTATCAGCCTGAGTTTGATCCCTGGCAAAACATATGGTCCCTCAAGGCTCACCAGGAATGTGATCCCTGAGCTCAGAGTCAGGAATAAGCCCTGAACATAGCTGGGTGAAACCAAAAACCAAAATAAAATAAAATAAGATAAAACAATAAACTTCTGGACAGGATGAAAAGTTTAGATATTAATTTAAATAAGAAAATAAAAAGGCTGCTTTTACTTTCAAGGGAGAACGACTGTATAAGTATTTAATATTTTAGCAAAACTTTTATAAACAACAAGCACTTTTTACATGTCTCCTTTGTGAGTAGTAAATTCTAAGTTAATTGGAAGTAAGCATTGCTGTCCTTATAATATTCTTTTAAAAAATCAACTTCAATTTAACTGGCTATTTAAAAAAACTTTAATTCATAATAGATCTTTAAACCATCTATTGAATTTCTCAGATTAAGTTCATCCAAATGAGAAATAATAAATTTTTGTTTACATTAGTGGTAATTGAATCAGTGGCTGTAGAATGAATACATGACACCTTGATGATGTTAAGGTAAAATTAGTGTCAAAGTAACAATTTGCCAAAGATCAACAGATGTATTTTTGTGGAAGTCCATTTTGGGTGATTTTGCACAGGATATTTCTCTTGTTTAGAAATCCCCCCATGCTATTTTCTGACTTCCATTCCACTTACCGTGAAGTCCACACCTACCAATCCACATCTGTGCTGTACTCTGAAAATCCCTGAACCTGTTAAAATTGTTCAGAACTCATCAATTTTTAATAAGCTATATACTGTTATTCCTGTGTTTACTGAATTGTTTTTTGATTATCTTCCCATCTCTGTCAGCCTCTGAGTTCATCAGGTGCAGGAATACGTTTTTGTCTTATAAATCAATCTGTCACCAAAACCTGTAGTCATAATTCTGAACATAGTTGGAGTTCAGTATATTTGTGTGAAATAAAAAATCAATGACCCTGGATCAATTTAAGGAAATATTTTGCTGACATAATCACATAAAACCTTACATTGTGTATGAGAAAACAAAAATAATAAGCACATAGGAAGGACAGGATGAACTGAAAATATGTATTTTGGTGAAATTTAAAAATACTTCAAAGAAAAACTTAATGTCAAAATTATACTGCAGTAGAAGTTGTCACTGTCACTGTCCTCCCACTGTTCATCAATTTGCTAGAGCGGGCCCAGTAACGTCTCCATTTTGATATTTGTTGTTACTGTGTTTGGCATACTGAATGCCTCACGGATAGCTTGCCAGGTTTGCGGTGGGCGAGATACTCTCGGTAGCTTGCCAGGCTTTCTGAGAGGGGAATTGAACCCGGCTAGGCCAGGCTGGCTGCATGCAAGGCAAAAACCCTACCACTGTGCTATTGCTCAAGCCCGCAGTAGACGTTATAAGACCAAAATGTCAAAAATTTATTTATTTATTTATTTATTTATTACCCAGCAATGCTCAGGGGTTATTCCTGCTCTGCACTCAGGAATTACTCCTGATGGTGCTTGGGAAACCATGTGGAATGCTGGAAATCGAACCCAGGTCGGCCGCGTGCAAGGCAAACGCCCTACCGACTGGACTACCACTCCGGCCCCTGTCAAAATAATTTAAATACTATAACAATAAAATTCTTGTGGTTCAGTTCTGAATAAAAACACAAAGCATAAAGTTTAAGATTAAGAGACAAAATATCTACCTATATGGAGACCATATTATTGTAAGATATACAATATTTTATGTAAATATTAAGATGTCTTATTATTATATAGAAGGATGAATATTCTTTAAAAAGTGATAAAGAGTACCTAAATATTCACAATTATTCCATCTGACAATGTATATTAAAAGACTGAAGCCATTTAATATGTATAATACGGCATGAAAGTGAAATTAAAAATACAAAGATGCTGTTTATTTTATTTATTTTTTTTGCTTTTTGGATCACATCCAGTGATGCTCAGGGTTTACTGCTGGCTCTGCACACAGGAATCACTCCAGGCAGTGCTCGGAGGACCATATGGGATGCTGGGAAGTGAACCCGGGTTGGCTGCGTGCAAGACAAATGCCCTACCTGCTGTGCTATTGCTCCAGCCCCTAAAAATACAAACTTTTTATGAAAATATGGTAACATTTTTAAGATAAAACTCCCAATTACAAGAAGATAACCTGTAATTGAATTTTATATTTTGTGAAAATCTTTCTAGTTAATATAATCTCAAGTTCTATCAAATTTTGAAAATCTATGAATAACTAAGATTAAATAACAGTTCCTTCACTTAATTCATCAAACACAAAATTATAAAATGTAAAAAAGATTAAATAATAAACAACTTTTCTGAATATAGATAATATAAGTTGAAACTGAATTTTAAGATTTTTATAAATATCAAAATTAATTATAAACCTTAAGACTTAAAAGCAGAAGTCGACTTCATAAAACTACTTTCATATACTAATACACTTAATCATAAATATGTCCAATGATTAATAATTCTGTTTACATCCTTGTATTTAAACACTATAGCAGCACATCTGTGAGTTCCCTAAAACGGAACCAACAGGAAACTACCAGTTCAATCATGGGAGTTAGGAAAAATGAGGAACGTTTCTAATACGATAATAAATTATATATAATTTTATGACTATTCAGCACCATGAAAAGACAAACACAATCTTTGGTATTAAACATCAGTAGTCTAACTAGAGCAGTTATAGGAAGGAGGATATTTTAGACTTAATTTATAGTTACATAAGACTAGACTTAATTGTATAGTTCTGTTTTTACTTAAATTCCACTATCTGCAATTTTGACTCTAAAGTCACTCCACAAAGGTGAACAGTTTCACTTATATCACTTGTATCACTTGTCATCCCCTTCATCTTCAATTTGTTCAAGCGGGCATCAGTAGCATTTCCATTCGACCCTGTCACATGTTAGTGTAGCCCAGTGGCATCTGCTCACTCCAGGAACATGAAGAGCCTCAAACCGTTTGTTCAGGGTTTTGACGAAGAAGTCCGACCATCTCGTAGGTGGGCGGCCACATGATCTTTTGATGTTCTGTGGAATCCAGTCAGTAACAGTTCTAGTCCAGCGGTCATCTCTAAATCGCATTACTTGTCCACCCTATCTGATTTTCGATGTCTTGACAAAGGAGACAGCATCCTTGATCCTTGGACGAAGGTCAGAATTCCAGATTCCTTCTCTCACTTGAGTGAAATCTGATACTCCAAGCATAGCTCTTTAGATTCCTCTTTGGGAGACCAGAATAGCGTTCTCATCCTGTTTTCGTAGGGCCCAGGTCTCTGAGGTGTATGTTAGCGCAGGAAGAACTGTGGTGTCGAAGAGATGTGCCCGAAGCTGGAGGTTCTTCATCCTCTTAGCTATTTCTTTGATGTTCTTGAAGGCACTCCACGCTACTGTCTTCCTCCTGCACAGTTCTGGCGCCAAGTCATTCTTCATGTTGAGTTCTAGACCCAGGTACACGTAGCTGCTGCATTCGGAGATGTTCGTTCTGTTGAGAGCAAATGGAATGTCAGGGACCAGTTCTTTTTTCATAAATATTGTCTTGGTGAGATTCAGCTGCAGTTCAACCTCTCCACACTCAGGGTAGAAGTCAGAAGCATTGATCATGCTGAATAGTTTATATGGGGAAAATAATCAAGCCTGCCTGACAAACTCGATCTGTGAAAAATATATATAAAAACCATAAAGAGCATGCTACTCAAAGAGAACACCATATCAATATATTTTGGCTATTATTTCTATTAATTTAAATGAAAAATATTTAAAATTTTTTAGTTAATATGCTCTGCATTCTTTCTATACTGCCCCTAACTCCTCAGATATTATGAAATGTACTTTTATGAAAAGTCAGAGATTAATAAAATATTTTTCATGTAAACATAATTGTATTCTTGTTAGTATTTTGCATTCTCTGGTGTATATGTAATACTCTGAATGTAGTCAAGCATCTTATGCTACGTTTTCTAAAGAGATGATTAATTTCAGCCTTGATAAGACAAGAGAACGCATCCTTTCAGCAGTATGATTGTTAGTCAATTCACAACATAACTCCATGTACCCTATTTTCTGTGAACTTTAAATCATTCCCTGTGTCACAATTTATCAGAAAAGGATTACTTATTATATTACCAAATAATTATAAGTAGACATTGATTAATTCCTTGATTATTCATATGTTGAAAACATTTGCTTCTCACTGGGAATTTCCAGAATCTTAGCTGTTATCATTTATCTCCCATTACTGATCATGGGCTACATGACTAGCAAACTATTAGCATTGTTGGCAAAAACCCAAGTTAGACCTATGTTCACTTAAGCATCCTTTACAATAGACCTGGAAACAACCCAAGGGTCAATAAAGAAATGCTGACATAAATGAATCAATCCCATTTAAGATGAAATATAGGTAAAGGTAAAGGTAAAGGCCCTCCCGTTGATCGTCGATTTGCTCGAGCGGGCCCAGTAACGTCTCCATTGGAGACTTTGTTGTTACTGTGTTTGGCATATCGAATATGTCACGGGGAGCTTGCCAGGCTCTGCCATGCGGGCGAGATACTCTCGGTAGCTTGCCGGGCTCTCCGAGAGGGGCGGAGGAATCGAACTCGGGTCGGCCATGTTGGCCGCGTGTAAGGCGAACGCCCTACCCGCTGTGCTATCGCTCCAGCCCAAGATGAAATATAATATTTTTAATTTGGATGGAATTGAAGAAGAACTTGCTAAGGGAAGTGAATCAGAGAGAAAGACTACAGATGATTTTGTTTAGAAGTGGAGAGTAAAGAAGCAAAGCAAAGGATTGCATGGTTTCCTATGAAAATAATCTCTGAGAAATGACCTATTGAACAGTGATCTGAAGATACCAAACTAGGGAGTAGGGAGGGAATGAGAAAGGACCTTGGGAAGACAGTGGATGCAGCACTGTAAATATAAACAAGATTATTGATGCTGTCAAAATAAACAATAATAAATAACATCTTTAAACAATTGAAGAATTTTAACTGCAGTGGTGGAGGGTCTTGAGAACTTGGGTAATGGTGGCCGTGCAGTAACTTTTTGATGCAAAAGCATGCACATAGACATATTATAAATCATGTTACCTTAACTACATTATAATATATTTTTTTAAGCCCAACAACTTCAGGTGATGTTTCCAACTATTTTTTATAACTGTGAATCAGATTACTTTATTCAGCAAAAATAAAATGAAACAGATATAAATCTTCATACGTATAAAATGACTTCAACTATTAAGATTTTTTTGTTTTGGTTTTGATTTTTGGGCTTCACAGTGATGCTCAGGACTTACTCCTGGCTCTGCCTTCAGTGTTAACTCCGAGTAGTCTTAAGGGACGAAGCAGGGCATCAAATATTGAATACTGACCATCCACATGCAAGGCAAGCGCCCTGCTTGCTATTCTATAGTTTTGTCCCCACAACTAACCCTTTTATGTTCTAAGACTATGTATTAAGACTAACCCTTTCTATGTTCTAAGCTCTACAAACATCCTTATGTCCTGGGCCCTCATGCATCAAATAAATCCACCCCTCTTTCGCCCTACTCAGAAAGTGAAATCTTATTCTTATTGCAAGATCTTTTAGAACTTTGGCATTAAAACTGACCAACACTAATTATGGACAGGATGTTTGGATTATCCTACAATTCTGACGTTTAATTTTTGTATGCTTAACCTATTTCAGGGCTGGAGCAATAGCACAGCGGGTAGGGCATTTGCCTTGCACACGGTCAACCCGGGTTTGATTCCTCTCGGAGAGCCCGGCAAGCTACCTAGAGTATCTTGATCACACGGCAAAGCCTGGCAAGCTACCCGTGATGTATTTAATATGCCAAAAACAGTAACAATAAGTCTCACATTTTGTGGTGAGACGTAACTTGTGCCCACTCGAACAAATCGGTAAACAACAGGAGGAAAGTGCTACCGTGCTATAACCTATTTCAGCAAAAGTGTTTAGTATAATAAATGAATATGAGCTTTCTGTTCTTAGAATAACTAGGGACATTATCCAATGAAAGATTGTTCTTAGTAGACTCATTCTATTTTTCTGAAAGGATGCAAATAAAATTGTACAGTATTATAGAGTTACATAATCTCATTGTGTGAAGATGGAAATACACAGGTAAATAAAAATAAAATTTTCAACAGAATTTCACAATCCACGAAATAGTACTCTAAAATGTCTTTGTAAATGAAGACATCTGGTCTGTTGTTAATTTCAAAACTGTTCTAAGAAGGTAAGTGGCTTGAACTGTCACTGGGTGTGGCATCTATCTTATCTATGAACAGCCTAGGAGAGACTGTTTTGGGAATGCAAAAGTTTGAAACTAAAATTCACTTCTTGGGCCTAGAGCTTTTAATGGACTGACTGTCACTGATAAGGAAATGATGGAAAGCACAATGATTCCGCAATCTCATTAGCGGGATGTATTGTCTGAAGCTGAATTTCCCAGTCTCCAGAATACTAACATATAATAGTGGTGAGGGAGAAAAGAGAAAAGCAATTGAAAGCTCTCTATTCAATTTTTGTCCCTTTAAATACAACATTAAAATAGCAATCCCAGTGGCATTGCAGTGCCTTATTTCTTTAGTGAGCAATAAAAACAAATCTCTTGTTATCTTAGCATAACTATGTCTTTCAAAATAAAATCTATTTTGGAAGTAGTGGACAGATAGCTTTCCTTAGTTCAGATAAAGTTGCCAACTGCATATATGTCTTCATTAGAAATAAGTGAATGTATCTCCAGTCATCATTGTCATGAGCCACTCTTCATAAATTTTATTGTTGTTGATTCTTTGGTTAGGCTACAGACAATACTCAGAAATTACTTCTGGCTCTTTACTCAGGAATCACCCATGGCATGCCTAAGGGAACGATATGGGATGCTATGTATCAAACTGCATCGTCAACTACACGCAAGTTATAAGGTTCACACACTGTCCTATTAATACAGCAGGAACTGAGGTCATCTAAATCTCCATCCATGAAACAAGAAGCCACTAAGAACATAGAATGGCGTAGAATGGGATAGCTGTAGAGTGGGATTTGGCAGCAGATAAAAGGAAGCCTTGAGCCCATCTCTCTCTCTCTCTCTCTCTCTCTCTCTCTCTCTCTCTCTCTCTCTCTTTCTCTCTCTTTCCCTATATCATTTAATCTTTCTCTTTCTCTCTCTCTGTCTCGCTCTCTCCCTCTCACATACTGTCTCTCCATATCTCTGTCTCTGTCTCTGTCTCTCCCTGTCTCTTTCTCTCTCTCTCTCTCTTTCTCTCTCTCTCTCTCTCTCTCTCTCTCTCTCTCTCTCTCTCTCTCTGTCAACACTTGAACTCTGGTCTCTTTTCTTCCTGATCAAGTAGTGTGCCATACCCGGACACTGTACCCAGTATAGCAGGCCTGACAGGGCAGGTAAAGGCAGGGCTCAGATACCCAGGATAGCTCAGGTGCAGGAGGACTCAGGTGCCCAGGATAGCTCAGGGCCAGGCAGGGTGATGCCCAAGGTAGCTCAGGGACCAAAGGGCTCAGGTGCCCAGGGTAGCTCAGGTACAGGTAGGCTCTGAAGCCCTGGTTGTGACAAGGTACTGAGCACAGGACTCTCACCCATGTGCAAGTGGCCATGTCTGGAGAATAGGAAAACCAGGACTAGTTGACAGGAACTGCTGGGGGGCAGCTGGGAGGCCCAGAGAGGTGTGGAGCAACTCTGCCTTTGGGCCCACACTATAACTCCAGCTCCTCTTCCTTAAACTTTTCAACACTTCAAATGTTTATTTCTGTTCAATGGACAGATAAGGGTTTTCTTGGGATTTGGTGTTCGATTTTGTTTTGTTTTCAGAAAGACTGGAGGAAAGCAAAATATGGCATCACTGTGGCTAACCCTGGAGACCTCCCAAGCACTGCTAATGTGGTCCTAGGGTTCCCAAGCACCCCAGAGCCCCACCAGCACTGCATCCATAGGCCTGAGCTTTCTGAGCAACTGATGGAGTATTTCAGGGATTGGCCCCTGAGGATCTTGATCACTTCTCTGGGCCCCCCTGACTCCCACCAAAGAAAATTCATTTAGAGTGAACCAAATGAATATCCAGGAAACTTAATTCTCTATCATTTGTATTAAGTAGCAATCTATAAATGCAGGTCTCAAAGTGCATACAATTTGGATGTGAATGCCAGTTATGTCAATGGTTGGATTACTTGACAGATACTCAAATGTTTGACACATTATCACTTAATAAGAAAAAAGAAGTTTCTCAGCTGTAACAATGTTCTTCTTAATTACTTTTTTCAAACTTGAATTGAGGCATTCATTTTTTAATATCTGTATATTTTAACCAAAATTCAGTTGAATAGGTTGAAATATAGAACGAAAGCAAAATAAAATTGTAAAAATATATAGTCCCATATTTGTTGCTTTTTTTTGGTTCCCAGGAAAATCAGTCTTTCTGATATCATGTATTCATTCATATCCAATAACTCAGTAAAGTCATCAAGTATGCACTAAATATATGCAGTAATGAATAAAGCATTATTTTTTCTCTAAGAAGGTGGCTGTTATGAATATGTAAAATTTAAATTTAGATTAAAAGTACATTTTCTGATAAAGCATTATTTTCACATAAGCCTGAAAATTTAAGATGGTTTCAATGAACATAATGACTAAGATGTATAAAGTAGTTTCTTCCTTCCACTTGTTATGCTCATAGCTTTATGATTTCCTTACAAAATTTCCAAGAAGCCTATGAAGTAGGTCCCACTGTGACCATTCAGTTTTTGAAGAACTTGGAGTCTAGTGATACTAATAATCCAAGTGACTAGTAAAACTAGAACTGGATCAGGCTGACATAGCTTATACAATTTAGTATAGATTATTTTGTTTCTGTAATGTGCTTTATATAATTTAGTACAAGAGTTAGGCTACAAAGCTGATATAGTTTATATCATTTAGTCATGCCTACAGTGATAATTATGCAAAACTAAAAGAATTTCTTTAGAGGTTTAGAGATGATAGATAAAGTGCCACTGATTTTATGAAAAAAATAGTATTTGGAATAGTCTTTATTTTTAAACATACATGAACTACAGCTATGTATTTCTTTAAAGTAAAAATATCCTTCCTCTTTAACAAATGAGAGAAACAATCATTTGAGAACTTGGATTATATTTTGTGTAAGATATATAAATAACATTGATTGATCATTAGCCAATGGTGTTTGGCAAGAAATCAATTTTGTTCTTGATGCTGTCCAAGGAATAATGGAATGAGAAACAATTTCCTCTTAAATACTTCCATAGACTTTAAAACATTTTAATAAAAATAGCCGGGATGAGGCAAATTCTAGATTATGCTTGCTGTTTCATTTATAGAATGAGAATTTTCTTATTTTTTTTGATCAGCCTTCAAAGAAATTCTTTATTAACATTAACATTCAAAAATTGAAAGTTCACATTGAAATGGGAATATCTACCTTTTTGCCACAAACAATGAAGTATATCAGCCAACCCAGGCTCTGAATTCCAACATGGCATTGGGCCAGTACTGCCTGGTAGCAGCTGACACCTTTAGACAGGCCACGGTCTTTGTAATGTTTCCAAGCCACCAGGGCCTGGTGTATGCATTTACATTTCCCATCTGGCATTTAAAAAATATAAATGGGTTGTTTATAATTTCCTCTTAAATACAACTTTTTGATGGTTATTTTTCTTTTGTTTTGTTTCTTCCCGTTAGGTTCTTTCTGGTGAAGTGCCCCCAGTCCAAAGCACTGAATAACTTGTGTTGCTAGTTGCAAGAGATGGATTAATTTTATTAATTTTCTCTGGATACTTTGAAGTTTAGCATCAAAGACTCACTATCTCTTGAAATGCTCAGAGTTTGATGTTTGAATAAAGAAAACGTGATTCAACTTTCTTTCAAAGTACAATTGCAGAGTTGTGGGATTTCATCTTTAACAAAGACATAGTACAATTCATTTTCTTTCCAGTATTCATAAAGATATATATTCAAAATTAATACTTACACCAGTAAATATATCTGTAAATATGATTCCGACGTAACATGATTTTTAAATGTTGATTTCTAATTAAAATATCTTTGCACTATAAAAAGGTTTTCACTCCAGAAAAGGAAATTTAGATCTTAAAATTTTAATATAGTCATATTTTTGCATTTTGCAAAATTTCCTGAAGCATCTCATCACAATTATTGGCTGTAAAATACTTGAGTACATGTTGTTCTGAAATGTGCCATGAATGTTAGTCCTACAATTATATGTATATTATCAAAACTAATAAAAGACAAAAAAATGAGGTGATGATCAATGTCTGAAATCATTGTGTATACAGGTAAAATTTCATTTTTAGAAAATTATTAATAGTTTGATAATTTAGATTGCAAAAATAGGAAGGAGATATAAATTCTATGTCAATTTTGGGAGTCAGGTACTAGGTATTACCCAGTGGTGATATCACTCCTGACTCTATTTTCCGGAATCACTCCTAGGGGGTGTCATAGGAGATGCCTGTGTTCAAGGCAAGTACGTTAACCCTAACACAGTTTGGATCCCTGTTATATTGCTTCTCTGTTTTGGATTTGGGGGCCACACCCCATGGTATTCAGGACTTCTCCAGGCTATGTATTCAGAAATGATTCCTGGTAGGCTCAGAGGATTGTCCGGGATAGAACCCAGATCAGTTCAGTGAAAGACAAATCTATAGCAACTGTACTCTCTCTCCCGCCCACTTCCTGTGTTATCTTTAAATGTTAACATTGTACATGTGTTTTTTATGTGCTTGTTAGAATGAAAACTAGAGAAATCACAATAAATTTTTCCATAAAATCTAAGATATTTTAAATCACATTTTTTGAACAATAATAAAAATAAGTCAATGATCCTTGTCATCCTAGTCTAGAAATAGTCTATGATATTTTCATGCACTTTTGCTTTAAATAAAATAAATTTTACGGCCTGGAGAGATGGCGCAGTGGGTAGGGCAGCTGACATGGGTTGATCCCTGGGGCCACATATAGTCCTAGGAGGTCTGCCAGGAATGACCTCTCAGCACAGAACACGGAGTGAGTCAAAATTACAAGTGGAGTGATCCCAAAACAAAAAAAAGGGGGGGGGTAAGAAAATATGAACGATTTCAATACAATTTTCAAAGAGCGTTAATAATTCTTGCCCTTTGGCAAGAATTTGGTAGGTTGTTTATAGTTTCTACTGAAAAATTCTTAAAATGAGATAACACCTGTATTACTTCTTACATTTATTCTTAGATATTTTTATCAAACACAAAATGGAATAATAGAGTTAAAGTTCAAAATTAATGAATAACAATGTTCCTTCTTTCATTTAATAGTTTTCTTCTATCACAAGGTACATTTTTGTTATTAAAATTATTTATAAAAATATGGAATGTTCAACACACTAAGACCATAAACTACATTTCATTTATAGCTAAAGAGTGCCGGAATTTTTAAGTGCCCGTTATGTGTATGTGTGTATAAAAGCTGATTAGTTAAATATAAATCTAGTGTAAAAACAAAGAATAAAATATAACCAAGATCATTGTACTAATAGAAAAAAATGGGGGAACTTACAAAACTCAATATATCTATGTTATCATTGTTTAAAATACAGCATTTGCTTCAATATATGCAATCCAGATTGAGTATACTAAATACTCCCTTTGTATTTCTGGAAATAAAATATAGATTCTGTTCACTGTAGTTATATTCCCTTCATGATATCTTAGGTTTCTAATTATAGTCAAGTGTCACGATTAACTACACTGACATTTCACAACTAAAGTGAAATGTCACATAAGTGCAATGATAGGTACAACAAACACCCTTACTATAATTCATAAATTTGGCTGTTATCAACAACATAGAAATCTCATTTAGTACCAGCATAGGCACAATTCCCTACAATAAAGTTAATTACTGTACTGATTTATAACTTTGTGGATTAACTCTTTATGAAAAAGTTAAATACTAATAATCATTATAGTTTGGAAGGCATTTTTGAGATGTTCATCAAAAATGTATGGCTGGAAGTATATCTACCAGATCTCCTAGTAATCAAAACAGAAAGTAGGCATGTGTGTTCTCATGCAATATTTCTCTCAATTCACATTTTCAGAATTCATATTTGCATACTTCTAAATCCATAAAATATACAAACTAGATTCTCCTTTTGCACTTAGGTAACCTTTCTCGGTATGTTTTCATAATGAATTAACTTTATTCACCCCAAGGAAATGTCAGGGTTTTCATGTAACAAGCTGAAAGCAGAACTCAGGTGTCAAAATTCCTGTGATCTCTCTTAAAATAAGTTAGTCAAAACACAACCTGAGCTTCATATAAGTAGTATACTTTAAGCACTATTTCTATGTACTTTCTATATAACATGACACATGACTTCAAAATTGCAGAGTTAGTATTCTCCTGATTCTTATCTTTCCACAAATTTTCCTTCCTGTGTATGACAAATTCTCAGTGTTATATGTATTTTATTAAAATACATTAAATTATGGATACCTGTGCAACAGTACAGCTAGGAGGGCATTTGCCTTGCATGAGGCCAACACTAGTTTAATTCCTGGTATCCCATATGGTCCCTCAAGCACCTCTAGGAGTAATTCCTGAATGCAGAGCCAGGAGTAAGCCCTGAATACCACTGGATCTGACCCAGAAAGCAACATAAATAAATGAATATATTTACTAATGAATCTCCCTCCATCTGTATAGACTTTGAAAAGTTGACACTTGTGGAGCCATATATTCAATGGAAACTTCTAACAAACAAGAATAACTGCCTTTGTCAAGAACTTATTCTCCTCTTTATTTCCATAAAATAAAATCTTCATTATGTCATCATGCTTTAGGTTCACACCTGAACTCTGAATTCTGAAACCTCAGATTAAAATTAATTGAACCCCAAATAATTTAATTTGTTGTAAGTGCCTTGTAAGTTTTTAAATAAGAAAGGATTTTTTTCTCTATTTATTTGAATCCAAGAAACAGGATGATTTTCTTATTTATTTGTTTGTTTTTCAAGAGTGGAGAGTGTTTGTTTGTGCCATACCTGACAATAATCAGAGGTTACTGTTGACGTTGCACTCAGGACTTACTTGTGATGGTGCTCAGGGTATCATACAGTGTGTCAAGAATCAAACTCACATACGTGCAAGGCAATTCAACCAACTGGTACTATTACTTTGGCCCCTGAATCCAAGAAGCAAAATCATATTTTAAAATTTTTCCTTTGAGATACACAGTTGGTTTAATGGTTGGAATGCAAACCTATATGTGTTTTCATTATGGAGGTAAAGGTAGAGCTAAAGGCCCTCCCATTGTTCATTGATTTGCTCGAGCGGGCCCAGTAACGTCTCCATTGGAGACTTTGTTGTTACTGTGTTTGGCATATCGAATACGTCACGGGGAGCTTGCCAGGCTCTCTGAGAGGGGCGGAGGAATCGAACTCGGGTCGGCCATGTTGGCTGCTTGCAAGGCAAACGCCCTACCGCTGTGCTATCGCTCCAGCCCTATAAAATAAGCAAATTTTTGTTTCATGTATGCTCTTTTCTCTGTAAGTATTTAAAGGATTTTTTTGGTGTACACACATACACACACATATATGTGTATATATTTATGTATATACATGTATATATGTGTGTGTGAGTGTATATAAAATATCTTTCTGTATAAAACTCAACATTCTTATTCAAAAAAGGTGTTCATACAAAACCTGCCAATCAACTACATGACAGTTTTATAAGTAACTTCTTTCTTTTTTTTGACAGCCTATTTATCCTACTATATAAAAACCTCAAAGGAAGACTTGTGGTAAATGATAGTATATTTCACAGGTCATGTAATTTGCAATTTGTCATTCTTCACATTGTGGGAAATGGTACATGATGTTACTGACATATAAGAAATATATTAACACCCATGCTGTCTTTCAGTATGAATAGATTTTTTAACTTTAATGAAAGTCAAGGGAAAGTATAAAAGGTTTCGGTTAATTATAGATTACATACAAAAAATAAGTTATATAGAATGTGCATAGTGCTACTACTCTTTCTCTTTCTAGTTAATGGGCTACTGCTTCTTTTAATTGATGTGCTCTACTTTCGTTGTGAAGTACTTTAAACTTATAGAAAAATTAAGAATTTCATTATACATTCATTTAAAAATTCACCAATCCTCTCAAAAAATTTAAAGAGATCAGGTATCACATTATTAAAATAAATTGGTTCATGTGACTCTTATGAAAGAATTAAAATTAAACAGGTTAGTGTGTACTTTTAAATATGGGATTTTGCTATTTGTCTTATTTATGTGCTATCCAGACAACTTTTAAATGCTTTAGCACTGTGTATGCATGTATGCTTTGTCACTGAATTCCCCTGTTGTACTATCTCTTGGTGCTAAGTTCTTAAATATTAAGCCATTTTAATTTTTCATCAGCAATAAATAAATCTATATAAAGGAATTGTATAATTTCCTTCTAATGATGACTGCAGACTTATTAATTTTATTAATTTCTAGAATCATATAAACTAGAAACTATAGTCTTTTTTCTACTTTTAATAGCTGATTATAGTTTAGTAATTGTTTTGAGAACATACATTTTTGGATGTTTCCTTGACATCTGGGAACAATTTACATAAATCTTATTTTAAGTTTCTATATCGACCTTAGATTTATTAATTATGTTTCTCACTATCTGATTTATTTTTAAATATTATACTAAATTGCTTAAAATATTTTTGAGTGAAACTAAAGTCTTCACATATAAGATTTTTTTCAATGTCTATAATTAGAGGAGTGGCCACTATTCACACTATTACATAAGCCCTGTAAATATTGCATTTGTCCTTTATTAATCTTTTTTGTTCTTAGTATAATTTTCCTTTAAAGTTCCTCAGAGTAATAATTGATACTACCACTCTCTTAACCACTGTGTCAGTGAGAACATTGTCAACAGAGCTACGGTATATAAGAAAGTAATGAAATCCAAAGGTTTAGTTATATCCTCACCAAGAAATCCTGTATTGAACTACACATTTAAACCAACTGCCCACTTGCCATGTCCAGAGAGTCAAGGCTGTCTTCAACCTTGTTTTTACCTACACAATTGACTCTTTGACATTTGTGAGACAGTGCAAAATCAGAATGCCCTGCCCCTTGTGGAAACCATATTTAGAATTTCAAACTGGCAAATGTGGGTGTTATGCCATATATTAAATCTTCTGAATCTGAGGGTATGGCTTTCTTGATGAATGTATATATAATCTGTATATATACTTTATATACAATCTGTATGTATATATTACTTGTCAAAAATTTGAAAAAGACCAAAAAAGAGTGGGGGGGGCTGGAGCAATAGCACAGCGGGGAAGGGATTTGCCTTGCACATGGCTGACCCGGGTTCGATCCCCAGCATCCCATATGGTCCCCTGAGCACTGCCAGGAGTAATTCCTGAGTGCAGAGCCAGGAGTAACCCCTGTTCATCGCTGGGTGTGACCCCAAAACCAAAAAAAAAAAACTTGTAAAAGAGCAATATATTAATTTTTATTCACACATCATCAGGTAATTTTTATTATTTAGCTGAAATACAAAGTTAGGGGACACACCATCCTCAGTAGGACAAGTCTTCCCCTCTGGCATTAATTGCAGCTCCTAGGCTGGGTATGGGGCTGGTGAGATAGCACAGCGGGTAGGGCGTTTGCCTTGCACGTGGCCGACCTGGGTTCAATTCCTTGGCCCCTCTCAGAGAAACTGGCAAGCTACTGAGAGAATCTCACCCGCATGGCTTCCTGTGGCATATTCAATATGCCAAAAAACAGTAACAAGTCTCAAAATGGAGACGTCACTGGTGCCCACTGGAGCAAATTGATAAACAATGGGAGGACAGTGCTACAGGCTGGGTATGCTTCTTTATAGGGAGTGAAGATGGGTTAAAATAGTGAAAGGAACTCTTTGGTGGAGTCAGGAGAAATCATTAATATAGAGCGTTTATTATTTCTCTGTATTGAATAAAGGGGTGTTACCTTCCCCTTCGCCCCACACACCTTACTCTACTTAACTGTGGCATTTTTAATGATGGTATTTTAATCTTCTCATCAAATATCTTGAGTGGGAAAAAAATAATTAATTTCTCCAGTAATTGATTTTCAAGTTTAATACATAACGAAGTAACATTTACGAAAGCAAGGAAACAGCTGAAGTACAATGGTCAGAGTAAAGCACTCAGCTATTGTACTTGTGACTTGAAAGTGACACACACATTGTTACTGTCTTAATAACATATCTCCAAGTGACAGGATGTTAACACATTAACAATGATAAAGTTATATTTTAGAGTTAAATTATGCACTGATCAAGAATGCTTTAAATGAGTTAATTATTTTTACTCTCAAATTTGTAATTTTTTTCTTTTAATCATTAACAATTAAAAAATAGCAATATGGTGATACTCTGTAATGATATTCATTCCAGTTTTGAACTGTAATTCATTTCATCCAGAATTCTTTTAGATGAAGGTAATACTATTTATTGATTGATGATTAGAGAACTAAAAGTACATCATCCATGAATTATTTGTATCATCTTCTTATAAGAATCAGTGGATTTAAAGTCCGAGTTTTACTACTGGTGATTAATCATGTTTCCATGAGCTAGTTTTTGTTGATAAAATTTAATTTTATTCTCCTGATAAATGAGTTTACTGCAGTTTCAAAAATCAAAGGATTTTATTGACACTTCTCAATTTAAGTGCATTACATAATTTTCAAACTAAATACATCATAATTCAAAATTAATTGCAGAAACTCTTTGTTAAATTATTTCTACTTATCCAGTTCTTTGTATACATAAACTGTTTAACCTTGCATATATTCAAGATACCAAAGTAACCTTAAAAGCTTATTACAAATGATAGCTTTTTCACTTAGATTAATCTGCTTCTATAACACAAAGGGTGTTTTATTAAATATTCATTTTATTCTATCAGCACTGATATTAGCAATTTAAGTTTGGCCATAGAGTAATCAATTAAAGTAAAGCACGCTGCGTGAACACTAAACCGAACACATTAATTTAATCTATTTTGGCTACCCCTGCTGTCTCACAAATCATCTCTATGGTTACAACACATTTGTCAAAGTTTCTAATAGAAAAACATCCAAGATGGCAAGGCCTCTACAAAATATAGTTAAGGTTTATAAATAATAAAAATATTTAGGTTCACTTTTCACAAATTAAATGTGATATTCTTATATCAAAGAACATATAAAAATCTAAACATTGCAATATTTAATTATTACATAAGTGACAGTAAAAGGTTAATCACAAAAGGTTCATAAATGATTTTGAAGAGAAAGTAAGAAATTTAATTTACAGTGATATGTTAAGTATAACTAATGATCAAGCCACAATGTTAGTGCTGGCATATAATTGAAATTGTGTGGTTATATCATCTTTTCTTTTGGGGCTGGATACTTTTCCATATTCTTAGTAAATCTTTGCTAGCACTTTAGCAGAATAAATAATTAGATATTTTACAAACATCTAGAATAATTAGGTATTTTACAAATTTTACAAATTGTCTGAAACTTCAGGGTTGACTATCGTAAATCCTTAAGAGGAAATGGAAATGTGTCTGTATTGAAGGATTTAACTTTATCCTAAAATAGTTGGGATCTGTGACCTGGATTTCAGGTAAATAAAAAAATCTCCCTTGAAATGACATGTCTGATTGCAGTATCTGTGCCTAAGGGTCTAACCACAACAGAATCTGGTGAGACTGACAAGGATAGGCAATCCAAATGGGTCTTAAAAGATTGGGATTTAAGTCAGACAGTATTTGAAATGGAGATTTAACTAAACTAATGACAAGTGGTAGATCGGTAAAAACTAAATACAAAAACAGAGTATTGAGGTAATATGTTTCATTTCGATCCTCCCATTGTTCATCGATTTGCTCGAGCGGGCCCAGTAACGTCTCCATCGTGAGACTTTGTTGTTACTGTGTTTGGCATATCGAATACGTCACGGGGAGCTTGCCAGGCTCTGCCGTGCGGGCGAGATACTCTCGGTAGCTTGCCGGGCTCTCCGAGAGGGGCGGAGGAATTGAACTCGGGTCGGCCATGTTGGCCACTTGTAAGGCAAACGCCCTGCCGCTGTGCTATCGCTCCAGCCCATGTTTCATTTATACATAACAAAATGTTAGGGCAAAGTTATACACAAAGAACAGGAAAGTAAGACCTCTTCATTCAAAGGAGAGATAATAAGCACTCTACATTAGTGATTTATCTTGACTCCACCAAATAGGTCCTTTCACTATTTTAACCATTTTCACTTCCTGGAAAGAAGCATACCCAGCCTAGTACCTGCAATTGGTTCCCCAGGAGACTTGTTCTACTGAGGATGATGTATCCCCTTAACTTTGCATTCCAGCTAAATAATAATAAAAGTACTGCGTAATGTGTTGATTAAAAATTGATATATTGCTCTCTTTCAAATATTTGACAAAGTATATATACATACAGATTATATATAACTGTATGCAGATATATCAAATACATACACACAGGTCTATGTGTCCCTAAAAAAGGGAAAAGTTTGTTTGCATAAAAATAAGTACTATGCCATGTATAATAGTGACTATAGTGATTTTATGTACAAAACATAACTGTATAAGCATGCATATCCCCCTTTGTAAAAAAAAAAACACTAGAGAGGTAAGTGTTTAAAGTTTTGTTATCATATTAAGGTTTTATTTATTTCTTTCGATGTGCCCCAAGCAATACTCAGGGAACGTGGGACTTCTCAGAGCTTTGTGGTCAACCTGGGCTGGTGGGAGGAAGAGATGGCTTGATGCTACATAAGCCACTGATACATTTCTTAGGTCCAGCAGGGCTAGAAGTTACCAGGGCTATTCCCTGTTGCACTTAGGAGTCAGATGCTGCCAGAGATCCAACTCAGGACCTCATACATAAGCAATGCATGCTCCAGTCCTTTGAGCTTCAACCTGGCCCTATGGTGGAATTTTATCTTTGTGTTTGGCAGTTACAGTGCGTTAGGTTTTACTTTTTTTAGCTCCTTTTTTGTTTCATTAAGGGTTTCGTAAATTTAAGTTCTATACACCACAGTCAATTCATCATGCTCACATCATTCAGTTAAACTGTAATCTCATAGCTTTTCAAGGAAATTAAAACGAAGAGTCTTAGAGCATCTCATAGCAAATTTTGGTTCCTGTCATAATTATTTCATGCATATGGTAGATAACTTAATTGCTTTACATTGACATTCTTAATTCTCTCTCTCCAACATCCTTTGCCCCAACATTTAAAACAACCAAACAAACAAACAAACTCATTTCTGAGCATGTCTATTTAGACCTTTTTTTAAATTAAGTCCTACTCTTGAACTAGAAGGCCTAATGTTCAGTTTCTATACTTTAAGGGCAGTGCTAGGCACGTTAGATACAACACTAGGCATAACAGACATAAATCTAGCTTTTTGCAGAAGTCATCCTGGGTAAAAATAAGCAAGTTATCATAGGGCTTGTAATAAGTTTTATAATTAGTTAAATAAATAGACTAAGGATTATCTAGTGAAGTTAAGGACAATGATAAAGTCAAACCATGAAGGTGATTTTTGGAGCAAATCCATTGACTGTCTATACAACTAAGTAGTAAAACATAGTTCTACTCAATAAGTTAAGCTTTAAATAACATTTTCCTTTTCTCTTATGCTAAATTTTCTAACTCTTTATTTGCATTCTGAGTTGATCCACGATGGACACTCTCCTTTTTTATCGCCTCCCTGACCATTCATTTACTTTTCAAATGAATACACATTGTACTTTTGAGTGTACCACCAAAAATATATTGACAAACAAAATGGTACATGTGTCAATCTTCTGACTCTGTTAGCAATACCACATCACTCTTGAAATTAATTTTGTTATCCATTTACTAGTGTGTCGTTTATATTAAAATGAACTAGTTTTAAAAAATATTAAAGCTGACACATATTACTATTCTTGGAAACAAAGGTTAAAATCTTAAAGGTGTATTTAATATTTATTTTCTCAATTTTGCTCTTGAAATTGTTATATCTTGCAGAAAGTTTTTTCTTATCTTAGTTATGGTAAAATACACAAAGTATATTTTATTCCATTAAGCACTTTTTAATTTTGTTTTTTTTTTTGAGCCGCAATCTTATATATTCAATGCTTACTTCTCTACTATTTCAGTGCTTACTTCTGGATCTGCACAAGGATCACTTCTGGCAATGTTTGGGAATGTATGTTGCACAGAGGATCAACCCAAGTCAGCTGTATGCAAAGAAGCCCCTTACCTGTTGTACTATCTTTCCAGCTCTTCTCACAAGCAGTGTTAACTATATTCATATTGTTGTACAACCTGTTTCTTTATATTAAAAAATTAAAATTCCATAACAATCGGGCACAATTTTACAAACCCTACTCCCTGTTTCTTGACAACTATTATTTTACTTTCTGTGTATGGGTACAATACACTCTTGTTCCTTCATGTAAGTCAATCTGTCATGTTTCTTTTGTGATGACTTACATCACTTAGCATAGTATCTTCAATGTACAGTCATACTTAAGTCAGGGATCATTCTTTGTGGGGAGTGATAACCATTTGTAATGCTGCGGACTACACACATGTTGGCTACGGGCACGGCAAAAGACCCACCCACAGGATTATCCCTTGAACCACTGCAAAGGCCTTGAGTGACATTTTAATAAGTCTTGTTTAAGTGCTTTGATTTTTAAACAATTGGAAAATATGGAAAGTTAAAATTTTCATGTCAGATAGATAGCAGAGGGATGAAGATCCTTACCTTAAATGAGGTCAACAATGGTTTGATCACCAATAGAGAATAAAGTCTCTGTCAATATTAATATCACAAAGACATTTCACTGATTTTTTATAGTTATCTAAACACAAAACAAATTTACTTTAATAATTTTAAAAATTTACAGAAAGCACTTTAATTAAACTACCTAAAATACATTGCCACAATTTTAATTTTAATTCTTCTTTGAAAATAGTCAAGGTAAAGGTAAAGGCCCTCCTGTTGATCATCGATTTGCTCGAGCGGGCCCAGTAACGTCTCCATTGGAGACTTTGTTGTTACTGTGTCTGGCATATCGAATACTCTCGGTAGCTCGCCGGGCTCTCCGAGAGGGGCGGAGGAATCGAACTCGGGTCGGCCATGTTGGCCGCGTGTAAGGCGAACGCCCTACCCGCTGTCAATCCTTAAGTATAAATTTAAAAACTAATGTAGACATATATTCTGAATCAAGTATAATTGCATACTTTAACAATATAAATGAAAGACTTGATCAAATGAATACATTAACAATTAAATATTTATTCTAGTTATAAACAGAAAAGTATTAATTTATTAAATTAAAGTATTTTTGAAATTAACTACGAAGTTACTTCACAAGTGAACCAATAAAAATTTAAACAAGTAAAAATTTGAAGAACATTTGCTGCTTGTCTTGTGCTCAAAAATGAATACATTCATGATTACACAAAGTTCTAGCGATATTTTAGGCATATTTATGATAATAAGTGATCCAGTCTCAATTTTCTCTTATTTTAGAGAAGTTTTAAATTTAGACTTTCAGGTTTTCTAAGGACAAAATTATCAAATACACAGAAACACTGCTTATGTTTACAATTTTGTAATTGTTGCATGTAAGTGACACTTTATTTTTTAGAACGTCAAATTAAAAGTTTTACAGTTAAAAATATTGGCACTTATTCAAATTTGCTAACTAGCATAACATGAACCTAAAGGTGATATGTAAAATATGTACCTTAATGCTTAAATTCTGACTCTAGGCTGGTACATGCTGTTCACATGGAAGAGAAGAAAACACATAAACAAATTGTTAAAGAAATGTGTGAACACATTTTTATTAAAATTAAAAATCAGAAGTTTGTGAGTCAGAGACATGGTACATGGATTAAGAGACCTGCCTTCCATGTATCAGACCCTGATTCGCTCCAAAATACAACATAATGCACCTCAGACACTGTGAGGATGACCCGGAGCACAGAGCCATACGTCCTGAGCACTACCATGACCGCCATCTGTGTCCCTAGTAATCCGTATACTAGAAATGCACTTTTAGTTGTATCAATTATGTCTAAAAATTAATATGTTCTTATTTTCTTTATAAATGTTAAAAAAGTCCGGAACCATAACTTTTCTTTAAATAAGACTTTTCTTTTTTAAGAATTAAGGGTCCTATGGGTCCTATCCTAATGAAAGAATCAGATTTGATTCTGATGCATATTTACTTTTATTGAGAAGTTAGATATTGACCCATTTAACCAATCTTAAATAACACAGATTAAAAATATTCTGTGGGATCAGAGAGATAATGCAATGGGTAATATGCCTGCCTAGTTTGCAGCCAATCTGGATTCTTTGAACCCTCAGAACCACAAAAGGTCACATGATGATGCCTGAGTGCAGAATCAAGAGTAAATCCTGAGAACTGACATTAATTTCCCCCAAACCAGTATATTTACTGCAGCATTGTTCCTGAACATTTCCAACTACAATTTCAAGTTAGACAACATAGGATATTTATATAATGATCTTATGGCCACAACACATTTGTGAACTAGTAAAACATTGACATACATCTGTACTTACTAGTTTATGTTTGGGGAACATTTCACCATTTTAAATTTTGTAAATGAGCACATGATTTTATATTGAGGGAAATGCAATCCCCTTGGTGCTCTCTTATTTCGGTTTATTAGTATCAACATAAATCAACCCAACTTACCCATGAGACAAAGTTCCCACTGGGTGTTGTATACACACTAAAACTTCAGCTACACAGCCAGCCTTGTAGCCTCTAACTTATGTATTCTAACTTATTTATTGCACGATTGAACATTTAGGAGAAAAATGATGGAATTCTTAGTAGTTGCCTTACTTTTCTGGGGATAATGCATACTTCATTTATTATCGGTTAATGCCTTTGCCCTCTTTTCATAAAATTATCAGATAATTCTAATTGAGAACAAAAAGAAAGCACTCTCCGTAAGGGTTTTAATTATTTCCAAATGCCTCGCCAGCATATAAATGCTAAACTGTGTGACTTTTCCATTTATGGGCTGTGAGAAATAAACAGCTGGGATAAACAGCAGGCGTTTCAAGATATTTTATTTATTTCTCAGCAGAAGTTTAAGCATATGTCATAATGATGGCATTTACATCATAATATATGTTGCTTCATACAGCTCTGCAAACCCATCAAAATCTGCACAAATGACTGTGGAATGGTAGAATAAGAAGAGCCTATCAAACACACTTCCATCTGCTTCGATTCCAAAAGTTCAGCTTTTATTATGAACTACGCAAATGAAAATCAGAGTTTTGGAAACTTCAGTGCTTTCCTTACATCTTACTTTTGTTAAGCTTTTTGACATACCGTGACCTAACATGCCAGGGGATAAGCACTTACATTTTCTCTTTTATTTTTCCTTTCCTCAAAATTTTGTCACCTGAGAATACAGATATTTAATTCATGATATTGAGAAAAGATATTCTGATATATACCTTATAGAGAAAAATATATAAGAAAATTAGACAGATTAGGATCAAATAGTCAGTATTCTATTAACTCCATAACAAAACCACTAGTTTGATGGTATGATTTGATTAGAAGGACAGTTACAAGTATAGCTTGTTTAGATATTGAGGTTGGAGTCGGAGAAATAACACAGACTTTAAAACAGATGCCTTAGATGTGGCTGGCCTTGATCCCAAACCTGGCGTCTCATGGTCACATGCAAGTTGGAGATTGCCAGGTTCATTACCTGCCATGGAGCCGCAGGTTATCCAGAGGACCGGACGTATAAAGCAAGCCTACATTCTGAGCCTTGCATCAAATCACCAGCCCAGGGAAAGGAGAATCAGTTCGGGCACTGGAACTCCTGGCATTGGAGAACAAATCAAAGAAAATAATGAGGGAAAATCTTGGAAAATTTATCACTGTAGCACTGTCCTCCGGTTGTTCATTGATTTTGCTCGAGTGGGCACCAGCAACGTCTCACAACAAATTGTGAGACTTGTTACTGTTTTTGGCTTATCAATACATCACGGGTAGCTTGCCAGGCTTTGATATGCGGGAAAGATACTCTCAGCAGTTTGCCAGGCTCTTTGAGAGGGGCGGAGGAATTGAACCCGGATTGGCCATGTGCACAGCAAACGTCCTACCCACTGTGCTATAGCTCCAGCCAGGAAAATCTATAATACAGTAATATTATTTAGACCAGAGATCAGAGAGATCTTAGAGCAGAGTGTCACTGTAATTTTATTACAGTAAAAAAGAAAATTGAACACATTTCTGTCCAGAGAATTATAATGATGAAACTAACACCTATAGCAGACATAATAGCACTGTAGCACTGTCCTCCCGTTATTCATCGATGTTCTCGATCAGGCACCAGTAACATCTCCTTTTTGAGACTTGCTGTTACTGCTTTTGGCATATCAAATCCACCGGGGGAATTTACCAGGCTCTGCTGTGGGGTTGGGATACTCTGGGTAGCTTACCAGGCTCTCTGGGAGGGATGGAGGAATTGAACCTGAGTCAGCCATGTGCAAGGAAAAAGCCCTACCCACTATGCTGTTGCTCCAACCCAAGATAATAGTATGTTATGGAAATTACTATATATACATATATTATATATGTATGTATATATATATATATATATATATATATATATATACACTCTAGGGGTTTAGTTTTGTCAAACTCTGGAGGTCCCAGTTTTGACCAAAATTGTAGATAGACTGAGGTAGTTAGATAACTGTGCTTGCACAAAGCACAGAGATTTTTCCATACTCCTTTCTGGACCCCAAGAATACTGCAGGATTTCTGTCTCTCCACAAACTTGTCACACTATGGGGGATAAATCTTGTTTGGGGGAACTAGGGACATAACACAGAGGTAAAGGACCTTTCCTTTGCACTTGCCAGATCCTTCTACCCACACTATTCCACAGGCTGACTCAGTTCATTCACCTTCCCTGACCACAGGAGTAAGCCCCACGCATTGTAGGATGTGGCGTTGCTTTCACGTATGCTTTTTAAGTTTAGGGTCTTTGAAAACAAGCTTCAAGTCGAATTGGTAGTGTCCCAAAAGGAACTCCTCACCAAAGCAATGAGGACGATCAAACGTGGACAAACCCTTGACTCCTAGTTGCAGAAATGAGACTGTCAAAGAGGATAGTGATGGGGGAGAGGGGCAGAGAGAGGATTGACGTTGACACAGGGGCATTGATCAGTGGCCTTGAACACTTCAACAGTGTAGAAGTGAAGTAAATACATACATTAAAACTGTTGAGAGCCAACATTACTATAAACTTGTCCACTGAACTACAATAAATAAATTTCCAAAACCTGAGTTTGCTACAGAGGCAGGATAGAAGGCAGTAGGAAACCACCCGGTATTGGTGGAGTTGGGACACTCTTGGTGGGTTTAGAGCTGGAAAACGGTTTGCCTGAAACTCTGTTATTAGCAGCATTGTAAAATCACAGCTTCAAAAAAAGTAAAGGCCATTGTTAAGTAGGTAAGTGGCTCTGTTAGACAGATTTCTGAATATTTTGCTTGGATCAGAGCTAGAGGGAAAATATACCCAGACATCCAAATTAGACAAGCATGAGGAGAATCAAAGTGGTTCAAGTTACAAAAGAGAGTACACACGCTACTAAAATTGTTAAAAGCAGGGAGAATGACGTCCCTTGCCATTGCATTTATCAGTAGATAACAAGACCAAACCAGCTACAAGGCAAAAATTTACAGCGCTTTCCTGCTTTCCAACTGTGACTTTGGTTTTAAGAAGTCCAAGGAAAATAGCCTAATATGTAACCATTATCTTGCCGATAGGTAATTAAGCTTTCCCTTCAGAAAATAAAATTCACTGGGATAAGAAACAAATATGGCAAATAGGTCTTATGAAAAGACATTAATCTGACAATATTAGGAAAGTCTTTGAGAAGTACGTAAAAGTAAAACTACTTCTAGTCACTTATGTGAAATACAGCTCTTATTAATTTACCTCAATTTGTAATACAAACAATAAAACAGGTTAAACAGTTCTACTTGTGACTTGTTCAGTAACAGAAGTAAACTTTTTCATTTCGTATGAAAATTATTGTAGACAATTTGAATGCATTTTGAAATTGCTCTCATTTAAAGTTAATTTTTGTACCTACTATGAATTCCTGTTATTTTCTTTATAATATATTTATTATAATACAATAATATTATATTATGTCTATGTAACAAACACATGATTACAACTTTCAAATTGTTTGAGAATCATATTTGACTTGATGATTTTATTGTATAATATTTTATGTATTTATTAAAAACAAATTATCCCAGGAAGAGAAACAGCCTACTGTGAAAATAGCCTACTGTGAAAAATGTACATTAAACACAAAATATCAAGTAGCATTTTCCACCTATTTGATCTTGAAGTGACATTTATCAAAAAAGAATTAATTATAAATAAAATTAACACCGACTTATGATGATTGAATTAGTAGTAATTATCAGTGTAAAGTTAGTTTTCTTTATCCATTTATTTTCTCACTCAGGAGGATTGGGTTTTTAAAAGAAATTTATAATTTATAAGAAATCATAAAACCTAATTTTTTGTGCTAAGTGGTGATATAAATGACCTTGCAGCCACATAAAGTAAATATACTTTCTCATAAAAAATAAGGTCTCACTTGTCAAAATGATGCTAATAATTTAATAGAATGAGCATATGCCTTCTAATTAGAGAGTTTTGTAAAACCTCAAACTAATATTAAATTCTCATTGCTATTCCAAATAGATAAGAGAAATGATGCTGAGACTATACCAAATTTCTAAAAAAAAAAAAAACAAGAGTTTTATATTTTTAGTGATAACTGGTAAATAAACATTCCAAAAAAGAGATATACCACAAATACAAAAGCTTTCCTAAGTAGAAAACAATCTGTCATTATTAGGCTAATCTTCTAGCCATATTTGCAATATATTTTGAATAGAAAATTTTGTAAAAGAACAATTTTTATAGGGCTGGAACAATAGTACAGTGGGAAGGATGTTTACCTTGCACATGACTGACCCGGGCTTTATCCCAGCATCCCATAGGGTCCCTTGAGCACTGCCAGGAGTGATTCCTGAGTGCAGTGCCAGGAGTAACCTCTGAGCATCATCAGGTTGACCCAAAAAGGAAAATAAAAGAACAAATTTTACTAAACATTAAAGGCTTTTATTAAACAATTTGCACCTTAAATGTGCAAATATAATAATTCCCAAGCTATTTTTACTTTATGTCCATTGAAAATATTTTGTTTTATATATTATAAAATTGTTTTCTTTTTTGGGCTGGAGCAATAGCACAGCTGGTAGGGAGTTTGCCGTGTAAGAGACCAACATGGCCGACCCGAGTTCGATTCCTCCACCCCTCTCGGAGAGTGTGGCAAGCTACAGAGAGTATCTCGCATACACAGAAAAGCCTGGCAAGCTACCCATGACATATTCAATATGCAAAACACAGTAACAATTGACACAGTGGAGACATTACTGGGCCTGCTTGAGAAAATCGATGAACAACAGGAGGACAGTGACAGTGTTTTATTTTTTAATATTTTGCAAAAACTTGGATCTATACATATGTGTAGAAAAATTAATAGAGTTATTAGGGCCTATACAGGTAGGATAATGAGTTTACTTCTCTGAAGTACAGAGAACACTACAGAATTCCTTGGAAGAACAGAGAGAGAAGTTAATAGACTGAGGAAATGCTCGTGAGTGGAAGACCAGACTTTTATCCCTGACAACATGGTCTCTGCAATGTCCCTGAGCATAGAACTAAGTTCCTCCCCACTCCCAACACCACTGGGTTTGACTCAAAAAAAAGCCAAAAAATCTATGAAATAGCAACACTTTTCTTTATGTCTAAATAAATGCACCCTATTGAATGATAAATTGCTCAATTTTGATTAAATATGTAATTAAAATGTAATTGAGCAGTTTTATAAAGGAAAATTTAAGTGTAGACCGTTATTTCTCATTTAACAAGAATGTTTCTATAATGTTATTTACAAAAGAAAAAAATTGAGAAATGACTTTAAACTATAAATGTCCCATCACTGGTAATCACAGTTCTCAAGATTTTCAAGATAACCTTCAGCAATATGATTTATAATGTTATTCTTATATTTCAGAATTTTTTTCTCATCTGACTCTTCATTGCATGCTAGAGCAGAGCTTTACAACTATGAAAATAATCCCTTATCCTAATGCGAATCCTAAGCATGCCTGTGTTTGGATGCTGAGAATCTGCATTTCACATAAGATACAAAGTGATGTTGGGGCTTCTCTATGGACCACAATTTAAGTGTCAGATGTAAAACACTAAAAACTGAGAAGCCACAAAACTTTATACAACTCTTGCCTAATTCTGAAAAACACATAAGCTAGGAGGAAATTAGAATTGTTATGTCAATTTCTCTGAGAGAAAAGTTACCAACATTCTAAATAATAATACTATCTCAGTGATGAGCAAAGCAAAATGAAGGTTGCTCAGATGTTTACTTATCCTTCTAGTTTGAAAACAAGGCACGCTTTTTCAAATTGTAAAAGATCTGTTTATAGAATTTGTCATTATTTAAGGAAACCTTTTTCTGTATCTATTCAAATATTAGATGACAGCAGCAATAAAAACAAATCCTGTCCCTCTAATGGAAGGTAGTGATGAGTCATAGTGATTCTAATGATACAGAAGGGGAATTTGTACTCTGTGTTCTCAGAGTGAAATACAAACAACAATAGTTTGCCATGATTCCAAGTTAAGAATGATCCTTTATACAAACATTCCTTAAAGCATTAAAATTGTATAAAATTAAAAAAAAACTCTTGAATCCTATAAATACACAAGTCTCACTCATACAATCACTTTGTGTGATGGCCTTTATATCCCACAGCATAATTCAGTAGTGAGACCAATAATGCATGATCCACAAGACTTACAATTCTTATTATTTGAAATTTTGAATTAAGATAGAAACCAAATAGTGTAATAAATTATTCTGTCTGAATTATTTTGTTTTCCAGTATGGTTGTGCTACAAGTGTGCATCTTCATTTTCTTACAAGAAGTCATGGCCTTTAGGAAGATACCCAAGATTTGGTGGCAAGAGTTCAATTTTGTAGGTCCTGAAAGATCTACCTAATTCTTAAAAACAAAACAAAAAACTCTAGTATGTTAAAGAATTGCAGGAACCAGAGAGGTAGAGCACAGAAGATAAGTAAGAATTGGCCTTAAGTGCACTCAGTGAGGATTCTGTCTCTGGCACCACATACAATTGCTACTCCTTTACCAAGAGTCACTGTGGGGTGCAGTTCCCAAAAAAAAAAAAAAAAAAAGAACTAGGGAATTATATTTCACTGACTGCATTGGTCCTTTTCTCTACCAAACTGTATGTATATACTAAGGTTTTGTTAATGTCTTTGTTTAATTTTTAATAGTGTTGTTTAAAAGCAAACTAACATTGGTGGTTTAAACTCTTTCACACATGACATTTCTTTCTCTGAGATTTAAACTTTTTTCCTGCTTTAAAGTGATTTATTGGCTTGGTTTTATTAGTTTGTTTTTGTTGTGCTCTTTGGGAGTTTCAGATGGGTTATGTGTGTAGTCATCTGATGAAAATGAATGAACTTTTATCGCTGTAATAAAAAAACACTTAACATAAACTCTGAACTTTAATAAAAATTCCATTCATATTCAAATATAAAATGTATTGTGTAACTGATTTACAATTTTACCCTAAAATATATGCTAAGTATTCAAAAATCAAACCTAAGTATATGAAGTATTTAAATAGCTACATTAGAGAAAGAATTGCTTATGCTTAAGAACACCCGAATATTCTCTAGGAAAAGTAAAATAAACGAAAATGTTTAGCAGTTTTGCAAGCTGCATTTAGCATTTAATATAAACAAAATGAACTATGAAATCAAAGAACATTTGAGAAGCATTCATGTGTTATTGAGGAATATGTAAAAAATCACAAAATGGATTTAATAAATAATTCAACGGAACAAAGGAATTCACCAATAATTCCTAATCTTTAGCAAATTACTATATCCTCTGATCTAGACTGTAAATGATAGCACTTAGGGGCTAGTATTTTGCAGGGAGATTTAATTTTTAAGTCCTATTTTCCATAAATATATATATATGACTATCACTATAATTCCATTGTTCATCGACTTGCTGGAGCGGGTGGCACTAATGTATCCATCTCTCCCTGTCACATGTTAGTGTAGCCTAATGGCATATTGGGGGAGTCTTTCAGGGTCAGGGGAATGAGAACCATCATTGTTACTGTTTTTGTCATGTCGAGTATGCCATAACTAGCTTGCCAGGCTCTGCCGTGTGGGCGAAATACTCTTGGTAGCTTGTCAGGCTCTCTGAGAGGGATGGAGGCTTTTTGGGCAGCCTCTAATAACCTTTACAGGTGTTCTCAGTCAGGCATATATGTGGGCTGGGTACTCTCGGTAGCTTGCCGGGTTCTCTGACAGCGAGAACTAGACAATTAGAGGTTGCATATATGTGTGTATATATGGACATATTTATTCAATAATATTATTGTCTGTATTTAGTGAAATAATTATGAATTGTACTTGATATTTATAATGAATTATACCTAAGTAAGACAGGAGAGATAAGATATGGGTTGCAGTGTATTCCTTGATTATATGGAACCCCAGTTTAATCCCTGGTACCATATGATACCAACAACATAGGCATATGTGAGATATAGCCATGGGGACTAGGTGTCCCCTGTGGCCCCCACAAACTCCAGTTCACCCTGCTAGTCTCTAGAACTGCTGGACAAGATCAGTACAGTCCATGGGCCCAATATTCAATTATATATTCTAGTTGTCCAAGAATCATCAGGAGCAGTGCCAGGTCCTATGAGCACGACGTGGTATTCCCAATAAATGCATAAATAAATGGTGAACTACTACCATGAGCAACTCCATTGATATGTACTTTCTAGGAAAGGACAGTCATATTTCTGGTAGATTTTGTTACATAAATATTTAAGTAATTTATAAATGTTCCTTGACAGTGATCACATTTCATAGACATGGAGTTCACCTACTAGGATACTCAAGGGGCGACTCTATCAATCACTCCCAGCTGTATAGCCCTCAAGGGCACCTTTATCACGGACTCACCCAAACGGATCATGGGCCAGGAGGCCGTCACACTGCTGGGGACTGTGGACAGTGGGCAGCACTGCCTTAGTCTCCTGAAGGTCTTGCTGCTTGAGGTCTGCTGTAACTAGCATGCAGGAGCACCCCACTCCAAACCCAACAGGACACCTTCCTTCCCAACCAGTCCTGGCCCTGCATTTTCTGATTTTCTTGGAGAAACAAAGGAAAAGAGAGGCAATGACCCATCCCCTCCCATATCCATCTGCTTACAGCCCTCTCACACCCCTGCTCCTCTGGTCCAGTGTCTCTGCAGTCATCTACATCTGAGTCATAAGGCATCCAAGGGAGAGTTAGGTCCTTGGGACACAGTCTCAGTGGTACCTGGTGTGAATATCAGGATGCAAGGCACAGTTCCAGCATCTCTGCATGCAGAGTGCTCTTGGATGCATCTGAAAAACCCAAGGGCTGTGGGTGTGAGAGAAGAGGAAGGATCAGAACTATATCAGGGGATATGTGTGAGCAAGAGGAAGGATCAGAACTATATCAGGGGAAATGACTCCCCACTCCCCTGCAATGATAGTTTTGACAGAAAGCACATGCTGTGGCCCTCTTTGCCCTATCAGGTCCTTGGTCACTGCTGCTAGGGTCTCTGAAAAAACCCTCTCCAGCAGGGGCTTCAGGCTCAGCACAGACGCTGAGGGTATGTTTTCTCCCTGTCTGGGCATGAATGCCAGAACCACAGGGTACCCACCATCCCTTCCAACACTGGCAGAGTGTGCCACGATCCGAACTGAGCTGTGTCCTTCCATTCCTCCCCTTTCTTCTCCGTCCACCTAGTGATGCTCACTAGTTACTCTCAGTTTTGTTTTCAAAATGCTCCCATGGTGGTTCTTGGGGTAGCGTGTTGTACTAGGAGTTGAACTCAGGTAGTCACACATGCCAGTAGATTGATCTGACACAAGGTCAAATCTCCCATCCAGGTTTTGCATGGACCCACATCTGCAGGAAAAAAAAATCACCCTAAAAACATACTTCCTGGAACTTGAGCAATAGTACAGTGGGTAGGGTGTTTTCCTTGCAAACAGCAGACCCAGTTCAATTCCCAGCATCCCATATGTTCCCCTGAGCACTGCCAGGAGTAATTTCTGAATGCAAAGCTGGGTCTAACCCCTGTGCATTGCCAGGTGTGACCCAAAAGCTAAATAAATAAATAAATAAATAAAAACATATTTCCACAAACACTTTCTTGGAAAATGTATAAGTATAGGAGCTGGGTACATGTTGAGAATTTCCTCTGTAAGTAAAGATTAAGTCTCCCCAGTTATGTCATTTTAGCTTGAACATTCTTTTGAGTTGGGATCAATAGAAATGCTGAGGATGCCCAAGAAATTTTGACCACACTCTTAGAACCTAGACATTTTGAAGTTGATAATGCTATTCAGGATAAGGGCACATGCCAGAAATAAACCTTCTATTTGAAGAACTTCCCTTTGAGGCAGGACATATATTTTATTTCAGAGCATGTGTTCATCACATCTGGATCCCCCCACTCATGCTGGCGCAGGTCATCAGCACTGTGAAATGTCAGGCTCCTCGTTCATTCCATAGCTCAGAACATATATTGTTGTTTTACTTCATAATCTTTGGAGTCCCTGTGTGTATGTCTATTCTCTCTGCATGTCATTTGGCTTGCTTGTTTCTTATGTTAATCTATTTCATGCTTATTTGATTACTCAACTAGCCCCAACAGGAGCACAAAAGACTAGAGGGAAATTTTCCTCCAACGAACACTACAATGTATCAAAAATGCATATGGGTAGATATATCTGTAGAATATATTTATGAGAATAATTTCAGAGTTTGTTTTATTTTTATTATTCTTAGTTTTGCTACCTCTCGGGCCAAATATAGGAAAAACATAAGCTTTATTTAAGTGTATAGAAAGAATTAGCTAATGGATACCAGAAAAAATAACAAAATTAATTCAGAAAAAATATGAGTAGGCTTGAGATTTTGAATCATAAATTTAATGTTAACCCAGTCTGTAGAGTTGTATGCCTTTTGGCTAAGAGTCAGGTCCTTGAAGTAGGTTGTTAATCATAGTTAATAAGGCTGTCCCTTTTCCCAAACAGTAGCATTAAGGAATACATGCTATGGGATTATTTGTTTTAAAGAGATAATAATAAGGTTGTCCTTTTTCCCAAAGAGTAGAATTAAGGAATACATGCTATGAGATAATTTGTTTTAAAACTCAAAAATCTCTGAATCTGTTGATATTATTCAATGCTAAGTTATATCCTTAATATGTGTTGCCTACATTTAGTGACATGCTCCACTTAAGAACAAGAAGTCTATCAGAGTCATTTCAATAAAAAACGACATTGATGTTAGGTGGAAAGCTTAGTTCTAGCAAACCCTGATTTCTAGTTTTATATTCTAGTAATTGAGTTGCATCATTGGTTTCCGTATGTTGTGTCTAATACTCCACTCCGAAAGTATGTATTGGTTATTTTCAATTTCCACTTAGAGTCAAGAAAGCAACAAACCTACTGCAGTTATCCATGATGCTCTCCCTCTTATTAGATACTCAAATGTGAAAACCTTTTATTAATTGCATTCTTATATCAGCTGCTGCAATTGTCACCTCTTAGGACTTGCACTTCACACAGTGTATTTTGTCATATCAAGATTGTGTATCTCTTGCCAGTGCTAGTTTCTTTGCTTCCTCAGTAGATGGCTCATAGAGCGTGTCACTACATGTAGACAACAAATGTTAAGGATATAACATAGCATTGAATAATATCAACAGATTCAGAGATTTTTTGAGTTTTTACCCAGGATAGACTGTAACTAACAACTTTTATTAAAAAAAATTTAAAACTATGATTACAAAGTTTTTCATAACACAGATATTTCAGGCAATCAGTGTTCCAACATCTATTCTACCACCAGTGTGGTAGAATCTTTTCTCCACCAATATCCTCAATTTTCCATCCATCACCCAGTTCTGTCCCCTTAACAGGCACAAAAAAATTTACTTCATATTGCTTGTTACAACAAAAAAGCAAAATGAATTACCAGAAAAGAAATCAGAGACTAGAGTATAACGAACAGAGCATTTGCTTGTACACGGCCGACCCACGTTATATCTATCACCAGCACCTATATGGCCCCTAAGTTCCATCAGGAGTGGTACCTAAGTGCAAAGTCAGAAGTGAGCCCTGGGCACCACCAAGTCTGGCCCCAAAAGACAAAAATACAAGGGAAGGAAGGAAGGAAGGAATAGAAGGAAGGAGGTAGGGAGGGAGGGAGGGAGGGAAGGAAGGAAGGAAGGAAGGAAGGAAGGAAGGAAGGAAGGAAGGAAGTAGGTAGGGAGGGAGGAAGTAAGGAAGGGAAGAGGGGAAGGGAGGGAGGGGGGGGGGGGGAGGGAGGGAGGGAAGGAAGGAAGGAAGGAAGGAAGGAAGGAAGGAAGGAAGGAAGGAAGGAAGGAAGTAGGGAGGGAGTAAGGAAGGGAGGAGGGGAGGGGAGGGAGGGAGGGAGGGAGGGAGGGAGGGAGGGAGGGAGGGAGGGAGGGAGGGAGAAAGGAAGGTAGGAAGGAAGGAAGGAAGGAAGGAAGGAAGGAAGGAAGGGAGGGAGGGAGGGAGGGAGGGAGGGAAGGGAGGGAGGGAAGGAAGGAAGGAAGGAAGGAAGGAAGGAAGGAAGGAGGGAGGGAGGGAGGGAGGGAGGGAAGGAAGGAAGGAAGGAAGGAAGGAAGGAAGGAAGGAAGGAAGGAAGGAAGGAGGGAGGGAGGGAGTAAGGAAGGGAGGAGGGGAGGGGAGGGGAGGAAGGGAGGGAGGGAGGGGGAAAGGAAGGTGGGAAGGAAGGAAGGAAGGAAGGAAGGAAGGAAGGAAGGAAGTAGGGAGGGAGTAAGGAAGGGAGGAGGGGAGGGGAGGGAGGGAGGGAGGGAGGGAGGGAGGGAGGGAGGGAGGGAGGGAGGGGGAAAGGAAGGTGGGAAGGAAGGAAGGAAGGAAGGAAGGAAGGAAGGAAGGAAGGAAGGAAGGAAGGAAGGAAGGAAGGAAGGAAAAGTTTAGAACAAATCTAAAATTGTTATAATTGTTATATCATAGAATGGTGTTTCTAAAGTCATTGTCTAGGGATATACTGAGCTGGTTGGTACTGGTTGGGTTTTCGGTTTGTGTTCGCTGTTTTTCTGTATGTCTGTGTTCACTGTGTTTCTGTATGTTGTGTTTCTGTATGTCCGTGTTCACTGAGTTTGGTGGGTTTCTACACAATTTTCCCAACAAATTTGCTATGCTCTTACTAGAATGCCGGTACATGACTTCGGACAAGGCTGTCTAGCTTTTCCAGGAGTCATGGGGCTGAGTCATTATATGTAGAAAGAAACTGGGTGTGGCAGTTGCTGAATCCGTCAGGAAAGGAGAGGAATCTCCCAAACCCATTCCGAGAAAGCCACAGAGTTTTCAGCCACGTTATTTCAGTCTTTAGTAATAAACTGCATCCTATAACTACTTAAAATTAGTGAATTAATTTTTATTCTTTCGAGAGAAGAAGTTAGCTCTAGAATAGAGTTTCAACTCATTAGAAGCTGTTTGCACTGTCAAATATAATATTTAAAAGTGAACATATGATATGCTTCTGTATGTTCAAGACAAATATGAGTTTTGAAGTTAGTAAGTTAAATAAATTCTCTTGGTAAGAATGATATTCTCTCAAACAAAAATCCCAATTATTGTTCATCAGTCTTTCCTCTGATCAAGGCTTCCAGAGCATCCCCCTGAATGTCTACAAAGAGGCATTTTTTTATCTGGGTAAAGTCACAGTCGACTAAAGCTGTTTTCTCGGTTCAAGACTTCAGTTCATTGAGGACAAAGAGTGAGAGGATTCGGTATATACACTTAAGTTTTTCAGAGTGAACAGAAAATAGCAAGAGAACAATTTATTTTGATTAAAAAAGAAATTGTGTCCAAAAAATACCTAGCTTGTTTTGACCCTCAGAGTCAGTGGTTGGCAAATGAATAAATCAGAATATTTAGCATAATTAAAGCAAATCTATGAGCTTCAAAATGTCATTTTGTTGGTTTTGTTTTTTGTTATTTTGGGACAACACCTGGCAGAGCTCAGGGACTACTCTTGATGGGCTTAGTGGACATACATGGGATTCTGGGGAAAAATCTTGGTCTGCCAAACAAACCCTGGTCTGTCACATGCAAGCAATTATATTATCTGCTGTACTATTGCTCTTGCTCCCAAAATGTCAGTTGTTATCTTATACAAGAGAAGCAACATAGGGGCTGGAGCAATAGCACAGTGGGTAGGGCATTTGCCTTGCATGCAGCTGACCCGGGTTCGATTCCCAGCATCCCATATGGTCCCCTGAGCACCTCCAAGAATAATTCCTGAGTGCAGACCCAGGAGTAACCCCTGTGTATCGCTGGGTGTGACCCCAAAAAAAGCAAAAAGGAGAAGGAGAAGGAGAAGGAGAAGGAGAAGGAGGAGGACGAAAAGGAGGAGGAGAAGGAGGAGGAGGAGGAGGAGGAGGAGGAGGAGGAGGAGGAGGAGAAGGAGAAGGAGAAGGAGAAGGAGGAGAACGAAGAGGAGGAGGAGGAGGAGGAGGAGGAGGAGGAGGAGGAGAAGGAGAAGGAGAAGGAGAAGGAGAAGGAGAAGGAGAAGGAGAAGGAGAAGAAGAAGAAGAAGAAGAAGAAGAAGAAGAAGAAGAAGAAGAAGAAGAAGAAGAAGAAGAAGAAGAAGAAGAAGAAGAAGAAGAAGAAGAAAACACACCTATCACTCAGGACAGAAGTATTCTATCAAGCTTGTATGGTGCCACGGTAGAACTTGTCACCTACCCTTTCCCCAACACTTCATATTCATTGGAATCTGTGAAGCTACTCACCAGAATCCTCATATGTTACCTCAACTTTTATTTCTTTGGTAAGAATCCTTTGCCCAGCCTCAGCTTCTTTGAAGTTGTCTCTAGTTTCACTTTAGTATCCGCTATGTTACATTAAGTTTAGTCATTTAGTTGCTTCTGTGACATTTTAACTTTTTCTTTTTTTTAATTTTTTTCTTTCTTTTTTATATTTATTTATTTTTTAATAGTGAGGCACCATGAGGTACAGTTGTAGACTTACACATTTTTGTGCTTGGGTTTCGATTATACAATGATCAAACACCCTTCCCTCCACCAGTGCCCATTTCCCACCACCACGGATCCCAGCATCGCCTCCCCCCCCCCCCAGCCCCCATCCCACCCTACCTCTGTGCCAGGGCATTTCCCTCTCTCTCCTTTTGAGTGCCATGGTCTGCAAAAGAGGCATTGAGTGGCAATCATGCTTGGTCAACAGTCTACCCTCAGCATGCTCTCCCATCGTGGGCGGATCCTCCCAACACCCTTTATTTGGTGTTCCCTTCTCTTTCTGAGCTCCCCCTTCCCCTAACATGTGTGGTTGTCCTCCAGGTCATTTAGTAAAATTCCTGTTAATAATCTCTGCCATACTTGGGTGTTAGTTTCCTATTTTGTTACTTTATGTTCCCCAGATGAATGCAATCTTTCTATGTCTATCCCTTTCTTTCTGAGTCATTTCGCTTAACATAATACTTTCCATGTAGTACCACTTGTATGTAAACTTCATGACTTCGTCTTTTCTAACAGCTACATAGTACTCCATTGTTTAAATGTGCCAGAGTTTCTTCAACCAGTCATCTGTTCTCGGGCACTCAGGTTTTTTTCCAGATTCTGGCTATTGTAAAGAGTGCTGCAATAAACAGACAATTGCAGATGTCACTTCGGCTATACTTTTTTGCCTCTCTGGGACATATTCCCAGGAATGGTATTGCTGGGTCAAATGGGAGCTCAATTTCTAATTTCTTGAGAATCATCCATACTGTTTTCCAAAAGGGCTGAACCAGTCGGCATTCCCACCAACAGTGAAGGAGTGTCCCTTTCTCACCACATCCGCGCCAGCACCGGTTGCTTTTGTTCTTGTGGATATGGGCCAGTCTCTGTGGTGTGAGGTGATACCTCATTGTGGTTTTGATCTGCATCTCCCTGATGATTAATGATTTGGAACATTTTCTCATGTGTCTTTTAGCCATTCGGATTTCTTCTTTGTCAAAGTTTCTATTCATTTCATCTCCCCATTTTTTGATGGGGTTGAATGTTTTCTTTTTGTGGAGTTGAACCAGTATTTTGTATATCCTTGAAATTAACCCCTTATCAGATGTGTAGTTGGCGAATATCCTTTCCCATTCAGTTGACTGTCTTTGTATTTTGGTCACTGTTTCTTTTGAGGTGCAGAAGCTTCTTAGTTTAAGATAGTCCCATTTATCTATCTCTGTTTTCACTTGCTTGGCCAGCAGTGTGACATCTTTGAAGACACTATTAGCTTCTTTGTCATGAAGGGTTTTGCCAACATTTTCCTCAATGTATCTTATAGATTCCGGTCTGATGTTGAGGTCTTTAATCCACTTAGATCTTACTTTTGTACATGGAGTTAGGCAGAGATCTGAGCCCATTTTTTTGCATATAGCCTTCCAGTTTTGCCAGCATAATTTGTTAAAGAGGCTTTCCCTGCTCCACTTCACTTTTCTTGCCCCCTTATCGAAGATTAGATGCTCGTATACTTGGGGGGGGGGGGGACATCAGTATATTCAACCCTGTTCCATTGGTCTACAGCTCTGCCTTTGTTCCAGTACCATGCTGTTTTAATTATTACTGCCTTGTAGTAGAGTTTGAAGTTAGGGAGGTTGATTCCTCCCATTTTCTTTTTCCCAAGAATTGCTTTAGCTATTCGTGGGGGCTTATTGTTCCATATGAATTTCAGGAGTGTTTGCTCCAATTCTTTGAAGAATGTCATGGGTATCCTAATAGGGATTGCGTTGAATTTATACAGTGCTTTGGGAAGTATTGCCATTTTGACAATATTAATTCTCCCGATCCATGACCAGGGGATATTTTTCCATTTCCTCGTATCCTCTTTTATTTCCTGAAGTAGAGTTTTGTAGTTTTCTTTGTACAGGTCCTTTACTTCCTTAGTTAAGGTGATTCCTAGGTACTTGATTTTCTGGGGCACAATTGTGAATGGGATTGTTTTCTTCATGTCTTTTTCTTCTCTTTCACTATTTGCATATAGGAAAGCTATGGACTTTTGGGCATTGATTTTATAACCTGCCACTTTACTATACAAGCCTATTGTTTCTAGAAGTTTCTTGATAGAGGTTTTAGGGTTTTCTAAGTATAGTATCATATCATCTGCGAATAGTGAGAGCTTGATTTCTTCCTTTCCTACCTGGATGCCTCTAATATCCTTTTCTTGCCTAATCGCTATTGCAAGTACTTCCAATACTATATTGAACAGCAGTGGAGAGAGTGGGCATCCTTGTCTCGTCCCTGATCTTAGAGAGAAGGCTCTCAGTTTTTCCCCATTGAGGATGATGCTTGCTGTAGGCTTGTGGTAGATGGCTTTAACTATGTTGAGGAAAGTTCCCTCTATACCCATTTTGGCTAGGGTTTTCATCATAAAGGGGTGCTGGATCTTGTCAAATGCTTTCTCTGCATCTATTGATATGATCATATGCTTTTTACCTTTTCTTTTGTTGATATGATGGATTATGTTGATTGATTTCCTAGTGTTAAACCAGCCTTGCATCCCCGGGATGAATCCTACTTGGTCATAGTGTGACATTTTAATTTTTTATTCAGTGAAAAACTTAAAAGGCTTCCAGCTAACTTTTAGTGTATCTCAATAAACATGACCATTTTTATTACATTTAAAAGAGTCTTTAAATTAGTCTTTCCTCTCAAATATAATGCAGTACTTTCACTTTCAAATATCACTTTCATTTTTAATTGTTATGGTATTTCTATAGACTACCTATAAAAAACTATAAAAAACTATTCTAAACATTACATCTAAGGATTTCAAATTATAAATATTAGCGATTGCATTAATGCACTATATATATAGTCTTTTTTTTAAGTTTATTTGATATTCTCTTTTAAATGTGCAGATCCAATGCTCAATCAGATATATCCCTATTTTTGATTGAATACTGCACATTTAATAACAGTGAAAGAATTGGTATCTATGCTTATCTGAAAGTTCTATATTATATTTTACTTATGTAAATAGCAATTTCATCCCAAAGTATAAACCTGCCATCATTTTCTACTAGACAGGCAAAGTTTTAGCAGTTTACTTTGAGTTTTTAAAATTCTTTTCAAGGCTTATATGTTCTATGCTTTAAATTCTCAGGAGATTAAATTCGTTAAAAGGAAGCTCATCTTCAATTAGCAAGAAAAACATATGTATGCTTTTCATTAAAATCCCCAGGTATCATGAGTAGCAGTTCATTTCAGGTTTTCAGATAATTAAAGTCTCATACACATTTTCTGATATTCCATCTGGCATTCAACTATATTCATCTACAGAACACATGAATTACCAGACAGCTGAAAATTCTAATAGCAAAGATTAATAATATAGGGAACATCTCCACTGTGATGTTGTACTGATAAGTACATTATTATAACCTCAAATATCCTTTGACAAAATAGCCTTAAAGATGGTAGGTTTATCATCTTCTTTTTTAACTTTACTAATTAGTAACAGAGATCTTCTGAATACTTCAGATTAAATAAACACAAATGACCGTTAAAGTGGAAATTAGAGAATAATATCCTGATATTTATATCAAGGGCCACTTTCTATTATATTTCTCAACCGAAATGAATCCATTGTCAGACTCTGGAAGATATATAGACAATAACAGTGATCTTGTGGCATGTCTTCATTAATATCTAGTAATTTAATGTCCTTCTAGTAAAATTTTATAACTGTTTTTAGATATTTTAAATTTTAATTTGTTATTTGATCCATTTATTAATTTGCATTTTAGTACTTACAAAATACCCCGTATAATTAAAATTATATTTCAAAATTTAAAAGTGTATCAAGAAATTAGGGCAATGGTTTTCAAGATAAGAGAGAATTTTCCTAATAAAAATTTAAAAAGACAGAGAATTTTCCCCAGAAAATATACATTTTCATATACATATATTTAATATACATTTACATAACTATGAGCATCACTGAAAAAACTCACCTAAAAATGAATAACACTTTTTTCAAACTTAGAAACCAGCATCTGAGGTCTGGAGATACAGTACATGATGAGCTGGAGATGGCCTTCACCCGCAGGGTGATCTAGCAGTGGCCTCCGGCCTCTCATTTTTTGTAGGAATATACTGGAAGAAAGGAGGCATCCCATCCTTTCTTCAGGGTGGGGAGAGATCATGGTTTCCAGGTTGTTGTTGTTGTTGTTTATGCTGAGAGCAGGGTCCAGGCTGAGACAGTCATTGCAGACCTGTAGATTCCTCATTTTCCATGTAAGAGTGACTTCCAATCCTTCCTTGAGCAGGCCTGCTTCTAAGATCTCCCTGAGGTTTGCAGGGTACTTGTTACAATACCTATATTATTACTAGGCCTGCTCGTGTCATTTAAAGAATCCCTTTAACTCTGTTTCCCTGTAAGACGGCTTTGGGGTCCCATAGCTGACTTTTGGATTTCCTATCTATATGGGGGTTCCATGAACTCTTAATCACTTATCACTTAATCACTTAATCCCCGTTATTCATTGATTTATTCGAGCGGGTGCCAGTAACGTCTCCATTCATCCCGGTTGCGTGCTAGCGTAGCCCAATGGTATCTGTTCGTTTTAGGAACATGTAGAGCCTCAAACCGATCATTTAGGGTCTTGACGAAGAAGTCTGACCATCTTATAGGTGGGCGTCCACGTGATCTTTTGATGTCTCGTGGAATCCAATCAGTAATGGCTCTAGTCCAGCGGTTGTCTGTAAACCTCATTACGTGTCCAGCCCATCTGATTTTTGATGTCTTGGCAAATGAGACAGCGTCCCTGATTCTTGAACGTTGACGATGAACTCTATGACAAAGAAATCATTCCATCGGGATTTATGCAGACCAACATAGTGTCGTGAAGCATCAAAAACATACTGAAATGCCATGAGCAGGGGACATGTTTCCATTTTCTCATATCCTCTTTTATTTCATGGAGTAGTGTTTTGTAGTTTTCTTTGTGGAGGTCCTTTTTCTCCTTAGTTAGGTTGATTCTGAGGTACTTGATTTTTCTGGGGCACAATTGTGAATGGGGTTACAGACATAGAAGGACTGCACTCATCTGGGGAATACAAAGTAACAGAATGGGAGATGAACACCCAAGAATAGTTGAGGTAAGTACTAGAAGGTCTGCTCCACAACTTGAAAGCCGGCAGCACATAATGGGGGAAAACGCAGCTCAGATAGAGAAGAGAACACCGAGTATAGGGATTTTGGAGGACTCGCTCAGGATGCAAGTCATGCACTGAAAGTAGACTATAGATCGAACACAATGGCCACTCGATACCCCTATTGCAAACCACAACACCCTAAAGGAAAGAGAGAGCAAAATGGAATGCTCTGCTATAGAGGTGGGGTAGGGTGGGGCTGGATGGGGATGGAGGTGGGAGTGCTACTGGGTTCATTGGTGGTGGAAAATGGGCACTGGTGGAAGGATGGGTGCTTGATCATTGTATAACTTAAACCCAAACACAAAATTATCTAATTCCACAACTGGACTTCATGGTGTTTCACTAATTAAAAAAATAAATAAATAAAATACTGAAATGCAAGGAAGAGAGAAAAGCAAGTACAAAATGGAATCTGTTGCACTGATCCAGTCTACAGGACAGGACTATATCTTAGGGAAAATGCCTCACTCTCAAGGAAACTAACACCAATTCTAATTCACTGACACACTGTCACTGTCACTGTCACTGACACTGTCCTCATGTTGTTCATCAATTTGCTCGAGCGGGCCCAGTGACGTCTCCATTGTGACAATTGTTACTGTATTTGGCATATCAAATGCATTGCGGGTAGCTTGCCAGGCTTTGCCGGGCAAGCAAGATACTCTCGATAGCTTACTGGGCTCTCCGAGAGGGGCGGAGAAATTGAACTCGGGTCAGCCGTGCTGGCCACTTGCAAGGCAAATGCCCTACCTTCTGTGCTATCGCTTTAGCCCTGACACACTGTAGCACCTAACTTTACTGGAGAAACTGCACCTGTAATCCTTATAAGGAAATTGTGATCAATCATGCTATGTTTCTTGGTTGCCTCTTCTAATGTTCTATTGTGCTTGTTCTTGCCACAGAAAAAACAAATGAAAACAACATTCCACTGCCTTGTGCAATCTATACTCCCCAAACAATGATTTTCCCCCCTTGAGTAAAGCACATCAACTAATAACTAATTTATACATTTTCCTGTTATTTGATAATCCATATCAGCCTAATTATGTTATGGGGTACTTTCAATGAATTCGTGGATCACGACCATCCTGTTATTTGTCGATTGCCTCGAGCAGGCCCCAGTAATGTCGCCTTCATCCTAGCCCTGAGATTTTTAAGAAAGTGCCATATTCAAGGCTCTTTAGGAGAATGAGACCCATCATTATTACTGGTATTTGGCATATTGGGTACACCACGGGGAGTTTGCCAGACTCTGCCGTGTGGGCAGGTTACATTCGGTACCCTGCCAGTTTGTCCAAATTAGGAATGAGATAATAAGATGTCGCATGGCCGCAAATGCGGCTGCGTGCTTCCGGGAGCTGGGTTTTATAGTCTCTGAGTCTTGGCCATTGATGGGATTATACGGTGCCAGGGGGCCAGTTGGTGGGCGTGACCCCCGCCTACTGGAATTTGGAGGATCTGGGTGCAGGATGCTCAGCTCTGATCCGAGTAGGCTTGAAGATCTCAGCATTTAATTCAATGAATTAAATGCTAATAAATATGTACATAATTATGCATAATCATATATTAATATTAAAATTCCTCTATATTTTACTCTAATTTCAATAAATCATGAATTGTTTCACAGGCCCACTATCAAATGATAGCATAAAGCTTATGAATCTTTAATGTCATAATGTACTTAACATAAACTTAACCCAAGTTCTTTCTGACCCTAGAGACTGTTGATTTAACTATCAGTTAGGCATAGAACAGACTCGAAACATGTATTGGATGAGCTCCTGGGCCTTTCTCTGCTCCTGGGTCTCTTGATTAGTATGCATTGCCCAGAAGTGGATCACTTAAAAGTTTTGCTGCCTGACATGAATCAGGCTTTGCATGCATGCAATAATCCTTTTTATCAACCTCATGTAGACAGGTTTAGTATGTAATTCTTGTTGCTCACTCTTTCCCATATGTCTTTTGAACCACTAGGTGCCCAGAGAGAAATTTACCTTCCCTTCTGCTACAACCCCTGAAGGATGGTGAAAAATTGGATTTCTTCCCCTTGCGTAAGTGAATGGGGGTATGAATTCAAAAGGCTTCCCAATTTAAATTGGCTTGTCATTTATAGAGTCCTCCCTTGCATATTTGTTCTGGCTGATGGCAGAGATTTTTCATTGGTAAGTGCTTTGGGTTTCTTCAGAGGAAAAATATTCTCAAAGTGCAAAGTGTTACAATTAATATTCAAATGAGTCTTCACTAGGTTGAAAAAGACTATTTAAAATAAGCACAAGGAATTGAAGAAGAAAAACAGCATGTGTTTCTTTGTATTTTACTGATATGTTAATAGGTTTTTTCACAAAGTGAACATGGTTTTTAATATATGTAATTTTCAGAAGAGAAGCATCAAAAGCCACATATGCAAAAAGATAACATAAAGAAGTTTGAAATATTTTAATGAAAAAAATTCAGTTAAGATATTTTCACATTTCACATATTTTAAACGACAGAAACGTCAGTTTGATCTTTTTTATATCTGATCAGCAAATACTTCACTATAACTATTACTTTACCACTCTTGGATGTAAGGAGTATTCATTGTTTCTTAGGTGCAATAATTATACAGAATGAAACAGTGAGAAAAGCATCAACATAACAGCAATTATTTAATACTGCGCTAAAAATAGTAAAAAAAAATTACCCTCAACTAATTCTGAGTTCTATCTTTCTTCAAATGCAAATGATTTTTTTACTTGATGAATACAAAAACTAGTTTCGAGTAATTCAATATTTGTGTAATAAAATTGCTTTGATTCAAACTTCTGTATGTATGATTTTGATTTGGGTCAATTTATACAATAATGATATGGCTCTTTATACAAACATGAATAAATAATGCCTAGTTTCAAAGAGAATGTCTAAAAGAAGTTGTTGATTATTTTATGGTATAAATCTTAGTAGTTATATCTTTAAACCATAAGGCCATTTCGGTTTTAATATGCACCTCTGTCCATCACTATTTACAGAGTTCACTTGCTGTGAGTAAATAACTATTGCAGCCACATTTTTTTTTTTATTTCTTCAAACAAGGTAGGTTTCTAGCCACTGGATCACTTAGTCCATCGCATATTATTATTATTTTTCTTTTTGAGGTCACACACCCGGTGATGCACAGGGATTAATCGTGGCTTTGCCCTCAGAAATTATTACTGGTGGTGCTCAGGGGACCATATTGGATGCTGGGAATCGAACCAGGTTGGCTGCGTGCAAGGCAAACGCCCTACCCACTGTACTATCGCTCCAGCCCTAGTCCATTGCTTATGACAAATAATTGTTACTTTTATTGAGAAAATGCTAAATAAAACTACAGAAACTAAAATATATATAATTGGATTTTATTATTAGGCCTCCAAAACATTCAATGCTCAGGGAAGATGGGGATTCTCTCCCAGAAATAGACAGGCTGGTTGGTCCAATCCTCTGCCAGGTGATCATAATTTAGTATGTTGCTCTTGAATACATATGGCATTGAGCATATATTCAAATCAACTTGGGACTTATTTGAATTATCTACCTTGCTCCAAGATCTTTAAAATTTTAATGGTGTTAAGCCATGTTTATAAACATTATATTAAACATTTAAAAATAAATATATTTAATAATATAATATTAGAATGATATAAACCAGGAATATTTTTCATTGGTCAGTTATATATATTTTATCTTGATATAGTAAATCTTATCTTTTAAAAAAACATCTCCTGAAACACAGTGATTTTGGATTATACTTAGTCAAACACATTTATGAGACTGCACAGAAAAGGCTGTAAGACAAAGATTTGGTACTAGATCTATTTCCTTTTACTATGTTGAATATGTATGAGTGTTTTGAGATGGGTCTCCAGGAACAGATTTTCAATGGGAAATTCAGCTGAAAATATTGTTTAAATATTTGACAGGTGATGGAAATCATTTAACAGATGTCATGATGGTTCTCTTAAATGCTGCAAAGAGAAATAAGCATTGCTTAGGAAAAAAAGATTGTTTTATGGTGGTAAGTGATAAAATGAAGCATAATTTAAAATCATAACTTAATTTTTGTCTAGTTTCTAATAAGCAAGCATAACTGTTGTTTTATTTAATAAATAGCAAACAATACTTTAGCCTTCAGTGTTACATAATGAGTTGAAAATCAAAGTAATTTCATTTCCCACACCTATTATCTGAGAAAGAGACATTGAATCTGCACATGTATGTAATTCACTTCCTGATGAATGATATGTCTTTTTATTAATTTTACCCATTTACTGTTCCTCTGCACAAAAATAGATGTCTATTTTTTGAATAGACATCTTGTGAGTAATGGTGAAACTAGTTCATCGACAGGTAAAAAAAACAAAAACGGATAAACATTGGGGCAAAATAATTTTCTACAATCTTAGCAAAATAACTTTTATATTGTTCTAAAGAAAGACTTCCTAGGAGTTAATTACATTGCTTTCTACTACAAATAGCTCGTATAACCAATGGCTTTCAAAATGTTATTTTGAGAATGTTCGCCTGCATGTATGTTCATGTGCAAGTAGTAGTAGAACAAAATTGATCAAAACTTATTCTTTGCAATGCTAATTTCATCTCTGTGCAACTGTTCAGTGAGTAGCTACAATTTATTTAAATCTATGAATAATTGTGTTCTCCTTTAAGCACCTGTGCTGAGGTTTTTCATTCATGGCTTAGTTCCTAAAAATAAGCTTATTCTCTATTGTTCAAACAATTTTCAACTTTGTGACAGCAGAAATATTGTGCAAAAAAACTTTTCAAAATGTTCTGATGTAGGTACTTATGTACATTTATTTACTCACTAATTGATACACTAAAACTTTTGCTCCAGTAATGTAATCTATCGTGTAAACAGGGAAGTAAAGAACCTGAACACGTTTCTATATTATAGCTCATAAACATTAGTTACAGTGAGTGCATGGAGACCACATGTCATAAAAATTCTAATGTTTTTTTCTTCTTGTAAATTTGCCAGATGTTGAGTCATATAGCTTGGAAGTTTCTGAATTAATTATTTAAATCATTTCTCTGCTGTTACATCCCCTTGTGTAAAACAATGATATGTGATAAATGAAACTTTGGTCTCTTATTATAAATACAAACTAGGACTATAATAAATATGTAAAAACAATATACTCTAAAATTATTTAAAATTTTTAATATTTATATTAGTCAACATCGTCATGAATAACCACCTTGAATAAAAGAAATAATTTCTAAATTCACTTGCTATCTCAGTATAATAAATAGGATTCAAAAAAGCATAGGAATTTCTGTCCCATGTAAATAGTCATGCTACTTCCTTTTTCTCTATTTTTATTTTTATTTTTTGCTCTTTGGGTCACACCTGACAATGCACAGATGTTATTCCTGGCTCCTGAACACAGGAATTACTCCTGGCCGTGCTCAGAAGTAATGGGATGCTGGGAATCTAACCCGGGTTGGCTGCGTGAAAGGCAAATGCCCAACTCACTGTGCTATTGCTCCAGCCCAAGTCATGCTACTTTGACTAAAAAAATTAGAAAATAAAATTATACCCTAAGCTGCCATTGACATTAATTAAATGTTCCTTTTCATAGAAAGTGTAGAAAAACATAGTAATGAAATAATTATATTTATAAAATAATAATTATGAAGTAATATGAGATAATAATTATATAGTTGTGAAATGGCAATTAGGTGAGAAAACTATATAGTACTAATGTTAAGAAATACTTTTCATTTATATATATAATATCAATGTACTAGCAAAGATTAAAATATTTAGATAACTTATTTAAATTTTAGATTGATTATTTTAAATAACTATTCGTATATATTTTTACCTACCTTACCCAAAATTTCCAGCAGTTTTGTATATGTATTAAATTTAATACGTGAATTGTACAGACATACAATCTTTCTTTTTAACACATCTATGTTATATATGTGTATATATACATATATATGCATATAATTGCTTCTCTTACATATAAGGGAAAGAAAGATAATATACCTGACTTTACCTGGTTCATTCATTTTATTAAGTGCATAAAAGTCTCAAAACTGTTCTTCAATAAACATGAAGTGCAGCAGATGTCAAACTTGGCACACTGAGGAAGTGCTATCATATCAAAATATGGTTGATTGAAAATAAATGCTACTTATCCTTGAAAAGCATGTTGAAGAGCAATCACTGATATGATCTACATTAACATAGTTCTAGATATATCCTATGAAATATGCTTGAGATTAACTTTAAGGTAGATCATAAATTTAATGGGCATTTAAAAAACTAAGATTTGGTTGAAAACAATGATTCTCATCTACTGTATAAGCAGTTATTCCTGTGTATAAAAAATGTACTGGCATATACCAGAAATGGTGTCACAGTTTAAAGTTATAGATGTGAGTAGTAGTAGAGACAAATACTATATAATAATACTAGGTAGACAAAGTCCTTTCATTAGTAAAATGTTTATATGCAGAAAATCTTATTTAAGCTGACATATGTTTCTCTACTCAGGCAATTGTTTTTTCACATCTACTTGCCCAAAGCATAAAACCATATTTAAACTAATACCTTTACCTTATTATTAAAATATTAAAGACTACACACATTATGTTCTCATATGAGAAATAGTACACACATATGAAATGCTCAAGAAATTAAGCACAGATACAGATATGGCCATTAGACATTTTAGAAAACTTATGAAAAACAATTGCTTCACCAGCTTTCTGTAAATACTCAAATGCATTCTCAAATGAAAATTCCAAACTTTACAATGTTAGAAGATGATTCAATGTACGTTTCCATTTTGTTTTTGGGACACACCCAGTGGTGCTCAGAGCTAATTCCTAGTTCTGCCTTCAGGAATCACTCATGGAGGACGTTATGGGGGGAATCGAACAGGGCCAGTCTCATAAAAGACACGCACCCTTCCTGCTCTAATGTCTCTTTAGTCACCACATAGCTGGTTTAGACTTTTCATGAAATACACTTAGCAAATAATACACACCATTTTGTAATTTTGTAAAAAAACCTTGAGTTTTTGAGCATTGTGTGTTAATACTTGCATGATCATAATCTAAAGAAATTAGATAAAATTCAGCTAGTCACCTTACTTTTGAATTTTAAATCAATCTCCCCAAAATGTGCAGGACTAGAGAGACAGAACAATGGGTAGAGTTTTTGTTTGCACATGGATGACTTGGTTGGATTTCTGGAAGCATAGACTGTTAATTGAGCCACTTTCAGAGTCACCCTTGAACACAGAAACACAAGGAAGCTTTGAATGTATCCCAGTGTCACCCAAAACAAAACAGGACAAAAACTGTGCAAAAATACTGATTAGAGATTTTAGTTTGGGGCTGTGTGTTTCTTCTGATTTGGGGTCATACCTGGTAGTACTCAAGGGCTATTTCTGATTTTGTGCTCAGGAATGACCCCTTCCTTTGCTTAATGGACAAGAATGCAGTGCCAGAATCAGTGTTGTCTTTATTACAAGGCCAGAATATTAAGAGATGGTAGGTTTTGAGGTCAGATTTAGCTAGTAATAATTCACCTACTTGATCCAAATGAACCAAAAATCATGACTTTGAGAATCAGAGCAGTTCGCGTGGCCTGCACATTTCTGGGCCTCCTGGATAATCACAGTCATGGTGGCACCCATGACCAGAACTGGATCACAGGCCAAGATGGCTGAGAATTGCTACAAGGGATCTTCTAGGCCTAAGCACCACTCAGAGGGCCTCAATCAGAAAGTCACTTCCTCAGCATACACAATCACGTTCTACATATACACAAGTAACAGCACTACAGCCTCAAACATTTTTTCAAAATTTATTTTTCTGTTTTCTTTTCTGTTTGTTTTGTTTGGGGGCCACATCTGGCAATGCTCAGAGTTTATTCTTGGCTCTGCATTTAGGGATGAACCCTGGTGCTCAGTGGACCATATGGGATTCCACAGATTGAACCTGGGCCAGCCACCTGCTAGGCAAGCATCTTACCTATTTTTTCTAGCTCTTCAACCCCGAAAGTTATTATTTTAAAATTTTAATATTATTTTAAAAGTTCTATATTTAGCTACATAAATGCTGCATATGACATTTTGAGTATATTTTAATACTTTCATATAATAGAATTAATAGTATCTATGAGAACACTCTTCTCCTCTGCCATTCCAAGATTTGACAATGAACTTTCATTATTTTAGTTTGTGAGTACCTTTGACTTACATTTATAAGAATATGGGTATGTTTACATTCATTTGTAACTCCACCATAATTATTTTTATAAACCATCAGCTTATATTTTCTGCTATTATATTGTTTGTTTTATTCTAATTTTAAAGTAATTATTAATTATGAGAATTATTTCTTTTCCTACGGTATTATCTGTGAGAATTTACCCTATACTAGCCAGATGATATTTAAATCTGTATTCCTCTCCCTGTGCTCTCTCTTTTTATTTCACTCTCTGTAGACATGTTTTAAATGTCCTGTGTAGCATTTCACTTTATAATAATCATGATCACGACCATCCTGTTGTTCGTCGATTGCCTCGAGCAGGCCCCAGTAACGTCTCTTTCATCCTAGCCCTGAGATTTTTTTTTTAAACTGCCATATTCAAGGCTCTTTCAGGGTTAGGAGAATGAGACCCATCATTGTTACTGGTATTTGGCATATTGGGTATACCACGGGGAGTTTGCCAGACTCTGCCGTGTGGGCAGGTTACATTCGGTAGCCTACCAGTTTGTCCAAAGTAGGAATGAGATGATAAGATGTCGCGCGGTCGCGTGTGGCTGCGCGCTCCCGGGAGCTGAGTGTGATAATCTCTGGATCTTGGCCATTGTTGGGGTTACATGGCAGTTGGTGGGTGTAACTGTCTAGCTACTGGCAGGTCCAGTCCCAAACCGTACAGGCTTGGAGATCTCAGCCCCGGGTCCCACACACCTGGGTTCTTCTGCCAGTTCTTTTATGCGTGAGGCTCATCCAAGTGTGTGGAGAGTGGTCCCAGCATGGCCTTGGCTGGGGCCCGGAGGTCTTCAGCTGTTGGGCCCTGGTGGAGACAGTCAGGCACAGGGTAGAAGACTCATTATTTATAATAATGCTCCCACATAATTCACACTCCTTTTTATTACTACTGGAATAATATGTTTAATGTTTCATATACTGGTTTCAGTTCTTATTTATTTATTTGTTGTTCACCATATATGGTAGTTCTCGGGATTTATTCAAGGATCATTTCTGATGGGTTGTGGGGACAATATGGGAGCCTGGGATCAAACTCAGGTAATCCCATGAGCAAGGCAATCCTTCTACTGTCTATACTCTCTCTCTGGTCCTTAGTCGACTCTTTTTTCTGAAATAATTGTAACAAATATCAGTGACAATTTTGTGGCAGAAGAGTGAATGCAATATTTGGTTTTACATTTCAAAATTATTTCATTTATTGTATTAAGTACATTTATACAGAGATATGGTTCTAATATTTTAATTGATTGGCTATGTATTTAAGCATTAGCATAGTGAAAACATTTTTAAGGCTAAATCATTAAGAAAAAAAAACTCTTTCCTGACAAATGACAGCTGGTGACTAGTGTAGCTCCTCCTAAAATGGCCATGTGCTTCCCCCACTGACATAGCAATTTCATGAAAAATAAATAACACACTAGACTCTGTGACAAGGGTACAACAAAATCTCATATTCATTTCTAATTAGATTCTAGAAGCAAAGATACCACACAATGACTAACCATGCCTCTAGTTTTTTTCTTTTCTTTTTCTTTTTTTTTTTTTTTGGTAATGTCCTGGATACTGCAAGTGATAGATATAGCACTATTGGGTTACAGGTGTGTTCTGGGTCATTGATTTTTAGACAATACCTGGACTAAAATATGAATCTAAAATTATTTTTCCAAATGGTTACTTAGATATATAATTTCTTAATCAAATTCAAAAGATAATTTGATGCCACATGAATATCAACATAATATATAATTAGTATATTAACAGAAATGCATGATATAAATGCATATATAAATAATTAATAAAATGGCCATAATTACATGAAGGAATTTAGATGGGGAACACTGTAAAAATACAGAATTCTAATTTTCCCTTGGTTTTAATCATTATAATATAGCCAGAGCATGACTGAATGCCAAAACTTTTTGTAAGAGATACTACATAATTTGATTTTGCAAATTTTAAAGATTTATAAGATACTCCTTTTTGTCACAAAAGAAAGAATAACAGAAGTAACTATGCATATCTTGACATTTTCCAAAGAAGTTTAAAAAAAATGACACCATGTCTCTGCCCATTAAAATCTTGGTAAAATAAAAAAAAGCAAGGAATTGACAGGAATCCAAATATCAAGAGAGTTTTCAGAATTTTCAACTGGGTGGCATGCAGATAATCTTTAATACATTCAAATAATTGATTCTATTGTGTATTTACTCTTTAGATGTGATAGTTTTTCATTGCCATAGTTTTATGTTCCAACAGCAACAGATTAAGGTGTTTATATATTTGCTACCTGAGGAATTTCAAAATAAATCACATGATAGAGTTACCCAATGTACTGACAGAGTTGCTTAATAACTGCAATGTATTAGAAAATAAGAAATTTTAGAGCTCCAATGACTTAAATCTTTAGGAAAAGTAGCAGATAGATATCATATTGTGAGATTAAAATGTCTAAAATTTTCAGCTTGAACTCTTTTGTCTAAGGCATTGCTATTTCCTTTAATAACAGTAATATATGTAAATGTTTTTTATTTTCTACCCTATATTTCTGAGATACTGAAGACAGTTCTAATTTCGACACTATGGTAAACTGACATGAAAACAATTGTGTATGGAACTCATGCTGTGCTTTTATATATTGTTCCAAGTTAGTGGCTGCTATTCCTTAACAACTTTCTAAATAATCTTCTCATGAACATAATCTGCAGAAATGATATATGTAGTAATACTGGATAAAAACAATTTGAATTCTCTTAGGATGGAAGGAAGGAGTAAGGAAGGAAGAAAATGTAGGAAAGAAGGGAAGGAGGCATGGAGAGCAAAAGTGAGGGAGGGAGAAAGGAAGGAAGGGAGGAAGGGAGGGAAGGAGGGAGGGGGAAGGGAGGAAAGGAAGGGAAGGAGGGAGGGAGGGAGAGACAGAGAGGGAGAGAGAGAGAGGGAGGAAGGGAGGAAGAAAGGGAGGAAGGAAGGAAGGAAGGAAGGAAGGAAGGAAGGAAGGAAGGAAGGAAGGAAGGAAGGGATGAAGGAAGTGAAGGAGGAAGGAAGGAAGGAAGGAAGGAAGGAAGGAAGGAAGGAAGGAAGGAAGGAAGGAAGGAAGGAAGGAACCAACCATTTCAAGCCACACACAAAATTAATTAAAAATGGATTAAAGTTATTGTATAAAACCTGTCTGTGTAAAATACCCTGAGAAACACAGAATCAAGATCCTTTAACATCTTGGCCTCTGGAGAGTCCTCATTTCAATGTCAAATAAAAAAAAAGAAATAAACAAATTGAACTATCTCAGACTAAACAGATTTTGCACTATGAAAGAAATAATGTTTCATGATCACGATCATCCTATTGTTTGTTGATTGCCTCAAGCAGGCACCAGTAATGTTTCCTTCGCCCTAGCTCTGAGAATCTAAAATGTGCCACATTCAAGGCTCTTTCAGGGTTAGGATAATGAGATCCATCATTGTTACTGGTATTGGGCATATTGGGTACACCACGGCGAGTTTGCCAGACTCTGCCATCTGGGCAGGTTACATTCAGTAGCCTGCCAGGTTCTCCAAAGCAAGAATGAGATAATAAGATGTCGCACAGCCGCGCGCTTCCACGAGCTGGGTTTTATAGTCTCTGGGTCTTGGCCATTGATGGGATTACATGGCACTGGGGGGCACTTGGTGCTTGTGAACCCCGCCTACTGGAAGAATGAAGATCTGGGTGGAGGATGGTCAGCCCCCATCCAAGCAGGCTTGGCGATCTCAGCCTGAGGACCCACATGCCTTTGTTCCTCTGCCAGTACCTTCATGCATGTGTAGAGTGGTCTCAGCATGGCTGTGGCTGGTTCTGGAGGTCTTTGGCTGCTGGAGCTCTGCACGAGGTGGGGAGGAAAAACTCAACCCGCCCCCCTCCAAGGGGCCCCAGCAAGGACAGCCAGGCGCGGGGGCAGGGACTCTATGCTGTTCTCTTCTGTGAGCTGGGTTTTATAGTCTCTGAGTCTTGGCCGTTGGTGGGATTACAAGGCACTGGGGTGTTAAATATGTTATGTATTAAAACATATTTCATGTTTAAAAGAAAATTATTCTCTACTGATTGGGAACAAATATTTGCACACCACAGAGCTTACAAGAAGGGTATTATGAAACAAGTATATATGCATAAATAGTTCTATAATACATAGACTATATACTGTATTATATATATAATTAAAGCATCAAAACAAACAATCTTAAATTTGAAAAGCTGATGAACAGCTTTTATCACCCTAAGAAGAATAAAGATTGACAACAGACAAAGAAATGGTCATTACCAGTGATTGTCAGGAAAATGAGAGTAAAACAGCAATGAAATATCACCTCACACCAACAAGGATATAATAAAACGCAAAACTCTCATTTAATTTCAGTTGAATTGTTGTATGGTTCTTCTTCTTTAGAAAATAATTTGGAGACTTGTCAAAACATTACAAAGAGAACCTCCATATGACCCGGTGAGTCATTCCCTGGGCATTTCGCCCACAGAAACAAAGACATTAATTGAAAGGGATATTTCTGCACTTATGCTCTTTAGAGAATTATTTGTAAAAACCAAGATTGGGAAAAAGCCTGAGTGCTCAGCAACATATGAGCAGATTAAGAAACTGTTATTGACACACACGATGAATACTATTCAGCTGTGAAAAGATAGTTTTCATTGCAACTTGGAAAGTGTTGGTGGGCATCCTGCTAAGAGAAGTGAAGTGAGTTGCAATGAAAAAGAGAATACCTATGATCTCACTCATAGGTAGAAGTATGGATAAGCAATGAACAGTATCCCAGAAGTTATTTTACTCCCAGAAGTAAGTGGGAGGTAAAAATAACAGAACAGTTAACTAGAGGTTAGGCAGCATAGGTGGGGTGGGAATGTTGGGCAAGGATCAGGGACACTGGTGGAATGAATTTGAAACACTGGTGTAAGCATTGGTGTATTAGCATTGGAACCCTTTGAGGGATGCCTTCAGTGATATTAGAAACTATAATATCTCAATAAAAATAAATAAATAATAAATATTTTAACAGGGCTTATGGAGACTATCAGACTTGCCTCTCAAACCTGGCTTTGACCCTCAACGCTCCATTGACACATTGAAAATGTATTCTCAGTCATTTTCTTTTGCCAACTATAATTGTACTCTCTGCCCATCTCTTTTTTCTGTGACTGTAATTTAGTCAGAAATTGATCTCTGTGGTGTGCAATATTTGATGCATATTCCAGTATTCAACAAACTGCACTTTACAATGAAGAAGACATCCAACATCCAACAATTAACATTCTGAGAAGCCAATATTCAACATTTTTAATCCTTTTGAGAGATAAAATCCAAGCAAGATACAATTAAAATTTTGCTAGGAGGTTACTTGCACAAACATGGTACTAGAACAACTACATTGGGAAAACAAGCTTTTCTTTTGTAAGTGAAACTGATAAAAACTACACGTGGATTATAAAAATTTCTCTCCAACAAAGTAATTTAGAACAGTTTGTACACTCATACATATACATTTATTAATTTTGTACTTACACAAAATACATCTCAAAATACCTTACTGAAAAATCCAGGGAACAGAGTGGTTTGATTGAACTGCATATGTAAATTGTTACATATTTCAGACCCTTCTATCTTTAAAAGCAAGAACAACGTTCGAGTATTGTATAGTGGTGCTAATAAAAGACTTGTAAAATATGCATATATTCTATTTCATTCCACACTTTCTTACCCAAAGCAACAAAATCTACAAGACTAAATTGTCCATTCAAATCAAATGAAGTATCATTTAGTTTCTCTTTCCCATCTTCTCTTAAAACAGCACTAGTGAAGCCAGACATACTTTTGATTTAGTGTTAGAGGAACTTGAAATGAAAAACATTATATCTCATGGCACTTTTAGTAGAAAGCAGAAATGAATTCAGTGCCAGAACCACTAGAAGAGAGACATTTTACCATATTTTAGAGGATTGTAGCATTTTATTTTGAGTAGATGATGCTCTATAATTATATATTTAAATGAATTAGGCCATATAATAAACCTGTATAAATTCCTTGTGATGTACCCTTGGAAAATAGATTTTTACTTTGTGTTATGGAGTAATGAAAGTGGTAAAAATATTAGTTGCATCTTTTTCATGAATATAGAAACATGTCTTTTTTCCCAATTCATAAATCAATTTGATTTTTTTGAGATTTCTGTATCTATCAAGAGTTTCCATATACTAGGAGTTTTTGCGTGATTTATTATGTACCTTCCTAAGTGTCCCAGCAAGGTTAAAGAGCAAGAAAAGCAGATGGAAAACAGCAGGTACACACGTTTGATCCAAGAATTTCATTCATGATGATGACACTATTACTGTTCAAGACGGAAACAATGAAATGTAATTTCAGGAGCATAAGTAATAGAAGTGCAGTAAATCAATGTAAGTAAGTATTAGCTCTGTCTGAAGAATAAAAATACTTGTAAACTATTTCTTTCAGAGACAGTCTCTTAAGTAAAATGGTTGTTAATCATCTCCATTAATAATAGCTACATATACCCTATTAGAAGTTTTTTTACCAGAAAATACACAAGCAACAAAAAACAATTCATCAAAATGTAATATCACACCTTAAAAATTTTAGAATCATGGCTGTGAAATAAGCACTGGGCTGCAGTATTCTTAAACTAAAAGTGGTATTACTATTTAAACATATATATATATACATTTGCACGTATATGTATATGAATACACTTCTTATAAGCAATATACATGTCATGACTCACAGTTTTTAATTCCAATTTGATTTGTAAATATCATTTTTGTCAAACTTCAGGCAGTATGAGTATAGATCTCACTATATTTCTCTAGTAAATAAAGACTAAATAAAGAACATGCATTCAATATATTGATAGCCTGGTCTTAATGGACTTTGTGGTCCTAAAGTGTTGTAATTAAGTTCCTTTTTGTATTTGCAGACCTTCAATTTCAGCTTCATGGGCTGGAGCGATAGCACAGCGGGTAGGGCGTTCGCCTTACAAGCGGCCAACATGGCCGACCCGAGTTCGATTCCTCCGCCCCTCTCGGAGAGCCCGGCAAGCTACCGAGAGTATTTGATGTGCCAGACACAGTAACAACAAAGTCTCCAATGGAGACGTTACTGGGCCCGCTTGAGCAAATCGACGATCAACGGGAGGGCCTTTACCTTTTGGGCTGGAGCGATAGCACAGCGGGTAGGGCGTTCGCCTTGCACGCAGCCAACATGGCCGACCCGAGTTTGATTCCTCCGCCCCTCTCGGAGAGCCCGGCAAGCTACCGAGAGTATTCGATATGCCAGACACAGTAACAACAAAGTCTCCAATGGAGACGTTACTGGGCCCGCTCGAGCAAATCGACGATCAACGGGAGGGCCTTTACCTTTACCTTTATCTGAGTTTATTTATTTTCAGTTCTAGGGCATCTCCTAGTAAATAACATAGATCTTTTCTGGAGTATAATTAAAGATCGTCTTACTATTCCAATATTGGATTTCACTACATTTATAAGAAAATTATGTGTGTTCATCCCATATGATATAAATGTTGGTTCCATTTCAATATATGTGTGTGTTTGTGTGTCTGTGTAGAAAATTCTAAATAGGATATTAATAAATACAGTATGGGGCCAGAGTGATAGTACAGAGGGTAGGGCATTTGTCTTGCATGTGGTCAACCCAGGTTCGATCACTGGCATCCCATACGGTACCTTAAGCATGGATTCCTGAGTGCAGAGCCAGGAGTAACCCCTGAACATCACAGGGTGTAACATAAAAAGCAAAAAAAAAAAATGCTGTATGAAGACAAAACATCAATACCAAACAAAGAAACATGATACAAAGTAAATGAGAGAGAGAGAGAGAGAGAGAGAGAGAGAGAGAGAGAGAGAGAGAGAGAGAGAGAGAGACCCACACATTGTTTGTTAATCCTATTTGTAATCCAAGGTCAAGCATTTGCCATTTTTTTGCTACTGTCTGTTCTCTTATTTTGTGTCTTTATATGCCCAAGATGAGCAAACTCATTGGCCATTTCTTTTCTTTTCTGATAGAACAATCTCCAGCTCTAGCCATACTGCAAGAATCTGCATATTTCTTCTTTTCTTACATCTGCAAAATATTATACCTACATTTAATCCATTCTCTGTCACTGGTCATTTGGGTTGCTTTTAATACCCTGGTTGTTGTACTAAGTGCGGCAAAGAATAAATATGTGCCTTATATTTTCAAATGAAGATCTGTGTGTTTGCAGTGTAGTTGCCAAGAATTTGAATTGCTGAGACAGATGGTCACTCCACTCCAACTTTGCACTTTTCTACGTAGAAGCTAAACAAAAGGACATTGCACCACCTAAAAAAAAAAAAAAATGGTGATTTCTTTTCCCCAGCATTCCCAGAATCACTGCCTGTCTCTATTTTTTTTTATATATATGTCTTTCTCACTGGTTTATGATAATATCTCATTGCTTATATTTTGCTGATGAAAAGTACAGTATTTTAGAGATCAGAAACTTAGGAGAATTACTATAACATATTAATTGGCCAACTCTAGTTTCTTGAAATGATTTAAGAACAGTTTAAAGACTCAGACACTTGATAAGCTAATTTCTTTTCTAAATATCTACGTAATTGATATGTAGCTTTGATTTTACAAGGAAATAATCATAAGTCATCACTGTTCAAAGGTATAAGAAATATTCAAATACATATTTTATATAAAGAAGGAAAGGCCAAAAGGTTCATGTTTCAAGTCTAGTGTGTTACACAGAAGAGACTTAAAAAAGAGTTTCATGAATTGATATTTCAGTAATTTTTATAGTTTTATCATGTAATTTATAAGGACTGACTGAATCTGTACTAGTCAGGAAAGAAAGACAGTTGACAAGAAAATTTCTGCTCATGAATATACCTTTTTCGTCAGACTTGTAGAAAATAATGTCCAATGTTTTAGAAAAAGTGATAAATTCCAGGTAAATAACAATGTAATACCTCACCTTAGTGAGTTGCTGTCACTCTCTCCATAATTCTATTTACAGCATATCTACCAGTATGAAAAAACAAAAAGCAAGGAGATATTGTAAAAACTGCATTTCTAGTTAAATCTCAATTATTTCAAGTTGATAAATACTTTAACGTATATCTCAACAGAAATATTCTTCACATATGTTATTTATTTTTAAATAAATATATTTAGTTAAAATTTCTTCTAATATAACAATTTTAATGATATTCAAATGTTTCCAATAAAGGACCAATTAGAAAATGGAGCTCTGAAGTCCTGGAATTTTAACCACATATATTATTGAGATTAACTTTTGAACAAGTTTTCCTTTGGTTTTTTTGTGCGTTGTTTGTTTTGTTTTACATAGACAGTCAATGGTCTTTTTGCACTTCCCTTTAAAGGTTATTCATGTGCTAATTTATGTTTTGAAACAAGGTGATAAAACTGAATGATTCTTTGTAATTCATCAATAAAAAGGTACAGAACGAATTCCATCAATAATAGATTAGGACACATTGATCAATAGATGATTATAACACAACATGCCATGCAACAGTAATCATTCTCCTTTAGAACCGTATTCAAGTAATATTCTCTCATCTCTCTATCTCTCATTATTGAAAATTAAATACGAACTCATATAAATTTGAATAAAAAAGATTTTAATAGCACATACTAAAATATAGCTTTATATATGTTTGAAATAAACATTTCACCTTTATCACAGAGTGCCATCCCAAAGCCACATTTCTGTATGCCTGTATAAACTAATCAAAATTGCAATAAATCAATTGTATGATACAGTAGTATAGAATTACTAAATATTTTTTAAAGATCCATCATTAAGTTTCACCTCAAAATATCAGATATTACCATTGTGGTTATCTCATTCTTTCCCTCTTATGATCTCATTTCAAATCACTGCTTTTAAGAAATGAATGTAATGTACCTGTATAAGAGTAAAATGATTATTTCACTATTAGTGGAAGTGATGTAATGATTAAATATGTTATATGACAATTTTACTTGAAACACCACAATTTAAAATATTTTCTGAGATGATTTTATTTATTATACCAAGAAAATTTGTTAAACAAGAAGAAATTGACATTAGTAGTCATAATTTTGAGCTAGTAGTTTAATTTATATGACCATGAACTATTTTATATATACTTTAAAGTTTGGTTTGGTTTGGGCTGGAGCGATAGCAAAGCTTGTAGGGCATTTGCCTTGTATGCTGCAGACCTGAGTTTGATTTCTCTGCCCCTCTTGGAGAGCCCGGCAAGCTACCAAGAGTATCTCACCAGCACAGCAAAGCCTTGCAATCTACCCGTGACATATTTGATATGCCAAAAACAGTAACAACAAGTCTCGCAATTTGTTGTGAGATGTTACTGAGTCCCGCTTGAGCAAATCGATGAACAAGGGGAGGACAGTGCTACAGTGCTTAAAGTTTGGTTTAAAGAATGTCTAGGTTGGGGGCTGGAGCCATAGCAAAGTGGGTAGGGCTATCCCTGGCATCCCATGTGATCCCCCAAAGACTGCCAGGAGTAATTCCTGAGTGCAAAACCAGGAGTAACACCTGAGAACTGCTGGGTGTGACCCAAAAAAGCAAAAAATAATAATAATAAATAAATAAAAATTAATTAAATAAATAAAGAATGTCTAGGAAATTTCTGTGTTAAGTTGCTTAGCAAGGTTCTTCATAATTTGTTTTTGATGCTTATATATATTTTATATATAGCTTGTTATGTTATATATATATATAAAGATTTTGATTCTTGTAATGTTTTTTAGAGTTTACAAAGTATCTCAGAATGGTAGATCAATTGGTTTTATCTTACTTTTTAGAGGTTATCATACATTTTAATGACATGACTCCAAAGACCTGTTAATGTTGCCATTATCACATGCAAAATGACATGCATAAATTTGAAAATGAATTATAAAATAATTTGTTAAGATTTTCTATGATTTAACTGATGGGTGCATTGTTTTAGTAAAGAAAGTAGTTATTAAAAGAAATTTATATAGAGAAGTATGAGGGGAGAGAAATAGAGAAATGCATATATGTTCAAGCGAGATCTTGAGCAGAGGAATGCATCTCGAAAGTTTTATTTCAGCAACATAAGTTTACATTGTTAATTCAAAGGTTGCAACTATGCCTGGTAATATGTTAATTAGAATACTGCTAATAAACAAGGAAACCAAAACCAAAGAGAACCATAAATTCCAGAGGGTAGAGTCTGTCTTTGAATTCTGAATGGATACAAGCACCAAACAACAATATTCCCTCACATATATGCAATAACCAATTGAATTGAAATATTTCCTCATATATATGCAATAACAAATTGAATTGATTCATACTACTGCTTCCATTTATTTAGTAAATGATCTGCTGAATAGGTAGAGAAAAGTCACTGCTGGAGGTATTCTTACACATGTTTAGAGTAGAAACATTAAATGCCCTGGTCTCTGTTAATAAAATCTTTGTCAATTAGAAAGGAAAGAGGAGTTCATTGCATAGCGGTCAGAGAATTTAGATACAAATTTTGGCTGAGGCATAAAATTACAGTGTTTTGGAATGAAATAGTGTGGCCTTACAGTTTTTAATCATCAAATGGACCTTGGATATGTATTCTAAAAGCTATCTTTTATTTCAAAATATAATTCTATAAATTCTGAAACCGACAATGATTAAATAGGTTTTAGATACTAAGGAAGTTACATATATAGCCAAATTTAAGAAATCTTGCTAAGCAATAAGCAACTTTAATTCTATCAATGGAATTTTCTATTGCTAAATTCATAAACCTGTTTTCATGCTTAATTTAATGTAATGAACGTTTTTTATACTTGAGAAAAGTTTCCGGATGTAATTTCTAAAGAACATTGAAATTATGTTTAAGCAATGCTTTAAACTGGATTTTTATTCCCAGACATATTTGACCAGATTTCCATTCCAGTTTATACTCTATAAAAGAATGCCTATTTTCTTAGTTCTCATACTAAAGTCTCACAAACTTACAATACTGTCATCATTTTTCAATCACTTTTTGAGCCTTGAGATCAGATACTACAGGGCACTATAAAATATTTGCATCAATGTGGTTGCATGTGATGCTTAATTTCTTTCAAGTTTGTGATAAATTATCTTATGTTAAAAAATGTTTATTTTTAAAAAAATTTAGCACATTGAAAACCATATCACTGTGATGCTTCCCTTTTCTCAGAAAAGTACTCCGCATTGTCAAGAAGCAGAGGGAAACTGTTGGGAATTGTTGCATTAACAGACTAGCAGATTACTAAATGCAGAGAAAGCCAAAGTGCAGGAAATGGTGACAATCACAGTGTACTATAGGAAAGAACTGAAACTTACACGTATCAGAATATAAAACATATTTCTAAGTAAGAAAAAAAAGAGTGCATTTATAACATTTATAACAAGACTCACCACCAATTTCTAAGAGGTTTTTTGCTTTATGTTACTCTTGTAAACGATGTGATCCACTTTCTGTTCTACAGTTTACATAGAGTAGAATATTAGGTTCAGCGATTGAAATGTACAACATTACAACAGTTTTGGTGGTCTTTTCAAAAGTATTTATGGGGCCAGAGGAATAGTACAGTGTGTAGGGCATTTGCCTTGCAAGAAACAGATACTGATTTGATCCCTGTCACCCCAAATGGTCTCCCCAACCTGCCTAGATTGATCCCTTACCACAGATCCAGGAGGCAACCCGGAGCAGAGTCAGGGTGTACCCTGCAACAACAGCAACAGAAAATGCAAAGTAAGTTTTTTAAAAAGTATTTATTATTGTGATATATTTACATGTAATTGGGGGGAAAGCATGATAGTATACACTCTAGAAGAAAATAGTGCCTAAGGAAGGGATCTACTTGAAGAATGCACAAACTAATTATCTCAAATAAATAATGATAGTACTTCAATAATAAGTCATATTTAAAGTTTTATTATAAAATCATGCATAAATGGACACATACGTATGTGTTTTGCACAAGTATGTAAAGTATATTTATATATTACAAAAGTATTTAATCTAACAAATGATAGAAAGATATAATTTCATCTTTTATGATGCTTTGAAGGCCGCAACTAGCAGAAATCCTTACTCTGCAATTCAAAAGTAATTCTGGGAGATCTTACTAGATGCCAGGAATTAAACCAGAGCTGTTCTGGCCATAGCAAACCAAGTGCCCTATTCCCTGTACTATCTCTCTGGTGTCAGAAATGTATGGTTTTATATAGAGATATATATGTATACACACATGTATACATATATATTATTTTTTCTTAGGAATGTAGGAAAAAATATCCAATATGGCTTTAAACCTAATTTAATTTACAAGAGGATAAAAATATCTCTGTTTCTAATAAATACTTTAAGAAGATTGCATTGCACTGAAACTATTTTAATATATCAATAAGATGGAGAAATGTTGAAAGTAAGTCAGTAAATTTTACAATACCAATTTGCTTGCAACAAATTCCAAATCAGTAAAAAATGCATGCAAATGATTGAATTAAACTTAATCTAGATTGAAAAGAGCCTATGCTTAAGGATGTAATGAAAATTGAAGCACTTCTTTAATTATCTTCATAAATTACTTAGCTATTGGTATAAAAAATGCAGTGATGTTTTTTGGTTAACAATCAAGTGTTTAAAAACAAAAACAATACTAAGTTTCTTTGAAAGTCTAAAAATATTTAATGATATTTAAATGTAACGAGACAATTATATAAGTGATAAATGACAATGATATTTCACTCTTGATATCTAAGTAAAACATGGTTGAATATTGAAACCAAGTAGCCAATTAATGTGGCTACAATACACTGTAGTTTAAATCTTCTAAGCAGTATTCAAAACCAATCACAAACACAGTTTTAATGATTTTAATTCTTTACTTATTATTATGTAGTGTTTTGTATCTTTTCCTTATATACTTCATCAGAGTTTTCAAGATCACAGGACTGAAAAATGATTAAACTGGTTAAAGTACACAAAAGAAATAATACTATTTGGTAAATCTTCAATTTTTTCCAATTTTAATTGATTCAAGTTACTTAAATTGATTTGTTTGTAAACATACCTTCATTAAGTTCACATACTTTGATATCTTTCAGTAAATTTTAACAGTTGAAACAATGTAAGGTGATGAGGGGTTAAGGTTGGCTATTATATAAACTAAGCTTAAAGAAAAGGGTTGAGATATTATGACCTAAAGAGTAAAACCAGAACAACCGAGTCCCATACTAAGAACCTCTCTTACTAGAAAGTTCCTTTCTCTTCTACTTTTCAATAAACCTTTCTATTTTAATAATAATAGTAGTAATAATGATGATAATAGAACCACAAATAAATGCAAAAGTATTTAGCATAAAAATTTTTCACATAAAAATCTAGATGTAAAATAAATACAAGCACACATACCTCATTGTTAAATGTCATACAGTGTCCCCATATACCTCTTTACAAAATTCAGTAGGCTTGGGAGATAGCTGAAGGGTACAGCATATGCCTGGTATATGTGAGGCCCTAGGTTTTATCCCAGCATTATGTGTTACCCTCTCCTCCAAGAATCCAGATGTAGTTATGGTGACCTTAATAAGGCACAGCCAGATGTAGAGGTCCCTATTTTAAAAAAATAGAAAGTAAATAAAATATTCTCCAATTTACCCAATTCTTTATTACTCTGTTTCTATAACACAATTACAGTAAATTAAGATCTATTTAATTTAAATGAAAACATGACACTTTGATTCTGAATTACTTGGTTCTATGTCTAAGTTTAAAAAAAATCTCGTGAAATTGTCACATTAATGCAGAATTTTTTAAATAGAAATGTGTGAAAATACTAATGTAGATGGTGAGAAAATTATAAATATTTCATAACTCAACATGATGTTTTTCAGAATTCATAGTCAAGTGTCCTTGAACTAGACTTTCTTAGATTGTATCTGATCTTATAAAATATATTTATAAATATATTTAAATAGTGTAAATATTAAATATATTTCAATATTTAATAAAATATATTCATTCTCAATAATATAGAGAACAGAGAATGTTCATTAGTAGGAATATATATTTTTGAATAAATATTTACTTTAGATCATTTAATTGGTAAATATTGAAGGAATTTCAAAATTTACTTCTTCCCAAATAATGTTTTGGAGTATAAAACTTACAAGAGCAAGACTGAGCTACATTTTTATCAATACTAATTTCTATGACTTATGTATAACATGATCAGTAATCCTTCTGCATAATAACCCCAACAGAAGACATTATAATATTTTCTTTTTTAAATTGTTAAATTTATATTCAAAAATTATATCTTACCATTCCGTTATATATCAAGATACCCATGTGTGTCAGGTAGTTTCTCTCAGTGTTTCTTTAACAATTTATTTCATGAAATAACTTGTTCTATTTATTCTTGGCTATTTTGCTAATCACACGGCCAACCCAGATTCAATTCCTCTGCCCTTCTCGGAGAGCCCGGCAAGCTACCGAGAGTATCCTGCCTGCACGGCAAAGCCTGGTAAGCTACCCATGACATATTCGATATGCCAAAAACACGAACAACACTTGTTGTGAGACGTTACTGGTGCCCAATTGAGCAAACCGAAGAACAACGAGAGGACATTGCTACAGTGCAATCTATGTTGCTAATAGGAAACTGCTAGGTGTGTGGATAAAGAGCTAATCTGTTAATTTCCTTGCATGCCAATTCATACAACATGAATTACAAAATTATAAGATTCATGATCATAATCCTTCTCAAAAGAAATTTCAAACAGCTTTACTTGATCTGAATATTTGGTTGAGGGAGAAATAATTTTTTCTTAAACAGAAAGAATTCAGAGTAGAAATTGGTCTAAATCTCAGAAGCATGTTGAATGCTTATAAGTTGAAAATGAGGAACGTGTTTAACCTTTACATGGATTTGTTATTCTAATGAAGCTTTTTTAGAATGCAGCAGTTTGTCTAAACATGATTATCCTGTATCTGTAACACTGTCCTCCCATTGTTCATCGATTTGCTCGAGCAGGCCCAGTAACGTCTCCATCATGAGACTTGTCGTTACTGTGTTTTGGCATATCTAATATATCATGGGTAGCTTGCCAGTCTTTGCCGTGCAGGTGAAACACTCTCAGTAGCTTGCCGGGCTCTCCGAGAGGGGCGGAGGAATCAAACTTGGGTCGGCCAGGTTGGCCGCATGCAAGGCAGATGCCCTGCCTGCTGTACTATGACTCCAGTATCATTTCAAAAAATGATTTAAATTTTGTTTTTACTTATATTTATAAAATAAACTAGATTAAGTTTTGATTACTGGCTTAATATTCAAAGATCTTCATGTCGGCTCAGCACTTTATTTCATTTTGACCGGCCTCAAGCAATAAATGATTGTTTAGAATTGTTATGATTCCTATATCTTGGCTGTGAACAAAGGATACGTGGATGAGTTATAGTAATACAAGATAAAGTTTAAAATTCAAGCATGATAGCATGAGTTCAATAGGATGAATCTTCCTAAAATATTTGAATGATTAACTGATCAAGGTACTGTCTTCTTTGTAACCCTCTGTTGTAGCAGACATCTCTGTTATAAAACAGTTCACCTAGAGATTTTTATTAAATGGATAAATGAATGAAATGTGACCAATATTTGAAACCATTGATAGATCAGAAATTACATATACGATTTTTAACATGTCAGTAATTGTCCACAATAACTGAATGATAGCAAACATCAATAAATTTCTGTGCCTGAATCAACTCTATTTATAAGCTTCCAGTTAGCCGAGATAGTATGAAATATAAATTTGTGTGTCTACATCACATTATGAAATACCTGGAGCGATAGCACAGCGGGTAGGGCGTTCGCCTTACACGCGGCCAACATGGCCGACCCGAGTTCGATTCCTCCGCCCCTCTCGGAGAGCCCGGCAAGCTACCGAGAGTATTCGATATGCCAGACACAGTAACAACAAAGTCTCCAATGGAGACGTTACTGGGCCCGCTCGAGCAAATCGACGATCAACGGGAGGGCCTTTACCTTTACCTTTACCTTTAAGACAGTAGAGGGGAAAAAAATGCTTTGATAACTTTACCTTGATCTTTCAATTACTTGACCTTATTGATATGCAGTCAAGTTACAAATTTGGAGGTATGTCTTTCAAGTATTAATTGTGACTACTTTCTGAAACAGCTGACTTTTGACTCAAATTCTGGGACTGAAGATTAGTTTTCCTATCATCAGAATGTAAATGTGAGGCTGATGTTTGATTCTACTTCTAAGTCTTGTACCAAGCAACATTGCTTGATCTGTGAGGACACGCCCACGCCAGCACTATTTAGAGTGAGACATCTAATCATATACACAGACATAATTGGGTAGGGCATTTGCCTTGCACGGGGCCAAGCTGGGTTCGATTCCTCTGTCCCTCTCAGAGAGACCAGCAAGCTACTGAGAGTATCCCGCCCTCACGGAATAGCCTGGAAAGCTATCTGTGGCATATTCGATATGCCAAAAACAGTAAGAACAAGTCTCACAATGGATATGCTACTGGTGCCCACTCGAGCAAATCGATGAACAATGGGAGGACAGTGCTACAATATATAATTTATCCCCTCAACTATGTGTTCAAGAAATTCACATTTTGTTTTTTTTCCTTTGTTTTGTTTTAGAACACATGGGCTGAGTTGAGGGGTTCCTCCTGGGTCTCTCGGGGACTCAGAGGATGACTTGGGATGCTTAGAATGGAGCCACGGTCAGTATAGCCACTGTGCTCTGACTCTAGCTCCAGAAATAGCATTTGAAATTACATTGCTGATCTTTAAATTATGGTGACCATAAAAATATCTCATATTGCAACATAGCTTTGTGCTGTGTTACCAATTGTACATTTTCATAGGGTCACATTTCCTTTGACATATTTAGTTATTTTTCATTTCTTTTTTTTACACAGAAGTTAATAAATCAAACATTATTATTGAATAAGGAACAACCTTTATGTTTCTCCCACTTAGAGTCATCTACTACTTAGCCTCTCTCAAGAACATAAAGGTAGGGTGTTTGCCTTGAACCCGGCCGACCGGGGTTCAATTCTCAGCTATCCCAGATGGTCCCCCGAGCACCTCCAGGAGTAATTACAGAGTGCAGAGTTAGGAGTTACCCCTGTGCGTCACTGGGTGTGACCCAAAAAGAAAATAATATATATATAAACAAAGTATACATTTTGGTTGATAAAGCTTATTGAGCTTTATTTAAATCAAATGTCTATATTAATAGACATCTTTTTTAAAAAGTTCAAAGCCAGGGCATAATAAATGGAACATGGGTTTAAGGCAATGGCATAGCGGTAGAGCTTTTGCTATATACACTTTATTTTGAACAGACACAAATCAAAACTATTTTACTGTGATATACTTGGAAATCATATTTTTCAATTAACAGTTTTCATTGTCATGGTGTTTCAAAATTACCTCTTTTTGTTGTTGTTTTTGTTTTGTTGTTTTTGTTTTGTTTTATTTTCTGGAGGACTAACTCAGCTGATTTTAGGCCTTACTTTCGGCTCTGGGCCCCAGGGTCACTCCTGCTGGGACTTTGGAGACTATGGGGTGCCAAGTATCAAACCAGGTCTGCCATGTGCAAGGCAAGTGCCCTACCCACTGTACTGTCTCTCAAACACTATGTTTTTTTTAATCTTATTAAACTTTATCTAAAAACTCCAAATAAATATTTTATATGCAATTAAGGTTATTTGCTATTGAAGTGTATTATTTTTTATTTATTATTTATTATTTTATTGATATATAATAATAAATTAAATAATAAACATTTATTTATTATTGAAGTTTATATTATGATAAAAAGAAAAGAAAATTTAACATCGGAAAATAGCTCAATCATCAACATTTCAAACATTTTTGTCAGTTTGATACTATATATGTATATATTCACCCATGACAATGAAAACTCTCTTTCTGACTCATTTCGCTTAGCATGTAACTGAACTGAGAGTAGAAAGAAGAGAGAAGGCACTTGCCTTGCAAAATGCTAACCCTGGATGGATTATGGGCACCACTGTGGTTCCCCTCACTGCTTTGACTGAGATCCAAGCACATAGCCAGGAGCAAATTCTCAGCACAGCCAGATATGGTTTGGAAACAAAGCAAAACCAACAAACAAATTAATAAAGTAAAAAAATATAAAAGATTGGTTCAATTCCATTTTCTGTTGCTGCTGTTTCAGGGCCACACCCAATGTGTTCCAGATGGGACTTGGGGGGAGGGGCATAGGTGATAGTCGGAATTGAATGAGAGTTGGCCACATGCAACACAAGCATTTTACCACTTTGTTATAACTCTAGTCCCTGAACAAACTTTAGAAATGTCTAGGAGAAGACTATTTCACTTGGTCTTAGCTGTGTAGAGCAAGTAATTTAAAATGCCAGTGGTACATTGCGAATGATAAACTCACTTCTGTAGTTAATTTGTTTTCTTAATTTTGGGATAATTCTTAACAGAGAATAAGAGGAGAGGAGAGAAGAGGAGAGGGGAAGGGAGGGGAGGTGAGAGGAGAGGGGAGTGGAGGAGAGGTGACAGGAAGGGAAGGGAGGGGGAGAGAAGGGAGGGGAGAGGAGGGGAAGAAGGGGAGGGAGGGGGAGGGGAGGAGCAGAAGGGTAGGAAGGGGGAAGGAAGAGAGGAGAGAGGGGATGGGAGGGGAGAGGGGAGGGAAGGGAAGGAGAGGAGAGGAGAGGGGAGGGGATGGGAGGGGAGGGGAGGAGAGGGGAGGAGAGGAGAAGCGAGTAAGGGTATGCATTAGGTGAAGACAAAAGTTGGAAATGTGTGAGTGGTATATTTCTGTATATATATTTTTAAAGGAGTTTCCATGAAATTACCAAAGGGTAAATGTGCGTAAATTGTGTGTTTGAGAGATAATCAGAAGCCTTATACTTATTTAATATGGGCTTCCTATTATCATTCCGGTTGCAGTAATAAGTAGGTGGTTTGAAAATGTGTGTGGACTTTGTGAGAGTTCTGAGCTAAAAATGTCAATCTCAGAGGCCTCGATATTCAGTTTAAGATTTAAACTCATTACATTGCATGAAATCATCAAAGGAAAAAGCAAAGATAGAACAAACAAAAAGGTCAAAGATGGGTCTTGGAGCATTTCCATACTAAAAAGTCCGAGAAAGAAGGACAAAGGAGACTGAAATAATAAGTAGGATAGAACTAGTTGAAAGTCTAATTATTAAGAAAACAAGTGGAAACTGTGATTCAAGGAGAAAGAAATAGTGAATCATCAAATATCAAGGAGATGTGAATATTCATACTAGCAAGTGAAGATAGAAACACAGAAGCATGTGAGATATTTGTGGAGGTCAAAGTATAGTGAAAATCTGATAGATATTTGTTTAAGACAATGAAAAGTAATTCTGAGAAAGAGCCATCTAGAATGTTGCGTATTGAAGCATTGGTAAAAATCACAATGGATGAGTTTAGTTGAAAAAAAGAAATAAAGTTAAAAACAGAACTTTGCATATAGATTATCAATAAATGAGAAGTCTAAATATAATAAAAGTTTAACCATATGCCATTGTAAATATTCCTCTAGATTCATTTCCTTGTTTAAATACATTGCATAGACTGTCATTTTTAAAGCTAAAGCTTTTCAGTAAAAAGCCTGTTTTAAATGACTTTATATTAGCAAACTAGGAAATTAATGTATCTTCTAAAAATGGCCAACTGTCATTCCAACTTAAATATCAAGAACTACTACAAAGTTAAGACAGTGACAAAAGTGAGATACACAAAAATGATACAATTCTAGGAAGGAGATGTGAACCATCCAAGAAAAGTAAATGTTTTTTATTAGTTTTCTGAGGGTTCAGAAATGAAATATATAATTTTTTATAAAATATAATTTATTAAAAATTGAAATTAAAAGAAGACAAATTAAGCGTACTTTTTACTTATTTCAGTTTAAGTGGGGAAAAATCTGTTCACGCTAATCTGGGTAGTTAACTAGAAGAAAAGCTGCTTTGATAAATGAAGATGCAGCTGACAGAAACTTTGCTCATCTCAACGCTGCATTGGAAAAATAAGATATATTACATATTTGAGGTAAACTAGCGATAGCACAGCGGGTAGGGCATTTGCCTTACACGCGGCCAACATGGCCGACCCGAGTTCGATTCCCCCGCCCCTCTCGGAGAGCCCGGCAAGCTACCGAGAGTATTCGATATGCCAGACACAGTAACAACAAAGTCTCCAATGGAGACGTTACTGGGCCCGCTCGAGCAAATCGACGATCAACGGGAGGGAAAAAAAAATTAAAGTTTAGATGATTGCTAAAACTATAATTTTTGAGCAATGAGTCTAATAGCTAACACAAATGACACAATACATGAAATATTAACTCATTGATCTGGATACTATTTAAAAATAGCAAATGTATAAAGATGAAAGATCTGACCACAAGTATTTTTCCAAAATGGGTTATATCAGACTTTGGGGGGTACAGGAATGATCCTGTAGAGAGTAGTAGCCTTTGGCATAATTTAGGGTTAAATAAGTTGCTTAAATAAGTAGATTTTCCAGGGACATTAGTAACTCTCTATTTCTGTAAAGAGGACCATACGCTAAATAAATTTGACAACTTATGATCAAGAATATATATTAAAAATTTAATTCTTGTGAAGATGTATAAGCCTTTTTTATGAAAGCACATATTTTCTTTGCTTGAAACAGACATGGAGTAAGAGAGAGCCCTTTGGAACAAATTAGACTGACCTATGATATTCTCAGAAATATTTCTTTAACCATTAGTATAAGGTCATCTCCCGTCCTACCTCCTCTATAATTATCTGGCCACAATACTTTATCCTCAACTAAGCAACTCTCTTGAGAGCTTCTAAGTGTTTCAACTTATTTTCATCTTTTGAACCAGAGAACTTATAGGCAACCTTTTTCCCAAAATGAAAAATTATAGAAAGAAATTGTAAAATATTTTCAGTAAGTCTTTTTACAATTCACTTTATAAGCCTGACATTAGAGATAAAAAATACAACAAAGATGTCTCAAAGGTCAATTGTTAAAGGTTTAGATTGGTTGGTGTTATACGTGACTGATGTTTTGAGTGTTTGTTGCTAGTTATACTTGAGGGCCTGTTGTAAACATACAAAGTTCCAACCATGCTTCTGAGAATTTTGGAATATCCATTTTGAGCATCTTTTAGAAATCTTGCTCTTTTATCATTTATATCTGTGTCCTCACAACTGATAGGAAATAGACCATATTTGTCTATCAGTGGAGGAACCATGGGCTTATTCTCCATCTTATAACTTGATTAAGCATAGATTCTGCAAATTTATATATGTTGAACCCTTCATTCCCTCCTCAAAGCCAATTTGATTTGTTTTGTGGTGTTTTTATTTTAAAACAAATGCCCTTCTAGAATTATCTATCAATCTCAAATTTATAGAAGCACAGCACAAAATGAGTTTTGATTAATTCTGATGTAGAAATGAAGCAGAGAAAATATGCAGATGCCAGATTACTAGTCAGAAACAGAAATGTGTATGCTTATTTCTAGGAATATTTGCTTCTGCTTATCCTTAAAAACAAAAAGAAGAGTAGGAAAATAATAAAATTCTCTATATAATTAATTTTCTTTAAAATAGGAACTTCACAGAATTTGCAATGTATTATATTTTCATATATATGATGTATATGTATGAATATATGTATTTCATCTGAAGACTCTGGGATCCAGCCACGGCCATGCCGAGACCACTCTCCACATGCTGGGATGAGCTTCACACGTGAAGGAGCCGGCAGAGGAACCCAGGTGTGCGGGTCCTGGGGTTGAGATCTCCAAGCCTGCTCAGTTCGGAACTGGGTCTCCTCCATCCAGAACCCCCATCTTCCAGTGGCTGGACAATTACACCGACCAACTGCCGTGTAACCCAATCAATGGCCTAGATTCAGAGACTATAAAACAAAGCTCCTGGAAGAGAGACCTCATATTGGCTAGTTCTCGCTCACAGAGAATCCGGCAGGCTACTGAGAGTATCTTGCCCGAATATATTCCTGACTGGGAACACCTGTAAAGGTGATTAGAGGCTGCCCCCAAAGCCTCCATCCCTCTTAGAGATCCCGGAAAACTACCGAGAGTACCGTGTCCAAATGGCAGAACATGGCAAGCTACCCATAGTGTACTTGATATGCCAAAAACAGTAACAATGATGGTCCTTATTCTCCTGACCCTGAAAGAGCCCCAATATGCACGTTACAGGAACAAATGGCGCCCACTCAAGCAAATCATTGAACAACAGGGTGATAGTGAAAGTGATAGTGATATATATTTATTACATTTAAAATTATATATAATATGGGCTATATATTATATAGAACCAGAATAGGATATAAATATTATTATGCATATAGTAAACTATATTGCAGGAATATTATATTATGTATAATCATATGTGATATGTAATTTTCATATTATATAATATTTAATAGTAAAAGTAAAGGCCCTCCCGTTGTTCATCGATTTGCTCGAGCAGGCCCAGTAACGTCTCCATTGGAGATTTTGTTGTTACTGTGTTTGGCATATTGAATACGTCACGGGTGGCTTGCCAGGCTCTGTCGTGCGGGCGAGATACTCTCGGTAGCCTGCCGGGCTCTCCGAGAGGGGCGGAGGAATCGAACTCAGGTCAGCCATGTTGGCTGCGTGCAAGGCAAACGCCCTACCGCTGTGCTAATAGAACCCATTATATACAATATGTACAACTGCACCCTGTTGTGGTAAGGGGGCAAGCAGAATGGACTTTCTGAAAGTTTTTCACTTGAGTGGGCTGTACTCAGTGATCATCAGTCATCAAAGCTGTACCCAGTAGTGATACTTCAGGGACTCAATGAGAGAATGCTGTGCAGTAACTAATAATAGCAACTCAGGCTCCAACATATCAAAACATGCTATAAAGAGAATTTTTTTATCCAAGGGATGAAATAAATAGTTAAAACAAGTCATAATTAGCAATAAGAGGTTCAAACAATTCTTGGTTATGTATCTAGTTGGTCACTGATTCCATCTCTGGAACAGTTCAGTAGTCTGTGTGATCTTGATGTCCATTCTCCTGCAGAGATTTTAAACAATGCTTCCTGAAATTATGGTTTCTCAAATAATTGTCCTTTGGTCTAGTCAAAAGCATATGATCTAGTACAAACAAAACTAAATTTTTATTCTATGGTGTTTCCCAAACTATTTGTACTCCAATTTTCTTCCCATCACTGCTATTCTCATAAAGATAAGGAGTGTCATCATTAAGCCTAGACGTGTGCTAACACATTTGGTAGGGGTGCTTGACAGAAACCAGACATTTGCTTGCTGTGCTCACACACTTAGGAACCATGCTCACAAAGTTTTTTGTTCCTTTCACTGTGATCTTTGCACACAGGCATACTGGGAACCTCACTCCCTAAGTGTACTTGTTCACATATTCTCATTGCTGTGCTCAAAAGAGGCTGCTGGAGGCTCACCGAAGTGCTTGTCAGGGCTTGCATCTCCTGGTGGTGATGCTGTTCCACACCTGTCAGTGTTAATTTTGGTGGGAGTGCTTTCCTTCACTGTACTAGCACATAAACCTGGCTGTGGTGTGACTGGAAATTAATTGCAATGCCAGGAATCAGCTGGCAAAACTGCAATACTCCAATTGGAATGCAAGGATTCTGCTCTGCATATATGAGGGCCCTGGCTCTTGAACTCCATAATTATGCTTGCAATACAGGCAGTCTAAGTTCACTGAGCTACAGAATCCCAAACATGAGTGTGTATGTGTATGTGTGTGTGCGTATGTGTGTGTCTGTGTGTTGTTTTCCACCTAGACATGCTCGTGGTTTACTTCTGGCTCTGTGCTCAGTGAACACTACTTGCTGGGCTGGAGAGACCATATGCAGTGACTGCGATCAAACTCTCGTCAGCTGAGTGCAAGGCAAACCGCTACCTTTTGTACCATCTCACTGGCTCACCTTAGCCTATTTTTAGGTGTTATTACCCTTGTCTGGTTTGATGTGCCTAAAAAACTCTAAAATAGAGGAACATTAGTCATTACATAGTACTATTATAGATAAAGTTAGAAGAATGACCCAGATGAAAATACTAAAAAATGTAGAAAGTAACACGACTATTTTAAACATATCACTAATGGAATTAAAAAATAACTACATGTATAAAAATAGCTATTAGACATGATTTATTTTCTATGGAAAATGGTTGTTTAAGTAGTATATTTAAGTATAATAATAATTTTGCCATATGTTGAAGTACATTCATCTTTTTTTAAGCAACAGTCACATTTATGATAAAAATTATTGTGATGGTATTATAGAATAGCTGGAGCAATAGCACAGCAGGTAAGGCATTTGCCTTGCACACAGCTGACCCAGTCGGCCCAGGTTCCATTCCTCCACCCCTCTAGGAGAGCCCGGCAAGCTACCAGAGTATCAGTTATTAGGGTGCGGATCGAATCTCCCTTTAATGACAAAGAGATTCCAGAGAGTACAAACAGCAAGCAAGGATTATTGTAAGACTGGCTAGCCAGGGTAGAGCCGCCTATGCGGACACGCAGGTCCAGCAGGTTGGGCAAAACCCCGAGTTTCTCCAAAGGAGATCTTATATAGGCCTTCACCAACTGTTATAGCAGAGCCCATGCATTTCATAGCAAATAGATTTGTAACAACACATGTTTCCTAACCAATCCATTTAAAAGTACATCACTCCCTAGCCTATAGTTTAAAGATCAGCATTTGCATCAGTGCTTAGGAATGTCCTGGTTTTTAGGGCAGACATGGGTCTTGTGAGAGACATCTGGTTATTTGGTCTGACCCCCACCCTTCTTTTGACTTGCAACTTGGGGCACCTGTCTCCAAGTTCCTTTCTCAGGGGCAGAAAAACAAGTTATTTTGCAATGCAGTTTCCTGTAACGAGGATCTGAAAAGGCTGTCTATATCTGTTCCTCATATTCTTAATCTAGGAAAGACAAGTTGGTCAGCATTCATCTGGTTCAAGGCCTCGTTCCTCACATCGGTATCTCGCCTGCATGGCAAAGCCTGGCAAGCTACCCATGACGTATTTGATATGCCAAACACAGTAACAAGTCTCACAATTATAGAAGGGCAGATATAGGTTTGGACATGTCCTCAAAATCTCTTTGACCAAAAATTGTGGTGTCTTAAGAAAATAAATAAATAAATAAAGAGAAAAGACAGAACACACTCAAAATATTTCTGATTCTCACTATCAATTCCTGTAGAACAGTTGAGAGTTATTTCAGTTTGTATAGTGGATTTTAAGAGTTTTGGTTCATATTCTATAAGGCTCAACAAATAAAACAGGTCACCTATTGAAACTGTAAATGAAATCTAGCTTGAACAAATGTTTTACTGGAAATGTCTTATAATACTAGTGAATTATAAATGTAGTGGCATACACAACAAAATGTAAGAAACCAGTACCTTGTATATCCTTGATATCAACCCCTTGTCGGATGTGTATTTGGTGAATATTCTTTCCCATTCTGTAGGCTGTCTTTGTATTTTGGTCACTGTTTCTTTTGAGGTGCAGAAGCTTCTTAGTTTAAGATAGTCTCATTTGTCTATCTCTGTTTTCACTTTCTCGGCCAATGATTGCCACTCAATGCCTCTCTGGCAAAACACAGTACCCAAAAGAAGAGAGAGAGAACAAGGGGGAATGCCCTGCCACAGCGGCGGGGTGGGATGGGGGGGGATGGGGAGGGAGGGATGCTAGGACCCGTGGTGGGGGAGGATGGGCACTGGTGGAGGGATGGGTACTTAATCGTTGTATAACTGAAACCCAAGCACAAAAATTTATAAGTCTATAAGTGTACTTCATGGTGTTTCACTAATAAAAAAATGATAAAAAATGTAATAAACCATCTAGATGGCTGAAGAGAGTGAGAAAATGAAGGTCAAGCATGTGTTTTCCACCTATACTAGGTCTAGGGGTATCCCCCTAATGCCACTCGATGTGACCCAACACTTTCCCCCCCAATAAGCAACTCTGGAGATTGAACGTGGGGCTCAGAGCATGCCAGAAATTCTCTCCTGTTCTTTGAGGTAACTTCCCAGCTCCTGTGTGCAGGTTTTTATATGGGCACAGGTTTTAGATGCATATGGGTAAATACTACAGAGTGTAATTAGTGGTTTATAAAGTAACACTCTAGCACTGTCCTCCCATTGTTCACCTATTTGCTTGAGCGAGCACCAGTAATCCCTCCATTGTGAGACTTGTTGTTAATGTTTTTGGCATATCTAATATTTGTTTCATTAGAAAATATTAAACTTTCCTTTAAACTACCACCACCAATTTACATTTCCGTAAGCAATCAGTGATAATTCCTGGCTGTTCCTACACTTGGGAGGATTTGCTGTAGTCAGTCTTCTAAATTTCAGTCATTTGAATAATTGTGTAGTGCATCAAATTTATGTTTTAACTTATTTTTATTTTTATTTATTCTTACTTAGTGTCATATAATAGGAATTATCTCTTTTTATACTATTTTCTCTTTGGTATATCTTTAAGAGGAAGTTTTTCTTCAGGTGCCCTAATACTTTTTTAAATAGGGATGAGCAGAGAAGAGAGATCACATTAGGTATTAAGGCAATTTTCTTGAATGTGTATAAACACAAAAAGACAGCAGCAGTCTATCTCTCCTGCCACCCACTTTCGGTCGTCTCAGGCCATTTCCCCCACTCTAGGGAGGTTTCACTCAAATGAGAGAAAAATCCGGAGTTCCGACATCCATCGACGATCAAGAATCAGGGACGCTGTCTCATTTGCCAAGGTGTCAAAAATCAGATGGGCTGGTCACATAATGAGATTTAAAGAAGACCGCTGGACTAGAGCTGTTACTGACTGGATTCCACGGGATGTCAAAAGACCGCGTGGCCGCCCACCTACCAGATGGTCAGACTTCTTCGTGAAGGTCATGAACGATCGTTTTGAGGCTCTTCATGTTCCCAGAGCGAACAGATGCCATTGGGCTACACTAGCACGCGACAGGGACAAATGGAGACGTTACTGGCGCCCGCTTGAGCAAATCGATGACTAACAGGAAGTTAAGTGATTAAGTGATTAAGGGAGGTTGATGGCAATGGGCAGGCAAAGGAAGGAAAGGAGGGCCAGGTGGTTGGTCTTAGTTGCAGTTTATTCCAATCCTCTCTCCATTCACTCCTGTCTCTCCTCTGCCTCCCTCAGACCACTTTTACAATCTCATTATATCCCCCAGCATGAGGGGTTGGTGTTGCATGAACTTTCCTTAAGTCGGAGGTGTGAAAGAAATTTATGTCATGGAGAGCACAGGTTCTCTCAGACCTGTAACCCCTGGAGAGAGCCCCGAAATCTCCTTTCACTGATCATGGTGCCTCTAAAGGGCACAATGAGTGAGTGAGGTCATCAAAAGAAGTTACAGAAAGAACATTGTGGCAGCAAAACATACTTTGTTTCTTTGCATATACAGGCCAGTAATTTGGGCCTCAGGAAAAAAAAAAAACACAAAACCAAAACTGAAAACTTTCTTTGGCACTTGGATTTGCATCCCAAAGACTACTCTGCCTAGACCCTGGAATCTACATCCCAAAGATCAGGCCTGGCTAGCCCCTGAGATCTGCATGTCAAAGACCAGCCAGGTTTCTGTGAGAAAAGGAAAACTGCCTCTTATAGTATACTAAAATTATTTACTGAATACAGTTTGAAGGGGAAAAATGTTCAGCCTCATCCAAACTAGTCAGGACACATGAGAAATCTCACCTGTTTTCATGGGTCCCTATGTTCCTGCCTGTTGTGCAGTGTAGTCTACATGGGCTCAGCCTGTCAGCTCAGTCCAGCCCCAACAGATTGGGGTAACAATCACACATAGGTGTGGTCACAATCAATAGGGGTAGAGTTCTTTCCCTCAGGAAAGCCACTTCTAGGACAGATTCTCATTTAGCAGATCCACCCACCCTAGAACGGAATCCCCTGGATGTGTTTCTCCTCTCCTTGTCCAACAAACATATAAGCATATATAATATAAATCATTTTGTATGGACACAGTAAGAAATACTTTAAGCTTATGGAATTGCTCTCCTAGGGCCATCTCAATCTCAGACTACAGTGCTCAGGCAAAATAGTCTTTCCTATCCCTAGCAGGGTCCTGGACTCATTGTTACTTTTAGATCATGACAGCATTTGTCTATGATCAAGCTCTTAACTTATAGTTAAGAATCATGGCACTTTGGCCTAGCCCATTTCGATGCCAGGGTAGCACATAGCTTACCACTTGCCCTGGTTTCATCCAGTCCCTCTTTGGGACCCTGCTTTTGGGGGCACTAGAAAGTGAGGGCAACTGAGGCTTAAGTTAAGAAAGCAGATGACTGGGAATGAATAATATTCAAAGTCAATTAAATCTTAAATTCACGGTCACAGTCACAGTCCTCCCATTTTTCATTGATTTGCTCGAGCGGGCCCAGTAACGTCTCCATCATGAGACTTGTTGTTACTGTGTTTGGCATATCGAATACTTCACGGATATCTGCCGTGAGGGCAAGATACTCTAGGTAGCTTGCCAGGCTCTCCGAGAGGGGCGGAGGAATCGAACTCGGGTCGGCCATGTTGGCCAGTTGTAAGGCAAATGCCCTACAGCTGTGCTATCACTTCATGTTTTTGTAAATTAATTTCCAATCATTCCTACTCATATTATTGTGAAGAGAATAAAATATTGAATAGCTGTACTCCTTTGTCCAAGTGTATTTAACGAATTTTTTGTCATCTATTTTAGGATTTCTATTTTGTTGTAGCAAACTATGTTTTCTTTTGTCAATACTACACTTCCTTGTAAGAAAAATTGGAAAGCAATTTTCTTGATTTTGATCATTTTAACGGTATTTTGATAGCAATTAAAATCACAATTATCCTAATCCAAAATTGTTTCACGATAACTGACTACACAGTTATATTCCAAAGTTTTACACAGTCCATAAAGATACTTTCATTTTCTGAATTTTGGTGTCTGGGTTCAGGCTGTGACCTTGTAAAATACATACAAAGATTTAGAGACTGCTGTGTAATGTAGAATTTAAAACATATATATATATATATACATATATATATCCTATGATTATTGTGACTTATCATAAAAGATAACAGGAATCTATGTCTTTCTGTAAAGAAATTTTGAAGATGCATTTAGGATTTCTTATAAAGTTATGTTAACAAAGTGAGATAATCTTAGACTTAAGACATGGGGTTAATATAATCACATATACATTGAAAGTGAGTGTGTGTGTGCCCTGCCTGGTTTCAATTCACAGTCTCGCATATGGTCCCCCAAGCATCACTAGAAGTGGCCCCTGAGCACAGAGCCAGGAGTAAACCCTAAGCATTGCTTGATATTTCCCAAAAACCAATTAAATAAATAAATAAATAAATAAAAGAAATCCCAAGTCACTTAAATTGATTTCATACAAGAAGATGTCAGAGAGATTGTAAGCACAAGAATGATCAACAATAAAGTAATAGTTTATTACCTTATTATGTGATTTAGAATCTTACAGGCAAGCGCTACACACAGAGTTCTCTAGTGGGTAAGGGCAGCTGCCAACTGAATGTCAGCAGAGAAATAGGTACCAAAAGCAGTTCAGCTGACAATTTGATTGAATTTAGAAATGAATTACTAGAGTAGGTCAATCAGAGCTCAGCCAAATGATCCCTAGACCTTAGCATTGTGAAACCATAAAGTAAAATATTCAGTTGCATAAACCTAGAATTTTGAGCTACAGCTTTGAGAGAATATGTTATGCTTTTCTAATTCACTACCCTTGGGGCAACTTTTTTTTTTTTGCTCTTTGGATTCCACCCAGTGATGCTCAGGGGTTACTCCTGGCTCTGCACTGAGGAATTACTGCTGCCGGTGCTCAGGGGATTACAGAATATGTCAAGTATTGAACCTGGGTCATCCATGTGCAAGGCAAACGACCAACCTGGGCTGTACTATTGTGATGCCATGACAGGCTGCAACTAATGTTGATTTTCGACCAGGCTAAATTTCTGTTTCCCAGAAACAGGACTTGTAACCTTTGGTAGACTTCCAGTTGAGTAACTTGCCCAAATGAGAAATTGCCGGATGGGTCTGGCCAATCATGAGGGGTCACTGTGCCCTCCTTGGAAATACCACAAAGTGCTACTGGGAACTGTTGACCATTGTTGCCTGACCACTGTTACCATAGTGCTTGCCCAAAGCAGGGTCCCAAGGTTACCATAGTGCATCCCCAAAGCAGGGTCCCAACAAGGGTTCAGGACAAGCTCATGCTTATATAGTCCTTGGTTTTAGCATTGCTTTCAGAGAGAAAACACATAATCTACTTATATTAAATGAGAAAGGTATTAATGTATACTGCTTATGATACTTCATAGAGCAAATTTTTCCGGTTTGAAAACGGTATTGTTTGATATGAGGTCATGGGCTGTTGGAGAGCAGTTGTTAAATGGTAGTGTTTTGGAAAGTGTTATCTGCTTCATCTCTAAGTTTGTTAAAATACCACCCTACAGCAATAGTGTACAACTTTGTATTGAGAACCAGGAATTTTATAACTATCATGCAAAAGCATACATGCCCTCCATGTGTTGAAAATAGCAAGCAACCTCTATTCTGAATGTGTATATAGGTGTGTCCTAAGCACTTGAAGCTGACCTTCACGTGATAATGAGAAAAGTTAAAATAGAGTTCTGGTGGCTTAGGGAAAGAAATGTCCTTTTTTGAGTAGAATTCTAGGGGATGAAAAATAATGACCAAAAATAAATCTTCTTTGGCGCCAGGAATGTAGCTTAGTGGTAAATTACATGTTTGGCATGAAAGAGGCACTTTCTTCACTCTAGGACATTAAGGAAAAAATAAATAAGAACATTTCAAAACCAAACTGAAGTTTAAGACACAGCAGGAAATATTAGACAACAAAACTAGTACCTGAATTTTCTTTGTAGAGACTTTCTAATGATGCGTAAATGATTTACTTGTCAGTGAAAGTCATAATGAAAGTTTCAAGCAACATATTCAAAACTAGAATTTATAAAACACTTTAATGAACAGCAATGCATAATAAATACTATTGAACGCTTTTTACAAATGTTACATACATATTAGGTGTTTGCATCTTCATTTTTAGCTTATTGTATTAACATTATAAATTTGGTAATACGCACTTTGTATAATCCATATATACGTAGATATACATATATATACATGCACACACACATATGCACATAAAGGGCATTTACAAATCATTGATAATTTAGAAAAAAATTACTCTTCAGGCATTGTTTTCAAGTGGTGGATTAATGAATGAGTTAGTCATGCCAGTAATAAAATGTTTAGAGAACCATTGTTTCAATTTACATAAGGAAAGCATAAACCTTTCATCATAATTTTTTGTGACATAACTGTGTCACGACTGTGTCACAAAAATTGTCTAAAATGTAAACAATGTTGGATTAAACACACTTGCTTCAGGAAATAAAATTTTGTAGATCTCTCAGTCTCAATAATTCAAATTATAAATACTCTCTTGTTAATGATAAAAAATGTTAAATGACATAAATTTTTGAGATATAAGCACAGTTAGATTTTCTAATTTCAATCCAATATTCATTATACAAATGAAAATATTTTACGAAATTATTTTATATGCATGCCTTAAATGTTGTCGTTTGTTAACTTATTTTAATTTTTATATGCATATTCAGTATTGTACCACTGAACATTCCTTAAGAAATTATCTTAAGAAAATGCAGTAAAATCAGAAGTTATTTTTAAAATATATGTACAAGATTTTCTCTTTCAGGAGTCCTACTAATAAAAATGATTACTTTTTTCTTTAAGAGATGTTGCAAATATTGTACACTATAGTATTTTAAATTGAAAAAAAAATAAACAGACAAGCCTCTAAGAAAGTAATAGGTGAGAGACTTAATGAGCATGAATAATATATTTTTGAGAATATTAAATTCAAATGAAGCAGTTAAAACTTTGGAATGGATGTTTTATTCATGTTTCCTGATAGAAAAGAAAGAAATGTATGATTAATAGCTTTGTAAATCTTGATACCTAAATAAAAATGGTTAATTAAAATAAATAAATAAATAGATAAATAAATCATAATTTTTCTATTTTTTCAAACATTAGCAAGTAAAATACTTTTAATAAAACCTGTTGAAAATAAAAGCCATAAAAGAGAGATATCAAGGGCAAGAGCAATAATTCAGTTGATAAGATGCTTGCCTTGCATGTGACAAACCCAAGGTTCTATTCCTAATACCCCACATGTTACCAGAGCACCTTCAAGGAATGATTCCTGAATGCAGAACCTGGGGTAAGCCCTGAAGCTGAATGTAGCCCCCAAACAAACAGATAAGTCTGTAATTAATGTTCAGTAATAGATTTACTTCCTTTAGATTTTTATTTTTTTATATTACCTCACATCTTAGATTTTTTCCCTTGTTCTCTATCAAGTGCTTAATGTTTATGAATACTGATTTAATCTAATTTCCACAGAAGTGCCTTCATTATGTCTGCCTCTCTTCTGTTTTCTAAGCAAGGTACATGCATATCTTCAGAAAACATCACATAAAGCATTGATTAATAAGGTCCTTAGACTTTAAAATGTCATTAAAAATGAGATAAGTGATGAGAGTGAGCCATTTTTAGTTTGCAATGTATGGAAAGCGTTTCAGTTTATTCAATAGTAATCAACAGTCTCTGCACTGTTATTTACTGATTGCCATTACATCTTCCTAAGGGTGACTGTGTGGAGATTAAGTGCTTCATAGAAAAGTTACACAGACTGAGCCTGAAGGCATTTCATAATGAAGGTAAAATTAGAGAGACAGTATTTTTGACATCTGTAGAAATCATAGTTCTCAAATATAGCTTAACATCTTGTGATTTTTCCTTGAAATTTTGATATTTCGCAGACTTACTGTAGAAACTAAGTAGGAGAAAGCAGTCAATGTGGTAAGCTCCTTAGAATAAATTTATGCCTCTCCTGAGTGCCTGAAGTTTATTTTTTAAATAATTACAAGTGAACAAAAACTTCACCTTTTCCCAATGTTATAAATGCTTCAAAAATATTGCACACTCATTTTTCTTTGGTAGAAATGATGAGGCAACAAAAACTCTCAGGAACAACTTAAAATTGAATATAAGCTAGCTTTGTCTTGAACCATGATGATTTTTTTGAGTATACTGCCAATAAAAATAATTTTAAAGTTAAAAATGGGAGTGGTAAATATGCCACATTGGTCTATAATATCTTATTTGAGAAAATAAATATGTGCTCAATATGTAAAGATAGAAATAATTTAATAGAGATATGTAAATAGCTTTGATTTTCACTTTAAAATAATTTACTATAGAAACAAAAAAAAGAGGCCAGAGAAATAGTCCATTTGGTAAGGCACTGCCTTACATGTGGCTGATAGGATAAATGTCTGGCACTACATAGGCTACCAGATCTGGGCACAGTCAGGAGTGATCTCTGAGCACAAAGACAAGAATAGAAGACTAGACCCTAAGGACAGTGGAGTGTGATGCAAGCCCACTGCAGAAAATGAATAAATAAATAAATAATCAAACTAGATGAGTGATTTCACACAATATACCAAAAAAAAATCATAAAATGCATTAAAACAAACAAAACCACACGGACTATTCTATATTGGCTTTTGTGATGTATTTAGGAATTTGACTCCAGAGGCAAAGGAAACAAACAAAAAATAAATAAATAAAATTAGACTATATCAAACTAAAACACTTCCGCACTGAAAAGAAAATGACCATTGATAAGTAAAGAAATCTTATTAAATCAATGGGGGGATGGATTACAAACTACGTATACGAAAACAAGACTAAATTATGAGAACTATTGATACTAGATAATCTTAATTATATAATGAGGGGCATTAGAGAGGCTAAACAAGGGAAGAGAAAAAACTTTATGCTTTAACTGCAGTGCTGGGCTTACCAGAGAAGTGTGAAGTGCTGTGACCCTGGGCCCCAGCACTGCCAACCTGAGAAATTCCATCTCTGGTGCCAGTGTTTAACAGTCTGTTCCAGTTGGCCAAGCATTGCCAACTTATTTGAGAAGATAAATATGTGCTCAATATGTAAAGATAGAAATAAATTTAAACAGGAATGAACCCTGTGTCTCCTAACATTGTTTGGGAGCTGCCACCCATTCACAGTGACTTGTTTGTACATAAAGAAAATAGCATAAATATTTTCCAATAGAGACTATCATTAAGTTTAGATTTTAATAAAACTATTAGCCTATTTAAAAAAAATAGTTAGGAAATAGTTATATACTCAAAAGCCCTCTAAAGAAGGGCCAGAAAGATACTATAGAAAAAACGTGATTTCGTTGCATATGACTGATGCCATTTTTTTCTCCTACGTGGCATGTGGTCCTCTGAGCACAGAGCCAGGAATAGACTTTGAGGACTTGTGGGTAAAACCAACCCTCCACTTCCACCCTTCCCACCAAAAAATAAATAATTAAATATATGTGCTAATGGTTTTTAGTGTTTATTTAAATAGGTTAAATTTATTGTTATAAATTTTAACAGGGTATTTCATAACTAAATTTATATTTGTTTTAATAATTACTGTCTTTTGCCTATTATTTTTTATTTGCATGTCTCTACATGTCATTTTCTGTGCAAGGTAAATATTATGACATTCTTAGATTTTATAGATCTAGAAAGTAATTTTGTAATTTAGTAATTTTACTACAGCAAAAATGAAATAATATGATTCTAAAGGGTTTAATTATTGTTTTCAAAGTGATTTTTTAATTAACGCATATTGAACATTGTGTGTAAAAAGTATGTAGACTTGAATATGTTAGAAGTCCAGTTTCTATAAGGCCTAACTCCTTAAATTGGGGCTTGTAATCCCTTTCAGAGTCATGTAACTGAATGTGAGAAGTTGTGAAAAACGAAACAACAGCAAAAGGTTTCTGAAGGACCAAAAATGAATTTGAAGTCAACCATGTAATGAATACGAGGTGCTTCTGGCAATATTGACCAGTGTTGTGATTTTTGGATAAAAAAGGATTATGAGTGGACAAAATTTAAGAATCCTTGGTATAAATTCTAATTTCATAGTTGTGGCCAAGAGTTTAAGTAAACTGTTAGAATATAGCTCTAAAAATTTTAGGTTTAACATTAGTATGTCCTTTCTCCCTTGCCACAGGGACCTTAGGTTCATTGGGTTACACCCGTCAGAGTACGCCCAAGGCACTCCCATTCCTCTGTGTTTATCTGTAACCTCTTCTCTGTTCTCTGCTTCCACAACCAGTCAAGCATCTTTAACCCCTAATCAGACTCTGTTGACTTGTAAAGTCAAATCCTTCTAGAACTCTGGATTTGTATTTGTAAGTGAAATATTGTTTTTCTTTTTTCCTTATATCCTTTTCATAGTTACTTTAGAACAATGTCCTTTTTATATAGATACAGGAAGACAGTTAATGCTATTCCTTTGTAACTTGGGAGATAATTATCTCCAAATAATATACACTCCTGGGTATCTTTTCTCAACTTAAGCCTCAGTTGCCCTTACTTCCTAGCAGCCCCAAAACAGGGTCCCAATGAGGAATTGGATAAACCCAGGGCCATCTGTGAGCTACCCTGACATTGAAATGGACCAGGTCAAAGCACCATGATACTGAACTAAGTTTAGAGCATGGTCTTGGACAAATTCTGTCATGATCCAAAGAGTAGCAATGAGATTAGGACCCTGCTAGGGTTAGAAAGGACTAATCTGGCCTGAGAACCATAGTCTTAGATCTATAAAGAGATGTCCCCAGGAGAGCCACCCTATACCCATAATGTATCTCTTACTGTGACCATACAAACTAACTAATATTATTAAGAAGTAGAATTAAGATGAATTTTTAAATGGTTGTTGGACTAAGAAAAGGAGAAACACAACCCTAGATCATATTTTACCCTTAGGCAGGTCATCTTGCTGGATAAGAATTTGTACTAGGAGAAGCTTCCCCTGAGAGAAGAACTTTACATCTGTTGATTGTGTGACCACACCTATATATAATTGCTACCCCAACCCCTCAGGATTTGGAGATATAACTAAATATGTAAGAGCAGGCAGGGAGGAGGATGGAGAATAGAGGAGAACCGAGACAAGATTGGAATACGCTCTAACTGACCACCAACCAGCCTGGCCCTCATTTCCTCCTTCATCTGCTCATTGCCATTGGCCAAGGTAGGCAGGGGAAGTAGCCTGGGACCACCGAATGCACCCAGTGAGAGAGCGCTTCAGCTTCAGATTCATTTTTTGAATATACAGAAAACAATTGAAACTTTATTTTAGTACTACAAAACAGGATAATCTTTTGCAGAATGTGATGTGTATGTGTGTGTGTGTGTGTGTGTGTGTGTGTGTGTGTGTGTGTGTGTGTTCTGAAGCAACAGATTTTACACTTCACTTTTGGATAACAGAACTGCAACTTATAAATGGCTCTGAGAAGTTCTACATTAACAAAATTTAACATTTTTATTTATTTCATGATGAAATAATCTTAAAAACCCTGATTTATTTTTAAATTTAAAACATTTTAAACTGAAGGTATGTAGTTTACCATTCTATTAGTAATGGTTTCTCATACCATAATTTCAACACCACACCCATCATCAATGTTTAAAATTTTTAATCCAATTATTCTCATCAAACATTTAACTTTGAGATATTTTTTGCCTACATCAACCTTATGATAATATATCCCATGAAATACAATTTGAAAAATAATGGCATGTTAAAAATTTTGTAGATCTAAAACCTAATCACCTGGAAATAACAAATATTGACAATTTAGATTTGGAAAGTTGCTTATATTTTATTAAATCTATAGTATGCATATATAATGTGAAAATTACAGGGCAGAAGAGATTATATAGCACGTAGTGCATTGACTGATCCAGGAAGGAATTACCCAAAAGTAAATATAGTCTTTCTACAAGCTACCAAGTTTTACTCCTGCACACAGAATCAGACACAGTCAAGGAGCATTGCTGAGTGTAAACTAAACACGAACTAAACTTTTTGATTCACACAGATTGAATAATTAGAATGAATATCCTAATACCTATCTCAAAATATCTTTATTATATGAAAAATATAAGTAAAATTGTGAAAATGAGTGTATCTAGGTAGCATTGAAGGTGCACATGTTTTATTAAGCTTGTTCATTTTTTTAAATCTATTAAAGCTTTCATATATGAGACACATTTGGTGGAGTTGAAGTCATGAATGAACTAAGAATGAATTCAATTTGAATTGAAAACTGAATTTTAGTCAAGGTTTAGTACTATTATATTTTAAGTAATACAAATTTTCTAGCCTACTTAGTTACACTGAAGTCAACAAATGTTAAATGCATTTGCAGTGTTTTTCTTGTTTTTTGATTGGGGGAGGGCACACTGGGCTCTGCCCACAGTTTCTACTGACTCTGCATCCAGGAATTACTCATGATGGGTTCACAGACCATATGGGGTGCCAGTAATTGAACTCAGGTTGGCAGTGTGAATGACTCTGGCACCTTAACCACTGTACCATATTTCTGAGCTCATTTTCAGCAGATTTTCTTTCCTTTTTATGGTTTTTAATATTGTAATACTGTGTTATGGCTAATTTTACCAAGTTGCAGTGATTTTCAGGGCTGGATTTCTTCCTAAGTTTTATTTATGTTTTTCCCAAAGTACACTGCCAGGACTCCCTACTTATCTGCCTACAACCATTCTTCTGCCTTTACTAATACAGGAACAGAGTGTAAGGATGAGTATTTCAAATTAGTTCCTGAATTTTAGGAACTAAATCTGCAATCTGTTTAGATTTTAAAATGCAATGACTCCTTTTAGTAGTAATGAAAGCACTGGTAGTCTGTGCCCTAAACTTGCAATGGAGATAATTGAAGGGGAACAAAAATATCTATTCCCAAAATCAATCTTTGGCAGAAGTTTAATCTCATGACTTGGACCTTAAAGGTTGATCAAAATTTGTCCATTTGTCTTGAAAAATAAGACTGACTAGGTTGGGAGGTGAGAGGAGGGGGCAGGATGGCAGCTGGGGACATTGTTCATGGGAAATGTACACTGCTGGTCACTGGTGCGAGAACATTGTATGACTGAAATCCAATCAAAAACAACTTTGTAATTGTTGTTTTCAATCACTCTTATGATGATTCAATTAAAAATTAAAAGAAAAAGAAAGTGCAAAGGTTAGGGCATTTACCTTCCATATTGCTGACCCTGGTTCGATTCTGAGTACTGGCAGTGTGACCAAAACTATCTAAAAAGTAAAACAAAAACAAAAGATTCTCTCCCTGGAAATGGAAGTCTTTCTATGGCCCCTAGCAATGGGTTTCTTGGGCACCACTCAGAGAAGGGTTGATCCCTCATAAAAGAAGAAACAAAAAAAGCAAAAGGCTGTGAGGAGAATAAAAGTGATCACTAAATATGCAGCTTCCCTCTTCCAAAGTGCCCTGGAAACTGATTTGCATAGACAGCCCCAAGCCAAGCCAGAATCCATTTAAGTTAGAAAATAGAAAACCAACCTTGCAAAGATGAAAGGCCCTCATTTTTTTTTTTTTGTTTTTGGTTTTTCAGCCTGGAGAGCACTTGATTGTCTATCTGAGTTAGGTAATTTCCTGCTTTTACTTTCTGAGGTCATGCAAGTTGAATTTTCTCCTCATAGAAGCCTGCATTCCACTCTTGAACATTTTTTTCATTTTTTATTTTACTATCCATCTTTCCTGAAATTAATTCTTAGGAGGCTAAGAGATGAATGTGGGAACCTGAGTTGAGTTCAGGTCAGACTTTCATTTTCCTGCTAGAGTAATTCCTGACAGGGCTAGGATGATAATACAGTGAATAGGACTTTTGTTTTGTAGCCTACTCGATTTGGAGTCGAGCATCTTCCACCCAGATCCTCCAAATTCCAGTAGGCGGGGGTCACACCCACCACCTGGCCCCCTGGCGCCGTGTAATCCCATCAGCGGCCAAGACTCAGAGACTATAAAATCCAGATCCCGGAACCGCGCGGCCGCATTCGCGGCCGTGCGACATCTTATTGTCTCATTCCTACTTTGGACAAACTTGCAGGCTGTCGAATGTAGCCTGCCCACAGGGCAGAGTCTGGCAAACTCCCCGTGGCCTACCAAATATGCCAAATACCAGTAACAATGATGGGTCTCATTCTCCTAAAGAGCCCTGAATATAATCTCAGGGCTAGGATGAAAGAGACGTTACTGGGGCCTGCTCGAGGCAATCGACGATTAACAGGATGATGAAATGAAAAAAAAAATGGCTGCTCCAAGCACTCCATGTGTTTCCCTGAGCCCTGCTGGAAGTAATTCCTGAGTTCTGAGCCAGGAGTAACTCCTGGGCATCACCAGGTGTGCCTGATCCCCCTTCAAAATTGTAATTACTCACTCCCCCTTTAAGGCTAGAGCACACAGAATTCAGGAATTGGGAGTTTGTTACATACCTTAGACAATAAGTGGTCAGTGAAGAGCAAGTGGATCTTGAGTGTAACTTAGAGGCTGATTAGTGGGGATGATGGTGCCAAGAAGACCAAGCTAATGTCAGATGAGGCTTAACAGCTATCTTGTGGGTTTGGCGGGCTTTGGCCTGTGCCAAACAGGGACTCATTAAGAATTATCAGTCCCAGTCTTCCCAGATGAACTCAGAGTGGCAGAAGTGGATCAGGAGAAAGTGACATCTTTCTCCTCTCTGCCTCATAAAAGTCATCTGTGGGAGCTACATATTTCAATGGGCACTAATTTGAAATCACTCAGGAAACTGATGATGGTAACTAAGGTCCACAGACCCTTATTTTAATGAGCAGCCTTGTGTGAGATCCCTGACCTTCCCTTTATTCACTGTTATCTTCAGAATTATGTAATTTCTCTTCTTCTCTTACTTAATTTCTTTCATTTTACTTTTTCTATGACTTCTAAGACATATGATGAGTTTTTGGATCTCTCCAAATCATATCAATAGCACATAATTTTTTAACAACTTTGTAATTGTGTTAACTGCCATAGAAACCGAACTCCAGAGTTTGACAGATAACTAAAAGAGGGTTATCACTTAGGTTATATAGAATAATTGTGGATTTATATCACATATAGTAGCATAAATAATAAAAAGTATTTAATTTAGATCACAGTGCTGCATTATGTGCATAACAATGTTACAGTGTTTGATATAATATTCTAGGACTGGAACCTAGACACTAAGGATTTAATTGTCAACACTTGCAAGTCACAATCAAGAGGGGCAAAGAGATTAATGTGTTCTTTTGGTGGTAAGAATCCTGAGGAGAAATAGGAGAGGGAAGAATATTCTCTATAGAAACGAAAGAAAGAAAATTAAATGGCCACTTCCAGGGAGGTATGCGGACACCAGAAATATCCACTGCCACCCGAATCAAGCTTAACGGAGAAGAGAAATCACATTGAATGGATCGAATCCCACTTGAAAACTTTCTACTGACTGCTCTTCCAAGAATCCTTCAATGAGGGGATGTGGGTCCCCAAGCCATGGGGTCATTCTAATAAGTCACTAGCTCTGAGTGTCCATTCATATAGCAGAAAAGAACCAGACACAAGCCAATCAGAGGACAGGCCCTCAACAGAGTGCATAGCCTGAAGCTGTTACCCAGTGGGGCTGGCTATTCAGCAGCAGCCTACCCCAGACTGTTCTGTGAGGGCACCTGTCAGGCCCTCCAAGGGTCCAACGCTCTGAGCTCAGTGTCTCTTGACAAGAGCCACTGGATTCTGGAAGGAGCCTCCCATACATTCCTCCTGAAACCTGCAGTCCCCCGGCTGAACCCTGCCTAGGCTTCCTGCACTGTGGCGTCGGAAATTACCATCTCACTAATAATGTGTTCTTAATAAGCCTCTACTTACATTTTTTTCTCTTACTCTGATGGATGTTTGATTATTTGTCTAGGTTCTGAAAATATGCAAGCGGGATATTGAATAGTGTGTGTATGTGTGCGTACGTGTGTGTGTGTGTGTGTGTGTGTGTGTGTGTGTGAGCGAGCATTCCCAGTGGGATATATGGAAAATACCTACTTTCGATTCTTCTAATAATGCTAAGAAATAAAGAGATAAATGACTCTGAGGTACTTGGAGACCTTTGCAAAACTAATGAATGTAATGGGATTGGTTCGTTGCTAATAATATCTCTGGACAAAGTGGTAAAATAAAAAGAAAAATCTCATAAACTGAAATTCTAGAACAAATCCTAGAGCCTACATTATTTTTTCAAATGCTAAATATCACTTTAGAACATGCTGAATTTCCTGGTTAGTTGAAACCCAATTTCACAAGATTTCTACTGCCTTAAGTCAGGTTACATTTTAGGCAAAGGTAATGTCCTATCAGATGGAATGGGGATTATGGAAAAACCCATGGAGAAGCCAGAGATTTTGAGTTTCTGAATTCTGAGGAACATTCTGAGAGATAGAAATCTATGGAACCTGTATGGGAATGTTATGCTAATGGTCCTACTAGAGGGAACGTACATTTGCATCAGGATTTATTGATATACCATGCTTAGCAGAAATTCTGCATTTAATCTTTCATTTCACTGTCTTTGCTTAGAAGGATGCATAACTATGTGTTTAGTTGGCTGAATAAATTGTGAGTCAAAAGGTAACCCACCATTAAGCAAGTTGGTCGGGTCTTAGCTGTTTGTTTAATGAATAGAAAGGGATTCAGGGGCTTCGGTAATTGGAATATTAGAGTGATTTTGTCATTTAAGACTATTAAAACATCAAAATTCATGGAAGGAAATTTTTAGACATCAAGTTGACTATTGAAAAATTGTATGTGAATCAGCATTCCATCTAGCAAGTAAAAGTATGTTCTTAAGAGTTCAGCAGACAGGAAGGTAATATAGTTATAATGTGGTAGGATAAAATTATTAACAAAAGAAAGGAATACTATGTTAGGCAAAGTCACTTTCCTCTTGAAGAAGGTGGAAATATCTATAAGGGGTTATCATGCAGATTTCCCCATTAGTACTATGAAACTCTATCGATTAGCTTTAAATTCCATTTTTGGGAGAGCCTGAAATTCTAAGTAGGGAATGTAATAAATCTTTGAAGACTTAAACTGAATAATTCCATTATGTGTTTTTTTGGGTTCTTTTTAAATAAGAAAGTTCTATTGAATCACACTGGGACAGCCCAGAAAAATGTACACTTCACCAATACTATGAAAATCAATTAAATAAAATAATTAAAACATTTTAGCTTTTAATAATTATGTTGATGCATAACAAAGTAAAAATAGATTAAATATCTACTAAATTGTTGAGTGGTCTGTATAAGCAAATTATTCCTAGATTAAATTTATTATAGAAGAAAAGTAAAATCTTTATTTTAAAAATAGAGAAACAATCTTCAACCACTTCCCAGACTTAAGTCAGATTGTGAACACCCAAACCTACAAAAATTGTCTGGGCCTCTTAGAGGAAGAACTCCAGTATATTATTGAGTTTCATATTGCAAATATTTCCTCAAGTTGTTAGTATGAGTATCAGAAAGAGAAGGAAAATTTGAAAATCAGATTTTGCTCAAGGAATCCAACTCGGGTCGGCCATGTTGGCTGCGTGCAAGGCAAACGCTCTACCACTGTGCTATCGCTCCTTAACCCGAAAATCAGATAGTGAATGGTTATACAAAGTATATATAGTGGTTCGTAAGAGACGTATGATTTTGTTGTTGTTTGATTTTTTTTTTATTTTTTGCTTTTGGGTTAGTTGCAAAATGCATAATTGTTTAGCAGATGGCAAAATCCCAGAATCCCACATTTGTTTCCATTTAGTAAAAGCGATTGTGGTAGGAACAAAAGTATAAGCCACTGACATTGTTTCTACCTGATGAAACAACAAACAAAAAGCAACAATACATGTTTATAAAGATAGAAGACATTAATGCTGCCATTGAACACTAAAAGGATTAGATGGACTGATTATTCCATATTTTCATTTGACTTGCCAGTTTTGTCAGTTCAGAAGACAAACAATTTAGTGGATGACTTGAATTGCAGGTCCTCTTCAAAATACATTTTCATTTACTAAACACACTACCATAATTCTTTATTTTTGGTATATAGATAATAATGTTTTTCCTTCATCACTATCAATGAGACTTACCAGAAGTTTGCTTTCATTTCATGTAGAAACTCATAAACCACACAGGCCTACTCATAGAGAATATGAACTTTTCAATCAGAAGTCATAGTCTGGTTTCAAGTATATTGATGAATTTTCTTTTTAGCAAGATATCATATATTAGCAACCTACTATTATTTATATTAGCAGTATTTTCCTAATTGGATCTAATCACTATCATGATCAGGATCATCTTGTTGTTCGTCAATTGCCCCGAGCAGTCACCAATAAATTCTCCTCCGTCCTAGCCCTGAGATTTTAAAGTGCCATATTGAAGACTCTTTCAGGGTTAGGAGAATGAGACCCATCATTGTTATTGGTATTTGGCATACTGGGTACACCACTGGGAGTTTGCCAGACTCTGCCATGTGGGCAGGTTACATTCGGTAGCCTGCCAGATTGTCCAAAGTAAGAATGAGATAATAAGATGTCCCACTTCCGGGACCTGGGTTTTATAGTCTCTGGGTCTTGGCCATTGATGGGATTACATGGCGCCCGGGGGTCAGTTGGTGGGTGTGACCCCTGCGTAGTGGAAGATGGAGGATCTGGGTGGAGGATGCTCAGCCCCAATCCAAGCGGTCTTGGAGATCTCATCCTCGGGACCCTCATACCTTTGTTCCTCTGCCGGTACCTTCATGCATGTGGAGAGTGGTCTCAGCATGGTTGTGGCTGGTTCTGGAGGTCTTCAGCTGCCAGAGCTCTGCTGGGAGCAGGGAGGGAAACTCAACCCGCCCCCCTCCAAGGGGCCGCAGCGAGGACAGCCAGGTGAGGGGGCCAGAGAGATTGCACAGAGGGTAGGGTGTTTGCCTTGCACTTGGCCGACCTGGGTTCGATCCCCGGCATACCATTGGATCTAATAAGTATGACATATATGCTTCCCTAGCTTTATTGCTAAGACATTCATATATTAGGTGTGAGAAATGTTTCTCAGAATTATCATATTTATACCCCACTGGAATTGGAAAAGTTTAAATGGTGTTAGGACATGTCAAGACAGCTCTTCTAACACAGAGAAAACTCTTAGGTTTGAACACATGTTTTGAATGCAGAAGGTCAAGATTTAAAAATTAGTACCACAGGGTCTCATGAACACTTCTCAGAGCATTATCTGAGTAAAAACTAGGACAAAACTAGGAGCAACCTCTGAGCATCACCAGCTTGCCCCCACCATGTACACAAATAAAAAATAACACTTCTAAACTGAGGAATGTGAAGGATAATATCTTTTATCTGAACCCTTCTATAATCAAATCATAATAATGTCTAAAGAAATATATATACACATTGATGTATATATATGTCATATATATATAAATATAAATTTTTCCTTTGCAAAATTCCAGACATCACATGGTCCCCAAAGGATCAATGGGTGAAACCCTGGAGGTTCCACTAGAACTGCCAGGTATAGGTTAGAAGTCTCCAGCACTGCCTGGGTAGCCTGTATACCCCTGGCATCATAGGTCCAAACAGCTTCACATACATAGAACCTTGAATTGAGCCCCTCTGTCAGTTAGCCAAGAGCTGTTCTTGACATTCCAGGGACTCCTGAGCATTCTTTGAGAGATTTCTCCCCTCAAATCAAATTAAATAAATCTGTATTACTTGAAAAAATTTTATCTCTGTATTCTTAGTTATGTACTTTTTACTCCTTATGCTTCTTTTAAATCTACAATAACTATCCAGATTATCTGTGCTTGTCATTAGGCTAACAAAGGAAACAGAGTGCATGACTGCTCTTCTTGTTTTTCAATACTTACTGACTCATATGACTTGACCAAAATTTGATCTTGCTCTTCTCTTTTGCTATACCTCAACTTTGATTTACTCCTAGACATCAGTAGGACTAAAATTCATAGCATTTTGCTCTTATGATTCATTCTGAGAATTGGCTGATTCCAGGACTATAATACCTTTAAACATTTTTCACAATGTCTTTTGTTCACCCCAGTTAATATAAACTTTATCCACAAACTTTCTGCCAGTCTTGTATATGAAAAAATACTTCTAGGGGGTTCGATTTGAGATTTTGAAGATCTTGTGGTTGAAGCATTTTCTCTGCTGACATTTTTTAAAAATAAAACCTCTTTTTACTTTTAAGACCAAACTTATTGTTTATTTGACAGCTACAAACCCTAATTTAGGAAGAATAACCCTGAAATGCATATTTATGGAACTATATAAAGAGAGAAGGAGATTTCAAGTACAATTTTGAAATTGAGTGGAAGACTTTAGGGAAATGGAGATGTTTAATAAGCAAACTTATCACTATTTTTATGCTTCACATATATTAATTTCTCACAATAACTTTATGCAATAAGGTTATCATCATTTCTTTTTCAAACCTGAATAAAATAAATAACTGGAATCTCAGTAACATGTTCAAGGTCACAGTTTTAAAATGAGATTGAATTTGAACCTAGTCCTGTGATTTAGATACCTACTCTTAAACATCACATTGTTATATCTGTTTACTTGGGTGATTGAGAAAATTCAAGTTTAAGTTAAAATTTGAATTACCAGTACCTTGTAACATATTATTTCTAAAAGAATAAGCATAAAAATGGAAACAAATTATCAACTATGAATGCAGTGCCTCTGAGGGACTTTCTGAGCATTATCTCCTGAAAAGTTAGAGTTGGTGCCAGGTGTATTTTTCATTTTAAGGGGTGACAAAATCACTTAGTATCCTTATAATTCCTTTTTCAACAGTACTTTTGGGGGACAAAGTTTCTCTTTATCATCATTTGAAACAACTCTATCTTTGTAAATTTAGGTATTGCCATATCCATAGAAGATCTGTTAATTATTTGTAAGCATATTTTAATTTGCTTAAACAATCATTCTGTTGAGAAAAAGACCGTAAAATGCTCTTAATAAAACTGATGTTCATAAAAAATAACAATGCTGAAAGGCACAGATGTTTCCATCTCATTCTTATTCCTTTTATAAGTCAATTCATGCACTCCTGACTCCCTGAAATTCCAAAAATAATTAGTGAAAAAAATGCTTGGAAAGGAATCCAACTTTGATAAAAATCATAATCGTTTTCTTCAGATAAATCTGACTAAGACTGGTTCTGAGCAACAACTGGCAATCAGTGACACATTCTATATTTTCATAACTAAAAATGATGTCAACTCTTTTTGTAATTAAAATTTAAAAATAGTAATTGAAAATAGCAGACACTTATTTTTTACTATTGCTTTTGTGGAGTTTAGTTTAGAGAGGCAAATTAAAGTACTAAAAGTCAGAATGTTCACAATTTCCTCAATTTACACATATGGTTAACAATTATCTTTAAGATAAATCTCTAATATTTAAATCAACTTATCTTTTACTCTTAATTAAACTGCTTCCCTATTTTGAAATGCTTCTAATTCTTTCTGAGGAGTGGGTATATACTCATATTTTTACCTATTTATGTTAATGTTTATTGAAAAATATTGATAAAAATATATAGTGGGAAAAAATGGCACGTGACAGGATAAAACCCCAAGCCATGTATAAAAGTATTCACACATACTTTTATATATAATTCAGATAATGTATTATTTCCTAAATTAAAACATTATTCATAAATATCAAAGAATCTTTAATTTTTCAATTGTTTCCATTTTTCTTTTTTGTTGTTTATTTGTTTTGAATCACACCACTTTTTGGTGCTAGGCTATTCCTGACTCTGTGCCTAGAGTCACTCCAAGTGTTAAATTTTTGTCTTTTTTGAACCATATCTATAATGACTTTTAATTTACATTTATTTAATTTTTCAGGGTACCTTAAATATCCCACCCACATGGCAGAGCCTGGCAAGCTATCCGTGGTCTATTCGATATACCAAATCCAGTAAAAAAAAAAAAAATGGATCTCGTTTCCCTGACCCTGAATACAGCAGAGTCGAGAAGGATGTGGAAGGAGAGGCTGATAAAATCCAAGGTCAGAAATAGGCTGCCAAAATGAAGAAAGACAAAAACGATTGTCTGTACTTTCAATGCTCGTATGCTGGCATCTGATGCATCCATCGAGGACCTGATGGTACAAGCGCGAAAATCAGGTACGACATCATTGGTATGACCAAAACGAGAAGACATCAATCACATTACGCCATTTTCGACACTGGAGAAGAACTGTTCCTTGCAACATGTGACAAAAGAGGCGTCGGTGGTATCATCGGTATCCTTGTCAACACGAACTTAGCCATGAGCATTGATTCATTCAAATGCCTAACAACCTGAATAGGACGATTACACTTGAATAGATGTGACTCACTGCAGGCAGTTTCTATCTTTGTTGTCTATGCACCAACATCCAATTATGGTGAAAGAGAAATTGAGAAGTTCTACATGGAGCTGGAGAAGTTCTATAAAGAAGATAACACCTTCTACAAGATCATTGTCAGTGATTTTAATGCCAACATAGGACCAAGAAGATCAGCCGATGAACTCAACATCAGGACCCATGGCCTAGAATGGAACAAACAGGGTGACAGACTGTCTGAGTTCATCATGTCAACCAAAACCTTCCATGGTAACTCACAGTTCCAAAAGGCTGAACTAAACGTTGGACACGGGAGTCTCCCGGTGGACGGTTCCACAGTGAAATAGACCACATCATATTCAATCAGCGGTTTTGCCTAACCGATGTTGCTGTTGTCCCAAAATTCCAAACGGGATCAGACCACTGTCTCCTTCGTGCAAAATTCTACCTCACAGAACGGGGAGAAAAGAATGCAAAGTTTAAGAAGAGAATTCCTACAAAGACCACCAACTGGGAGCACTTTGGCTCTGTTGCTGCAACATGGGAAGATGCCGTCATTGACAACATTGATGAGGAAATACGATCGAATGATTCAGCACCTCCATGATTGTGCGAGGAATGCCAACAGAGAGTTAACCACAAAAAAATTGCCTTTCTTCGAACACTCTTGAACTTATTCGCCAACGTGGCTTGGCACATGCCTCAGGCAACTGCAAGCGGACGTCCGAGCTGGCAAAACAATGCAGAGAAGCCATCAAGGACGACCTCAAAGACAGGAGAACAGCGGGGCTGGTAGATGTGGCAGAAGTCGGGAGAAGCATTCGTAATACCCACCTGTCCTTCACCAACTACAAGACAAGATGACTGCCCTCCGACATCCTGATGGATCTATCACATCTTCCAGAAGGGCAATGGAGAAGATTATTCATGACTTCTACTCAGATCTCTTTAATAGCCACGTCCACTTGCCCACATATCACATTCTGCAGGATGGATATGTCGTTCCCAATGTTCTCCCTTCCAAAATTCAACACACCATCTCGTCGGTAAAGAAACAAAGAGCACCTGGCCCAGACAAGATCAGACCTGAACACCTGAAGAACTTACCATCAGTACTTATCAATACACTGGCTCGGCTCTTCACATGCTACCTGTCTGAATGCAAGGTTCCATCCCAATGGAAAACCAGCAAGACTTACTACTATACAAGAAGGGAGACATCCAAAACATTGGCAACTATCACCCAATGTGCCTATTGTCTGTCATCTACAAACTGTTCACTCGCGTCATCCTGAATAGGATTAGCAGAACACTAGATGAAGGACAACCATGTGAACAAGCCGGGTTCCGAAAAGGATTCACTACCATCTACCATATCCTCACGATTACTAATCTCATTGAGGTTTCTCAAGAGTTCAAGATGCCGCTCTGTCTAACGTTCATTGATTTAAAGAAGGCCTTTGATTCTGTTGAAACAGAACCGGTCACAGAAGCCCTAGCCAATCAGGGCATACAAACTCAATACATAAGGATCCTTCGTGAGCTCTATTACGGATTCACTTCTAGGATCTCACCATTCTACAAAGAAGTAATCATCCATGTCAAGAGAGGGGTTCAGCAGGCTGATACCATTTCACCAAAACTCTTCAGTGCCACTCTCGAGAACATCATGCGACAACTTTAATGGGAAGGAATGGGAGTGAAGATAGATGGTCGGCAACTACACCACCTTCGCTTTGCTGATGACATCATTCTAATAACACCAAACATTAGCCAAGCGGCACAAATGCTGACCGACTTCGACCGTGAATGTGGAAAGGTTGGACTACAGCTGAATCTTATGAAGACAATGTTTATGAGAAACAGCCTCATTCCTGATGCTCCATTCACTCTCAACGGAACCACCATCTCCGAATGCAACAGTTTTATATACCTAGGTCGAGAAATCAACATGATGAATGACCTGGCACCTGAGTTACGCAGAGGAAGTGAGCGGCTTGGAATGCCTTCAAGAGCATTGAAGAAATAACCAAGAGGACAAAGAATCTCCAGCTCCAAGCACATCTCTTCGATTCCACTATTTTTCCTGCATTAACATATACCTCAGAGACTTGGGCCCTACGAAAACAGGATGAGAATGCTATTCGGGTCTCTCAAAGGAAAATCGAAAGAGCTATGCTTGGGATATCACGCTTGACTCAAATGAGAGCTAGAATCCGGAGTTCTGATCTCTGTCAGTGCTCAAGAATCAGGGACACTGTCTCATTTGCCAAGGCATTAAAAATCAGATGGGCTGGACACATAATGAGGTTTAAAGATGACCACTGGACTAGAGCCATTACTGACTGGATTCCATGGGATGTCAAATGATCGCATGGATGCCCACCTACAAGATGGTCGGACTTCTTCTTCAAGACCCTGAATGATTGGTTTGAGACTTTGCATGTTCCTAGAATGAACAGATGCCATTGGGCTACACTAGCACACGATAGGGATGAATGGAGACATTACTGGCACCTGCTCGAGTAAATTGATGAATAACGGGAGATCAAGTGATCAAATGATCTATAATGATCAGGTGAGATTTCTAATTTTGTTTTTGGGGGTTACTGCTGGAGGTATTCAGGGGATCATGTGTCATTAGAGCTCTAACTTGGGCATTCTGCGTACAAATCATGTATTCAACCTGTAGAGCTAACTTTCTGGCTCTTTTCCATTTCATCGATTTGCTCGAGCGGGCCCAGTAACATCTTCATTTTTGAGACTCATTGTTACTGTGTTTGGCATATTGAATACGTCACGGGGAGCTTTCCAGGCTTTGCCATGGGGGCGAGATACTCTAGATAGCTTGCCAGGCTCTCTGAGAGGGTCAGAGGAATCGAACCCGGCTGGCTGCGTGCAAGGCAATCGCCCTACCACTTCCCAAAAGGATAAAAGATTATAAGAAATCATAAAATCTTCAAGATTTTTCTTTTTCTGGCATTAATATTTATTTTTCTCTAACCAATCTTAAGTGCTTATGTGCTAAGATGTAGGTTGCTTGTTAAAAATATGATTGCTAAGAATTTCTCTGTTATTTTTTCAGTTGTATAAGGTTCAAATATTTTGGTTTTAGCAAGCATGGGAGGATAGCATAATGACCGAGTTTCTGTTTTTTTTTTTAAAAACTGCTCTAGTCTACTTAATGAAAGGGGACTTCTGCTCCTTGCCCTCCTCATTCAGTAATTTAGCAATTACAACTCTATTTCCCATGTTCCTCATTATTGTTTGCTCCATCCTGGGTCAATAAACTCTTTGTCACTAGCCACCAGGTGTAACTTCATAATGAAATTCTGTTGCTGCTTCACAGTTGTCAGGATAAAAGTGAGCACAAGAGAGCAGAGTGAATTTTCAAATCCTCATCTTTGACTCCTTATAGAATAACCACAGCGAACAATGTGATTATGTAAGACTTTGTTGAAAATTAGCTAATAGAATGATAGCAATTGTCATGTATATCTAATTTCACTCTCCCCTAGTATAAGCATAATGGGAAAAAAAAGGATAATTGTTTTTTGAAAAAAAATTAAAAGCTTAATTTATTCTCTGGTCATTGTATGCATTTACTTCCAGGTCGAAGTTTGATTTCCTATCTCTAGCACCAGCATCCGAGAACAACCACTTCAAGATCCAGAATGCATACTCATTTCTCAACTTCCTTAATAAGAGCTAGCCTTACTTTTGTCTCCATTTAGTCCTGTTAATGATTTCAAATGCAGAAATGCAATGGGTCAAGAACTTTGGACAAAGTTCTATTATTAGGGAAAGTTCGAACTGAATTTATAGTTTCAGCTGTCTGCTCCCACGTGAGTTTCTTAAAAGAAAATCAACTATGCTTTCTCAAGAATCAGCCGACCCGATAGTATCATGGTATTCTCAGTCTTGCTGACAAGCATAATTTTTAAAACGTATTCTCTGTAGTCCTAATTATGTGTTATCTATTGTAGGAGTTCGGATATAGATAACACAGAGTCTAAATTATATTCCTTAGATGTGCTTGAGCATGGTTTACTGCCCTGTGCAAAATTGTCTACTAAGCATGATATAGTTCAGCTCTGGAGACTCCTGATCACCATTTGGTATGATCAGACCTTGGAGTCCTTCTAGCACCACTGGAGCAAACTGTACAATATTCTTCCAATTGGATGGAATGAGCAGCATTGTATCTTCTGTTCTTTGGATGGAACTACCAGCCAGGTTGAGAATCAGCAAGAAGGGCCCCTAATGGGGCTCCATTTAAAAAAATGTTATTTTCTAGGTATCTCTTGTTGTACAAGATGACCAAGTTTGTATACATTCCAATTCCTTGATGGATAACTTCCAGGTGACATTTTTTAGAGAGTTTAGAAACAATACTGACCAAATTGTATGAACACTACAGCGATATTCTTCTCTGGCAAATTTAGCAGACTATGATTATTCTCCTGGAATCAATATTGTTTTTCATGTTATAGCTACTAGTGATTTCTCCTGAGAACATCTAGCTCATTATAGGCTAGCAAAACATTCTTATGAGATCTTATGAATTTTCCTTTTCATGATCACTGACCCATACATAGGAAATATTAAAAACCAGTAGCAATTTTCAAAAGTTGGAAAAAATAATTCTTCCTATATGTAAGCTTAATGATATGCTAATTAAAAAGTGTTATTTTTTAACCAAAACAAATTATTCAAAACAAGTGATTCAAAACAAACCTTGAATAAGGTATAAAACATTTTTACTGTTTTTTAATAATGAAATTATTAAAGGTAAAGGTAAGGTAAAGGCCCTCCTGTTGTTCGTCGATTTGCTCGAGCGGGCCCAGTAACGTCTCCATTGGAGACTTTGTTGTTACTGTGTTTGGCATATCGAATATCTCACAGGGAGCTTGCCAGGCTCACCACTACCAAATCAATTAATACAGTGTCTTCACATAGTTAATGCATTTTTAAGATTAAGGAAATATGTGAATCAGTTCAATTTGTTTCTCAAAGAACTTGGAAAAATAAGATCCTCAAATTTATGTTAATAATTACAATACGTTGTAGACCCAGTTTATTTCAAAATGCTCCTGAGTTTTTATAATAATGATTTATCCTAGATTTCCAATTCAGATGTTCAGTGAATGTTCAGGGTTGCCAAGATAAAATGAGTCTAAAATATACAAAATATTTTAAAGTTTAGGAGATTCATAAGATTTGGTTTATCTAATGATTTTTTTAGGTGAGAAGGAATCACTATGACTTAAATATTTCTAAGCAAACTGAAAATGTATTATTTGTAGTTCTTTAGAAACAAAAATGCTAATCTTTACAAGTTGTGGTTAAATAAGAGAAAATGGGATTTTAGTTTCAATATAATGGACAGAGAGAATGCTTTAGATATCTGGAAGACACAGTTGTACAAGTCCTCTCTAACTTAAAAATAAAAATAGCTATAGAATTTCAAAAATTAAAGAAGTTTTAGGCTAGAATTTGACATTGTTCAGCAATGTCAGAGTCTAAGTTGCAAAGCTGATACAACATTAAGTACCTGTTTTCCAGAACCCATGTGGACTGGGGGTCAAGGAAAAAAGAGTGAAGTATTAACACTGCAGGAACTAAACACTGTTTACTCTGTGTTTATAATAGTCTCAATAAACTTTAAGTCCCTGTGCATCTTGTGTGCAAGATCAAGGTAAACAGAATATCAAGTCATATGTTCTTTCTACTACTTTAAGGAGTATGTGGGTGTGGAGTAATATGTATGTATCCCATTACAAGGATTTACTCCAAACTTTGTATCCTATTTTTGTAGATCTGTTTTGACTATAATCAATAGAGTTTGCAGTTTCAAAAATATCTTTTCTCAAAGTGACAGCAGAAAGGGATACTCTATCCATTTCTATTCTTTTTCTTTATTTTTTAACATAAAAATTAATCCTGAAAGCTGAGTATAATTATTTCACTGAGGACTTTCATTTAATAGCTATCCATTTTCTCCTACTTATAATACTTTTGGTGTAGTAGGAAGGAGAGAGTACCTGACTGTCCAGTGCTCTCTTGAGGATGGCGGCCACCAAGTCACCAGGGGGAACAGGCCAAGTAACAAAACCTATTCCCACCTGGGGTGGCCTGGCGCCAGTAACCTAGTGCAGGGCCCAGACACATTTCTGCCAGAAGCCACTGGGTTCCGGGATTTGTTTCTGAGTCTCTGGGATCATAGCTGTTAAGCAGCTCGATCAGGAGTCAGAGAGGCCATTCATGAGCAGCGAATCGGGGACTTGTTGGGATGGGGAGGAATCATAAACAACCTTGTAACTGGCTATCTCATGATTATTTAAGCAAAAATATATATAGAAAAAGTTTATTTAAAAATTAAACTTTCAAACACACTAGCAGTGGCTTTAAGAAAGTTCTTTTGTATAGTTGTTATAAAACTTTATACAAGAATGGAAAGTAATCTTAATTTTTATGGCTTACTCAAGTAGAATTAGATGTGAAGTAAATTTATAGATTTAGAAGCTTGTGCTAAAGTTTCCCAAACCCCCAAACAACATCATATTATTGCAGTTACAATAATTTTATTTCAAAATTCCTAATTTTTACATAATGACATTAAATTCTTTAAATGTTCTTCTTATTGTTTTCACAGCACAGTTTACTTATGTAATTTAGGAATACATAAACTGTTATTTTTGAAGAAAGTTAACTAAAGATCTTTGTACATAAAATTTTTAAAGGGGGGATAGTCCAGAAAATTAAGAAACATTCACTTGTAAAATAGCAGTTTCTGTTATCTTAGTGATCACTCCAGGTTTATATACATCATCATAGTTTTAAGTACCTAAACTTTCTAAAACCAATTTAAACTCTTAGTAATATGCATACTGAGTTAGAACAATGTGCACTGAATGTTCTATGAATTAGAAATCAGTGCTGCAAAGACTGCTAAAAAAAATAAGCAGCCATAGAAACAGCTGGAAAAAAATTATGCTTATCCAGCCTTATGAAATGTACTTTAAAATGAAAAAAATAAAGAAAATGCTATTCATAATTTCTTTTCGACACAAAAGAATCATAAAAAGACCTCCCAGAGGACTAGTGTACTCAATTCTCACTAATGCTAAAGAATAGTTTCCAGAAAGAGTTTGTAAGAATATAATAGCATGACTTGTCAAAACTGGACTTGTTTTTAGTTCTTATAATTTAGAAAAAAATGTAAAGTCCTTGTACTGAAATACAGAACAAAATTAAAGTTATAATTATACAAAGACTACACAGTGGCAGCTGCAAAATCCCTTATATTACTCCCCAACTTTAATTCCCAGAATTAATCCTGATCTTATTGACTGCTTTATTAGCTGCTGTAAATAGAAAAGCAAAGTGTGTTTGTGGGAGGAAGTTGGAAGCATCTGAGTATAGGATGACAAATGGCATTATGATAATATATTCTCTCCATTCTGAGCAGTATATTCAATTCCCAAGTCTATGAAAAACTTGCAAAAATATTGATGATAACTTCAAAAGTTTATTACTTTTGTAATTAAACTAGAAAATATTGGATATAGTTTTTTAAGGTTACTAGCACTACGAGCATCTGTTCTATTGATTTGTTAAAGAAAACCAGATAATATATTACAATTATTACTGTTTTCTCCTTGTAATTCTACCCTAATTTTCTTGTGTTAGATGAGTTTTATTTTTTCTTTTCCCTTTAATAATATGATCCTAATTGCTTATATTTATTTATTTATTGAGGTAGCTTCTTTAGCATGCCAATATTTTTGTAGAGTTTGTGTTGTGTTACTCTACTACTTTTAATTATAACATATAACATTCACATGTTTATTAACTTTCGGTTTTACGGATCTTGTATCACTATGTACTAACTATTTGAAATCCATTCTTAATATGAATTTTATCTTTTCCTTCTGGTTCCAGGTAATGCAATTAGAATTTGGTGTGTATAGGGATTGTAGGTATTTGTTCCAGTTAAGGGAGCTCTTAATAATCTTGCACCTCTACCAGAGGTTTATTTAGAAAACAAATTATATATTAAACAATATAAGTGTCATGTGCACAGGTACATGATTGCCAAGTTTGATATGTATACTTAAGTTTGATTCTTCAGTTCCAATAAATAAATAAAATAAAGGCCCTCCCGTTGATCGTCGATTTGCTCGAGCGGGCCCAGTAACGTCTCCATTGGAGACTTTTGTTGTTACTGTGTCTGGCATATCGAATACTCTCGGTAGCTTGCCGGGCTCTCCGAGAGGGGCGGAGGAATCGAACTCGGGTCGGCCATGTTGGCTGCGTGCAAGGCAGACGCCCTACCCGCTGTGCTATCGCTCCAGCCCAATGAATATAATTCAGTTCCAATGAATATAATTATTGAGAACCCAACACTTCATTAAAATAGGTATTTACTTGAGTAGGTAATAATTAAAAACAAAGAATATCACGAATCATTGACTTAAAGTAGTAAGAATAACAGCTGGACATAAATCATGGCCACTAACAAAATACAAATTAAATGTCCTGTGAGGAAGCTTTTCACCAAAAGAACACTTATTCAATCTGAGAATTATTTATTTATATATCACTCTACTGAACTATTTTTTTGTGTGTGGGTTGGAGAGCAGGTCACACCCAGTAATGTTTAAGGCTCTGTGCTCAGGGTCCATTTCTGCCGGGTACCAGATGGCCATGTCTTATGAGATGCTGGAACTCAAACCCAGGTCAGCCACAAACAAGGCAAGTTTCATAACCCACGGACTATTGCTCTGGTCCCTGAATTTATTCTTTAATAAATCAATTATTTACTTAAAGCTAAACAATGAATGTCCTCTTATTGTCTGTTAGCGGCATTTATACATTGTTCATCGATTTTCTTGAGCGGGCCCAGTAACATCTCCATTTTGACAATTGTTACTGTGTTTGGCATATCAAATACATCATGGGGAGCCTGCCAGGCTTTGCTGCGTGGGTGAGATACTCTTGGTAGCTTGTTGGGCTCTCCAAGAGGGGCGGAGGAATTAAACTCTGGTATTTTATTTTTCTCTTTGATTATTTTAAATGAAATGCAGAGTCAATTATATAATCTAGAGATATTGGTGGGAATGTTGGCTGCTCCGTTTCAATTTCCTTGATAGTGATAGGTCTATACAGGTATTACAAGTCCTCTTGGTTCAGCCTTGGGAGGCGATAGGAATCCAGAAATTTATCATTTCTTCCAGGTTTTCTTGTTTTGTGGCATACAGATTTTCAAAGTAATCCCTGATATTTCTTTGGATCTGTTGTGATGTTCCCCTTTTCGTTTCTGATTCTGTTTATTAGATTTCTCTCTCTCTCTCTCTCTCTCTCTCTCTCTCTCTCTCTCTCTCTCTCTCTTAGTGAGTCGTGCTAGTGGTTTATATTGATCTTGTTTATTTTCTCAAAGAACAAGTTCTGAGTTTCATTCATCATTCAGATTGGTTTTTTGGCTTCCATTTTGTTAATTTCTGCTCTTATTATTTGTTTCCTTCATACTGGTTTAGGCTCCTTTTATTGGTCACTTTTCAAGATCTTGAGTTGTATGGTTTAATTATTTTTGTGGATTCTTTCTTCCTTCCTGATGAATGCATGTAGAGCTATAAACTTTCCTCTTAACACTGCTTTTGCTGTATTCCAAAAGTTCTGGTAGTTAATGTCTTATTCTTCTTGTTTCCTGAAATCTTTTAATTTCCTCTTTCACTTTCTTTCTAAGCAACTGGTTGTTAAGTAGTGAGTTGTTCAATTTCCAGGTGTTTGATTGGATTCTCCATTTCTGGGTCTGATTCACTTCAATTTTCAGTGCCTCATCATCTGAAAAGAAAATTGATACAATTTCTATCCCTTAATTTTATGGAGGTACATTTTGTGGCCCAATATGTGGTCTTTCTTGAAGAATGTCTCATATCCAAAGGACAGGAAAGTATATTCAGTTTGGGGAGATGAAAAGTCCTATATATAGGATACATTTTTACTTTATATGTACATTTATGTAGATATATACATATATATATCCTATATATTTAGGATATATTTTTACTTTAAGTAATTAGAAAATATATTTACCTTCTCTATGAACTCTCTCCCTCTCTCTCTCTCGAGATATATATATATATATATGTCAACTAATCCCCTCACTTCCATTTATTCACTGAAATAAAGTAGTAACTTCTGAGCTTTAGTCTGGTTGATCTATCGAGAAGTGACAAAGCAGTGTTGAAATCTCCAACTATTATTGTGTTGCTATCAATGTACTTCTGCAAATTTTTTAGCAGTTGGCTTAAGTATTTTGCTGGTGCTTAATTAGATATGTATACATTGAAGAGTGTGAGTTCTTCTTGATGTATATATCCCTTGATGTCTAAGAAATGACATTCACTGTCTCTTATAATCTTCCTCATTCTGAAATCTATGTGGACTGATATTAATATGGCTACCTCAGCTTTTTTTGAGGGGGTTATTTTGCTTGTAGAATTGTTTTCCATCCTTTGAGTTTGAATATTCATTTGTTCTGACTGTTCAGGGGACCATATGGGATGCTGGGAATCGAACCTGGGTTGGCTGCGTGCAAGGCAAATGCCCTAGCACAGCGGTAGGGCATTTGCCTTGCACGCAGCGAAGCTGGCTGAGCCAGGTTTGATTCCTCCACCCCTCTCAGAGAGCCTGGCAAGCTACCAAGAGTATTCAATATGCAAAACACAGTAACAAGAAGTCTCACAATGGAGATGCTACTGGGCCCGCTCAAACAAATCGATGAGCAATGGGAGGACTGACTGTTCAGATTTGTTTCTTGAAAGCAGCAAAGTGTTGGGTATGCTTTTGTGATCCATCCTGCCACTCTGTGTCTCTAAACTGGTGCATTTAGCCCGTTGACCTTTAGAGAGATTATTGTTATGGGGCTTTGTCCCAAAATTCTGCAGAATTTTGGTGCATTTGAGGAGCTTGTCGTTTCTTCAAGTAGCTGGTTTAGTTATTCTTGTATCCATGATTCTGAGTCCATGAAGCTCCTGAGTTGCTTATATATGAAGTTGTTTTGTTTCTTCAGATATGAGTGTAGTCTAGCTGTATACATTATTTTCTGTGAGGTATTTATCTTATGGAGTTTTTTCACCATATCCCACCATTGCCTTTGGCCCCTGAGGGTTTCATCAGGTAAGTCTGCAGTAAATCTTAAGGATGCTCCTTTGTAAGCAATTTCCTTCTTTAATCTTGCTACTTTCGGTATTCTATCTCTATATCTGGTTTTTATTATTCTGATTAGGATGTTTTGGAAGTATTTCTATTTGTATTTCTTTTAGCTGGTATTCTTCAGGCCTCCTGGATCTGGGTGCATGCTCCCTCCCTTCAGCTCTGGGAACTTCTCAGCAATAATAACTTTGACACTTTCTTTTTTTATCTGGTTTTTCTTCCTGGACCTCTGGTTCCCCATTTATTCTTATATTTTTCTTCTTGGATTCATCCAAATATTCTCTTCTATCTGTTGATTTAATTTGAGGCTCTTTCATCTTCTACTGTTGTCTGGAGATTCTCTGCCTCATCTTGAAGCTCACTCTTTACTCAGCACCTGTTACTATGCCTCTGGGGCCTTCCACAGAGTTTTCATTGCACTTACCAGGATTTTCAGATCTGTCATTTCTGTTTGTAATTTTTGGGTGTGTTTTTCTCATTTCTGCTCTCATATACTATTGTATCTTATGGCCTTTGCATTCCATTGTATCCTTTAATTCTTTATGCATCCTTAATAGCTCCTTCCTAAGCTCTTTGTCAGGGAGGTTACATAACTCATTATTATTGATTGGGTGATTTGCTCTAGCTTCTTCATTCACCATGCCTGGCAGGTTTCTGCATTGCTTTAGCATTTTGACAGGTGAAGTTTGGATTTTTGAGCTCACTATTACTTTTGTGGTTTTGGTCTTATGTTAATTGAGGAAGAGGCTAATGAATTATTGGCCTTATGTGGTTTTGGTGATCAGGCTGCTTTAGTGAAAGTTCTGTGTAAGATGCTAATTTGTGCTTGTTATGGAATATGTGGGAGAAATTAACTTGTGGCCACATCAGTTGCTGTGGCTCTGGAAGCCACTCCACCTGACTTCTGACCCGTCATTGAAGCAGCTCAAGCTCTAATGGTGATTGTCTCCTGCCTGGGGCACATCAATCTCACATAGCTCTGTCCTTGGCTTCCACCCCAGCCCACCTTTTTTTTACACTTCTTTCCCAGGGTTTAATCTCCAGTATAATATTTAATCCTCTGAGCACTACCAGGAATGATCCATAAGCATAAAACCAGGATTAACTACTGAGTACAGAGTCAGGACTAAGCTCTGAGCATACCCAGGTGTGACCTTATTTTTAGGATACATTTTTACTTTGAATAATTGGAAAATATGTCTACCTTCTCTATCAACTCCCTTTCTATCTTTAGCTCCAACTAATGAATAAGTAATAAGTATGTATTAGTCAAAATCTACAACTACAATAAGTGAATACTATTATCCAATGAAGTTATTCATAAATGTTGGAGACAATAGAATGATCATATTGCCTTTTAAAATTATACAATGTGTCAGCATCTTAAACTCACTTTACATGAGTCCATGTGAGGTACAAAAATCTATACATATTAAATATATATAAATGTTCCAAGAATAATTTTTATAAAAAGAGAAGTTGTGTCTTTCAAATTAAGAAGATTAATTTTTTCAACTCTCAAAGTATTCCACATTATGACATTAGTTAATTTAAGAAAATATAAGACATAAACTTTAAAAGTACAGTGATAGCAACATCAAATCATATGTGTTACAAATGCCAACAGCACAATTTGGAAAAAAATAAAGTGCTTTCCTCTTAAGGTGTCACAAATAAAAAGACTCTACCACTAAAAATTATATATATATAAATTTTTACAAGTTTCTACACTTTATTGGTAAAATGTGATACTTAAAAAAATCACAACAAAATTAAATGTTGCTTTGTTAATAAAAAGAAATGGCACCAACTTAGAGCTTTACTAATATTAAGGAAATAATTTATACCATTTTTCCAAAATGATATATTTTTTATGATTCAAGTAAACAAAAATATTTCCCAAGTATTATAAAGCATTACAGTCATGTGTTAGGTCTTGAATTCTTGACAGTTTTGTAGCCAATTCAGCCAGAAAATCACTGGGTCATTTTCTCATCTATAAAAGAATCTGTAACTATAACAGTTTCTAACCAGAGAGCTGGAGGCAACTTCTCTTTATTTGTGAGCAGTTGAGATACTGGTTGGTTGTTGGGACTCATGGTTCTATGCTGCTATGACCTTGTGGCGTTAGGAAGCATCAGTTTAGAGGTCATAAGGCCAGACCCAGAAAGCATCAGTGTCCTCCAGGATTACACCTGAAGTTCTTCATAGCATTCCATGACTCTGGGTGCCACCCATACAAGTCATGTACCCAACCCCTGTACTCTTTTCAATCCAAGTCATATTTTTATAACACTATGACTCCTAAGATATCTATTTTTCTTATAGTCTAAACTTAGTACAGTAGTAAGACTATAATAAAGTGTTTTATCAATTAAATTTACTTTATGTAAGTACATGGAAATGCCTTGTTATTACTAAAAACTGTGTGTAGGTACAAGGAACTCCCTCTGCCCACTTCCTTCCCTCCTCCCCTGGCCACACACACCACAAAAGAAAGTTTCACAGAATGTACCAAAACAAACAGGAGTAGATGAACAAGTGAACTGTTTCTGTCCTTTTGAATTAAAGAGCTACTATGTGATATTAAATTAGTTCATGTTTATCTGAAGAGAAATAATTCCTCCCCCAAAGATTGTGATAGCAAAATATAAGGGAAACGATTGTACAAACAGGGCTGGGAACTTAATATCTAGCCTTGCATGAAGCTGACCCAGTTCCCTCCCAGGAAACTCATGCTTTCCCAGAGCCTGCCAGGAATGACTGCCGAGTGCAGAGCTAGGAGTAAACCCTGCGCACTGCTGGATGTGATTCCACTTCCTAAAAACGATAAAAACACCCCCAAATTATAGATGATTACAAAATCCAGTAAAAATAAATTTTTACCACATCCAATTCTAATACCAAATGATAGAAATATGATTATCTAATAAAGATTACTGCCAAGATATTCTTTTCCTCTGGGTCTTCAGAATGTAGTCTCAATACAATGGGGAGAATGAATTCCACAAAATATTAGATTATTTAAGATTTCTTCTCTGGGAAGTACATTAAATCAGTGTCACTGTCACAGTCACTGTCCTCCCATTGTTCATCGATTTGCTCTAGTGGGCCCAGTAACGTCTCCATTGTGACACTTGTTACTGTGTTTGGCATATAGAATACCTCACAGGTAGCTCTCCAGTCTTTGCCGTGCGGGCCATATACTCTCTGTAGCTTGTCCGGCTCTCTGAGAGGGGTGGAGGAATCTAATCTGTGTTGGCCAGGTCTGCCGCGTGGAAGGCAAACAGCCTGCCGGCTGTGCTATTGCTCCAGCCCAAATCAGTTTATTTAGTTAAAATAAACTAAAAAGTCAGTAATTACTCTGAACAAAAAAGACCTAAGTAAATTGCCCATTCTCAGTTCTCTGAAGTTTGTGGAATGTATTTCTTCCTCCCTCTTTGCTGTTATAATCAGACTACGGGGCCTGAGGTAGCACTGAATATTATCAAACAGAATTCATGCTCCAAACACTATACGGTATCAGCATAAGAGAAGGATACAAAGAAGAAATATTTTTCTCAGTTTCTTTTGTACAATTATTTAATCTTTGCAGTGGATATGATTCTGAAACCGTCTTAAATATGAGAATAAAATGAGGTGTCAATTGCATTTCAATGCCTCAATGCAAATCGAGTAGGAAGAGCTCTGTGTTCAGTGTCCCTTCTTTCATTTGCTCATTTATTTCTCACAGAGTTATGCACTGGTACCATCTGCAGTGGGACAAGTCCCCAAGAGTCCTCTTTGGTGTCACTCTAGTACACACATCTGGCTCTCCAAGTTTGTTCATTGCCTCTGGGAATACTTTCTCTCTCCCTGTTACTCTTTATTGGCAACAGAACAGGCCAAATTATTATGCTAAAATTTGAATTAGTTCATGTCATTTCACTGCTCAAACTATAATTTATTCTGAATTCACACAGAATAAAATCCGAATTTCTAATGCTGTCCTGAAAGGCCCTTCATGATTTGCATCCTACTCTTTAATCTCATCTTCCGAAGATTTCCATTGATTTTCTTCACACTAGTTTCCCAGAATCCTTTTCCGTTCACCCTGGTAATTTGTCCCTGAGATCACCTCATGTTACTTCCCCCAAAACTTGTTTTTCTATGTGCTTTTATTTTCCCTAAAGATGTCTTGCTCCTCTTTTATTTCAATTCTAAAGTTGATTTTTCAGTGAGGTTCAACAGGACTGTTTTCTCCTTTTCCTTTGTAGATTTCATAGATTATCTGTTGCATACTTTGTGCTCAGTTCTCTTTAGTATCAAGTATGAATCTGGAATATATATGTAACTCAACAAATTCTTAATAAATCAGTTACTTGTGTCCCTTTATTAATTTTAGATGCTAGAATTGCTGTCACTCTAATAGTTCTTCCCAGTAATGCTATTCTTTTTTGACTTGGTGCTAATTCTGTTTTATCTGGTATTCTCTTTAAGGTCACCTAATTTTCACAAGTTACATTGATTGCTGACAAGCTGAGCTTTTGGTGTTCCAGAGAAAAGGTAGAGGCTTGAATGAATTTTAACTGCCTGGCAAGCTACCCGTGACTTACTTGATATGCCAAACACAGTAACAACAAACAAGTCTCATGATAGAGACGTTACTGGGCCTGCTTGAGCAAATCGATGAACAACGGGAGGACCGTGACCATGACCGTGACCGTTAGAGTTAAAATTTTAGATAGTTTCTAGCAATTGAGATACCTTATACTAGTTAAGGTTGCTCTCTGTCAAAGCATTTTGTTTTCCATAGATATAAAATAATTAATCAAAACTGAATACATTATGAAATAAAATGTATGCCGTTTATTTTATTTAGACATCTAATTTTATATTCATAGTGCTGCTCAAAAATATAATTAGATATATCTTTATTGACAAAGTGATTTATGAAATTCCGTGGGTTTTTTTTTTTGTTTGTATGTTTGTTTGTTTGGGAGCACATCAGGTGATGCTCAGGGCTTACTTCTTGCTCTGCACTCAGGATTAGTCCTGGTGGTGCTTAGGAAACTATATGGGATGCCAGAGATGCCTGTTTCGCCATGTGCAAGACACCATCCCTACTGTTCTATCGTCTCAGCCCCGTAATTTCATTTTATGATTTTGAAATTTGTACTATAAATTTTGTGATTTCCTCTTTAAAATTTTTTCTTTATAAATTTTCATAATATACTTTAAATACTGATTGATTTATGTCTTCATGAAGTGATGAAATAATAAGTATGCAATTGTGCTGAGCCGAGCTATTGTCTACAGGTAAAACTTCCCAAAGGATTTTAGTGAAATAAAAGTCTATTTTTCATTATGGATGAATATATTCTCAATCATTAAGAACTTTATAATATAATAGAAAAGATGAGCATGTAAAATATTTAATACTATGTTGTAACTGCTGAAATAAAAGTTTGCATATACATGTTTTACAGAGAGCCAGATTAAGAGGCAATTTTCCAACAGTGTAGTAGGTATTACAGCAGGGAAGGTAGAGTTATGATAATCTAACTAAATCTAAAAGATAGTAAGGTAGGAGGGTCTTGTGACAAAATCAATTAAAATAATGATGGTGAATTATTATATTAGTTTATGAGGTCACTGCCAATTTTCTGAGTCACATTTGTCTCTCTGTCTCTCTGTAAAATAGTAATTTTATTACCCAGAGATGTGAGTGCATTTTACTGAAGCACATAACTTTTTGAATAATCAATGACAAAAACGTTTTGCATTACAATTCATTAAATGAATCCTTTATTCGGTTAACATATCTCATTTCCCTACTTCTAAATACAAGTGGAATCTTTCGATTCCACATACAGTAAAAGGTAATTGGTACTTAGAAATACCATAGCCAAAGATGAGAGCCAGGAACATCCATTGTCTGTCATATTAATAGAGGTGCAATCATCTTGCCTTATTTAAATATGCTGTACAAGAAAATTTTTTTAAAAAAAGAGACTCAATATCACTAGTATGCACCATTTTTCACGTCATTACCAAGTTGTTCTTTAATGTAGAAACCACAGATATTGACCAAAATGAAAAAAATCGTGCTTTGCAGATACTTTAGATAACAGGTTAAGTATGAACATGGCCATACGCTTTATGTCCAGAGCCATTAGTAATGCTGCTATGTCTGTTACAATAAAAACAACTAACCAATAAAATTTAAAAAATAATAAGGTTTTGTTAATTTAGATAATATTTCATATAGTATAAATTAATCTCTAGGACTTCTGGAAAACCAGAAGACTATTTGTATATTTCTTACTGATAGCAATTGTGATAGAATATATGCAACTCAGAGGGAAAGTAATAAAAGGCCTCAATTCTATTTTTGAGGATAATTAGATAAGTAGATGCCATTATGTAATGGCTGACTCTTTTAATCTACTTTTTTATAGAAAGTTGTATCAAATGGTGCTCATAAAAACTATAATTTTCCATGACATTCTCACTTTATGTCAGTGACCCACTGAATATTGAAAATGTCAGTGCAAAAATCATGGAAACCTCTTCGTGGGGCTAAATAGAAATAGAGAAAAAAAAACAACTAGTCAAATAAAATAATACTACATCACTGTGGGTTTTGTCTGGACGGTGAAGTAGTGAGTATTGAATACTATAACAAGGTTGGTTTTGTAGGGGAAGAAAACAAAATAATTTTCCTCTATCCATCTATATTCTTGACTGAAGACCCCCTGCGATAAAAAAGGAACACTTATAGAAGAAACAAACAAAAATTTATTAATCTCCTATGGACATTGCAGATATACAGGATAACTATGTAGCTCCCGGAAATAGCCCAACATATCACCTGAAAGAAAAAAACAAAGATGTTGAGGATTAAATAGGTCAGTTAACTCAAAACACTAACAAATATGTTAGCCTAGGCTATTACACTGATATAAATTTTGGATGCTCTACTCATAAGAATTTCTATATTTAGCTACTTTACTTCAGAATACAGAGCAAGGATTGATATAAGTGGAGATATCCCTTGTAAACAACATTTTCATAAGAATATTTTCAAATTAACTAGCCTAAAAGAATACTTGTGATAAAAAGACATACTTTGGTATAGTGCATTTTAGCTCTCTTTAGTTAGGAGAGGAATGTTTGTCATATTTTATCTTTCTTTCGCACATGAATGGCTTCTTGGATAAGGCATTTGTCTAAATATTCTAAAGTCACTGTCACTGTCACTGTCCTCCCGTTATTCATCAATTTGCTCAAGCGGACCCAGTAATGTCTCCATTGGAGACTTTGTTGTTGCTGTTTGTGGCATATCGAATACATCACAGGTAGCTTGCCAGGCTCTGCCGTGCGGGCGAGATACTCTCAGTAGCTTGCCGGGCTCTCTGAGAGGGGCGGAGGAATCGAACTCGGGTAGGCCATGTTGGCTGCATGCAAGGCAAACGCCCTACTGCTGTGCTATTGCTCCAGCCTAAAGTGTATTTTCAAAAACCATACATTTAATAATCACTTAATCACTTAATCACTTAACTTCCCGTTAGTCGTCGATTTGCTCGAGCGGGCGCCAGTAATGTCTCCATTTGTCCCTGTCGCGTGCTAGTTTAGCCCAATGGCATCTTTTCGCTCCTGGAACATGAAGGGCCTCAAACCGATCGTTCATGATCTTGATGAAGAGTCTGACCATCTGGTAGGTGGGCGGCCATGCAGTCTTTTGACGTCCCGTGGAATCCAGTCGGTAATAGCTCTAGTCCAGCGGCCGTCTTTAAATCTCATTACGTGACCAGCCCATCTGATTTTCGACAAATGAGACAGCGTCCCTGATTCTTGATCGTCGATGGATGTCGGAACTCCGGATTTTTCTCTCATTTGAGTGAAATGTGATATTCCGAGCATAGCTCTTTCTATTCTTCTTTGGGAGACCTGAATAGCGTTCTCATCTTGTTTGCGTAGGGCCCAGGTCTCTGAGGCATATGTTAATGCAAGAAGAATAGTGGAATCAAAGAGATGTGCCCAGAGCCGGAGGTTCTTTGTCCTCTTAGCTATTTCTTCGACGTTCTTGAAGGCGTTCCAAGCCGCTCTCTTCCTCCTGCGCAGCTCAGGTGCCAGGTCATTTGTCATGTTGACTTCTCGACCTAGGTACACATAGCTGTTGCATTCGGAGATGGTCGTTCCGTTGAGAGCGAATGGGACATCAGGAACGAGGCTGTTTCTCATGAACATTGTCTTCATAAGATTCATCTGTAGTCCTGCCTTTCCATACTCACGGTCAAAGTCGGCCAGCATTTGTGCCGCTTGGCTGATGTTTGGTGTTATGAAAACAATGTCCTCAGCAAAGCGGAGGTGGTGACCATCTATCTTCACTCCCATTCCTTCCCATTCTAGTCATCGCATGATGTTCTCGAGGGTGGCACTGAAGAGTTTCGGTGAAATGGTATCACCCTGCTGCACCCCTCTCTTGACATCAACGATCACTTCTTTGTAGAATGGTGAGATCCTGGTAGTGAATCCACAATACAGCTCACGGAGGATCCTGATGTATTGGGCTTGAATGCCCTGATTGGCTAGGGCTTCCATGACCGCTTCCGTCTCAACAGAATCAAAGGCCTTCTTTAAATCAATGAACGTTAAACAGAGCAGCATCTTGAACTCCCGAGAAACCTCAATGAGCTTGGTTATCATGTGGATATGGTCGATGGTGCTGAATCCTTTGCGGAACCCGGCTTGCTCGCATGGTTGTCCTTCATCTAGTGTTCTGCCAATCCTATTTAGGATGACTCGAGTGCACAACTTGTAGATGACAGACAATAGGCAGATCGGGCGATAGTTGCCAATGTCATGGATGTCTCCCTTCTTGAACAGTAGTACGGTCCTGCTGGTTTTCCATTGGGATGGAACATTGCATTCAGACAGGTAGCGAGTGCAGTGCTGAGCCAGTGTATCGATGAGTACTGACGGCAGGTTCTTCAGGTGTTCAGGTCTGACTTTGTCTGGGCTGGGTGCTGTTTGTTTCTTTACCGATGAAATAGCCTGTCGGATTTCGGAAGGGAGAACGTTGGGAACAACATATCCATCCTGTGGAATTTGGTATGTCGGCAAGTGGACATGGTTATCGAAGAGATTTGAGTAGAAGTCATGGATAATCTTCTCCATTGCCATTCTGGAGGATGTGATGGATCCATCAGGACGTCGGAGGGCAGTCATCTTGGTCTTGTAATTGGCGAAGGACAGACGGGCGTTACGAATACTTTTCCCGGCTTCTGCCGCATCTACCAGTACTTCTGCTCTTCTCTCTTTGAGGTCTTCCTTGATCGCATCTCTGCACTGCTTTGCGAGCTCGGACGTTAGCTTGCAGTTGCCTGAGGCATGTGCCAAACCAGGCTGGCGAATTAGCTCAAGAGTTTTCGAAGATAGGCGATTTTTTGTGGCTATCTCTCTCTTGGCGTTCCTCGCACATTCATGGAGGTGCTGAACCAGTCGATCGTATTCCTCGTCAATGTTGTCAACAATGGCATCTTCCCATGTTGCCGCAATAGTGCCAAAGAGTTCCCAGTTGGTGGTCGTTCTGGGAGTTCTCTTTTTGAACTTTGCAGCCCTTTCACCCCGCGCTGTGAAGTAGAATTTTGCACGAAGGAGACGGTGGTCCGATCCCGTTCGAAATTTTGGGACAACAGCGACATCAGTCAGGCAAAACCGTCGATTGAATATGATGTGGTCTATTTCGTTGTGGAATCATCCACCGGGAGACTCCCATGTCCATCATTTAGATTCTGCCTTCTGGAACTGTGAGTTACCATGAATGGTCTTGGTCGACATGATGAACTCAGATAGTCTCTCACCCTGTTCGTTCCATTCTAGGCCATGGGTCCCAATGTGAAGTTCTTCAGCTGATCTTCTGGGTCCTATCTTGGCATTAAAATCACCCACAATGATCTTGTAGAAGGTGTGGTCTTCTTTATAGAACTTCTCCAGCTCCATGTAGAACTTCTCAATTTCTCCTTCATCATAATTGGATGTTGGTGCGTAGACAACGAAGATAGAAACTGCAGGCAGTGAGCCACATCTATTCAAATGATCAAGTGGCTACAAAAAAAGATAAGACAAAAAAAGATAAGGTCTTCCCTCTTTGGCTTTGAATTTGAGCAATTGGGATGATTTTGAAATCATGAAGAATTTTCTGCTCCCTTTCTTCTTGCTTCACCTTTCTCTAACCTCAATTTTGTTTTCCTCTTCCATTTCTCCTTTCCCTTTCTCATTCTCTCTTCTTTCATCCCATATTTCTCCCCTAATTTATCTGTCTTTATAGAAAAGAGATAACTCATCTGCCCAGTCACTGTCACTGTCCTTCCGTTGTTCACAGATTTGCTCCTGCGGGCCCAGTAACATTGTGTTTGGCATATTGAATATGTCATGGGTAGTTTGCCAGGCTTTGCGGTGCAGGTGAGATACTCTCAGTAGCTTGCTGGGCTATCTGAGAGGGGCAGAGGAATCAAACTGGGGTCGGCCATGTCAGTCGCATGCAAGGCAAACTCCCTGCCCACTGTGCTATTGCTCCAGTCCCATCTTCCCAGTAATTATTTAAAAATTCAAATTTTCTATTAAAATAATATTAAATAATTTAATAATATGAAAATAATTAAAATAATCAAAATAAATACACAAGTGAACTCTATACTCAACAGATACCTAAAAGTAAATGAATAACAATTATAAATACTGAACTTTATTTTAAGTTTTCTTATTTGGGGGCCATATCCAGTTGTGTTTACTAGCCCTGTAATCAGTAATCATTCTTTGTGGATGTCAGAGAACCATTTGGGATTAAACCTATGTTAGCTGCACATAAGGGGAGTAGCCTATGTGCTGTATCTTTCCAGACTCCAAAATTACAAGAATTGAGGGAAAGTGGAATTTGGAGATTTTAGCATGCTACCGATTTTTTTCTTTTTTCTTTTTTCTTTTTTTAATGAATCACTGTGAGATACAGATGCAGACTTGCAAAATTTCATGCTTACATTTTAGTCATAAAATGATCATACCCATCTCCCCAGCGGTGGCCATTCTCCACCACCAATGTTCCCAGTATCCCTCCGACCACCCCACCCTATTCTTCCCATTCCGTGCCTCTTTGGCAGGTGCATTTCCTTTTACTCTCTCTCTCCTTTTCGGTATTGTGCTTTGCAATACAGGTATTAAGTGGCCATGATGTTGGGTCTATAGTCTATTTTCAGCACACAACTTCCATCCTGAGGGCTCTCCAATCATCCTTTACTCTGTGGTCCCTTCTCAAGCTGAGCTGCCTATTCCCCCAGCATGTGAGGCCAACTTTCAAGCCGTGGAGCAATCCTTCTGGTCCTTATCTCTACTCTTCTTTGGTGTTAGTCTCCCATTCTGTTACTTTATATTCCACAAATGAGTGCATTCCTTCTATGTCTGTCCCTCATTCTCTGACTCATTTTACTTAGCATGATACTCTCCATGTTGATTCACTTATATGCAAATTTCATGATTTCATCTTTTCTAACAGCTGCATAGTATTCCATTGTGTGAATGCACCAAAGTTTCTTTAACCAGTCATCTGTTCTCGGGCACTCGTATTTTTTCCAGATTCTGGCAATTGTAAACAGTGCTGTGGTGAACATACATTTGCTAGATGTCATTTTTACTATACATTTTTGCATCTCTGGGATATTGCTGGGTCAAGTGGGAGCTCAATTTCTAACTTTTTGAGAAACATCCATATTGTTTTCCAAAAGCACTGAACCAGTCAACATTCCCACCAGCAGAGAAGGAGAATCCCTTTCTCCCCACATCCACACCAACACTGGTTGCTTTTTTTCCTTTGGATGTGGGCCAGTCTCTGTGGTGTGAGATGATGTATTTTTGTTGTTTTGATATGCATCTCCCTGAAGATTAGTGGTGAAAATTTTCTCATGTGCCTTTTGGCCATCCGAATTTCTTATTTAAGAAATTTTCTGTTCATTTCATTGCCCCATTTTCTGATGGGATTGAATGCTTTCTTCTTACAGAGTTCAACTTGTGCCTTGATATCCTAGATATCAATCTCTTATCAGATAGGTATTAGGTGAATATCTTTTCCCATTATGTGGACTGGCTGTCCATTCTGGTCACTGTTACTTTTGATGTACAGAAGCTTCTTAGTTTAAAATAGTTCCATTTGTTTATCTCTGTTTCCACTTGCTTGGTCAGTGGTGTGTCATCTTTGAAGATACCTTGAGCTTCAATGTCTTGGAGGATTTTGCTGATCTCTTCTGCAATATACCTTGTGGACTCTAATCTGATGGTGAGGTCTTTAGTCCATTTTGATCTGATTATTGTTCATGGTATTAGATAGAGGTCTGAACTCCTTCTTTTTCACATGTAGCTGTCCAGTTTTGTCAGCACCATTTGTTAAAGAGGATTTCCTTATTCCACTTCACATTTATTGCTCCCTTATGAAAGATTAGATGATCATATATTTGAGGGTGTCTGTCAGGATATTCAAACATGTTCAGTTGGTCTGCAGCTCTGCCTTTGTTCCATGCTGTTTTAATTATTATTGGTTTGTAGTAGAGTTTGAGACTGGGGCATGTGGTACTTTCCATCTTCTTTTTCCCCAGAATTGCTTTAGCTGTTCATGGGGGCTTATTGTTCCATATGAATTTCAGCAGTGTTTCATCCATTTCTTTGAAGAATGTCTTGGGTATCCTTATAGGAATCACATTGAGTCTGTACAATGCTTTGGGGAATATTGCCATTTTGACAATGTTAATTCTCCCAATCCATGATCAGGGAGTATATTTGCATTTTCCCGTGTCCACTTTTATTTTGCGGAGTAGCATTTTATAGTTTTCTTTGTACAGGTCTTTTACCTCCTTAAGTTGATTCTGAGATATTTAATTTTCTGAGACATGATTGTAAACAAGATTGCATTTTTTATGTCACTTTCTTCTCTCTCATTATTCACATATAGAAAAGCCATGGACTTTTGGGTATTGATTTTATAACCTGCTACTTTATTATACAAGTTAATTGTTTCTAGGAGCTTCTTGGTAGAGGCTTTACGATTCTCTAAATATAGTGTCATCACTGAATCACTGTATCACTGTCATCCCATTGTTCATCGATTTGCTTGACCGGGAGCCAGTAACATCTCCATTCATCCCAGTCCTGAGATTTTAGCATCCTTTCCATACTCGTCCTTCTCAATGCTTCCATATTGGAGGCTCTTTCAGGGTCAGTGGAATGATGCCTGTTATTGTTACTGATTTTGGCATACCGAATATGCTATGGGTAGTTTTCCAGTCTCTGCCAATAGTATCATATAATCTGCAAATAGTTAGGGTTTGATTTCTTTCTTTCTTATCTGGATCTCCTTAATATCTTTTTCTTGCTTAATCGCTATTGCAAGTACTTCCAATACTATGTTGAACAGAAGTGGTGATAGTGCGCATCCTTGTCTTGTCCCTGATCTTAGAGGGAAGACTCTTATTTTTTACCATTGAGGATAATCCTTGCCATAGGCTTGTGGTAGTTGGCTTTGACTATATTGAGGAACGTTCTTTCAATACCCATTTTGGTGAGAGATTTCATCATAAATGGGTGTTGGACCTTGTCAAATGATTTCTCCGCATCTATTGATATGATCATATGTTTTTTATATTTTCTTTTGTTGATATGATGGATTATGTTGATTGATTTCCAAATGTTTAACCATCCTTGCATCCCAGGGATGAATCCCACTTAGTCGTGGTGTATGATCTTTTTGATGAGTTGTTGGATTCTATTTGCTAATATTTTGTTGAGATTCTTCACATCATGTTCATTAGAGATATCAACCTGTAGTTTTCTTTTTGTGTGTTGTCTCTGTTTGCTTTAAGTATTAGGGAGATATATGCCTCATAGAAACTGTTTGGACAGTTTTTGTTTCTTCAATTTCCCGGAAAACTTGAGAAGAACTGGCTATAGTTCCTCTTTAAATGTTAGGAAGAATTCGCTAGTGAATCCATCTAGACTTGGACATTTGTTTTTGGGAAGATGTTCGTTTACAGTTTCAATTTCTTTGATAGTAATAGGTCTATTTAGGTATTCCAAATCTTCTTGCTTTAGCCTTGTAGGATTATAGGAATCTAGGAATTTGTCTATTTCTTCTAGGTTCCCTTGTTTCATACAGACTTTCAAAATAGTCTCTGATGATCTTTTGAATTTCTTTGGTTTCTGTTGTGATGTCCCCCTTTTAAATTCCGATTTGGTTTATTAGGGTTCTTTCTCTCTCTTTGTGAGTCTTGTTAGTGGTTTATCAATCTTATTTATTTTCTCAGAGAACCAGCTCTTGATTTCATTGATCTTTCACATTGTTTTTTGGGTTTCCATGACATTAAATTCTGCTCTAAGTTTTATTATTTCTTTCCTTCCACCTGGTTTGGGCACTTTTTGTTGGTCCTTTTCTAAGATCTTGATGTGATGTCAAGTTCTTTATATGGGCCCTTTATTCCTTCCTGAGAATTGCTTAAGAGCTATAAATTTTCCGCTTAATATGGCCTTAGCTGCATCCCACAGGTTCTGATATCTTGTGTCTTCATTCTCTATTGTTTACATATATCTTTTGATGTCTTCCTTGATTTCCTCCCTGGCCCACTCGTTGTTTCACATTGAGTTGTTTCATTTCCAGGTATTTGATTTGGTTCTCTGCATCTTCACGTCATTAACTTCTATCTTCATTGCATTGTGGTCTGAAAAGATAGTTGATACAATTTCTATCTTTCTGATTCTGTTGAGGTATGTTTTGTGACCCAGCATGTGGTCTATTTTGGAAAGTGTTTTGTGTGCACAGGAAAAGAATGTGCATTATTATTTTTGGGGGGGTATATAAAGGTCTGTATAGATCTCTTAGCCCTCTGTCTTCTATTACTTCCATCAATGCCAATGTTCCTTACTGAGTTTTAATCTTGTTGACCTTTTCAGAGGTTATAAGTTGGTATTGAAGTCTGCAACTACTATTTTGTTGCTATTAATGTCATCCTTAAAATCTAATAGTTGTTTTAAGTATTTAGCTCGTCCCTCTTTGGGTGTGTTTATGATTAAGAGTGTGATTTCTTCCTGCTGTACATAGTCATTGATTATTAAAACATAATAATCACTGTCCTTTCTGATCTTTTTTAACCTGAAATATATGTTGTTGTATACTTGTATGGCCACCTTGGCTATTTTGAGGGAGTTGTTTGCTTGCAGGATTGTTTTCCATTTTTTGACTTTGAGTTTGTGTTTGCTCTGACTGTTCAGATGTGTTTCTTGTAGGCAGCACAATATTGGGTTCAGTTTCTGAATCCATTTTGCCACTCTATGTCTCTTAATAGGTGATTTAGACCATTCACATTGAGAGAGATTATTGTCATGGGGTTTTGTTCCAGTTTTCTTTAGAGGTTTGTTGTGCTTACAGGGGTTTTTCTTGTCTTACAGTAGTCCCATTAGTCCTTCATTTAAGTTTGGTTTTGAGTCTATGAAGTTCCTGAGCTGTTTTTATCCATGAAATAGTGTATCATTCCTTTGAATTTGAGTGAGAGTTTAGCCAGATAAAGTATTCTTGGTGAGATCTTCACTTCATTGTTTTTTTTTTTTTTCACTATATCCTACCATTGTCATCAGGCTTAGAAGGTTTCCTCTGATAGGTCTGCTGTAAATCTAAGGAGTGCTCCTTTGTGTATGATTTCCTTCTTTGACCTTGCTGCTTGCCGTATTATATTTCTTTCTGTGGTATCAATCTTCCTGATTAGGATATATCCTGTAGTCTTTTTATTAGGGTCTCTTTTAGTTAGCATTCTATGGGCTCCTTGGATCTGGATGCCTGCATTCTCCAGCTCTGGAAACTTCTCAGCAATGATATTTTTAACTGTTGCTTATTCACTGGGGTTGTCTCCCTGTCCTTCTGGTACACTGGGGATTCTTATGTTCTTCCTCTTGAATTCAGTACCTAGGTCTCTGACTCTCCCTAGAGCTAGTTTGAGGTCTTTTTCCCATTGCAAGTTGCTGCCTGTATGCTTTCTGCAGCTCATTTTCAAGGTCACTAATTTTGTCTTCGGCTGTAGTCATTCTACTGTTGAGGGCACCCACTGAGGTTTTTATTTTTTTTTAATCTGCCACATCCTTTATTAGTGATGCATCAGTTTGTAGCTTTCTTATTTGTGCTGTCATTTGTTACTGTATTTTCTTGGCTATTTGTTCCACTGTTTCTTTTATCTCTTCTTTTATTTCCTGGATGCCTGTTCCACCATTTATTTGAATTCATGGAACATCTTCGACATTTAATCTATGAATTCTTTATTGGAGAGATGGTATTTGTGGCTAGACCCTGTTGAGGCTTCTGCATTCTTTTCTTCATCCTCTCCTTGTGGTGGGGATTTGCTATGTCTCTTCGTATTGTTGTGGTAGTGTGGAAGTGGTAGTATGGAGGTGGGGCCTTCCAGTTCGCTATCAGTATTCCCCTCTTACTGTGAAAAGGATTTTCAATGAGCTCAGTCAATGATGGTCGCCTTTTTCCCCTTCTAGAAAACCACCTTCCTCTTAGGTGCTTCTCTGTGACTTATGCAAGACCTGCAGTGAAGCTTCAGAGGATGTGTTCTTTTGTATTAGGCTTATACAGCTGCTTGTGTTCACTGATGTTTTGTTGAAATTAGAATAGGCTAGTTGACTATGGCCTATTATGTTTGAGATAGCCATGATGTTCTCCATAGAATTAGGTAATGGAGTTTGAGTTCCCAGAGTCCTGGGAAAGTGGAAAATAACTGCGACCCTGCCCCACCATGGAGGCCATGCCCTCTGCCTTGGAGGCCACACCTCCTACTGTGTTGTAGGTTCCTGAAGGATGCTGGGAGGTGTTGTCCTCATTGCTGCATGTGTGGGGAATGGGTCATATGCTGGGGAGGTCCCTGATTTAGGGAGTTTGGTAAGTGCTGAGAGAGTGATCCTGCAGTGCTGGAGGAGAGCCACTGGGGGCAGTCTGCTGGTTGTGGGATGATGATAGAAGTTTGGCCCTGGCAGTGGGTGTGGAGTGGGGTGCTGGGTGGTTGAGGGAGGCTGACATGTGTCATATGCCTGAGAGAGCAATCCTGGGGTGCTGGAGGGGTGACACTAGGGGCACACTGCCGGTCCCAGGATAATAGGCGTTGCAGAATTTTTCATTAATGTGGTTATTTTGATAAATTAGCTTGCATACTAGTGTCGCAAACTACTACAATCTGTAATTCAGCAATTGCATTTCTAGGTATGTGTATAAGTCTGATGCATGTACAAGTGAACCAGAAGACAAATAAGAGAATAATCTCAATAATATTTATCATAGTAGTCTAAAGTTGAAATTAGTTATTCTAATCTATCGCAAGATAAATTGTAGCACTAATATAATCAAGTATTGTGTAATGATATAGACATAATATTGTGCAACAACAAAAACATGGATGAAATTTTATGGTATAAAACATTACACTTGTAAAATACAGACTAAATATATCATTATTCTATTTTAAAATGTTTGGTTTATTTTTTCACTTTAATGAAACTGATCATCTAACCATAAATATAACTGAACCAAATTAATATTTGATGCGGGAAACCTCTTTTTAACTGAGGGGTTGAGGGCTAATTGTTTATCGATCCATAAAATAGGATATGCACTAAAAGATTTAATCCTAAAATAAAATATTAAATAGGTGATTAGTATGAGAAAGTTGGAATAGTATGAACGGGTTCAGATTATCTTTCTGTTCCTAGTTGCATTCTATAGGGATACTATAACAAAATAGTGTGCATTACTGAGTAGCTTGAATAATAGAAAACTATTATCTTATAGCTTCTTAGAGTTCTGAAAACCATGAAGCCCAAAGACAGTGCATCAGCAAATACATTTTTCAACAACTTTTTCCTTAACATTCTTTTTTTAAACCTATTTCTATCAACATTCTCCTATATATGACATGGGTATTATATTTTCATGTTTGCAAATGGCTCTTTGTTCGTGCCCAACCAGAACTGTTTGGATGAGCCTGTGGAAACTGACCCTCAAGCAGGCAGGAAACAAGCCCAATGAAAAATGGGTGAGCCATGACTCATGTGTCCAGACTGGTTTGGAAAGGGTCAACGTCTGTTTCTTTGGCCACCTTTTAGCTCTTAGTATTACATAGAAGGAATCTTCTCTTTCTCACAGATGCCTAATTGTTCATTGATTTGCTTGAGTGGGCACCAGTAACATCTCCATTGTGAGACTTGTTACTCTGTTTGGCATATGGAATACATCATGGGGAGCTTGCCAGGAGGGCGGGATACTCTTGGTAGCTTTCAGGGCTCTCTGAGAGAGACAGAGGAATTGAAACCGGGTCGGCCATGTGAAAGGAAAATGAGCAAGGAGCATCACTAGCAAATTTTACTTCTCTCGCATCTCTTATCTCAGTGCCCCCGACTGAAAGGATATTCACACAATAGCTCTTCTTATAAGGATACCAAATCAGATAGAATTTGGAGCCATATTCCCCTGTGCTCAGAGCTTCCTGGCTCTGCATTCAGAGATTACTTCTAACTATCTTGGAAGAATCACACGGAGTGCTGTGCTAAAATGAGATCCAAGTCAGTGCTACAAGAAAAGTCCTTATCCTCAGGACTTGTAGGATAGTATTGGTTTGTCCTTTCTGCCTTGCCACAGGGAGCTTAGGTTTATTGGATTACTCTCACCTCAGTGCTCCCATTCCTCTGTGTTTATTTGTAACTTTTTTCTATGTGCCCTGCTTCACTAACTGGTCAATCACCATTATCTCATAGTCAGACTGTTAACTTGTTAAATTGTAAATAGTGCTTTTCTCTTCTCCTTAAGTCCTTTGCATAGTTATTTCAGAGCAATGTCCTTTTTGCATAGACACAGGAAGACAGTTAATACTATGCCTTTGTAGCTTGGGAGTTAATTGACTCTGAATGATATTCACTCCAGGGTATCTTTTCTCTCACCTTAAGCCTCAGTTTCCCTTACTTCCTAGCTTCCCAAAAGCAGGGTCCCGGCAAGAGACTGGATGAACCAGGACAAGCTGTGAGCTACACTGGCATTGAAATGAACCAAGCCAAAGTAGCATAATACTTAACGACAAGTTAAAAGCAAGATTAATCTTCCCTGAGCACAGTAGTCTGAGACCTATAGGGAGATGTTCCCAGGAGAGTGACCTTACAAGGTTAATGTATCTCTTACTGTTTCCATACAAAATAACTAATATTAAGAAGAAGAATTAAGATGCTAATTAAAATGTTAATTAAAATATTGGATTAAGGGAAGGAGAAAAACCCTAGGTGGTATTTCTGTCCTTGAGCCTGATAAGCAATCAGGAACAGCTTTGATACGTTGATTGTGTTACTCCCAATGTGGGGAGTTGGGGAGAGAGAGAGAGAGAGAGAGAGAGAGAGAGAGAGAGAGAGAGAGAGAGAGAGAGAGAGAGGAGGGCTAGTAGGAGTGTGGAGAGATGAGAGGGAGAGACAGAAGGAGACAAGAATGAGGGGCAGTGTGAGACTAGAATGAGGGGCTTAGAGAGACTGGGGCAGGCGCGTGGGGAGAATGGAATAAATGGCAGCTGATCACCAAACAGACTGGCCCTTGTTTCCTCCTTTGTCTGCCCATGACATCGGCCACTCTGGTTGGGGAATTATCCCAAGACCACTGAAAACAGGCAGTAAAAGAGAGTCGCCGGGGTTTTCCCTAGCAGACAGTAGATTACACAAGGACTAATACATATGCATGCTCATAGTATGGCTGTGTGTGTGTGGGTGTGTGGGTGTGCACACACACAGACACGTGTGTATGCTAGTCTCTCTCCATCCCCTCTCTCTCTTCTCTCTCTCTCCCTCCCTCCCTCTCTCTGTCTCTCCCTTCCCCCTCTCTCTCTGTCTCTGTCTATCTCTCTGCCTCTCTGTCTTTCTCTCTCTCTCTCTACACACACACACACACACACACACAAAATGTTATGGGGCTACACATGGCAGCCACGAGCCACAAGAGTTTATTCTTGTCTCTGAAGTCTAAGGATCACTCATCACTTGTGTTGCATTCAGGGGAGCACATGCTGTGTCCGGGTGATTGAACCCCAGTCAGCTGCTCCCAAGGCAAGTGCATTACCTGCTGTTCTATCTCACTGGTCCCCAGTACTAATCACTTAATTTAAATAATGGGCTAGGGAACTGCTGTGTTAAACAGAGAATTTCCACAAGAAGAAAATAGAGTATTTCACATTTACTTTGAAAATACAGATTTTTTACATATGATATTTCTTCAAATATTTTTTCTTCTCTTAAATTGCCCTTTATAACTTCATTACTCAAGGTAATTGAGGTAGTAGTGGTGACTTCTCCTATGAAAAGAAAGAGTTTCTTCTAAGCCCCCAGGATCTCAACTGTTCTCAGCTCAAAATAATCTGCATGGCAGAGAACTCCTAAACAGGTAATCTCTAGAATTTTGGAAAAACTTCTAGGCACCTCCAATATACATAGATATAATTTACTACCAAAAGACAAATGTGCAAGAGTTGGGGAAAGAAAATCTGTACATGTGGGGAGAAAGAATTCAGTAACTGTTGGCCGGTTGCCAAGCAAGAAACAGATGTTTAACTATAACTGTTAATGAAACATGAATAGAAAAAGAAACAGCATCATATTATGGAAGTTTTAATTTAGAAAGTACGAAATCTGAACCCTAACATAAACAAGATGGAAAAACAAAAGTACAGCAGAATCAGTCACTTTGTGCCATTTTTCTAAAGAATGGATGGTTCCATTTTTAATTCAAAGACTATTATGATAAGAACAAGTTCAAAGTCAATGAATTTGATGAATTGTAATATTGTGGGCCACTTTAGAATAAAACTCCTGGCAAGTAGTGAGAACAAAGTTCACTGAAGTGACTAGACAATATTAACATTTGAAATAAATGTGAACTTTTAATGGATATAGCATCTAAGGAGCAGTGTGCCAGTATGTAGAGCTCCACAAAAAATTATTGATCTGGAAAAACTCGCTTATGAAAACAGCCTTTTGCCAAAGAACTAATATCTTTCACCAGTGAGTTATTCAATAAAATAGGGGGAAAATCTCTTATTTAAAAAGTGTCAGTTCTGAGATCCTTCTATGCTCAATTTTCAGATCATTTCATTGTCAAATTTCAAATCCTTCTTTCCTCATGGCCACATAGCTAGCTTCAATTTTATTGAATAGTAACTACTATACCGTTATTTCTCAAACAGCTACATTTTGTATGTGGCAACTTTGCCATGCTGGATTTGTAAGGGCAACCTTACAATGTATCTCATTTATTTTTTTTTGTATTGGTATATGATGACCATTAAATCAATGGAACATTTTTTTTTTGTTTAGATGCTTTCCCCAAAGAAATAATAGTAAACTGAGTTTAGGTGTAGAAACTCAGATGCAAAGGCAAAACTAACATTTTATATTATAACTTATAATAATGAAAGTCAAAGTATCAGTATACTTTAGTGATATTACAGACTTGCAGGTATAACCTCATGCTGTTGTTTCCAGTGAGAGACTGTGTTATACTTATTCTCTATTCCACCAGCAGATGGAAGAACAGAAAATGCAATCGGCTCTGGCTACACATTAGGTTTTTAAAGCATAAAAGTGAATGTTTAAAAGAAACACAGACTGACTACCTTCTCTTCATGCATAAACACTTACCAGAGTTTAAAATATCCAGTTAAAATGGCAATGCACTGTTTTAAAACTGTAAACAGTTTCGATGACTGTGCATATATATGTATGTATGTGTGTGTGTGTGTGTGTGTGTGTGTGTGTGTGTGTGTATTCCAACTTTATTTAAACACCATGGCTTACAGAGTTGTACATGATAATGTGTTATAGTCATTCAACATGCCAACATCATTCCCACCACCCACCACTGGCGTCTTCCTTCCACCATTGTTTCCATATTCCCAACCACCCCTCAAGCCTACCCCCATAGGAGGCCAACAATAATTTATTTCATATTACTTGTTACCACTAAATAACTAATGAGATGGCTAAAAACATTTCTGTAGAAAAGAATTGTGAAAATCATTGCATCTCAACATGGTAACACTAAGTACTTGTCTGAGGGTTTACTAAGCTGTTGTTGCAAGTTATACCTTCTGTTAGTGTTTTTGTGTATTTGAAATTAAATGAGATTTTATTTAATTTTGTTCAGAGTGTAAATAAGAGTAAGATGTAAAACATAAACAAGCCAAAAAACAGTCTGCAGTATTTCAATCAACAAATCAAATTTTATATGTAAACTTTGTTTTGTTTTGAGATCACGCCTATTGATGCTCAGGATTTAATCCTGGCTCTTAGCTCAGGAATCACTCCTGAAGGGCCCATATATCAAAATCAAATCCAGGTCAATCAAATGTAAGTCAAACATTATTCACTGACTCTCTCATTAATCAGACTTTTCTGTATCTGTTTACATTGTTTAATTGCAGTTTACCCAACCAAACAATTTCAGTACTAATATGTTTAGGTTATTATTTGGGGTAGGTATCAGCTAAGATAACCACCCCCCCCCCAAGGATTCTCATCTCCTTCAATTATTTTAATCTTCTTATCCAGTGGTTTTTTAGAGATTGATTCTACCAAGATGACATAACAAGACTGTGGATAGTCACAAATGTGACTAAATTCCTAGAAATAAAAGCAATTGTTATCCTGGTCAGCTGTCTCTGTTGCCTTTTCTATTTTCATACAGGCTGAAGGATTGTACCTACAACTTTGAGTAGATGCAAACACCCATATGATTTTGGAATTCTGTCTAGATTACTTGATTTTGTAAATGTGTCCTCCCAATGTTGGAACAATCAAATGATATTCTGTCTCTAATTGAGTTGTTCATTAAAAGATTATCAAAACTTTAGAGTAGGGGTTTTAGTTAAGCAACTGCCAGATTTTTGACAAGGGAGAAATATGAAATAATAACAATGGGACATGTTAGACACTATGATAATTTTTTAAAAGAATACACAAGTAACCATAAATGTTGTATGTCATAACTAAATCTATGTTTAATCATTATATATCAAAATAATGCATTTGCTGGAATTTATTATATGATGTCATAGCCTTTTAATCTATTCACCTGAGAATTCAAAATAGTCAAAATTCTTCAAATTAATTCTCTTTTACTATCTGCTGCCTAATTATGGCATCAGTGGTTAATTCATACTCTTATTCTGAGCTTGGAATGCCTTAAAACGTGCTATTAAATGTCTCTAGGGGTAACACTATGAACATAGTATTTCCAACTTTCATAAGAGCATTAAAATAGCAATATGAGCCAATTTTAGTTTCAGGCTTCATCCTCAATTAATGAGTGAGATCTCTTTCTCCCTGGTTATTAGTTTTCCTTTTTGCCAAAGGCTTGTATTGCAGCAATGGAATGCTACAATTTTCCAATTTCCTTTCAGTTTGACTTTCTGCTTCGACTAATTTAGCCATTTACACAGGGATCATATTCATCATTTAAATTCTGTTGGCATCATCTGCCGCATGCCACACCATTTTTATAAGCTCAAAACTTGGATGAGTTGGAAACAATCCCAGAATAAAAATATTTTAAGGACTTTCATCATCAGCCTAAATTAAATCCAATACATTTATTTTTCATATTTATTTGGGGAGAGTCTTTTCATTGACCTTATCACTAGAATCCATCATACAGTTACTCACACATTATCAGCCAGCTATGTGTTGAAAATTCATTTAAATATCCAAAAGTCACTGTATATTGAAGGCACACTGTAATAGAATCTGTAATACTTCAAAAAAAAGCTTTCATCATGGGGAAGAGTTGATTCCAGGAGATTAACTGAAGAAGATGCAAGTAATTTTAACAAATGAAATTGATGCTATCAACTCACTACCCGTCTATTATTATACTTGTTTCAGTACCTCTGAGCAATAATGTACTAATGGGATACTCTGACTTGTATAGTTTTATATTATCAATCATAACGTCAAGTTTATGAGTTCCAATAACCAAATTGCATAGAAATTTTCTATTTTTATGTCAGTTTATATATTTTATGTTAATATATTTTGCAGTGCAGAATACAAAGAATAGTGAAACAGTGGTCAAAATAGTGTCTCCCTGATAATTTTCTGAGAGTGGAATAGAGAGCAAGAACAAAGACAAACTATTTTATGGTATAATTGCTATGATTTGTAATTTAAAAAAGTGTAGCATCTACACATTTTCCAAGGGAAATGTGTAGGTTTTTCAATTTTCATCTGTTAAGAGACCTAACAGATAATTAATTATATTTGAAACATCAATGGGTATTCATTATCTGTAATTGCTCATCAGATTAAAAAGAAACATGTCAAAATAGAAAAAAATTTAGTTATTCTTTTTTTGTTTGGGGGCCACATCCCAATGCCTGGCTGTGCTCTGGAGAGTCTTGGCTATGCAGTGAGTGATCACTCCTGGTGGTATTTAGGGGACCACATGGAGTGTCTGGGGTTGGGGATCAAACCTGGGCTGACCCCAGGCAGAGCAAGCACACCACCTAATGTACCATTACTTGTTCCTTAAAAGTACTTTACAATACAAATAATATTACAGAATTCATATACATATTCATAGAAGTTAAATTATTTTTACGTAAACCTTATATAAGAAGAAATGCAATTATACTATGATAGCACTGGCAAATAAAATAAAACAAAATATAAAATCTTAGTAAACTTTTTTTAGGCTAATTGTAGCCTAAAAACTTTTTTTAGGCTAATTTGTCCTTCCTTCTTTGCCACAAGGAGTTTAGGTTTATCAGGTCACACCCATCAAAGTGCTCCCTAGTCACTCGAGTCACTCCCTAGTCACTCAGTCACTCCCGTTCTTTTGTTTATCTGTAACCACTTCTCTATACTCTCTTCCCCAAAGAGTTCATCAGCTTATTCCCCTAATCAGTTTCTGCTAATTTGTAAGGTCAGATCTTTCTAGGACACTCAACTTATATTGTAAGTTAATATTGCCTTTCTGATAAGAGAAAGAACACATGGAGAGTGCGGGATCCCGGAGGGAAAAAAAAAAAAGAAAAAACAGGTTCCAAAAAGAGCCAAGTTCACCCGCAAGTTCCAGATGGAGTAGGCGCCGCATCTCGCCTCCCCCAGATGGAACCCCGGTGACCAGAAGCCTCTACAAACACAGCTCGAGTATGCGGGAACGAGGACTTTTTCTCAAATCTGCCGAACTACACCTCCCAGGTAACCTCTGATTCCGGAAGTCATGCCCACAGCCCGCCCCCCAGCGCCATCTTTGAAGCCTTAAGCATAAGAGAAAGAACACATGGAGAGTGCGGGATCCCGGAGGAAAAAAAAAAAAGAAAAAACAGGTTCCAAAAAGAGCCAAGTTCACCCGCAAGTTCCAGATGGAGTAGGCGCCGCATCTCGCCTCCCCCAGATGGAACCCCGGTGACCAGAAGCCTCTACAAACACAGCTCGAGTATGCGGGAACGAGGACTTTTTCTCAAAACCGCGCGGCCGCTTATGCGGCCGCGCGACATCTCTCTATATACAAAGTGATCAATGAGAAGTAAACCACCCAATCTTTCTCCCTGAAAGTCAGAGTTAAGTTTGGAGCACGGCCACAGCCCCAGAAACACAAGGACTTAATGCAGAACCCAGCAGCTTAGAGCAGAAAAGTGAAAGGACTAGGCGTTAATCCAGGCCATCAAGTCTGCCGGAGGGGAAAGGGTGTTGCCCCATTCGCCCTCTCTTCTCTGGAAAGAAGGATGGCGGCCGCATGGGAGCCTTGTGGACAGCAGGTATGAGCCGGGGGTGTGGGGGCGACTAAAACCTCATTGGAAGGGGGGCGTTCCGGTCCGTCCTTCACGCCCTACCGAGGCCACCAGTTGCTCCCCACGAGCGGCTCTCCAGCACGGCCACAGCCCCAGAAGCACAAGGGCTTAATGCAGAACCCAGCAGCTTGGAGCAGAAAAGTGAAAGGACTATGCGTTAATCCAGGCAATCATTTCTGCCCAGAGGGGAAAGGGTGTTGCTCCCTTCCGCCCTCCTCCCTCTGGAAAGAAAGATGGCGGCCACATGGGAGCCTTGTGGACAGCAGGTATGAGCCGGGGGTGTGGGGGCGACTAAAACCTCATGGGAAGGGGGGCGTTCCGGTCCGTCCTTCACGCCCTACCGAGGCCACCAGTAACCCCCCACGAGCGGCTCTCCAGCACAGCCACGGCCCCAGAAGCACAAGGACTTAATGCAGAACCCAGCAGCTTGGAGCAGAAAAGTGAACGGACTATGCATTGACCCAGGCCATCAAGTCTGCCGGAGGGGAAAGGGTGTTGCCCCATTCGCCCTCTCCTCTCTGGAAAGAAAGATGGCGGCCACATGGGAGCCTTGTGGACAGCAGGTATGAGCCGGGGGTGTGGGGGCGACTAAAACCTCATGGGAAGGGGGGCGTTCCGGTCCGTCCTTCACGCCCTACCGAGGTCACCAGTTGCCCCCCACGAGCGGCTCTCCAGCACGGCCACAGCCCCAGAAGCACAAGGGCTTAATGCAGAACCCAGCAGCTTGGAGCAGAAAAGTGAAAGGACTATGCGTTAATCCAGGCAATCATTTCTGCCCAGAGGGGAAAGGGTGTTGCTCCCTTCCGCCCTCCTCCCTCTGGAAAGAAAGATGGCGGCCACATGGGAGCCTTGTGGACAGCAGGTATGAGCCGGGGGTGTGGGGGCGACTAAAACTTCATGGGAAGGGGGGCGTTCCGGTCCGTCCTTCACGCCCTACCGAGGTCACCAGTTGCCCCCCACGAGCGGCTCTCCAGCACAGCCACGGCCCCAGAAGCACAAGGACTTAATGCAGAACCCAGCAGCTTGGAGCAGAAAAGTGAACGGACTATGCATTGATCCAGGCCATCAAGTCTGCCAGAGGGGAAAGGGTGTTGCCCCATTCGCCCTCTCCTCTCTGGAAAGAAAGATGGCGGCCACATGGGAGCCTTGTGGACAGCAGGTATGAGCCGGGGGAGTGGGGGCGACTAAAACCTCATGGGAAGGGGGGCGTTCCGGTCCGTCCTTCATGCCCTACCGAGGTCACCAGTTGCCCCCCACGAGCGGCTCTCCAGCACGGCCATGGCCCCAGAAGCACAAGGACTTAATGCAGAACCCAGCAGCTTGGAGCAGAAAAGTGAATGGACTATGCGTTGATCCAGCCCATCAAGTCTGCCGGAGGGGAAAGGGTGTTGCCCCATTCGCCCTCTCCTCTCTGGAAAGAAAGATGGCGGCCACATGGGAGCCTTGTGGACAGCAGGTATGAGCCGGGAGTGTGGGGGCGACTAAAACCTCATGGGAAGGGGGGCGTTTCGCTCCGCCCTTCACGCCCTACCGAGGCCACCAGTTGCCCCCCACGAGCGGCTCTCCAGCACGGCCAGGACTCCAGAACACAGAAACCAATTTCTTAACTATCTGACTTTCAGTAGAAATACTTCCAGGGTCAATAAGTAAAATAGCAGAAATCCAAAACCAACATTTAATTCTTGAACCCAGCTGGAGAAAGCAAATCACTTCACAATGCTTTTTCAGCATGTCTGATTTGGGGGGGGGGGGTAAACTCTAAATAATAGTGGTGAATCTTTTATTGAAACAATCTAATCAAAGCGGATAGAGTGTTAACTAGAATTCATCTGCCTCACAGGGACGGGGAGGGGTGGGGGGTGGGGTCTTATTGGGGTTCTTCATGGGAAAAAATAAGTATTGGTAAAGGGAAATGTGTTTGATATTTGCATGACTGAGACATAAACCTGAAAGCTTTGTAACCTTTCCCACAGTGATTCAATAAATAAATAAATAAATAAAAAAAAAAATATATTGCCTTTCTCCTCTCCTTATGTCTTTTGAATAGTTTACTTTAAAGAAATGTCCTTTGTATAGACACAAGAAGATAATTAATATTATGCTTTTGTAACTTGGGATTTAATTGGCTTCAAAGATTATTCATTCCCGGGCAGCTGCTTTCTCAATTTAAGCCTCAGTTGCTCTCACTTCCTAGCGCCCCCAAAAGCAGGGTCCAGACTAGGGACTGGATAGAACCAGGGCAAACAGTAAGCCCTGCACTACCCTGGCATCGAGACGGGCCTGGCCAAAGCCTCACAATTCTTAACTATAAGTTAAGAGCTTGATCATGACAAATGCTATCATGATCCAAAAGTAACGGCGAGACTAGGACCCTGCTAGGGATAGAAAAGACTATTTGGCCTGAGCACTATAGTCTGAGATCAAGATGACCCCAGGAGAGCAATTCTATAAGCTTAATGCATCTCTTACTGTGTCCATACAAAACGATTAATATTATGAATGCTTATATGCTTGTTGGACAAGAGAGGATAAACACATCCATGGGATTCCACCCTCGGGTGGGTCATTCTGCTGAAAGAGAATCTGTCCTAGAGGCAGCATCCTCTGAGGGAAAGGACTTTACCCCTAATGATTGTGACCACACCTATGTGTAAGTCCAGTTCCTCATGGTTTGGGAATTTAACTAGACAATAAGAGTGGGGTGGGGGGATAACGATCGAGATGAAGATCCAGAGCCAGAGCCAGTAAAGAGAGGTTTCAGATCGGGGCCCGGGAGAGAAGGAGAGAGAGAGACAAGAGTGAATGGGGATGAGAATGGAATAAACAGCATCTGATCAATCCACCAGCTTGGCCCCTCACTTCCTCCGCTGTCTGCCCCAGGGCCCGGACTGCCCCAGAACCTGGGCAGCCTAGGGAAGAGCTGTCAGGGCCACCCCCTGGCCGCCCTCGAAGTTTTATACAGCTAATGACTTTCCAGCTAACACTTTATCTTCAGAAGTGGAAGGCGGGTAGAGCTAATTTTTTTTCTTTTAGGCGGCGTTATCTTTAGATTTAGACAATTTAACAATCATGCTAAAAGAAGAGCTTTAGGTAAGGAAAATAACATGATTATTTTCACATCATGTGCTTTGCTAGATTTTTATCTTCTAGGCTGGCGTGTGTGAAAATCTCTGATCAAGAGAAGCTTATATTTTGCTTCTGTTTTGAATATTTAGCTTTATTTCCCTTTTGTTTAAACAATGCCCATTTATTTCTCCTGTTCTGTTGCCTCGGAAGTTTGATAGAGGTTCTTGTGATTTAGTTTCTGATGAGGACTCTTTCTAACTTACAGGTGGTCACTTTCTTACTGTGTTGTTACATAATGAAGAGAGCTGAGTGAAAGCTGTCTTGTGTTCCTTCTCATCACAACACAATAATGAGTGTCTTCTGTTCATGAACTCATCTAATGTAAAATGCATACAAAAGGCTTCATCTGCAAATATGAACATTCTGGGGAAATCGGAACTTCAGCATAGACATTGGGGCAGAGGAACACAATTCAATTCATAGCAGCATTTTTTTTTAATTGTAAGATTAATCTAGCTACTGAGTTGCATGCAGTTTGGGGGATTCTCTGACATTGGGTTCTCTTTTATTGTTGGGCATCGTTTATTAGAACCTGTTGCCCATCTGTTTTTCTTCTTTTGAAAATTCTCTATTAACTTTTAAATGTCTGTTTTTTCTGCAAAAAAATATTTTTTGTAGTAATATAATTATTATACGGAGAACCCTCTCAGAGAGCCCGACAAGCTACCGAGAGTATCCTGCCTGCATAGCAGAGCCTGGCAAGCTCGACATGGCTTATTGGATGTGCCAAAAACAGTTATAACAAATTTCACAATGGAGATGTTACTGGTGCCTGCTCGAGCAATATCGATGAACAACGGGAGGACAGCGCTACAGTGCAGTGCTATGGATGACCACAAGTACAAATTAATACCAATACTATATCCTTTGAATTAGTCACTTTTTAAAAAATAATTATGGTGAAACTGATTTTTTTATATTTTCTCATTTATTGAAGTTACCATTTTAACTGTGACTTTTACCAGATTGTGATTTATTTCTTTATCCATTCCTGAACCTAATGGGAAACAAATTACTTATTACTCATGAACGACACTAACTACCTAGTGTTGCAGAAAAAGGAGAATATTATAATTTACATTTAAATGAGATTTAAAATGTTAATGAACAGATCCAGTATTCTAATTATCTCCACAAATACTTTAAGTTAAGGTGAACTTTTGAGGATGGATCATTTTGTGATACTTACTGTAGACTGAGTAACCCTACATAGTTGTTTGTTAGCATGTAGGATATATAGTATGCTATGTAAGCATCTTATACATTTTGTATACATAGGTAGCTATAACATAAAACATTAAAATCAAATAAAGTTAATTAGAATTAACAATACTGCATTCAAATAATCATAACACTACAAATCAGTTTAATTGAAAAAATTATCTTATGCTAATATAACTTGATGTTTTATGCATTATTTTCTTATAATTAAAATGGAACAATTTTGATTTAAAAATGCTCTTTGTGATAGCAGAAGTACATCTTCAGACCTTAACATGGTATATTCAGTGAAGCAAATGTATTGTTAAGCAGAAAATGTTAGCAAAATGGGAAATTAGTTTATATCTTATTTTTCCTAGTTCATTCTGCTTTGGGCTTCTAACAAGAGTTCACATCTAAGGTCCTTCCAAATAAATGAGGTGACTAGGGGGAATCACACAATACAAATATCTCTTTTCCTTTTAATATAAATCCCTGCTATCTAGTTGCATTGCCCTGGAATAGGATATTATATTCTATTTCAAATTTTATGCAATTTTCTTGAGAAGTGTATTTGATGAAGCATCAAAAATATGTGAAAAACTCCAGGATATATGAACTCAAATAGTAATTGAAAAAGAGAGGGCATAAGTATTGAAGAGAAGTTAATAAATCACTTTGAAGGAAACCAGATAGAGCAATAGGCCTAAAGGAATCTATACTTCACACAGGAAACAGCATTGAGGGTAAGGGTGGCAGAAACAAAAGCTTAATAATACATCAGTTATCACAGTTACCTGTTTTAAATGGGATTGAAAAAGTTGCAGTGGATTGAAGATAATGACTTCTACGCCTAACATTGTACATCACTTCAAACTGTTTGGTCTCATTTGGAAGAATACAAATAGCTGCTTCTTCAAAATGTTGAATAGAGGCCCAAGAAAACATTGGATTTGTATTTCAAATCAGAGTACAGAAGAGACATAAAATGAGCCATGGTGGATTAATTCTTCCCCGTGTTCCCATGATATAAAATTTCATTTGGAGCTATATAATGTCTTTGTTTCATTTGTTCAGGCTGCTATGGCAAATACCATTGACTGGTTTAGACTTTAACTGCTTACTGATCTGGAGGTTGAGAAGTTAATAATGTGGATGAATGAATTATGAGGTATAGGTAAGTACTATCTTTCTTGCCTACATAGGACTATGTTATGAGTTATAGATTAGTGGGAAGGGTTTGGGGAGAGGGAGAGAAAGACAAACAGACAAAGAGACAAAGAGACACAGAAGTTCTGGTTTTTTTATTTATTTTTATCAGAACACAAATCTCATCATAATCACCCCAATGTCATGTCTTCATTACCTCGAATTACCTTCTAAAAATTTTATCTTCAAATATTGTTATAGTGATATTAGAGTTTCATTATATTCATTTTGAAAAGGCACACTTAACTGTTTAGCACTCCACCTTAGTATCCCAAATTATGTAACTATCACATGCAAAAAAAAAATATGTATAGTCCTCAAAATGAACCCATTGTTGTATCACATCCAAAATCTACAGTCCAAATCTCTTCTGAATCATCATCTAAATCAAAATGTGGAATAATCAATACATTTTATCTTGAGATAAAGTTTTTCCATGTAGAAATCTGTGAAACCAAAAAAAAATGTTTTTCTTATAAAAATAATCATTATTTGGGGCTGGAGCAATAGATGTCACAGTGGGTAGGGTGTTTTGCCTTGCATGCAGCCAACCCAGGTTTGATTCCCAGCATCCCATATGGTCCCCCGAGCACTGCCAAGAGTAATTCCTGAGTGCATAAGCCAGGAGTAACCCCTGTGCATTGCCTAGTGTGACCCAAAAAGGAAAAAAAAAAAGAAAATTACCATTGTGGAGTGATAGCTCAGCGGTAGGGCGTTCGCCTTACAAGCGGCCAACATGGCCGACCCGAGTTCGATTCCTCCGCCCCTCTCGGAGAGCCCGGCAAGCTACCGAGAGTATTCGATATGCCAAACACAGTAACAACAAAGTCTCCAATGGAGACGTTACTGGGCCCGCTCGAGCAAATCGACGATCAACGGGAGGGCCTTTACCTTTTTACCATTGTATGACATGGACAAGAACTCAAGTTCTACAGGGCAAATAGGGTAAAAAAAAAAAAGAGTTGATAGTCTCCAACAATGTACAACACCAAGCAAAAACAAACAAACAAAGAAACAAACAAAACTGACAACTGTTTAATCTTAAGAGAAGAATTACCGTTCTTGGTTGAGAGGCCTGCTCATTAGGCCCATTGGCTTGGAAATGGTTTCACTGAAACAAAAGCAACATCTCTCTGAATCTTGTCTGTGGCATCACTCTTCCCTGTTTGTGAGGAAAAATTCCTCTTCACAACAGACTCATTCTATAATCTATCTTATTGAAGCCGGAAGCTACCACAGGCTTCCTTCATTCTCTTCTGCTCTATCTGTTTCTTTTAGCTCCAACTAGCTGTTTGACTGCTGTCATCATCCCTTATCTATGTGTAGCTTCAGCTCAAAATGGGTGGTTAAATTCATGAGCCCTATTCGTGATCTCTTTATTTGACAATTGCTCAGTCACGCTCTTTGAGTTTCTTCAGAACAAGCTTTTTTCGATTTTATCGTTTGGAAAGGTGGTTCACTTCAACTTAGAAATTCCATCTTCAGTTTCTATTTTTTTATGTCACAGTATCTCAAATCTTTAAGAGAAACCAAGCTGCTTCTTCAATATATTGCTCAGAAATCTCTTAAGCTAATTATTGATTTTGTCACCCACAACATTTGCATCTCAGGAAAACTCAGTCAAAATTTAGCCAAATTCTTTATCACTTCATAACAATAATTATTTCTCCACCACTTTCCAATAATATACTTCTATTTGTTTGAAACCTCATAAGAATGGCTTTTTTGCTCATGTATCTATGAACATTTTATTCACAAATTGCATCAAAGACAGATACTCTCTATATAATTTTTCCTGTTTCTTTCTCAGATGTTGTCAGCAGTATCTTTTATACAATATTTAGGCAAGGCCTGCCTTTACTCCGCATATATCTGAAAATTTATCCAGCCTTGGTCATTGACAAGTTCGAGATACTTCAACATTTTTAAATACTTGTTTCAATGAATTTACTCATGGTACCACTTGTTTTTTAGCTCAGGTTACTTGTATTTCAATTTGAAGGTCATGTCAATTATTAAAAACTTTAAGGACTGGAGAGAGCCCTTTATTGGAAGTACATACTTGGTATGTGTGAGATGTTAGTTTTCATCCCAGTGCCTCATAGCTCCTCAATATTGCTGGATGTGGTCCTATCTTATCGTTCAGAGAGATAGTACTGCAGGTAAGGCATTTTTCTTGCATTCAGTTTGATTTCTGTGTTCCCCAAATCTATGGGGAGTGATTATTGATGTAGAACTGGAGTAAGGTCTGAATATCTTGGATGTTGCCTCAAATTTTATGTATATGTACATATATAGTGTGTGTATGTATATACATATATGTATATATATGTGTATTGTGTGTGTCTATGTTGGTAAATTTAAAAAAATCAAAACAAAATCAAAAGCTTTCTCTGTTCTAAAGGAGTTTAAGTACATCCATTCACTGCTTAAAGGTAGGTTGAAATTAAAATTTTATTCCAAGAAGATGTCCTCTGGAAAAGGGATGGGAAAACTATTACATAATGGAAAAACCTAAAAAAATTGACCTCAGCCCTGTTACCAATACTAACAGCAGTCATATTGGTAGATTATGGGCATGATATGAATTCTATGATAATCCCTCCAAAAGCTCATAAACCATATCTAATAATAAGGGAAAAAACAAACAAACAAATAAAAAACAGGAAAAAAAATGACGGAGCAAGCAACAGTTGAAAAAAACCTACCAACTGCCTGATCAGTTTTCCTTAATATTGTCAAGGGCATTCAAATGAAGAAATTCTGAGAAACTAACATAGTCAAAAGAAGTCTAAGACAAAATGACTAAACATAATTGGGGATTCTGAATAATGAGGAAAAAAAAGGACAGATAAAAGTTAGAGACAAAAAATAGTTCTGGTAAGCTATTATAGCAGGTAGAGTGCTTGCTTGTATGTGGTCCACCAGTGTCTGATCCCCAACACCACGTATGGTCTCTCTAGATTGACCAGGAGTGATCTCTGACAGAGTCAGAAGTAAACTTTGAGCACCCGTGGCTGTGCCTCCCTCTTTGAGAAAAAGATAATGAGGACTGCGAGACAGTACCACCCAACCTAGTTCAGGAGGACTTGAAGGAGTTCTGGGGTATCCTTGGACCAAGCAACCCCAAGTTCTTGGACCTTAGCATTGAACCCCAGGCCAGATTGCTAAAGTGTCTTCAGGAGTCACCTGCCAGGTCCCTTAATACTGCTTGGTAGCTCCAAAGAAAGTAAAAAGGAATTGAAGTAAAAAATGAATGGAATTCAGTTAATTAGAATGTATTTTTTGTGACAAATGTGCATGCAAATACTTAGTAAGGTAAAGGTAAGGGTAAAGGCCCTCCCATTGTTCATCGATTTGCTCGAGCGGGCCCAGTAATGTCTCCATTGGAGATTTTGTTGTTACTGTGTTTGGCATATCGAATACATCACGGGTGGCTTGCCAGGCTCTGCCGTGTGGGCGAGATACTCTCGGTAACTTGCCGGGCTCTCCGAGAGGGGTGGAGGAATCGAACTCGGGTCGGCCATGTTGGCTGCGTGCAAGGCAAACGCCCTACCACTGTGCTATCGCTCCAGCCCAAATACTTGTAGTAGCAGATTAAACTGGTTACGATCATATGGAACCTATTTGTATTATCATTGTGACTTTTCAGTAAGCATCTACCTATCATTGAAGTCAGTCTATTTAAAAACACATTAAGTGCTCAAGAAGAGGAATCAGATGGAATTGTACAATAAATCTTGCAATATACACTTAGATTAATATTATACAGTACTTAGCATTTTTTATATATTGAAAACATTCTTCCTTTGTATATAGGGCTCTATAAAAGATAGTAAACAACATGAAATGCTACATGACCGCTTAAAAAAGGGAAAGGGGGGATTTTAGATATGTAGCAAATTGGAGAAAACTCGAGATGATCATCTCAAACTAAGTGAAAACATATCTAACTTCACCTAAACAAGACAAGTATCAGCTATGTTCATCTACTGATGGAATATATAGAAAGAATAAGAAAAATGAGTCACTGAAACTAAATACTATTTGAGGACAGAAATAAAATTACTAGAGGAAAGGAGATTGATGAGAAAGTAAAGGTGGAAAAAGGTATAATATACGGTGCTCTTTTTGTTGGTTTTTTTGCTTTTAGTTAAATTAAATTTACTTACAAAAACAAAATAAAAGGGAGAAAGAGGGGGAAAGAAGGGAAACAGAGACTAATTCTGGTTTTCAACACATATGACTGTACTTAGATTATCCAAATTAGAATTGTCGAAAAAACATTATATACTGCGACTTTCTTCATCACTGGAAGATGTTCACTAACTATATGACATTTACTATAGTACAAAGCTATATTAAGTGAACTCACAACTGAATTGTGAGTTCAATTCTATGAGGACCAATTAACTATTTTAAATGCCAAATTCTCAACTGACAGGGATTTTGTAAACCTTCACTCAATAGACATCACTTTTCTGTTTCAGCACTTTTATCTAGACCTAGAAATCAACTCTGACTTTAAACAGTTATTCTACCTGAGTCTGGACAAAAATAACTCCTCAAATTAAAAATAAAGCAAAACAAGATAAAAAGAAATAATCACCAGAGCCAGACAAGACAGAGCCAGGAGTAAGCCCTGAGCACTGCAACATGTTGGCCCCAAATTTAAAATAATAATAATAATAATAATAATAATAATAATAATAATAAACATCTAAGAACATCTTTTTCTTTTTTTTTTAGTAAATTCTCACCCCCCCACCCCCCCTACCCCCAGCACCACACACCAGAAGGGTTTCCCTGACACACTCAAGAATATCTTTTAATCCCACTGTGTTTTTCAAATCAAGTAGCAGAGTATGAGAAGAATTGATATCATCACAGGACACATTATTTTCTTCTTTCTATAGTCTCATTATTTTGTAATCCCTTTGAACCTCTCTCTCTCTTCCTCTCTATTTCTCTCTCTCCTTCCCTCCATATTGATAAATTCTATGAGCATTTATTCAAAATAAGGGAAATAAGTAAGCTGACTGCTTCCATGTTTTGTTCTTTGTTTTTTATCTCATTTATAGCTTTCTTAACTGGTGGTTCATTTCACAGAAGCTAATGGAACAAAAGAAAAAATGTGAATGAACTGGGATATGTCTCAGTTAAATAATGCTCTTGTAATCCAAGACACAATTCTTGGGATTATTGCAATATTAAAATTGAGATAGAGAAGTAATGAAAAAGATTCATTGGATGTACAGAAGCAAGCATGAGTATTAATTTTAAAGTTTTATTTGTTGCAAGACACAGTTCAGCAGTAATGCTATTGAGTATGTATAAAAGAGACAATGAAAAAAGTTACTTGGCGATGCTTCTGTCAAGATAAAAGCAGTGCATTGTATATATATTTGATTACACAGCTACATTTTCAAAAGCATTTTCTACATAAAATCTCATTGACTTCAATTAGAATTTGCAATCTAAGTACACCATATGGTTTTGCTTAAAAGAGATGAGACTATTAAATTTAATTACTTTTATATGTGCCTCACATGGTAAAGGTGCTTGTTAAAGGAGCAGCACTGTATGAGAATTATTTCTAGTAAAAATTGAAAACTAAGATGATGGTTACCGTCTGGTGGTTACTAATTGGCAGTCAATGCCACAAGAAAAGTAATTTTCAGTAAAACTAAAAAATATCAGCAGAGAACAATATCACTGTGCTAATTGCATTACTATTCTTGATAGCAATATTTGAGCATAATGTGAATCAACACTAATGCTCTTAAAGCAATGTATTTTTTACGCTTTTGGTTTCATTATTTCCTCTGTCTCCTAATAAGAGACTATACTCATATATATGCATATGTATATATTCATAGGATTACATACTTTTGTTTGTATGTAATAAATATGAGTATATCTATACATAGAAAACCTTATATAATTTTTTTACATAATCAATAAGCTGTTTGTACTATAATGAATAATAATGCATTTTATTTTACTGTGAAAAATATTTTTGGACTTTTAATAGGGAAGACCAAAGTCTGTGACAAATTGAAAAATAGGTACCCTTTGAAAATCCATAAATTGAGAAGCTGGAGACAGAGCACAGCTTGTAAGTTACTTGCCATGCATGCAACTGACCTAGGTTCTAGCCTCAGAATCCTATATGGTCACTTGAACACTGCCAGGAGAATTTCCTGCGTGTAGAGCAGAAGTAACACCTGAGCATAACCAGGTGTGGTCCCCAAACCAAAATAAACAAACAAATCAAATAAATAAATTCTATGAATCTGTAATTTTCAGCTAATTGTCGATGAGTTTTAAAAAGCTGAAAGTATAGCTATTAAATAAAGTCCAAAATTTTCAAAATAAAAGAATTTTATTTGTGAGAGAAACATATCTAAAGGTTATGTTAGACTCATGGTCATCTTTTTCATTTCTTTTTTCTAGGAATTTTACATAATACCACTAAATCAATTTCTAGCAAACTAAATCTAAAACTATTATTTTTCTTGTTTATGAAAATAAAAAATCACAACGCAATTCTTATTTCTTCTTATTAAAAGAAAACTAGATTTATTTTATTATTGTTATTTGAGCACCCACCAGCACTCAGAATTTTCTTCTGGCTCTGCTTAGGTATTACATCTGGTGTGTTTCCAAGAATCATGTGTGATGTTGGGGATCTACCCCAGATTGTCCACATGCAAGATAAGCATCCTACCCAGTGTACTATCACTCCCACCCCTTTGTATGTCTCATTTGTTTTTTGTTTAGTGAGTCCTACCCAGAGCTCTCAGTGCTTACTCTGGCTGTGCAGTCAGGGTTGACTCCTGGCAGTGCTCAGGGGACCCTCTGAGATTCAAGCGCCCAGATTGCTGTATATCTTTCCAGCTCCAGGGAGCTTCTTTAAAACAAAATAAAAGTCTTGAAAATTGGAAAATAGATTAAATGGATTACAAACTATTAATAAGAAGCAAGAAGTTTTATTCAAGTAATTTCAACAAAGTAATGGAACTTCCTTAATTTTATTCAAGAAAACAATAGTTAATTGTACTTTAATTCGGGGGCAAAAAATACAAAAGAATGAAGCAGAGCTACCTCCTCAAGTATGAGAGGGAACCCTTTCTATTTTTAGGAAAGTGCCATATTACAGAATCTATGTTGCAATTTCTCAAATATAACTATACAAATGTATAAGAAGTATGTTTGAATCAGATATATTAAAATAAAACTGTGTAGTGGGCTGGAGCAATAGCACAGTGGGTAGGGCATTTGCCTTGCACACGGCCAACCCAGGTTCGATTCCCAGCATCCCATATGGTCCCCTGAGCACCGCCAGGGGTAATTCCTGAGTGCAGAGCCAGGAGTAACCCCTGTCCATCGCCAGGTGTGACCCAAACCCCATTAAATAAATGAATAAATAAATAAAATAAAACTGTGTAAATTTAAGTAGGGTTTTCAATAATTTTTAATCTAAATATAAATTTTAAGTTTTTTAAAGGATTATTATAAACACACGGTCAAATATACCTAATCAATTTTTATCCATTACCATCAGAAAAGATTTCCTTCAAACAACAAAATAAACATAGGTCAATAGGAATATATGATAATATAATGATAATATTATGATATTATCCACTCTTCCAGATATGGGATATGGATTCCATGGATCAGGAATAAGATTTTACCACAATAAAATAGACAATTTAAAGTCAACCTATAAGATTTCAACCCAGGATGGCTCAAATCATATTGTAATTATTAAACTCGTGACTTTGTGACTATCTCATAAATGCAAGGATCTTAAGACTACACATGATAGCCGCATTAAAAATAATGTTTTAATTATAAAAATAGTGTCAAAAACTACTTAATCCTCTCAGATTCTGCCAATGGACAAACACTGGAAATTAATATATTGGATAAGTGTGCTTATCAATGGTTGGTTAGCGTATTTGACTTATGTCAGGTGAAACTGAAGTTCAACTTCTAAAGAAGCTTAAGGGTGAAATGAAAAGTGGTAAAATCAAAGACTAAAAAAGAATCTGAGTTTCTTATAAATTAATGGACCTGGACTTTTCACTCATGCTGAGTGAAATGAGTCAGAAGGAGAGGAATAGACATAGAATCATTGAACTCATTTGTGGGATATAAAAATACATAAACTGAGAACAATACCCCAGGATACTAGAAACAAGGGCTAGGAGGATTGGTCCATGGTTGAAAGACTCAAGTGCTGGAGAAGCAGGAAATTGGGATAGAGCAGGGACTATCATGACAAAGACAAATGGAAATGATTCTTATCAATATGAAATGTGTGTTGAAAACAGGTAAAGTAGCAAACATGGTAAGGTCTGAGTGTCTGTATTACAAAGTATAACGACCCATAGCACAGTGGGTAGGGCATTTGCCTTGCACGCAGCCGACCTGATCGACCCAGGTTCCATCCCTCTGCCCCTCTCGGAGAGCCGGGCAAGCTACCGAGAGTATCTCCCCTGCACAGAAAAGCCTGGAAAGCTACCTGTGATGTATCCCATATGCCAAACACAGTAGCAAGTGTTACAATGGAGATGTTACTGGGCCTGCTCGAACAAATTAATGAACAATGGGGTGACAGTGACAGTAACAGTGAATGACCCAAAGAGGATGGGGGAAGGGAGATAGAGATAGAGAGAGAGAGAGAGAGACAGAGACAGAGAGACAGAGAGAGACAGAGACAGAGACAGAGACAGAGACAGAGACAGAGACAGAGACAGAGACAGAGAAGGAAAGTGTTTGCCATAGAAACAGGTATTGGGAAAGGTGGCAGAAGGGAAACTGGGACATTGGTGGTAGAAAATATACACTGGAGGAGGGCTGGGTGTGGGAACACTGTTTCACTTACTGAAACCCAACCATGAATAGTTTGTTACTCTGTATCTCAGAGTAATTCAGTTCTAAATAAATAAATAAAATTCATTGCAAATCTAAGGGAAAAAGTAAAAAAAGAAAGAAAGAAAAGAATCTGAAGTTAATGCATATTGTGAATATTTAAGAGTGAATTGGGCTGGAGCGATAGCACAGCGGTAGGGCGTTTGCCTTGCAAGCAGCCAACATGGCCGACCCGAGTTCGATTCCTCCGCCCGTCTCGGAGAGCCCGGCAAGCTACCGAGAGTATTCGATATGCCAGACACAGTAACAACAAAGTCTCCAATGGAGACGTTACTGGGCCCGCTCGAGCAAATCGATGATCAACAGGAGGGCCTTTACTTACTTTTACTTAAGAGTGAATTAATTGACTGGGGGACAGCAATATGGCAGATTGGTCTTCAGAAGATTAATTTTCAGAGATATTGGCTTATACAGTGGCAACTGCTTGTCAGCATATTTACTGATATTCATTGTGCTATTTAATAATTACTCCCAATTTTGTTTCTGCCATCTCCTTTTCAAAAAGTGAATTTATTTGGTGGGGAATTTATGAATGTGACTAAATGAGGGGATTTTTATGAGGTGATTACCACTGGTGCCATCTACATCCAAATTGTTTTTCCTTATATGTGGTCGAGAGATATTTCATAAAGAAAGACCGGTGGAAGCAATTTGATAAGTAGGCATAAATTGAAATAAATCATACCAAAGGAAAGGTGAAACAAGGCATATTGGCAGTCATTGGAAACTAGAGTAGATAAAGAATAGAGAGACCCTCCTCCAAATCTTCTAAAAGTCAGCATGTCAACATTTTCATCCTTTGCATTTGATATCTAAAGACTTAAAACACGTCCTTGTTGTTTCAATTCAGTGAGGTTGTGATAATATATCATAACAGTTACACAAAATTCTCAAAATACAAACAATTTGTATAGATGATGTTCTTGGCAACAGAAGACAGAGGCACTGCACCAGAGTGTTGTTATGAAGTGAAAAGAAAATAATGGTTATATACTCACTCCTGTGTTTAAAAAGTTTAGTCAAATTTCGTTGGCAGATTCAGTCATTCATTTTTAATAGACTGTCTGGCTAGCATTTGATTGATTACATCTATGTGTGAGCTTAGGTAGATTCTCTATGGAGTGTGGCTCTGAACAATGCCCTTCAAATTTCTATTAGAAATTAAAGTCAGTTATGTGATAAACTATATATAATCTTTTCCTTTACTAATCCTTGGAAGTTTTAAACATTACCAAAGTGGGAAAAGAACAATTATTACTTTCTTATGTGAAAAACTGATTAGATATCTTGGGAAGAAGATCTTTTTTTTTTCTAAATTGTTGGGAGATGACATGTGTGCAATCACATGCATCCTTGAAAGAGACAGAAAATCAGAGATAGGGGACAGAGAGAGTTTGTGAAGCATAAGGCAGAGATTTATGTAATGCATACCAAAGTCAAGAATAGTACAATGCATCTCAGAATCAAGTTAAAGAAACTAGTAATAGTATCTGCACTTGAACTTAGCAGAGCCCTGGTAGCCTCTGGAGTTCTAGCCTTGTAAAACAATCTGTTTCTAATTATTTTGGCCATCAACAGTGCTTTGCAGTCAAAGGAAACTAACAAAATCATAAAATAAAAAAAAAGGCAGCAACAAGTGATAAAGTGGTCATTGTTAACCTATTAGAATCTACATGAACAAAGTTACTCACGATATCACTAGTGATATCATGATAGACTTTTAGTGTCAGTAAGGTCTAGAGGTGTGGGTGTGATTCAAATGGGAGGGCAGGGTACATTCCTTGCATTGGTGAGAGCCTGGGTTTGGTTTCTAGTATCTTGTATTCCATGAGCACCACCAGACATGGTCCTCATAGCCAAAACGAAAAAAAAAAAAAAGGAGAGAGAACAAAAGAAAAACAGAACATAAAGCAAAGAAAAGAACTAAGAAGAAAAGGAATGAAATTAAAAGACCTATGACTAAATTATGCAGTTACATTATGCAGGATCTGAACAGACTGACTGATCGTATTATGGGTAGGGCATTTGTCTCACACCTGGCTGGCCCTGATCCCTGATCCCTGGAATCCATATCTCCCCTTGAACCACAAACTAGATTGCCAGCAGGGATTTCTGACTGCAGAGCCAGGAGTAATCCCTGACCATCACTGAGTGTGCTCCCCTACCAAATAAAGAAACAGCACTGTAGCACTGTCCTCCCATTGTTCATTGATTTGCTCAAGCAGGCACCGGTAATGTCTCCATTGTGAGACTTGTTGGTACTGTTTTTGGCATATCGAATAAGTCACAAGTAGCTTGCCAGGCTTTGCTGTGCAGGCGGGATACTCTCGGTAGCTTGCCAGGCTCTCTGAGAGGGGCGTAGGAAAGTAAAGAAAAAAATTACAGTATGCCGATTTTGCCAAATTGCAAAATCAGAACTATGCATTATGCCTAATAATTGAATCTCTCAGAACAAATGCTCTGACTTTTAAGTACTCATATGAAAAAACAAAACTATCTTTGAACAGAGCCATTTTCCCAAAAATGAACAAAGAAGTTCTTAAAGTCTATGTCCTGAAGATGTGGATTAACTACAGATAAAAGCATTCATGTTTCCTTTTTTCAACCATCCACTATAGACATTTTGATTTTCCCACACAAATGTCATTAAGTAATTTTACTCCAGACTCTAAAATCTTTTACACCACAGGATTTGAATTTTAAATGTCAGTTAAAAAATTCTCTTCACTGAGTGTAGGAGAACAGATGACTGATTAAAGAAACTACGGTACATCTAGACAATAGAATATTATGCAGACACTAAGAAAAAAAGAGATGCAGAATAGAGTATCATATGGAGTGAATAGTCAGAAAGAAAAGGGAAGGCATAGAATGAGTGCTCTCACTTGTGGGATGAAAAAAAATAGTATGAGACTAATATTCAAGGACAGTAGAAAAAACGGGCAGGAGAACTGGTCCAAGGTGAGAAGACTTCCTCAAGTGCCTGGGGAGGGGTAATTGGATAAATTATGGATGACTATGACAATTATACTTGTAAATGATCACTCTGGTGTTGAAAGTAGGTAAAGGAACAGACAGGAAACCTTTCAGCACCTATAGTGCAAAACATAATGCCCAAAAAGGGAGGGGGAGAGGGACAGAGAGAGAGAGAGAGAGAGAGAGAGAGAGAGAGAGAGAGAGAGAGAGAGAGAGACTGGGATGGAGGTATTGGGAGGTAAGGGAAACAGAGGTGGGAAATGCACACTGGTGGAAGGATGGGTGTTGAAACATTGTATGACTAAAACTCAACCATGAACATTTATTACCTTGTGGTGATTTAGAAGGAAAAAAGAAAAAAAGAAAGAAAGAGAGAAAGAAAGAAAGAAAGAAAGAAAGAAAGAAAGAAAGAAAGAAAGAAAGAAAGAGTGAGAGAGAAAAACAGAAATAGAGAGAAAAACAAAGGGAGAAAGAAAGAGAAAAACAAAGGGAGAAAGAAAGAGAAAGAGAAAGAAGAAAGGAAGAAATTAAGGAATAAAGAGAAACAGAGAGAGAGAAAGAAGGAATTTGAACTGAAATTTTTAGTTTTTATTAAATGTAAATGAAATACACATTGATACAAAATATGATTTTTCACTTAATAAACCTAAGTAAATAATAGCAATAATCCTATTATTAGCAAATTGAAGGTATATTCTCTGTGTTATCACAATACTGTTTTAGGAAAAATAAGTGTAAAATCAGAAACTTGCACTTTAGAAGTAATACAAAATTAAAAGAACATGGACTATTGTTCGTGTCTATAATAACATTAATGTTATTTTTCCCCTATCACAGACACCGGGTTAAATTTACTTCATTTGTTATTCATTAAAATTACAAATACAGGTCTAGAACAATAGGAACAATAGAATAATGCATAGGGCAATTGATTATCTGGCATGTGGTTAACCTGTGTTCAATCCCCAGAACCCAACAAATGGTCCCCTGAGTCCCAACATGAATTATTCCTCTAGTAGACAGAGCAAAGAGTAAGTTCAGGACATCGCTGGTGTGTTCTAACAACCAAAAACAATTATAATAGTTTTCATGATGCCTAAATGTATTATACGTATAGGATTTTTTTCTTTTACCAAATAGAAGAATTTGAATTGAGGAGATCTTTCTACAAGGGTGGAATGGTAAAAAATAAATAATAATATTCTAAGTTTTGATAAAAGAAAAAGTATATAGACTAAATATCTCTAAAATACAGCTGCTGAAGTTGATGTACATTACATTATATTCCTGTGCTTTCATTAATGCTACATTATATCTAGCTATAATATCTTATGTAATTCATCTAGCTATAATATCTTATATAATATCTTATGTAATTAAACACTACTATATCTTAGTATACAATACTTAGTATACCCAAGTCTCTGAAATACTAGCACAACACAGTTCAATAATGTTTTATTTAGCAAAAAACTAATTAGTAGTACCTAGAATTCACTTTAGAAGAAAAATTACAAAATTGTCTTCAAAAATTATATTTTCTATGAAATCTAGTTAGAATACAGAATGGCTTCCCTTATGGAGCTGCTGCTTTATATGGAAAAGGTAAATTGCTTATTGTAATTTATTTCTTTATTATGAATAATATATCCTAATAAAAATATGTTGACTTAAATGATTTTCTTTTTCATTATCTGCTCTAAAGAACAATTCTATAACATTGCAGACTTTCACAATTTATATTTTTAGAACCTACCAGATATGTCATTTGAATGAAAACATTTTGTCAGCCCTTTAGTTTTACATGCAGTCTTTAGCAATATTGAAATGTTTTCAATTATATAAATATATGCATATATTTATATTTCTATAAGTTTTTTTGAGTACTGAAACAGCACTTTTGTAGCATTGTGCTAATTCTGGGTCTTTTGAAACATAACATAGTTGTATTCAACCTGCTGAATCATGCAGCACTGAAAATACAAAGCATTATTTATTTTGATTCCTAATTCAAAAGCACCTTGTGTATGAGCAGATGTTTAAACTTTTTGCCAAGCAATTAAAAGATATTGGTACAGCTGAGTTATGCACCTGATTGAAAGATGAACAAAGAAGCTGTCGAGATTTATGTCACTTGAAAATTGGCCATGACAGTAATAATCTTCTAAAATATTATCATTCTCAAAAAAATGAAAAATTATTAAAATTGTCTAAATGCAAGCTTCTTATTTATACTTTAAAAAATAGAAGTAAATATATACAAATCAGGATACTAATTTTTGTCGAATACCACAGTCATCAGTTTGTCACTGAGAAATATCTGTCTCTCACAAGAATGTTTAATTGATTTAGATATGCTTGCTAGTTTTATTTATTTTTTTTATAATTTTTTTTATTAGTGAAACACCATGAGGTACAGTTGTAGATTTACAATGTTTGTGCTTGGGTTTCGATTATACAATGATCAAATACCCATCCCTACACCAGTGCCCATCTTCCACAACCATGGATAATATCCCTCCCACCCCCATCCCCCCCATGTCCCTCTGCCTCTGTGGCAGGGCAATCCCTTGTGTTCTCTCTCTCATTTTGGGTGTTGTGGTCTGCAAAAGAGGCATTGAGTGGCAAATATGTTCAGTCCATAGTCTACTTTCGACATGCATCTCCCCTCCTGGGAGGATCCTCCAAACACCCTTTATTTGGTGCTCCCTTCTCTATTTGAGCTGCCCTTTACCCTAGAATTCCCGGCTGGCCTCTAGGTTATGGAGTAATCCTCCTGGGGCTGATCTCAGCTATTCTTGGGTATTAATCTCATACTTTGTTACTTTATATCCCCCAGATGAATGCAATCTTTCTATGTCTATCCCTCTCTTTCTGACTCATTTCGCTTAGCATGATACTTTCCATATTGTACCACTTGTATGTAAATTTCATGACTTCATCTTTTTTAACAGCTATATAGTACTCCATTGTGTAGATGTACCAAAGTTTCTTTAACCAGTCATCTGTTCTTGGGCATTCAGGTTTCTTCCAGTTTCTGGCTATTGTATAGAGTGCTGCAATGAACAAACAAGTGCAGATGTCACTTCGACTATACATTTTTGCCTCTCTGGGATATATTCCCTTGAGTGGTATTGCTGGGTTAAATGGGATCTCAGTTTCTAATTTTTTGAGAATAGTCCATACTGTTTTCCAGAAGGGCTGAACTAGTCGACATTCCCACCAACAGTGAAGGAGTGTCCCTTTCTCGCCACATCCGTGCCAGCATCAGTTGCTTTTGTTCTTTTGAACGTGGCCCACTCTCTGTGGTGTGAGATGGTATCTCATTGTGGTTTTGATCTGCATCTCCCTGATGATTAATGATGTAGAGCATTTTCTCATGTGCTTTTTTGCCATTCGGATTTCTTCTTTGAGAAAGTTTCTGTTCATTTCATTGCCCCATTTTTGCATGGGGTTGGATGTTTTCTTCTTGTGGAGTTTAACCAGTATTTTGCATATCCTTGATATCAACCCCTTGTCAGATGTGTATTCGGCGAATATCCTTTCCCATTCTGTAGAGTGTCTTTGTATTTTGGTCACTCTTCTTTGGAGGTGCAGAAGCTTCTTACTTTAAGATAGTCCCATTTATCTATCTGTGAAGACAAAGTTGGCAAAACCCTCCATGACATCGAAGCTAATGGTATCTTCAAAGATGCCATGCCACTGGCGGAGCAAGTGAAAGCAGAGATAGATGTACCTTATGGTTTCTGGGCTGATGTTGAGGTCTTTAATCCATTTCGATCTTATTTTTGTACATGGTGTTAGGCAGAGTTCTGAGCCCATTGGCAGAGTTCTGCGCCCATTTTTTTGCATGTAGCCATCCACTGATGCCAGCACAATTTGTTAAAGAGGCTTTCCTTATTCCACTTCACATTATTTGCACCTTTATCAAAGATTAGATGATCATATGATTGAGGGGAGATGTCAGTGTATTCAACCCTGTTCCATTGGTCTGCAGTTCTGCCTTTGTTCCAGTACCATGCTGTTTTAATTATTACTGCTTTGTAGTAGAGTTTGAAGTTCGGGAGGTTGATTCCTCCCATTTTCTTTTTCCCAAGAATTGCTTTAGCTATTCGTGGGGGCTTATTGTTCCATATAAATTTCAGGAGTGTTTGCTCCATTTCTTTGAAGAATGTCATGGGTATCCTTATAGGGATTGCATTGAATTTATACAATGCTTTCGGTAGTATTGCCATTTTGACAATGTTAAGTCTCCCGACCCATGAGCAGGGGATATCTTTCCATTTCCTCATGTCCTCTTTTATTTCCTGAAGTAGCGTTTTGTAGTTTTCTTTGTACAGGTCCTTTACTTCCTTAGTTAAGCTGATTCCTAGGTACTTGATTTTCTGGGGCACAATTGTGAATGGGATTGTTTTTTTCATGTAGCTTTCTTCTCTCTCACTGTTTGCATATTGGAAAGCCATGGACTTTTGGGTATTGATTTTATAGCCTGCAACTTTACTATATGAGTCTTTTGTTTCTAGGAGTTTTTTGGTGGAGATTATTGGGTTCTCTAAGTAGAGTATCATATCAGCTGCGAATAGTGAGAGCTTGATTTCTTCCTTTCCTACCTGAATGCCCTTAATATCTTTTTCTTGCCTAATCGCTATTGCAAGTACTTCCAGGACTATATTGAACAGCAGTGGAGAGAGTGGGCATCCTTGTCTCGTCCCTGATCTTAGAGGGAAGGCTCTCAGCTTTTCCCCATTGAGGATGATGCTTGCTGTAGGCTTGTGATAGATGGCTTTAACTATGTTGAGGAAAGTCACCTCTATACCCATTTTCGCTAGGGTTTTCATCATAAAGGGGTGCTGGATCTTGTCAAATGCTTTCTCTGCATCTATTAATATGATCATATGCTTTTTATCTTTTCTTTTGTTGATATGATGGATTATGTTGATTGACTTCCAAACGTTAAACCATCCTTGCATCCCTGGGATGAATCATACTTGGTCGTGGTGCATGATCTTTTTGATGAGTAGTTGGATTCTATTTGCTAGTAGTTTGTTGAGGATCTTTGTATCTGTGTTCATCAGGGATATCGACCTGTAATTCTCTTTCTTTGTAGTATCTCTGTCTGCTTTTGGTATCAGTGTGATATTTGCTTTGTAGAAACTGTTTGGAAGTGTTTTTGATATTTCAATTTCGTGGAAACGCTTAAAGAGCATTGGGAGTAAGTCCTTTTTAAAGATTTGGAAGAATTCACTAGTGAATCCATCTGGGCCAGGACTTTTGTGCTTGGGGAGACTTTTTATTACCATTTCAATTTCCTTTGTGGTGATAGGTCTGTTCAGGTGTTCCAGGTCTTCTTGGTTCAGCCTTGGGAGTCTGTAGGAGTCTAGGAATTTATCCATTTCCTTGAGGTTTTGATGTTCCGTGGCATAAAGCTTCTCAAAGTACTCCCTGAGGATCCTTTGAATTTCTGTAGTTTCTGTTGTAATGACCCCCTTTTCATTTCTGATTCGGTTTATTTGAGTTTTCTCTCTCCCTTTCTTTGTGAGTTTTGCTAGAGGCTTATCGATCTTGTTGATTTTCTCGAAGAACCAACTCATGGTTTCATTGATCTTTCGGATTGTTTTTTGGGTTTCCATCTCGTTAATCTCTGCTCTGAGTTTTATTATTTCCTTTGTCCTGTTCAGGTTGTGCTCCTTTTGTTGATCCTTCTCCAAGCTTGTAAGCTGTGAGGTTAGGTTATTTATGTGTGCTCGCTCCTCCTTTCTGAGGAATGCTTGTAGAGCTATAAACTTTCCTCTTAACACAGCTTTTGCTGTGTCCCATAAGTTTTGGTAACTCGTGTTCTCATTTTCATTCTTTTCTAGGAGTCTTTTGATTTCCTCTTTGATTTCATTTCTAAGCCACTCATTGTTCAATAGCGCACTGTTTAATTTCCAGGTGTTTGATTTAGTTTTCTGTTTTTGTGTGTGTTTTACCTCTAATTTCAGCGCATTATGGTCTGAGAAGATTATTGATACAATCTCTATCTTCTTAATTTTATGGAGGCATGTTTTGTGGCTCAGCATGTGGTCTATCTTGGAGAATGTTCCATGTATACTTGAGAAGAATGTGTATTCAGCTTTTTGAAGATGAAGTGTCCTGTATATATCTACTAAGTCCCTTTCTTCCATTGTTTCCCTCAGATGAAGTATGTCTTTGCTAAGCTTGAGTCTAGTTGATCTATCAATAGGTGACAAAGCGGTGTTGAAGTCTCCCACTAGTATTGTGTTGCTATTGATGTTTTTCTCCAAATCTATGAGTAGTTGTTTTAAGTACTTTGCTGGTCTCTCATTAGGTGCATATACATTTATTATTGTAAGTTCTTCCTGTTGTACAGATCCTTTGATCAATAAGAAATGGCCTTCACTGTCTCTTATGACCTTCTTCACTCTGAAATCGATGTGGTCTGATATTTGGATGGCTACCCCAGCTTTTTTATGGGAGCTGTTTGCCTGTAGGATTGTTTTCCAGCCTTTGACTCTGACTCTGTGTTTGCTTCGACTATTGAGATGTGTTACTTGCAGGCAGCAGAATAGTGGGTTCAATTTTCTAATCCATCCTGCCACTCTATGTCTTTTAATTGGTGCGTTTAGCCCGTTGACATTGAGAGAGATTATTGTTATGGGATTTTGTCCCATTGTTCTGTTGAAATTTGGTGTATTTGAGGGGCCTGTCTTGCCTTAAAGCAGCCCATTTAGTTGTTCTTGTAACCATGGTTTTGAGTCTATGAAGTTCCTGAGCTGTTGTTTGTCTGTGAAACTGTGTGTTGTTCCTTCTATTATGAATGAGAGTCTCGCTGGGTAAAGTATTTTTGGAGAGGCATTTACTTCACTGAGTTTTTTCACTATATCCCATCACTGTTTTCGGGCCATGAGGGTTTCATCAGAAAAATCAGCTGTGAATTTTAAGGATGCTCCTTTGTAAGAGATTTCTTTCTTCGATCTTGCTGCTTTCAGAATTTTGTCTCTGTCTAAGGTTTTGGTCATTTTGATCAGGATGTGTAGTGGGGTATTTTTATTCGGATTTCTTCTAGGTGGTACCCTTCGGGCCTCCTGAATGTGGTCACAAGTTTTCTTCAGCTCTGGAAACGTTGTAGCAATGATGTCTTTGACAGTTTCTTCTTCATCAAGGTTTTCTTCCTGTCCCTCTGGGACTCCAATAGTTCTTATGACACCCCTCTTGGCTACGTCAAGATCTGCTCTTGCCATCTGTTCCCGAATTGTGAGTCTCTTTTCCATTTTCTGCTTTTTTCTGGAGAGTTTCTGAACTTCATCTTCCAGCTCACTGATTCTGTTCTCAGCAGCTGTTACTCTGCTGCTGAGGCCTTCCACTGAGTTTTTCAATTCGCCTACGAGATTTTTCAGGTCTGACATTTCCTATTGCATTTTCCTCATTTCTACCTTCAAATCCTTTTGTCTTCTATTGGCATTGCTTTCCATTTTTTCTTTTAGTTCCCTAAACATCCTAAGTAGCTCCCTTCTGAATTCCTTGTCAGAGAGGTTGTCTAACACTACAGTACTGTTGGTGTCATCTGGGCTAGACTCTTCAATAAGAAAGTTTAGTGGGCTTTTGTGTTGCTTTACCATTGTGACAAGTGTGGTTTAGTCCTTCACGTTCACTGTTACTATTCTGCTTGATATGCAGTGTGAGTTAAGATAGGCTTATGAGTTATTGGCTACTGTGTTTCTAGTGGCTGAGCTAAACTAGAGAAATTTCCATCTAAGAAGGTAGCTTATGGTTCCTATGGCATATGTAGTGGGAGAATTTTTCGCGGCCGCATTAGCAGCTGTGGCTCCGGAAAGAGTCCCTGGCACTGGGCGAGGAGTTGGGAATGTCTCCTGGTTGCAATAAGGAGACTTTCACCTTTGTTGCCCAGAGCTGGGCCTCCATGCTGGTCCCGCACAGATCGGGGGAGAAAACTGGCTTTTTAGGAGATGGAGCTAGCTGCGCATGCCCAGAGAGGGTCCCAGGCCCTTGGGGGCGGGCTGTACCTGGTTGGAATAGGAGCCGTTCAGCTTTGTTGCCTAGAGCTGGACCTCTGTTCCCATCCCGTGCAGATCAGGGGAGAAAACCGGCTTTCTAGGAGGAGATATGTTTGCTAGTTTTAAGGTAATTAAAGTTCAATATTCTCTTCTTTTAGTGGAAAAAAATGAACTGGTTAACTACAGGGAACAAAGTGATATTTACAGTAAATCAATTTCCACATTTTATATTTTATGATAGCACTGTCCTCTTGTTGTTCATCAATTTGCTCAAGCAAGCCCTGTAACGTCTGCATTTTGAGACTTCTTGTTACTGTGTTTGGCATATTGAATACATCACGGGCAGCTTGCCAGGCTTTGCCGCGTGGGCAAGATTCTCTCGGCAGCTTGCTGGGCTCTCCGAGAGGGGCGCAGGAATCGAACCTGGCTCAGCCAGGCTGGCTGACCGCAAGGCAAACTCCCTACCACTGTGCTATGGCGCCAGCCCATATTTTATAATAAAAACAAATATATGCATGTGAAAATTCTATGTAATTGAATTAGTTTCACAAATAAGAAAGGGTATATGTATCATTAATAAATGACCAAATATTTATTGTAAATAAAATGGTGCATTCTTTGTCATTTTTTATCACTGATTATGGAGAAAGCTCTCAGAACTTATACATTTGTCCTTTGTATAGACTAATTATAATTTTAGAGTATACATTGTAAGTATATATATATATATATCTTTGTGTGAATGCATGTGTACATTAGATGAATGATTGCCTTTGTTAAAATAGTATAGGTTATACAATCATCCAATACCTGAATTTTACTGGGGTCACTGTCACTGTCCTCCCATTGTTCATTGATTTGCTCAAGGGGGCCCAGTAACGTCTGCATTGTGAGACTCCTTGTTACTGTGTTTGACATATTGAATACTCACGGGTAGCTTGCCAGTCTTTGCCGTGCGGGCACGATACTCTCTGTAGCTTGCTGGGCTCTCTGAGAGGAATCGAACCTGGGTCAGCCAGAACGGCTGCATGCAAGGCAAAAGCCCTACCACTGTGCCATCATTCCAGCCCCACAACATAACTTTTATTTTGACTAAACAAAATATAAACTATAAACCAGTATGTCGGGTTCTCTATTTTAAAATATGTTTCACTAAAAAAATTCCAAAGTTTAGCGTACTACTACTTTTAAATTTTGCATAAAATAGTTTATACAAGAATTATTTGAAAACTTTTGATTATATTGTAATATCAATCAAGTGATATAAATTAAATATTTATAAAATTTCCTATATCTTAAAAAACACTTTTATATGCAATCTGTAGTTAGCTGTATATGGCCAAGCATGATTTAATAAAATTATCAATTTTCAATTTTAATGGCTATTTTTGTACTATTAGATAATTTACTTGAAATCCTTATG